>NC_134353.1:519760748-520960748 GCF_048569485.1 Anomaloglossus baeobatrachus
GGTCCCATTCCACCACAAACTCCACACAGACAAAATAGGAATCATGCATTAGTATCAAAGCAGAAAAAGTAACAAGAAAGTGGAAAACAAACAGCAGAGGTACAAAGACCTTTTATCTGAGATTAGTTCTGGAAGTTAGCAACGTCTGGTTACAGAATGTCCTTAAAGGTACCGTCACACTAAGCAACTTACCAGCGATTCCAACAACGATAGGGATCGCTGGTAAGTTGCTAGGAGGTTGCTGGTGAGCTGTCACACTGCGACGCTCCAGCGATCCCACCAGCAACCTGACCTGGCAGGGATCGCTGGAGCGTGGGCTACACGAGTTGCTGGTGAAGGCTCACCAGCAACCAGTGTCTAGCCCACACGTGCAGAGAGCAGGGAGCAGCGCACACTGAGCGCTGGCTCCCTGCTCTCCTACTTACAGCACACAACGGGTTAATTACCTGATGTGTGCTGCAGCTAAATGTGCACAGAGCAGGGAGCAGTGCACAATGCTGAGCGCTGGCTCCCGCTGCTCTCCTACTTACAGCACACATCAGGTTAATTAACCCCGATGTGTCCTGCAGTTAGCTACATGTGCACAGAGCAGGAGCCGGCAGCCAGCACAGGCAGTGAGAGCGGCGGAGGCTGGTATCGAAGGGTAAATATCGGGTAACCAAGGACAGGGCTTCTTGGTTACCCGATGTTTACATTGGTTACCAGCCTCTGCAGAAGCCGGCTCCTGCTGCGCTGCACATTTAGTTGTTGCTGTCTCAGCTGTCACACACAGCGATCTGTGCTTCACAGCGGGACAGCAACAACTAAAAAATGGCCCAGGACATTCAGCAACAACCAACGGACCTCACAGCAGGGGCCAGGTTGTTGCTGGATGTCACACACAGCAACATCGCTAGCAACGTCACAAAAGTTTGTTCGTGTAGCAGCGATGTTGCTAGCGATGTTGATCAGTGGGACGGGGCCTTAACACACAGGAGCAATTGACCACCGGCAAGTAACAAGAGAAAGCTACTAAGTTAAATACCCTTCTATATATATACTTTTTTGCTGCTGAGGTCCTTAACAGGGATAATCTGACTCTGTATTTTTATTCACCTATCTGCATTAGGGTATGTGCGCACGTTGCTTTTTACCTGCTTTTTACCTGCTTTTTTGCTGCTTTTTCTTCTGCGCTGTTTAATGCCAAAATGGATGTGTTCTTCTATTCAAGCAAAGTCTATGGGAATTTGGGTTTCTTGTTCACACTATGTTGTTCAAAATGCTGCCTTTTTGTGGCAGAACTTTGGTCAAAAACTCAGCTTTGCAGTGCAAAACCCAAATGGCAAAAACAATTGACATGTTGCTTCTTTGAAAAGCTGAGTTTTTGACCAAAGTTCTGCCACAAAAAGGCAGCATTTTGAACAACATAGTGTGAACAAGAAACCCAAATTCCCATAGACTTTGCTTGAATAGAAGAACACATCCATTTTGGCATTAAACAGCGCAGAAGAAAAAGCAGCAAAAAAGCAGGTAAAAAAGCGGGGTAAAAAGCAACGTGCGCACATACCCTCTTATTATGGTCTTATGTAAAATGTAAGTGCTTCATGTTATATTTTCCTAAATAAATATTTTGCATTAATATTGTTGCACTCTCTACTCATTGATTATGCATTGCCTATTAAAACTCAGAACCTCCTCTTTTTTGCATAACTTTATCCTGAGTGGCCCTTTACCATACCATTATTTATCCATGTTTGATCCTTTTTTGCTTAAGTTAAATAGCCCAATCAGACCCTGATTGCCAGTCCTCTGCAGGTGTGTCGCTTTCATTCCACACATCAACTGCACGGCCAGCACTGACCACAAGAAAGAGCCCCAAACTGGAAAACGTATTCACAACTGGAGTTGAGCGATGCTCGAGTCAAACAGTTCGCCAATTTCAAATTCGAGTGATTTTTGGGCGGCGTTCGAGTCGTTCGACGAACTCGAACGATTGGCTTAAAGCTTGGCAGTTCGAGTTACCTTTCGAGAACGGTTCGATAACCAAAAGCGTGGCTTTTCACAGTAAGTATGTGCGCATGTTGCATATCTGCATGCGTCCTGCATCACCAGCACAATCCCTCTCTCTTTACTACTCACCGATCACGGGCGCGAGGCTACACGGCTGTCACAAAGCTCCGGCGGCTTTTCCTCTTTTGAAAATGACTGCTGCTTCATTATTCAATCAGGTATTCCCTGCTTTCCCCACCCACCGGCGCCCATGATTGGTTGCAGTCAGACATGCCCCCACGAGCTGTCTCACTGCAACAAATCACAGCCATCGGAGGGCGGGTCTATATCGTGCAGTAAAATAAATAAATAAATAATAAAAAAAATAAAAAACCTGTGGTTCCCCCCAATTTTGATACCAGCCAGGATAAAGCCACATGGCTGGAGGCTGGTATTGTCAAGATGTGGAGCGCCATGTTATAGGGAGCCCTCACCCTAACAATATCACCCAGTAGCCGCCCAGAAATGACGCATCCATTAGATATGACAGTCCCGGGACTCTACACAGCTCATCCCGAATTGCCCTGGTGCGGGTGGCAATCGGGGTAATAAGGAGTTAATCATGGCAGACGTCCCCCCCGAGATACCTTCCATGATTAACCTGTAAGTGAAAGTAAATAAACACACACAACGAAAAATCCTTTATTTGGAATAAAAGACAAAAAAACACCTTCTTTCACCATTTTATTAAAATCCCCAAATACCCCTCCAAGTCTGGGCGTAATCCACAGAGGTCCCACGACGAAACCAGCTCTGCTACAGGAAGCTGACAGGAGTGCCATAGAACACAAGCGCTCTGTCAGATCCAAGGAGAAATGAAGTGAGCCGCGCTGTCAGCAGAGACTTCACCCAGCTAGGGCCTGCGTGTGCGGGTGATTATGGGGTTTGTTAAGGCCAGTGTGTGTGTGAGGATGATGAGTGCCGTAGTGCCTGCGTGAGCAGTGATGATGTGGGGTTGTAGTGCCTACGTGTGTGCGATGATGAGTGCGGTGCTGCTGGTGTTTGCCTGCTCATCCACCCATCCATCTTCCCATCCGCCCATCCGCCCATCCGTCCATCCATCCGTCCGTCCATCCATCCGTCCGCCCATCCATCCGTCCGCCCATCCATCCATCCGCCCATCCCATCCATCCTTGCAGCTGAACAATCTGCTTCTAAATTCTCTACTGCAGTATAGAGGTAAAGATTACCAAATCTTCCCATGCTTTTCATGAGAGGCAGTGGCTCAATGGATAAAGCTCCCGCCTAAGGAGAGTTAGTTCACGAGTTCGAGTCCCGGATTGTCCCGGTAAATAATTTAAATTATAATTATTATTTATTTATAATTATAATTTCATTTAATTATGCACTGAGGGGAGGAGCCAGACATCAGCTGTGAGCTGCGGGACACACCTCTAAAATCAGAGCAGTTCACGGAATGAGGCTGCATTGCTTCTCTCTCTCTCCCTCTCTCTCTCTCTGTCTCTCCCTCTCTCTTTCTCTATCTCTTTCTCTCTCTTTCTCTCTCCCTCTTCCTCTCTCTCTCCCTCTCTCTTTCTCTCTCTCCTCTCTCTCTCTCTCTCTCCTCTCTCTCTCTCTTTTTCTCTCTCTCTCTTTTTTTCTCTCTCTTTTTTTCTCTTCTTTTCCCTCTCTCTTCTCTCTCCTCTCTCTCTTCTTCTCTCCTCTCTTTCTTCTCTCTCTCTCCTCACTCCTCTTCTCTCCTCTTCTCTCTCTCTTCTCTCTCCTCTGTCTCTTCTCTCTTTCTCTTCTCTCTCTCTCTTCTCTCTCTCCTCTCTCTCTCACCTCTCTCCTCTCCTCTCATATCTCTCTCTCCTCTGTCTGTTCATTATCTCTCTTTTCTCTCTCTCCTCTCCTCTCTTCTTTCTCTCCTCCTCTCTCTCTCTTCTCTCTCTCTCCCTCTCTCTTCTCTTTTCTCACTTTTTTCTTTCTTTTCTCTCTCTTTCTCTCTCTTTTTTTCTCTATCTTCTCTCTCTTCTTTCTCTCTCACACCTGGCGATGATCAGCTGATGCGGTCACCTGATGGAATCATCTGACACTATAAGTCGAGTGATGAGGCCGGCTTGTTACCGCCCGGCCGGCTTAACTATCAGCTAATGCTGTCGGACAGGAGTCTGCATAGAAGTGCCTTCCAGCAAACCGATCAGATGATATTGGATCCGGATTGGACGGCGCGGACCCTTGACCCAGGATTACTGCGGAGGGAAGGTTCTTTATTTCAATAAAGATGGTGTCACTAATTGTGTTGTGTTTTATTTCTAATAAATATATTTTTCTGTGTGTTGTGTTTTTTTTTCTATTTGTACTAGAAATTAATGGTGGACATTAGAGTTGAGCGCGGTTCGCGGTTCGAGGTTCTCCAGTTCTAGGCTCGAGTGATTTTGGGGGGCGGTTCGAGATCGAACTAGAACTCGAGACTTTTTGAAAAAGCTCGATAGTTCTAGATACGTTCAAGAACGGTTCTAGCAGCAAAAAGCAGGGCTTTTTTACAGCTACAGTGTGCAGGAGCCATCGGCTGGCAGCCTGCCAGAAGCTGGTAACCAAGATAAACATCGGGTATCCAACCAAAGCGTTTTGGTTAGTAACCCGATGTTTATCCTAGTTACGTGCAGGAAGCCCACACTTCCCCCGCTCAGCTCGCTCCGCCCCCTCTCCTGCCCGCGGCATGTACACATACACACACACCACACACACACACACACACACACATGGTCCCGCTCGGCTTACCTGCGGTGATGAAGTCCCGCCATCCCGACCTCAGCGCTGTCACTGTCCTCCATGGCCGCCGCTTGTCACATCACCTTCTCTCGCTTCCGACCCGAGAATGACTAGCGGTGACATCACGGGCCTCTCGCAATACTTGGTGTGAAGGCGCCGGTCATTGAATTCAGTGACAGGGGCTGTCAGTGTGCTGGAGATCAGCGCAGGTAATGTACCTCGCTGACAGCAGCACTTGTCATCCCCTGCAGTGACCTGGGCTGACCCATTCATGTTAGCTCAGGTCACTGCACTGCTCTCCCAGCCAATGGGGAACATCCCTGCTCTTCATTGACTGGGACAGTGTGGATCATCATGGCAACCCCTTGGATTACACCAGACCTGGATTTGTTTTTTCTTTCTAATAAATTGGTTAAAGAGGGAATGTTTTGGGGAGTGTTTTTTCAAATAAAAAATGATTTTGTCGTCAATTTTTTTTTTATTACTGACTGGGTTGGTGATGTTGGGTATCTGATAGACGCCTGACCTCACCAACTCCAGGGCTTGATACCAGGTGACATTACACATCTGGTATTAACCCCATATATTACCCCGTTTGCCACCGCACCAGGGCGTGGGATGAGCTGGGGCGAAGCACCAGGATTGGCACATCTAATGGATGCGCCACTTCTGGGGCGGCTGCGGCCTGCTATTTTTAGGCTGGGGAGAGTCCAATAACCATGGACCTCCCTAGTCTGAGAATATCAGACCCCAGCTGTCTGCTTTACCCTGGCTGGTGATCCAATTTTGGGGGGACCCCTACGTGTTTTTTTTTTTAAAATTATTTATTTAATTTAAAATAACAGCGTGGGGTGCCCTCAGTTTTGGATTACCAGCCAAGGTGAGGTTGCCAGCTGTGGTCTGCAGGCTGCAGCCGTCTGCTTTACCTTAGCTGGCTACAAAAATAGGGGGAACCCTGCGTCATTTTTTTTTCATTTTTTTGGCTAAATACAAAGCTAAGCACCCCTTAGTGCCACATGAAAGGCACCAAAGGGTACAAAATTACAAAATGCAGGAGAGTGGGACATTATGTGTCTTTCTGCCATTATAATGACAGAAAAGACTGATATGAAGTGCACAAGCACAAGAAAATCACCAGAGCGCTCTACGCTGTGAAAAGCAGTAGAAAATGGCACTGGAGTGAACATGTGACCGCCTCATGTAGGATGAAGCTATGGATCCTGGGTAAATTTATGCATTTACCCTCATTCAGTTGTTTTGCAGTACACAAAAAAACGGAAGGCAAACGAATGACAAACAGATGACATACGGAACGTCTACGGAACGGAAACAGATGCCACACGGATGCACTCGTGAAAAAAAACGGACTGTTTTTTGCAGACCACAAAAATGGATCGGTCGTGTTAATGTAGCCTTATTCTGATCTGCCGTTTATAAACAGCAGGCAGAAATAAGTGAATAACGCCCCCCAGCGTCAGAAAATCTCCGGGGTTTCAGGGCTAGCTGAGACCCTGGAGATCATGATTCAGGACGGTTTTTCTGGTCCCCCATCACGTGATCACAGGTATACACCGTACACCGATGATCACGTTACAGTAAATGACAGCGCCGGTAAAAAATTATTTATCTCCCATCTGGCATGAACAAACACTTCTCCACTTCTTCTCCACTTCTCCACTTCTTCTCCACTTTTTCTCCACTTTTTCTACATTTTTTCTCCACTTTTTCTCCACTTTTTCTCCACTTTTTCTTCACTTTTTCTACATTTCTTCTCCACTTTTTCTACATTTTTTCTCCACTTTTTCTCCACTTTTTCTCCACTTTTTCTCCATTTTTTCTCCACTTTTTCTCCATTTATTCTCCACTTTTTCTCCACTTTTTCTCCATTTTTTTCTCCACTTTTTCTCCACGTTTTCTCCACTTATTCTCCACTTATTCTCCACTTTTACTCCACTTTTTCTCCACCTTTTCTCCACTTTTTCTCCCTGGAGATCATGATTCAGGACGGTTTTTCCGGTCCCCCATCACGTGATCACAGGTATACACCGTACACCGATGATCACGTTACAGTAAATGACAGCGCCGGTAAAAAATTATTTATCTCCCATCTGGCATGAACAAACACTTCTCCACATCTTCTCCACTTCTCCACTTCTTCTCCACTTCTCCACTTCTTCTCCACTTCTCCACTTTTTCTCCACTTTTTCTCCGTTCTTTTTCTATGGTCGGTCTACCCATTAACTCTGCCATGCATAGTGTAGCTCTACACCTACTTCACATGTTACTTTATGATTGACATCTCTTTCGTACCAGAGCTGTCTAAGCCTACTCTGACCCCATATTTGTCATTACTATATTGTCCTTGTACTGTATTATGACATTTGTATCATGTGTTTCATTTCTTGCTGTGTTGCAATTTTTTTGCTGCATCCCAATTGTACCTCTACATTGTTCGAGTTTATGTTATTGTTCTCTCACTCTTATGTGATATTGATTATTGTCATTTTTCATGATTACATGCAGATAAGTGCAATCTGACGAAGGCTCAGGCCGAAACGTCATTTGTAACTTGTTTTGGACAAAAACATATATGCTTATGAAAAAAAATGTTTATTAATACGGACCAATAAAGAGTGATTTTGCATTACTATCCGTTGTGACTTACTGACTTAGTCTGGGAGATTAAGAGTGCCGAGGTTTCTCACTAATTTTATCTATTATTACCTCTGAGCACCTGAGCCTCCTCTACAGTAGTTCTCCTGATTAGGCATGCCCTTACCTCATGAGCAGGGCATTGCATCTTTGGTAGCAACCATTACGACATGGACTCTGCTGCTGTGGACCCGGGGAGAGTGAGTGCAGATTCATTGCACCCACACTCCTCACATGAAGGGTCCGCACTCCTAGAAAATGGGGGATACGTTCCCTGAGTGTTTCCCCCCCATATTCTAGATGGTCCAGAGTCGTCGTGGGACCCCTTTATTTTTTTTCTTACAATAAATTGGTGAAAGAGGAAATGTTTTGGGGACTGTTTTTTCAAATAAATTTCTTTTGTCGATTTTTTGTTTTTGTTAGTACTGACAGTTTATGATGTTGGGTATCTAATAGACGCCATGACATCACAAACTGCTGGGCTTGATCTCAGGTGACTTTACAGCTAGTATCAACCCGATTTATTACCCCGTTTGCCACTGCACCAGGGCACGGGATGAGCTGGGGTGAAGCGCCAGGATTGGCGCATCTAGTGGATGCGCCACGTCTGGGGTGCCTGCGGCCTGCTATTTTTAGGCTGTGAAGGCCCAATAACTATGGACCTTCCCACCCTGAGAATACCAGACCACAGCTGTCCGCTTTACCTTGGCTGGTGATCCAATTTGGAGGGGACCCTACTTTTTTTGTGTAATTATTAATATTTATAAAATAATTATAATAAAAGAGCCTGGGGGGACCTCCACATTGGATCCCCAACCACGGTAAAGCTGCCAGCTGTGGTTTTCAGGCTACAGACGTCTGCTTTACCCTAGCTGGCTATCAAAAATGGGGGGACCCAACGTCATTTTTTTTTAACTATTTTTTAAATAGAAAAAATTAATGGGCTTCCCTGTATTTTGATTGCCAACCAAGGTAACGACAGGCAGATGGGGGTGGCAACCCATAGCTGTCTGCTTTTTCTGCGCTGAGAATCAAAAATACCGCGGAGCGCTATGTCATTTTTTTTAAAGATTTATTTTTACAGCACTGTGATGTCCAGCAATCAAAATAGAGGGAAGCCCATTTTGTTTTTAGTTATTTAAATACATAATTAAAAAAAATATATATGGGCTCCCACTGCATTTTTTGTATTGCTAGCTAAGGGTAATCCAAGCAGCTACTGGCTGCTAACCCCCACTGCTTGGTGTTACCTTCACTGGCAATGGAAAATCCGGGGAAGCATTTTTTAATTTTTTGGCCAAAAAACTACAAAAAAAGGACGTGAGCTTCACCATATTTTTGTATGCTAGCCAGGTATAGCAGGCAGGTGCTGGAAGAGTTGGATACAGCGCCAGAAGATGGCGCATCTATGAAAGTGCCATTTTCTGAGGCGGCTGCAGACTGCAATTCGCAGCAGTGGGGCCCAGAAAGCTCAGGCCAACCTGTGCTGCATATTCCAATCCCCAGCTGCCTAGATGTACCTGGCTGGACACAAAAATGGAGCGAAGCCTACGTCATTTGTTTTCTAATTATTTCATGAAATTCATGAAATAATAAAAAAAGGGCTTCCCTTTATTTTTGGTTCCCTGCCGGGTACAAATAGGCAACTGGGGGTTGGGGTCAGCCGTACCTGCCTGCTGTACCTGGCTAGCATACAAAAATATGGCGAAGCCCACATAATGTTTTCAGCAAAAAACTTCTGCATACAGTCCTGGATGGAGTATGTTGAGTATGCTGAGCCTTGTAGTTCTGCAGCTGCTGTGTGTCTGTATGGAGAAGAGCAGACAGCAGCTGCAGAACTACAAGGCTCAGCATACTCCATCCCGGACTGTATGCAGAAGTTTTTTGCCCACCAAAAAAATGACGTGGGCTTCGCCATATTTTTGTATGCTAGCCAGGTACAGCATGCAGCCACGGGCTGCCTCCAACCCCCAGTTGCTTATTTGTACCCGGCTAGGAACCAAAAATATAGGGAAGCCCTTTTTTTTTTAATTATTTCACTTATTTCATGAAATAATTAAAAAACAAATGACGTGGGCTTCGCCCCATTTTTGTGTCCAGCCGGGTACAACTAGGCAGCTGGGGATTGGAATCCGCAGCACAGGTTAGCCCAAGGTTTCTGGGCGCCTCTGCTGCAAATTTCAGTCCGCAGCCGTCCCAGAAAATGGCGCTCTCATAGAAGCGCCATCATCTGGCGCTGTATCCAACTCTTCCAACAGCCCTGGAGCCGGGTGGCTTGTTGGGTAATCATGAGTTAATACTGGCTTTGTTTACTAGCCAGTATTAAGCCAGAGATTCTTAATGTCAGGCACGTTTGACCCGGCCATTAAGAATCTCCAATAAAGGGTTAAAAAAAGACACCACACAGAGAAAAAATACTTTAATAGAAATAAATACACAGACACATTAGAGACTCCATCTTTATTACCCCCTGTCAGCCCAATAAATCTCCAATAAACCAGCGCTGATAAGAGGTTTTTAATAGAGGCTTAAATTATAAGCAGCAATTTCAGCGTTCCAAGTGCCTTTAAATGAATTTGAAGAAACTGCTTTTCAGGATTGTAGTGAGGATTGTAGTGAGGATGAGGTGCCCCAGCCCATTACTTGATGGGCTGGGGCACCTCATCCTCATTACAATCCTCACTACAATCGGGAAGCAGCGTGCAGCCTTCACTCCGTGAGTGATCAGTGCTGCTAGCGGTAACAGCGGTAACGCTGACAGACGCGTTACCATAGCAACGGTGCTCCCGGAGCCGCGGTTAGCGGTGACGTCACTGCTAACTGCTTTGCTATGGCAACGGTGATCTCCGTTAATGACCGGCTGTGTCAGCCGGTCCCTAATGGAACAGGGAGTCGACCGTGTGCTAGAGCATATCGCCGGTACACGGCGATACACAAATGTGCACCGTGTACCGGAGAGATGCACTCGCAGGTCCTACATGACGTGTCATAGTCATGTGACCAGTCTGTAGCCAATGAGATAATAGCTACGTGACTGGTCACATGGCTATTTTGACGTCACGATAGGTCCTGCTTCTCTGCTGGCAGTGCCGGTCACCGGGAGGATTCAGCGATCATCGGATGGAATAGCGGCAGGTGACAGAATGCAGGAGGGATCGTGGGGACCGGTAAGTGTTATGGCAATGTTTATTAACTGTTTGTGTACATTTATCATGCATTTTTATGTGTTTGTGATTGCCTCCCATTATAGCCTATTGGTTCGAGTTCGGTTCGTCGAAAGTTCGACGAACCGAACTCGAACGGGACCCCCGTTCGGCGAACCGACCTCGAGCCGAACCGCGACCGGTAAGCTCATCTCTAGTGGACATGTCTAATATTGGTGTGACACCATGAATCTCGGACTTAGGATTAGTTGATAATATAAAGCTAGCCCTAATCCCATTATTACCCAGTGAGCCACCCATAACCAGGGCAGCTGGAAGACTTGGATACAGCGCCAAAAGATGGCGCTTCTATGAAATCGCCATTTTCTGGGGCAGCTGCGGACTGCACTTTGCAGCAGGAGTGCCCAGAAAGCTTGGGCACCCTGCGCTGCGGATTCCAATCCCCAGCTGCTTAGTTGTACCTGGCTGGAAACAAAAATTGGGCGAAGCCTACGTCATTTTTTTTTTTTTAATTATTTCATGAAATTCATGAAATAATTAAAAAAAAAAGGAATTCCCTATATTTTTGGTTCCCAGCCGGGTACAAATAGACAGCTGGGGTTAGGGGCAGCCCATAGCTGCCTGCTATATCTGGCTAGCATACAATAACATGGCAAAGCCCACATAATTTTTTGGGGGGCAAAAAACTCCCGTATACAGTCCTGGATGGAGTATGCTGAGCCGTGTAGTTCTGCAGCTGCTGTCTGCTATCTGTCTGTATGGAAGAGACCAGACATCAGCTGCAGAACTACAAGGCTCAGAATCCTCCATCCAGGACTGTATGCTGCAGGGATAGGCAGGGGGAGCAGAACTGCAAGGCTCAGCATTCTTCATCCACTAGTGTATGCAGGAGAGCAGACAGCAACTACAGAACTACAAGGCTCAGCATGCTGCATCCAGGACTGTATGCTGGAGGTAGAGACCGGGGGAGCAGAACTACAAGGCTCAGCATGCTTTATTCACTAGCGTTTGCAGGAGAGCAGACAGCAGCTGCAGAACTACAAGGCTCAGCATACTCCATCCAGGACTGTATGCAAGAGTTGTTTGCCCACCAAAAAAATGACGTGGGCTTCGCCATAATTTTGTTTCCAGGTACAGCAGGCAGGTACGGCTGGCCCCAACTCCCAGCTGCCTATTTGTACCCGTCTGGGAACTAAAAATATAGGGAAGCCCTTTTTTTAATTTTTTCATGAATTTCATGAAATGATTAAAAAAAAAATGACATAGTCTTCGCCTCATTTTTGTGTCCAGCCAGTTACAACTAGGCAGCTGGGGATTGGAATGTGCAGCACAGGTTAGCCCGAGCTTTTTGGGCCCCTCTGCTGTGAATTGCAGTCCGCAGCCACCCCAGAAAATGGCGCTTTCATAGAAGCGCCATCATCTGGCGCTGTATCCAACTCTTCCAGCAGCCCTGAAGCCGGGTGGCTTGCTGGGTAATAATGGGTTAATACTAGCTTTGTTTTACTAGCTAGTATTAAGCCAGAGATTCTTAATGTCAGGCGAGTTTGACCCGGCCATTAAGAATCTCGAATAAAGGGTTAAAAAAAAATACACCACACAGAGAAAAAATACTGTAATAGAAATAAATACACAGACACACTTAGAGACTCCATGTTTATTACTCCCTCTCAGCCCTCCACGATCCTGGTCTTCTGTCTTCTTTCTCCTTCAACCCATGCAGCGCTGCTACATCAGACAGAACTGCATGGGAGGAAGACGCTGCTGCTCCCGTGCAGTCTAATCACTCAGTCAGTGAGCAGAGGCTGCGGGCTGTAAGCGGTGACAGGCGGGTTACTATAGCAACGGTGATTTCCGTTATTCACCGGCTGTGGCATCCAGTCCTTGCATGTGGGCTGACTCTGTAAAGAGTGCCGACATGCAAGAATTGGGAGCCAAGCATGTGTCCAAGCATCTCGCCGTTATACGGAGATCCTGGATCGAGCACATACCGCATATACCGGAGAGCTGACAGAACCTAGCATGACGTCTAGCCATTTGACCAGTCTGTAGCCAATGAGATAATACACACATGACTGATCACATGCTATTTTGATGTCACGGAAGGTCCTATCATCAGTGCTGGTTATCGGAAGGAAAAGTGGCAGGAGATAAAGTGCAGGATGCGTTGCCGGGACCTGTAAGTGTAATGGCAATGTTTATTAACTGTATGTGTATACTGTAAGTATACTGTGTTTTTATGTGTTTGTGTTTGCCTGCCATTGTTTTCAATGGGGTTCGAAGGAGTTCTTCGAACCTTCATCGAAGGTTCATCGAACTGAACCTCCGTTCGACAAACCGAACCGAACTCGAACGCTAAGGGGGTGGCTCAACACTATTCACAACAGCCATCATTTACAAGTTGAAGAGATGTACAGTTACCAAAGAAATGTAGTGAAATAGCCCATCTAGTAACAGAAGTTGTTCTCAGTTCTCTTGGGATAGCATGAGCCGGTTTTTGGTCATTAGAGCTTTGACTAACATTAGAACGTCCTCCACGTACACCTCGAACACCCAGCCTATTCCCCCTTCCAGCACAACCTTGTGATTTACAACTCATGTTTGATGTAAGTTTCCCCTTTGAAACAGATGTTTTGCAACACTAGGCCCACACCTGTCAGACAACTAGCACAAAAGTAAAATTCTGCAATTTTTGGCTGAGCCATGTGCTTGAAACGCGTCTGGTGTGCAGTTTAAAGAACCTTTGGATTTGTACTTACTCAGAGATAGTATACTTTTGTGGCTTATCTTTATTACAATAAATATATTCTTTTTATTTTAAAAAAGTTTTTCATTAAAGCTGTGTTTTTATGGAAACGTGAAGCTGGATCATTCCTTTGTTCACCTGTGCCTCAGATGCTGAACAGCAGTGGGATCTTGGGCTTCAACACCACCAGGAATGCAGACGTCTTGGGATGAGCTGGATATTTGTTTCTTTGCACTCAATATTGGGATGGCCCACAGAAATTCCAATACCTAGTTAGATGGTTCACTAGCAAATTTTTAGCAGACACAAAAAATAACAATACCTAGTTACATGGTTCACTGTCAAATCTTTAGCAGGCACTCTAAAGTACCAATGCCTATTTACATGATTCACTGGCAAGTTTTAACTGGCACTCAAAAGTACCACTACCTAGCTAAATGGTTTACTGGCAAATTATTAGCAGGCACTCAAAAGTACCAATACCTAGGTACACCATTCACTGGCAACTTTTCAATAAGCACTCAAAAGTACAATACCTAGTTCATGGTTCACTATCTAGCATCAGTGGCGACACCTTCCCTAAGTGTTATGAATCACAAAATGGCCCCGATGTCGCATATCTGCATTTTATATGCAGAGGGACATGTGACTTGTAGCCAATGACACAAGCCCTTGTTTCTGAACTTTGTGAATGATTTCTGCACTACAATTAGCTGCAGGAACATCCACAAATAAAGTTAAGGAAAAAAAAGAGCTGCACTGCTTCTTAGGCCTATCCCCACCCCCTTCCATCATTAAACACATTCCCCATTCATCAAACAGCCCCACAATCCTATCCAAAAGCATAATATGTTATTAGAAAAGCATTTTGGAAACCGCAAACAGTTATCAAACATAGCTGATCATTACAGATTTTTTACAAAAATGCTACCCGAGCGCTAACTGAACAGGGAAATGCTTGTACCAAATTTGAAATTGGCAAATGCGAACCAATCAAGTTCGCTCATCTCTAATCTATTTCAAAAATCTATTTTACCCCAGTTTTAAAATTTATACTTTATTATTATTATAAAAAATGCACATCCATAGAAATAACTCAATGCAAAATACCATATAGACCATAGTTATTATCATTTCTTTACACTATAGATAAAGCAAGGCATTTGACTACCAGGCAGAAAAAATATACTATCAACTTTACCATCCTGCCTAATCAGCAAATAAATGCCCTAATAGGCCGGGAACATGCTTGCTCCTTCGTGATTATCCCCAATATATACCCTCCAATCCTCCTAAATCCTACATCAATATACCTTGATAGAAATAGTAAAAGACAGGGAGAGGAAAAGAAGGGGGAGAACACAGAAAAAGATAAGCGAATCAAGATCAAATATACATCAATGACCCAACCTCGGATAACCAATATTCACGTTAATACAGGAAAAAGCATATATAAATGCAAAAGTCATGATCCCCTTGTCAGATACAATATTCAATAATGCATTCCTCCACATGCACTTCCTTGCTTTCAGTTGAAATGTTAGTAGATTAGTCCATATGCATAACTTGTTATGTTGATTAGTAGATAGTAGAAATCCGGTTTAATAGACGATGAAAGAGATTCATGGTATCCAGATCAGCAGCATAACATTTTTTTTTGTTGCTCACCGACCATACACACCACAATAATCAGAATGTCAAAATTAGATATCCATCATATCTTCTACCGCTCATGCATTGGGTTAGTAATGTTAACACTAGGACTACTGGACTCATGACACCTACTAGAACTACTGAATGTAGTCATTTTAACTACTGACGTGTTTTCGTTTATTTTTAGAGTTTCATTTGTGGTTATTTATTAATAATTATATTTTTTTAATGTATTATTATTGTGAGATCCAACAGTAATGCTTTGGAATGTTTTTTTTCTGATTTTTTTTTCATATTTTTCTACAGGAAATAACAAAAGTAAACTAAGTAAAACAATAATAATAGACGTTTTAAAATAATTTATTATTAAAGTGCACACATATAAACAACAACTCAAGAACAACAAGCAGAGAAAATGTAAGTGAAAGAGAAGAAAAATGAAAATATGGCGCAGAATCTCAATAAAACCGACCAACCGTTATTATGAAGTACAACCGGTAACTTTCTAAACATTTGTTGATTCGCATTTCAGGCATCGTCTTTCAATTACAGCGGTACATTGCCCACACAAAGACTTATGGCAAGTCATACAATTTCCAACAGATCGATTATTTTTGCATTTTGCTTTTATCTGGCAACATTTTTTTTTGAGACATCACATCTGAAGATGTAGCAACTTGCGACATGCCACCCTTTCCCCTAGATACAACATACGGACCACTCAACTCTGTGACAAGCTTTTGCAAAAATGCCTTGCGTGACATTTGTCCGGTGGTCATCTCTTTGTATAATATCCAAGCATTTATACCCGCTAAGTCTAAGGTATTTTCAAATGCATGAACAGGCCATCTCCTAGTACCTGTGCTGTATTTGCGTGCCATCTGATCTACTACATCTACTCCATATTTTGTTTCATTATAAAACTTTACAGTTTCTGGAGGTTTTTTTGGAGATTCAGAAGCAACAAGAACATCAGGATGGACGGAACTCAGAATTATCACATTTTTGGTTGGCTTACCTTGATACACTGTTATGTATGGGCCAGGTTTGTAACAAGCAATGCAAATGGCAATAAACCTGTCCCACACAATAGAAAAGAGAGCAAATTTGTCGGTTTGCAGTCTCTGCGATCGATTGGACTTCTCATCAAATCTGAGGTAATGCATAATTTCTACAAAACGGTCCCTAGACATTATCGCTTTGCATAACGGTATTCCCCAGTCATTTGACCATATAGTTGCAATAGAGTGATGGCTCGTGCCCGATAGTCCACGGACATAAAATATTGCTAGAAATACATCTAGCTCCTCATCAGAAAGAGTAAACTTTTCATTATTGTTCGGGCGTGCTTCTGCAATAGTACAGTTCTTTATGTGAGTCAAGATAAATTAATCAAAAAATAATCTCCATGTACCCAAAGGACTATCACTAATTATATTTCTTCTGGCGTATCCTGTAGGGCCGGGTGCTTCTCTAAGAATGTTTTGTTTTTCCTGACTACCAGGTAAGTTTTCTCCAATCTCAAGAGGTTTCCATTGAATACCATCAACTGAAACTAGTATTCCTGGAGATTCGCCTTCTGTGGTGTTGGTTGCATCGCCTTCGCCGCCATAGTTTTCTGTTGTGGATACATATCTGGGACGTTTTGCAGATTTTTTCTGTCCATGACCGGGAGGATGGTCGCGAGGCAACATCAACACATGAGTGTTACGGGGGCTGTCTGATTATAAAAACCAAAGGGATATCAGACAGTCAGGGTCCACCGTGCAAAGTCTCTGCTGCAGACTATAGCAGAGGATAAGGGGTATCTTGTACTACAGAAGCAGTACTGACACTGATACGTCTCAGTGACACTAGAGCCAACCACGGCGTGTACTGTTAAAGTCACATCGACTACCGTATTTAGCATTAATGTAAAAGGGATAGGTTAATGAGTGAGGAAGAGTATATAAGTGTGCCGCTGTAAATGGTAGTAGCACAAGTGCAGAGTGCAATACCTATGTTAAACTCACAGAGGCATATAGTTAGGAAATAAAGCAATTCTGCCCTTACTCGGAGGGTGTGTGGTATGGTCTCTGTTAATGATCACAGAGACAAAAGCAGTGAGTGTGAAATGGCACCTACCTAGGTCCATTCCTCTAGTGGTGCCAGGAGACGGACAGCAGCGTAAGCCGCACAAAGCTCCTACCTGCGTTCGCTCCACTAGTGTGCGAGGACACGAACCACTAGATATGGCACCTGCCTAGGTCCGCTCCACTAGTGGTGCAAAAGAGACGGACAGCAGCACAAGCCGCACAAAGCTCCTACCTATGTTCGCTCCCCTAGTGTGCGAGGATACGAACAACTGCCAGACGCTGTATAAGGAACGTTACCCTAGCGGTAACGTCCACCTACGAGTAGAATCACAAGGCCCAGCCGGACCATGTGCCTCAGGCACCTGCCTATGTCCGCTCCACTAAGATGTAAGGATACGGACCGCAGCCGAAGCTGTAAGGTACAAGAACGCTACCCTGCCGGTAGCGCTCACCTAGCATAGACAGAGAGATGCCTAGAGGGACGTGCACAGAGTGTCTACTATCATACGTGAACCAAGAGGACTGAGCGCCGGGCGGCGTGCGTCAGGGTCTTATATAGACTCTGTGCCTCATCCAAGATGGAGGACACCAGAGCCAATCCGCTGCCAGAATTACAGCAATGACATCACGCTGGCCTATCACCGAGCAAAGCGTCACAAACACATGACCAGCGACCAATCGGCATAGAAGGTGTCAGAGACATGTGACCACGTGTCACAAGCACATGACCAGCGGCCATTCAGCTTAGAAGGTGTCAGAGACATGTGACCTCGTGTCAGCGATGATGTCACCCGCACATGTGCAATGGCTCCAAGATAGGACTTAAGGCTACTTTACACACTGCGATATCGGTCCCGATATCGCTAGCGTGGGTACCCGCCCCCATCTGTTGCTCGACACGGGCAAATCGCTGCCCGTGCCGCACACCATCGCCCAGACCTGTCACACATACTTACCTGTCCGGCGACATCACTGTGATCGGCGAACCGCCTCCTTTCTAAGGGGGCGATCCGTGCGGCGTCACAGCAACGTCACGGAGCGGCCGCCCAATAGCATCGGAGGGGCGGAGATGAGTGGGATGTAACATCCCGCCCACCTCCTTCCTTCCGCATAGCGGCCGGGAGGCAGGTAAGGAGAGCTTCCTCGTTTCTGCGGCATCACACATACCAATGTGTGCTGCCGCAGGAGCGACGAACTACATCGTTACTGCTGCAGTAACGATAATCGAGAATGGACCCCCATGTCACCGATGAGCGATTTTGCACGTTTTTGCAATGATGCAAAATCATGGCAGGCGTCTCCCCGAGATACCTTCCATGATTAACCTGTAAGTGAAAGTAAATAAACACACACAACGAAAAATCCTTTATTTGGAATAAAAGACAAAAAAACACCTTCTTTTACCATTTTATTAAAATCCCCAAATACCCCTCCAAGTCTGGCGTAATCCACAGAGGTCCCGCGACGCATCCAGCTCTGCTACAGGAAGCTGACAGGAGTGCCATAGAACACGAGCGCTCTGTGTCAAATCCAAGGAGAAATGAAGTGAGCCGCGCTGTCAGCGGAGACTTCACCAAGCTAGAGCCTGCGTGTGCGGTGATTATGGGGTTTGTAAGGCCAGTGTGTGTGTGTGAGGATGATGAGTGCCGTAGTGCCTGCGTGTGCAGTGATGATGGGGGTTGTAGTGCCTGCGTGTGCGGTGATGATGGGGGTTGTAGTGCCTACGTGTGTGCGATGATGAGTGCGGTGCTGCTGGTGTGTGCCTGCTCATCCGCCCATCCATCTTCCCATCCGCCCATCCGCCCATCCGTCCATCCATCCGTCCGCCCATCCATCCGTCCGCCCATCCATCCATCCGCCCATCCATCCATCCTTGCAGCTGAACAATCTGCTTCTAAATTCTTTACTGCAGTATAGAGGTCAAGATTGCCAAATCTTCCCATGCTTTTCATGAGAGGCAGAGGCTCAATGGATAAAGCTCCCGCCTAAGGAGAGTTAGTTCATGAGTTCAAGTCCCGGATGTCCCGGTAAAGAATTTAAATTATAATTATTATTTATTTATAATTATAATTTCATTTAATTATGCACAGAGGGGAGGAGCCGGACATCAGCTGTGAGCTGTGGGACACACCTCTAAAATCAGAGCAGTTCACGGAATGAGGCTGCATTGCTTCTCTCTCTCTCTCTCCCTCTCTCTCTCTGTCTCCCTCTCTCTTTCTCTATCTCTTTCTCTCTCTTTCTCTCTCCCTCTTCCTCTCTCTCTCCCTCTCTCTTTCTCTCTCTCCTCTCTCTCTCTCTCTTTTTCTCTCTCTCTCTCTTTTTTTCTCTCTCTCTTTTTCTCTTCTTTCCCTCTCTCTTCTCTCTCCTATCTCTCTTCTCTCTCTCTCTTCTCTCTCTCTCCTCACTCCTCTTCTCTCCTCTTCTCTCTCTCTTCTCTCTCCTCTGTCTCTTTCTCTTCTCTCTCTTCTCTCTCCTCTCTCTCTCCTCTCTCTCATCTCTCTCTCTTCTCTCTCTCCTCTCTCTCACCTCTCTCTCTCCTCTCATCTCTCTCTCTCCTCTGTCTGTTCATTATCTCTCTTTTCTCTCTCTCCTCTCTCTCTTTTCTCTCCTCCTCTCTCTCTCTTCTCTCTCTCTCCCTCTCTCTTTTCTTTTCTCTCTTTTTTCTTTCTTTTCTCTCTCTTTTCTCTCTTTTTTCTCTATCTTCTCTCTCTCTCACACCTGGCGATGATCAGCTGATGCGGTCACCTGATGGAATCAGCTGACACTATAAGTCGAGTGATGAGGCCGGCTTGTTACCGCCCGGCCGGCTAAACTATCAGCTAATGCTGTCGGACAGGAGTCTGCATAGAAGTGCCTTCCAGCAAACCATTCAGATGATATTGGATCCGGATTGGACGGCGCGGACCCTTGACCCAGGATTACTGCGGAGGAAGGTTCTTTATTTCAATAAAGATGGTGTCACTAATTGTGTTGTGTTTTATTTCTAATAAATATATTTTTCTGTGTGTTGTGTTTTTTTTATTTGTACTAGAAATTAATGGTGGACATGTCTAATATTGGTGTGACACCATGAATCTCGGATTTAGGATTAGTTGATAATGTAAAGCTAGCCCTAATCCCATTATTACCCAGTGAGCCACCCATAACCAGGGCAGCTGGAAGACTTGGATACAGCGCCAAAAGATGGCGCTTCTAAATTCATGAAATAATTAAAAAAAAAAGGACTTCCCTATATTTTTGGTTCCCAGCCGGGTACAAATAGGCAGCTGGGGTTAGGGGCAGCCCATAGCTGCCTGCTGTATCTGGCTAGCATACAAAAACATGGCAAAGCCCACATAATTTTTTAGGGGGCAAAAAACTCCTGTATACAGTCCTGGATGGAGTATGCTGAGCCTTGTAGTTCTGCAGCTGCTGTCTGCTATCTGTCTGTATGGAGGAGACCAGACATCAGCTGCAGAACTACAAGGCTCAGAATCCTCCATCCAGGACTGTATGCTGCAGGGAGAGGCAGGGGGAGCAGAACTGCAAGGCTCAGCATTCTTCATCCACTAGTGTATGCAGGAGAGCAGACAGCAACTACAGAACTACAAGGCTCAGCATGCTGCATCCAGGACTGTATGCTGGAGGGAGAGACCAGGGGAGCAGAACTACAAGGCTCAGCATGCTTTATTCACTAGCGTTTGCAGGAGAGCAGACAGCAGCTGCAGAACTACAAGGCTCAGCATACTCCATCCAGGACTGTATGCAAGAGTTGTTTGCCCACCAAAAAAATGACGTGGGCTTCGCCATAATTTTGTTTCCAGGTACAGCAGGCAGGTACGGCTGCCCCCAACTCCCAGCTGCCTATTTGTACCCGTCTGGGAACTAAAAATATAGGGAAGCCCTTTTTTTTATTTTTTCATGAATTTCATGAAATGATTAAAAAAAAAATGACATGGACTTCGCCTCATTTTTGTGTCCAGCCAGGTACAACTAGGCAGCTGGGGATTGGAATGTTCAGCACAGGTTAGCCCGAGCTTTTTGGGCCCCTCTGCTGTGAATTGCAGTCTGCAGCCACCCCAGAAAATGGCGCTTTCATAGAAGCGCCATCATCTGGAGCTGTATCTAACTCTTCCAGCAGCCCTGAAGCCGGGTGGCTTGCTGGGTAATAATGGGTTAATAATAGCTTTGTTTTACTAGCCAGTATTAAGCCAGAGATTCTTAATGTCAGGCGAGTTTGACCCGGCCATTAAGAATCTCGAATAAAGGGTTAAAAAAAAAATACACCACACAGAGAAAAAATACTGTAATAGAAATAAATACACAGACACACTTAGAGACTCCATGTTTATTACTCCCTCTCAGCCCTCCACAATCCTGGTCTTCTGTCTTCTTTCTCCTTCAACCCATGCAGCGCTGCTACATCAGACAGAACTGCATGGGAGGAAGACGCTGCTGCTCCCGTGCAGTCTAATCACTCAGTGAGTGAGCAGAGGCTGCGGGCTGTAAGCGGTGACAGGCGGGTTACTATAGCAACGGTGATTTCCGTTATTCACCGGCTGTGGCATCCAGTCCTTGCATGTGGGCTGACTCTGTAAAGAGTGCCGACATGCAAGAATGGGGAGCCAATCATGTGTCCAAGCATCTCGCCGTTACACGGAGATCCTGGAACGAGCACATACCACATATACCGGAGAGCTGACAGAACCTAGCATGACGTCTAGCCATTTGACCAGTCTGTAGCCAATGAGATAATACACACGTGACTGGTCACATGCTATTTTGATGTCACGGAAGGTCCTATCATCAGTGCTGGTTATCGGAAGGAAAAGTGGCAATAGACAGAGGGCAGGATGCGTTACCGGGACCTGTAAGTGTAATGGCAATGTTTATTAACTGTATGTGTATACTGTATGTATACTGTGTTTTTATGTGTTTGTGTTTGCCTGCCATTGTTTTCAATAGGGTTCGAAGGAGTTCGTCGAACTTTCATCGAAGGTTCATCGAACTGAGCCTCCGTTCGACAAACCAAACCGAACTCGAATGCTAAGGGGGTGGCTCAACACTATTCACAACAGCCATCATTTACAAGTTGAAGAGATGTACAGTTACCAAAGAAATGTAGTGAAATAGCCCATCTAGTAACGGAAGTTGTTCTCAGTTCTCTTGGGATAGCATGAGCTGGTTTTTGGTCATTAGAGCTTTGACTAACATTAGAACGTCCTCCACGTACACCTCGAACACCCAGCCTATTCCCCTTTCCAGCACAACCTTGAGATTTACCACTCATGTTTGATGTAAGTTTCCCCTTTGAAATAGATGTTTTGCAACACTAGGCCCACACCTGTCAGACAACTAGCACAAAAGTAAAATTCTGCATTTTTTGGCTGAGCCATGTGCTTGAAACGCGTCTGGTGTGCAGTTTAAAGAACCTTTGGATTTGTACTTACTCAGAGATAGTATACTTTTGTGGCTTATCTTTATTACAATAAATATATTCTTTTTATTTGAAAAAAGTTTTTCATTAAAGCTGTGTTTTTATGGAAACGTGAAGCTGGATCATTCCTTTGTTCACCTGTGCCTCAGATGCTGAACAGCAGTGGGATCTTGGGCTTCAACACCACCAGGAATGCAGACGTCTTGGGATGAGCTGGATATTTGTTTCTTTGCACTTAATATTGGGATGGCCCACAGAAATTCCAATACCTAGTTAGATGGTTCACTAGCAAATTTTTAGCAGACACAAAAAATAACAATACCTAGTTACATGGTTCACTGTCAAATCTTTAGCAGGCACTCTAAAGTACCAATGCCTATTTACATGATTCACTGGCAAGTTTTAACTGGCACTCAAAAGTACCACTACCTAGCTAAATGGTTTACTGGCAAATTTTTAGCAGCCACTCAAAAGTACCAATACCTAGGTACACCATTCACTGGCAACTTTTCAATAAGCACTCAAAAGTACAATACCTAGTTCATGGTTCACTATCTAGCATCAGTGGCGACAGCACCTTCCCTAAGTGTTATGAATAGAGATGAGCGAACCGGTCGCGGTTCGGCTCGAGGTTGGTTCGCCGAACGGACCTCCCGTTCGAGTTCGGTTCGTCGAACGTTCGACGAACCGAACTCGAACTGCATAGGAAACAATGGCAGGCAATCACAAACACAGAAAAACACCTAGAAAACACCCTCAAAGGTGTCCTAAAGGTGACAAACAACTCAAACACATTGGAAAGTGACAAGGACATATACTCATGCGAAAACAAAACAGCTGGACAAGGAAAAAGAGGAGGACACACAGATATAGGCATGGCACGCCCTTCTAAAATCATGTAAAACACCGCAAGGTGACTCCAAGCGGAGTCTCCCTTTTTTCCAAAAATTGGGCCACACACACACCCACCCCTTCAGTGGCAGCACTTGTGCCCCAGTTGTACACTTCACAGCTACATTTGCATCAAGCACATTCAAAAATACGCCATTCTTATCCGTCCCCAGGATGACACCGGGGTAGGTAGCAAAGTCTTTCCTGATCCCAGCTCTGTTCATCTTGGCTTCTTTTAAAAACACAGCAAGCAAGGGTTACTCCAAGCGGAGTCTCCCTTTTTTCCAAAAATTGGGCCACACAGACACCCACCCCATCAGTGGCAGCACTTGGGCCCTAGTTGCAAACAGGATGTTTTGATTTGCATCAAGCACATTCAAAAATACGCCATTCTTATCCGTCCCCAGGATGACACCGGGGTACGTAGATAAAGTCTTTGCTGATCCATGACTTGTTCATCTTGGCTTCTTTTAAAAACAATGTAAGCAAGGGTTACTCCAAGCGGAGTCTCCCTTTTTTTCCAAAAATTGGGCCACACAGACACCCACCCCATCAGTGGCAGCACTTGGGCCCTAGTTGCAAACAGGATGTTTTGATTTGCATCAAGCACATTCAAAAATACGCCATTCTTATCCATCCCCAGGATGACACCGGGGTAGGTAGCAAAGTCTTTCCTGATCCCAGCTCTGTTCATCTTGGCTTCTTTTAAAAACACAGCAAGCAAGGGTTACTCCAAGCGGAGTCTCCCTTTTTTCCAAAAATTGGGCCCACACACACCGACCCCTTCAGTGGCAGCAGTTGTGCCCCAGTTGTACACTTCACAGCTAGATTTGCATCAAGCACATTCAAAAATACGCCATTCTTATCCGTCCCCAGGATGACACCGGGGTAGGTAGCAAAGTCTTTCCTGATCCCAGCTCTGTTCATCTTGGCTTCTTTTAAAAACACAGCAAGCAAGGGATACTCCAAGCGGAGTCTCCCTTTTTTCCAAAAATTGGGCCACACAGACACCCACCCCATCAGTGGCAGCACTTGGGCCCTAGTTGCAAACAGGATGTTTTGATTTGCATCAAGCACATTCAAAAATACGCCATTCTTATCCGTCCCCAGGATGACACCGGGGTACGTAGATAAAGTCTTTGCTGATCCATGACTTGTTCATCTTGGCTTCTTTTAAAAACAATGTAAGCAAGGGTTACTCCAAGCGGAGTCTCCCTTTTTTTCCAAAAATTGGGCCACACAGACACCCACCCCATCAGTGGCAGCACTTGGGCCCTAGTTGCAAACAGGATGTTTTGATTTGCATCAAGCACATTCAAAAATACGCCATTCTTATCCGTCCCCAGGATGACACCGGGGTAGGTAGCAAAGTCTTTCCTGATCCCAGCTCTGTTCATCTTGGCTTCTTTTAAAAACACAGCAAGCAAGGGTTACTCCAAGCGGAGTCTCCCTTTTTTCCAAAAATTGGGCCACACAGACACCCACCCCATCAGTGGCAGCACTTGGGCCCTAGTTGCAAACAGGATGTTTTGATTTGCATCAAGCACATTCAAAAATACGCCATTCTTATCCGTCCCCAGGATGACACCGGGGTACGTAGATAAAGTCTTTGCTGATCCATGACTTGTTCATCTTGGCTTCTTTTAAAAACAATGTAAGCAAGGGTTACTCCAAGCGGAGTCTCCCTTTTTTTCCAAAAATTGGGCCACACAGACACCCACCCCATCAGTGGCAGCACTTGGGCCCTAGTTGCAAACAGGATGTTTTGATTTGCATCAAGCACATTCAAAAATACGCCATTCTTATCCGTCCCCAGGATGACACCGGGGTAGGTAGCAAAGTCTTTCCTGATCCCAGCTCTGTTCATCTTGGCTTCTTTTAAAAACACAGCAAGCAAGGGTTACTCCAAGCGGAGTCTCCCTTTTTTCCAAAAATTGGGCCACACAGACACCCACCCCATCAGTGGCAGCACTTGGGCCCTAGTTGCAAACAGGATGTTTTGATTTGCATCAAGCACATTCAAAAATACGCCATTCTTATCCGTCCCCAGGATGACACCGGGGTACGTAGATAAAGTCTTTGCTGATCCATGACTTGTTCATCTTGGCTTCTTTTAAAAACAATGTAAGCAAGGGTTACTCCAAGCGGAGTCTCCCTTTTTTTCCAAAAATTGGGCCACACAGACACCCACCCCATCAGTGGCAGCACTTGGGCCCTAGTTGCAAACAGGATGTTTTGATTTGCATCAAGCACATTCAAAAATACGCCATTCTTATCCGTCCCCAGGATGACACCGGGGTAGGTAGCAAAGTCTTTCCTGATCCCAGCTCTGTTCATCTTGGCTTCTTTTAAAAACACAGCAAGCAAGGGTTACTCCAAGCGGAGTCTCCCTTTTTTCCAAAAATTGGGCCACACAGACACCCACCCCATCAGTGGCAGCACTTGGGCCCTAGTTGCAAACAGGATGTTTTGATTTGCATCAAGCACATTCAAAAATACGCCAGTCTTATCCGTCCCCAGGATGACACCGGGGTAGGTAGCAAAGTCTTTCCTGATCCCAGCTCTGTTCATCTTGGCTTCTTTTAAAAACACAGCAAGCAAGGGTTACTCCAAGCGGAGTCTCCCTTTTTTCCAAAAATTGGGCCCACACACACCCACCCCTTCAGTGGCAGCAGTTGTGCCCCAGTTGTACACTTCACAGCTAGATTTGCATCAAGCACATTCAAAAATACGCCATTCTTATCCGTCCCCAGGATGACACCGGGGTAGGTAGCAAAGTCTTTCCTGATCCCAGCTCTGTTCATCTTGGCTTCTTTTAAAAACACAGCAAGCAAGGGTTACTCCAAGCGGAGTCTCCCTTTTTTCCAAAAATTGGGCCACACAGACACCCACCCCATCAGTGGCAGCACTTGGGCCCTAGTTGCAAACAGGATGTTTTGATTTGCATCAAGCACATTCAAAAATACGCCATTCTTATCCGTCCCCAGGATGACACCGGGGTACGTAGATAAAGTCTTTGCTGATCCATGACTTGTTCATCTTGGCTTCTTTTAAAAACAATGTAAGCAAGGGTTACTCCAAGCGGAGTCTCCCTTTTTTTCCAAAAATTGGGCCACACAGACACCCACCCCATCAGTGGCAGCACTTGGGCCCTAGTTGCAAACAGGATGTTTTGATTTGCATCAAGCACATTCAAAAATACGCCATTCTTATCCGTCCCCAGGATGACACCGGGGTAGGTAGCAAAGTCTTTCCTGATCCCAGCTCTGTTCATCTTGGCTTCTTTTAAAAACACAGCAAGCAAGGGTTACTCCAAGCGGAGTCTCCCTTTTTTCCAAAAATTGGGCCACACAGACACCCACCCCATCAGTGGCAGCACTTGGGCCCTAGTTGCAAACAGGATGTTTTGATTTGCATCAAGCACATTCAAAAATACGCCATTCTTATCCGTCCCCAGGATGACACCGGGGTACGTAGATAAAGTCTTTGCTGATCCATGACTTGTTCATCTTGGCTTCTTTTAAAAACAATGTAAGCAAGGGTTACTCCAAGCGGAGTCTCCCTTTTTTTCCAAAAATTGGGCCACACAGACACCCACCCCATCAGTGGCAGCACTTGGGCCCTAGTTGCAAACAGGATGTTTTGATTTGCATCAAGCACATTCAAAAATACGCCATTCTTATCCGTCCCCAGGATGACACCGGGGTACGTAGATAAAGTCTTTGCTGATCCATGACTTGTTCATCTTGGCTTCTTTTAAAAACAATGTAAGCAAGGGTTACTCCAAGCGGAGTCTCCCTTTTTTTCCAAAAATTGGGCCACACAGACACCCACCCCATCAGTGGCAGCACTTGGGCCCTAGTTGCAAACAGGATGTTTTGATTTGCATCAAGCACATTCAAAAATACGCCATTCTTATCCGTCCCCAGGATGACACCGGGGTAGGTAGCAAAGTCTTTCCTGATCCCAGCTCTGTTCATCTTGGCTTCTTTTAAAAACACAGCAAGCAAGGGTTACTCCAAGCGGAGTCTCCCTTTTTTCCAAAAATTGGGCCACACAGACACCCACCCCATCAGTGGCAGCACTTGGGCCCTAGTTGCAAACAGGATGTTTTGATTTGCATCAAGCACATTCAAAAATACGCCATTCTTATCCGTCCCCAGGATGACACCGGGGTACGTAGATAAAGTCTTTGCTGATCCATGACTTGTTCATCTTGGCTTCTTTTAAAAACAATGTAAGCAAGGGTTACTCCAAGCGGAGTCTCCCTTTTTTTCCAAAAATTGGGCCACACAGACACCCACCCCATCAGTGGCAGCACTTGGGCCCTAGTTGCAAACAGGATGTTTTGATTTGCATCAAGCACATTCAAAAATACGCCATTCTTATCCGTCCCCAGGATGACACCGGGGTAGGTAGCAAAGTCTTTCCTGATCCCAGCTCTGTTCATCTTGGCTTCTTTTAAAAACACAGCAAGCAAGGGTTACTCCAAGCGGAGTCTCCCTTTTTTCCAAAAATTGGGCCACACAGACACCCACCCCATCAGTGGCAGCACTTGGGCCCTAGTTGCAAACAGGATGTTTTGATTTGCATCAAGCACATTCAAAAATACGCCATTCTTATCCGTCCCCAGGATGACACCGGGGTACGTAGATAAAGTCTTTGCTGATCCATGACTTGTTCATCTTGGCTTCTTTTAAAAACAATGTAAGCAAGGGTTACTCCAAGCGGAGTCTCCCTTTTTTTCCAAAAATTGGGCCACACAGACACCCACCCCATCAGTGGCAGCACTTGGGCCCTAGTTGCAAACAGGATGTTTTGATTTGCATCAAGCACATTCAAAAATACGCCATTCTTATCCGTCCCCAGGATGACACCGGGGTAGGTAGCAAAGTCTTTCCTGATCCCAGCTCTGTTCATCTTGGCTTCTTTTAAAAACACAGCAAGCAAGGGTTACTCCAAGCGGAGTCTCCCTTTTTTCCAAAAATTGGGCCACACAGACACCCACCCCATCAGTGGCAGCACTTGGGCCCTAGTTGCAAACAGGATGTTTTGATTTGCATCAAGCACATTCAAAAATACGCCATTCTTATCCGTCCCCAGGATGACACCGGGGTAGGTAGCAAAGTCTTTCCTGATCCCAGCTCTGTTCATCTTGGCTTCTTTTAAAAACACAGCAAGCAAGGGTTACTCCAAGCGGAGTCTCCCTTTTTTCCAAAAATTGGGCCCACACACACCCACCCCTTCAGTGGCAGCAGTTGTGCCCCAGTTGTACACTTCACAGCTAGATTTGCATCAAGCACATTCAAAAATACGCCATTCTTATCCGTCCCCAGGATGACACCGGGGTAGGTAGCAAAGTCTTTCCTGATCCCAGCTCTGTTCATCTTGGCTTCTTTTAAAAACACAGCAAGCAAGGGTTACTCCAAGCGGAGTCTCCCTTTTTTCCAAAAATTGGGCCACACAGACACCCACCCCATCAGTGGCAGCACTTGGGCCCTAGTTGCAAACAGGATGTTTTGATTTGCATCAAGCACATTCAAAAATACGCCATTCTTATCCGTCCCCAGGATGACACCGGGGTACGTAGATAAAGTCTTTGCTGATCCATGACTTGTTCATCTTGGCTTCTTTTAAAAACAATGTAAGCAAGGGTTACTCCAAGCGGAGTCTCCCTTTTTTTCCAAAAATTGGGCCACACAGACACCCACCCCATCAGTGGCAGCACTTGGGCCCTAGTTGCAAACAGGATGTTTTGATTTGCATCAAGCACATTCAAAAATACGCCATTCTTATCCGTCCCCAGGATGACACCGGGGTAGGTAGCAAAGTCTTTCCTGATCCCAGCTCTGTTCATCTTGGCTTCTTTTAAAAACACAGCAAGCAAGGGTTACTCCAAGCGGAGTCTCCCTTTTTTCCAAAAATTGGGCCACACAGACACCCACCCCATCAGTGGCAGCACTTGGGCCCTAGTTGCAAACAGGATGTTTTGATTTGCATCAAGCACATTCAAAAATACGCCATTCTTATCCGTCCCCAGGATGACACCGGGGTAGGTAGCAAAGTCTTTCCTGATCCCAGCTCTGTTCATCTTGGCTTCTTTTAAAAACACAGCAAGCAAGGGTTACTCCAAGCGGAGTCTCCCTTTTTTCCAAAAATTGGGCCACACAGACACCCACCCCATCAGTGGCAGCACTTGGGCCCTAGTTGCAAACAGGATGTTTTGATTTGCATCAAGCACATTCAAAAATACGCCATTCTTATCCGTCCCCAGGATGACACCGGGGTACGTAGATAAAGTCTTTGCTGATCCATGACTTGTTCATCTTGGCTTCTTTTAAAAACAATGTAAGCAAGGGTTACTCCAAGCGGAGTCTCCCTTTTTTTCCAAAAATTGGGCCACACAGACACCCACCCCATCAGTGGCAGCACTTGGGCCCTAGTTGCAAACAGGATGTTTTGATTTGCATCAAGCACATTCAAAAATACGCCATTCTTATCCGTCCCCAGGATGACACCGGGGTAGGTAGCAAAGTCTTTCCTGATCCCAGCTCTGTTCATCTTGGCTTCTTTTAAAAACACAGCAAGCAAGGGTTACTCCAAGCGGAGTCTCCCTTTTTCCCAAAAATTGGGCCCACACACACCCACCCCTTCAGTGGCAGCAGTTGTGCCCCAGTTGTACACTTCACAGCTAGATTTGCATCAAGCACATTCAAAAATACGCCATTCTTATCCGTCCCCAGGATGACACCGGGGTAGGTAGCAAAGTCTTTCCTGATCCCAGCTCTGTTCATCTTGGCTTCTTTTAAAAACACAGCAAGCAAGGGTTACTCCAAGCGGAGTCTCCCTTTTTTCCAAAAATTGGGCCACACAGACACCCACCCCATCAGTGGCAGCACTTGGGCCCTAGTTGCAAACAGGATGTTTTGATTTGCATCAAGCACATTCCAAATCCACAAGCATTTACTCTCCCCAGGATGACACAGGGGTAGTAAATTCCTTCTGGATCCATGACTTGTTCATTTTGATGAACGTCAGTCTGTCCACATTGTCACTGGACAGACGCGTGCGCTTATCTGTCAGCACACACCCAGCAGCACTGAATACACGTTCAGAGACAACGCTGGCAGCTGGACACGACAAAATCTCCAAGGCGTAACTGGAGAGCTCTGGCCATTTTTCTATGTTTGAAGCCCAAAAGGAGCAAGGCTCCAGTTGCACAGTCATGGCATCGATGTTCATTTGGAGATACTCCTGTATCATCCTCTCCAGCCGTTGAGTATGTGTCAGACTTGTTGTCTCTGGTGGCCTTGCAAAAGAGGGTCTAAAAAATTATGAAAAGATTCCATAAAATTGCTGTTACCGGCACCAGATACGGTCCTACTGGTACGGGTAGACTGGTGAAGATGACGAGACCGTCCCATGTTTGTCAAGTTACAACTGGGAGATTCCCTCCCTGCACCTGCACGGTTGTTTGGTGGAAAAGCCGAGCTAAGATCGAGTAACAGCTTCTGCTGATACTCCTGCATACGTGCGTCCCTTTCTATGGCTGGAATTATGTCACAAAATTTGGACTTGTACCGGGGATCTAATAGTGTGGCAATCCAGTAGTCATCATCACTTCTAATTTTGACAATACGACTGTCATGTTGGAGGTAGTGCAACAAGAAGGCACTCATGTGTCTTGCGCAGCCATGCGGACCAAGTCCACGCTGTGTTTGTGGCATAGAGGTGCTAACCGTTCTTTCTTCCTCTGACATCTCCCCCCAACCTCTTTCAACTGAAATTTGACCAAGGTCTCCCTCATCCGCTGAGTCTTCCATGTCCATGGACAGTTCGTCCTCCATTTCTTCATGTTCTCCTGCACCTTGCTAAACATTTCGCCTGCTACTATGCGCCCTTGTCGATCCCTGTTCCCCATGGTCCCATGCCTGCTGCGTTGGTGATGATGAACGTCTGGATCTTGGTGATGTTGTTGTCCCTTGCACATATGAATCCTCCTGTAGTTCCTCCCCTTCATGTTGTCCCACCCCCTGACTCCGAATAGTGTTTAGCGTGTGCTCCAGCATGTAAATGACTGGAATCGTCATGCTGATAATGGCATTGTCAGAGCTAAACATATTCGTCGCCATGTCGAAACTGTGCAGAAGGGTGCATAGGTCCTTGATCTGAGACCACTCCATCAGGGTGATCTGCCCCACCTCTGCATCTCGTTGGCCCAGGCTATACGTCATGACGTATTGCACCAGGGCTCTGCGGTGCTGCCACAGTCGCTGTAACATGTGTAGAGTTGAATTCCAGCGTGTCGCCACATCGCATTTCAGGCGATGAACCGGCAGGCCGAAAGACTTCTGGAGCGATGCAAGTCGCTCAGCTGCGGCGCTTGAACGCCGGAAGTGAGCAGACAGTTTTCGTGCCCTGTTCAGAAGGCCATCTAGGCCGGGATAGTGTGTTAAAAATTGCTGCACGACAAGGTTCAACACGTGAGCCATACAAGGTACGTGTGTCACCTTGCCCAGGCGAAGGGCCGCACCCAGGTTTGCAGCATTGTCGCACACGGCCTTACCAGGCTGCAGGTTGAGTGGAGACAACCATTTATTAAACTCGGACCGCAGAGCTGACCACAACTCCTCAGCTGTGTGACTCTTATTACCAAGACATGTCAAGCTAAAGACCGCCTGATGCCGTTGCGCTCGGCTGCCAGCATAGTAATGAGGCGTGCGTGATTCCTTCTGCGCAGTGAGAACGCTGGTGGCCTGACCAGGCAGGCTTGGGGCGGAGGTGGAGGACCCAGATGAGGTGGAGGATGCAGAAGCTGTGGCGGAACTTGGACAGACAGAGGATTGACACACAAGTCGTGGGGACGGCAAGACTTGTGCAGCAGACCCTTCACCATCTATCACCATAGTTACCCAGTGCCCAGTCAGCGACATGTAACGTCCCTGTCCATGCTTACTGGTCCAAGTATCGGTGGTGAAATGCACCCGTTCACACACAGAGTTTCTCAAGGAAGCGGTGATGTTGTGTGCGACATGCTGGTGTAGCGCGGGCACACCTTTCTTAGAGAAGTAGTGGCGACTAGGCATCTGGTACTGGGGCACAGCGACAGACATAAGGTCTCTAAAATCCTGTGTGTCCACTAGGCGGAAAGGCAGCATTTCGGTAGCCAACAGCTTACAGAGGGATAGAGTCAACCTCTTAGCTTTGTCATGGGTCGGAGGAAGTGGCCTTTTATTTGACCACATCTGAGGGACAGAGATCTGGCTGCTGTGTGTAGACGGTGTTGAGTAGGGTGTCCCTGGAAAAATGCAGGTTTGTGAGGAAAGTGCAGGCGGAGACATGATGTTGCCTTCATCCAACGTTGGTGCTATCGATGTCTGAGAGAGCTGTACACACTCACTTGTTTCCCCTTCCAAACCAACTGACGACCTTACAAGCAAACTGCCTGTTGCGGTTACAGTGGTGGAAGTTTTGCGTGGAAAAACAGGTGTGACAGCTGTCCCCACAGTCCTAGAAGATGAAGAGCGCGCGGATGCACTGGAAGGGGCGGGCGGTGGATGGTTCGCTCCGCTAGCCGGCATTGCAGCACGGTGAGCTCCCCACCGGGACTTATGATATTTATTCATGTGACGATTCATGGAAGAAGTTGTCAAACTGCTGAGGTTTTGACCTCTACTAACAGAATCATGACAAATGTTACATATCACATGAGTTGGGCGATCTTTTTCGATGTGAAAAAAGGCCCAGGCTAGGCAAGGCTTAGAGGCCATGCGACCTGTTGATCCACCCCGAATAATGCTCATAGGCAGAGTGGTGGCTGAGGATGCAGTTGTAGACGTGCTACCAGTGCTCCGACTCTGTCCAGGAAGGCGCAAGGTAACTTCGTCGTCGGTTGCATCCTCCTCCACCGCCTCTGTTGACCTCCTCGAGTGCCTGACTGGGGGTTGACAGTAGGTGGGATCTAGAACGTCATCATCAATTGTTGTGTTTGCACTCCCCTCCCCCTCAGACCGAGCCTCTTCTTGCCCTGACCGAATATTTAAGTTGTCATCCCAATCGGGTATCTGCGTCTCATCTTCATCAGTATGTTCCTCATTGTCTATAACCACAGGTGTTACAGTTTGTGACAAAGGGTCAACATTATGCTCAGAAACTTGGTCCTCACGGCCTGAATCTGAGTCACAAAGGTTCTGGGCATCACTGCAGACCATTTCCTGTTCTGTACTCACTGTAGCTTGGGAGCAGACCTCTGATTCCCAGGCTATAGTGTGACTGAACAGCTCTGCAGACTCAGCCATCTCAGTTCCACCATACTGTGCAGGGCTGATGGAGACTTCAGAGCTGGGAGAAATCAAGTGTGATTGGGATGACAACTCAGAGGAATGGTGTTTTTTGGATGCGGTACTTGAAGTGGCTGAGAGGGCACTTGTTGGACCACTTGAGATCCATTCAAGCATTTTCCTTTTTTGCCCATCATCTACCTTTGTTCCTCTTGTTCGTGTCCGTAAAAAAGGGAGCACATCGGATTGTCCACAATAAGTAGTAGACATCTTACTTTTGCTAGTAGATGGTCTATCTTCAGCAGATGATAATGGAGCTTTGCCACCTTCCCCACTGACAAAACATTTTTTGCCTTTTCCACCACGCCTCTTCCCCTTTCCACCAGCATCTGTCATTTTGCCACTCATGTTGATTGCGACAAGATTGTGGACTGAAAATGTGGTAGTAAAAATTGAGAGGTGGTGAAGATTGCAGTGGTGGTCTAGCTTTATTAACAGCAGAATAATAAAGAATAAATATCCCTGACAATGTAACTTAGTTATAATTCGTTGGAGTGTGCAACGCAGGCAGACGTGCTGCAAATGTCTTGGCACTAGTGGGACTATAGCAAAGTCCAATAGCCACGTATAGGATGCCACTAGGTACACTGAGTGTTTGCTAGTATAATGGCTTCGTTATAATTTGTTGTAGTGTGCAACGCAGGCAGATGCGCTCTGCAAATGTCTTGGCACTAGTGGGACTATAGCAAAGTCCAATAGCCACGTATAGGATGCCACTAGGTACACTGAGTGTGTGCTAGTATAATGGCTTCGTTATAATTAGTTGGAGTGTGCAACGCAGGCAGATGCGCTCTGCAAATGTCTTGGCACTAGTGGGACTATAGCAAAGTCCAATAGCCACGTATAGGATGCCACTAGGTACACTGAGTGTTTGCTAGTATAATGGCTTCGTTATAATTTGTTGTAGTGTGCAACGCAGGCAGATGCGCTCTGCAAATGTCTTGGCACTAGTGGGACTATAGCAAAGTCCAATAGCCACGTATAGGATGCCACTAGGTACACTGAGTGTGTGCTAGTATAATGGCTTCGTTATAATTAGTTGGAGTGTGCAACGCAGGCAGATGCGCTCTGCAAATGTCTTGGCACTAGTGGGACTATAGCAAAGTCCAATAGCCACGTATAGGATGCCACTAGGTACACTGAGTGTGTGCTAGTATAATGGCTTAGTTAGAATGAGTTGGAGTGTGCAGAGGACAAGAGGGTACAGTGGCAGGATTGTGGTGCTCTGGGTAGAGGAATGGAAGCCTGCCATTCTATTCCCTCCTAATGGTGAAATGCAGGGAGGAAATCCCTGACCTGGGCTACACAGACGCTGTTGCTGTTTGCAGGACCTGTCACCTATGGCTCTCTGACCCTGCCGGTACGAGCCCTTAAAAGGACTGCTAGAATGTGCTCTCCCTAAGCTGTCTAACGCTGTGTATGCAGCGCATACAGCTGTATCGGCGATAGGACAAAGGACGGAACTGCGACAGTGATGTCTGACACCAAAGACGCAGAAGGCAGATAATGGCGATCGTGAAGAAAATGTCCGGTTTTATAATGCAGGGACATGTGACATGCAGATCCTATCACACATGCCGTTGCTTCTCTGGCTCAAAGTCCACTTAGGTGTGTGTGTGTCTGTGATTGGCTGACATGCTGGCCAGCCCCACAAGACGCGCGCGCTTAGGGAAGGAAGACAAGAAAAAAAAAAAAAAAAATGGCGATCGCCATTATAGAAACAGCAGTGATCTGAAGGCGCTGTTCACGCACACTATACACTGAAATGTGATAATAGTTTGATTCACAGAGTGACTTACACTATTACAGCAGAAACCAAGCTAAGATTTAGCTGTTTTTTGGCTGCTAGAACCGTTCTCGAACGTTTCTAGAACTATCGAGCTTTTGCAAAAAGCTCGAGTTCTAGTTCGATCTAGAACATGCCCCAAAATCACTCGAGCCTAGAACTGGAGAACCACGAACCACGAACCGCGCTCAACTCTAGTTATGAATCACAAAATGGCACCGATGCCGCATATCTGCATTTTATATGCAGAGGGACATGTGACTTGTAGCCAATGACACAAGCCCTTGTTTCTGAACTTTGTGAATGATTTCTGCACTACAATTGGCTGCAGGAACATCCACAAATAAAGTTAAGGAAAAAAAAGAGCTGCACTGCTTCTTCGGCCTATCTACACCCCCTTCCATCATTAAACACATCCCCCATTCATCAAACAGCCCCACAATCCTATCCAAAAACAGATGTTTTGCAACACTAGGCCCTCACCTGTCAGACAACTAGCACAAAAGTAAAATTCTGCATTTTTTGGCTGAGCCATGTGCTTGAAACACGTCTGGTGTGCAGTTTAAAGAACCTTTGGATTTTTCCTGACTCAGAGATAGTATACTTTTGTGGCTTATCTTTATTACAATAAATGTATTATTTTTATTTTAAAAACGTTTTTCATTAAAGCTGTGTTTTTATGGAAACGTGAAGCTGGATCATTCCTTTGTTCACCTGTGCCTCAGATGCTGAACAGCAGTGGGATCTTGGGCTTCAACACCACCAGGAATGCAGACGTCTTGGGATGAGCTGGATATTTGTTTCTTTGCACTTAATATTGGGATGGCCCACAGAAATTCCAATACCTAGTTAGATGGTTCACTAGCAATTTTTTAGCAGACACAAAAAATAACAATACCTAGTTACATGGTTCACTGTCAAATCTTTAGCAGGCACTCTAAAGTACCAATGCCTATTTACATGATTCACTGGCAAGTTTTAACTGGCACTCAAAAGTACCACTACCTAGCTAAATGGTTTACTGGCAAATTTTTAGCAGGCACTCAAAAGTACCAATACCTAGGTACACCATTCACTGGCAACCTTTCAATAAGCACTCAAAAGTACAATACCTAGTTCATGGTTCACTATCTAGCATCAGTGGCGACACCTTCCCTAAGTGTTATGAATCACAAAATGCACCGATGCCGCATATCTGCATTTTATATGCAGAGGGACATGTGACTTGTAGCCAATGACACAAGCCCTTGTTTCTGAACTTTGTGAATGATTTCTGCACTACAATTGGCTGCAGGAACATCCACAAATAAAGTTAAGGAAAAAAAAGAGCTGCACTGCTTCTTCGGTCTATCCCCACCCCCTTCCATCATTAAACACATCCCCCATTCATCAAACAGCCCCACAATCCTATCCAAAAGCATAATATGTTATTAGAAAAGCATTTTGGAAACCGCAAACAGTTATCAAACATAGCTGATCATTACAGATTTTTTACAAAAATGCTACCCGAGCGCCAACTGAACAGGGAAATGCTTGTACCAAATTTGAAATTGGCAAATGTGAATCAATCAAGTTCGCTCATCTCTAATCTATTTCAAAAATCTATTTTACCGCAGTTTTAAAATTTATACTTTATTATTATTATAAAAAATGCACACCCATATAAATAACTCAATGCAAAATACCATATAGACCATAGTTATTATCATTTCTTTACACTATAGATAAAGCAAGGCATTTGACTACCAGGCAGAAAAAATATACTATCAACTTTACCATCCTGCCTAATCAGCAAATAAATGCCCTAATAGGCCGGGAACATGCTTGCTCCTTCGTGATTATCCCCAATATATACCCTCCAATCCTCCTAAATCCTACATCAATATACCTTGATAGAAATAGTAAAAGACAGGGAGAGGAAAAGAAGGGGGAGAACACAGAAAAAGATAAGCGAATCAAGATCAAATATACATCAATGACCCAACCTCGGATAACCAATATTCACGTTAATACAGGAAAAAGCATATATAAATGCAAAAGTCATGATCCCCTTGTCAGATACAATATTCAATAATGCATTCCTCCACATGCACTTCCTTGCTTTCAGTTGAAATGTTAGTAGATTAGTCCATATGCATAACTTGTTATGTTGATTAGTAGATAGTAGAAATCCGGTTTAATAGACGATGAAAGAGATTCATGGTATCTAGATCAGCAGCATAACATTTTTTTTTGTTGCTCACCGACCATACACACCACAATAATCAGAATGTCAAAATTAGATATCCATCATATCTTCTACCGCTCATGCATTGGGTTAGTAATGTTAACACTAGGACTACTGGACTCATGACACCTACTAGAACTACTGAATGTAGTCATTTTAACTACTGACGTGTTTTCGTTTATTTTTAGAGTTTCATTTGTGGTTATTTATTAATAATTATATTTTTTTAATGTATTATTATTGTGAGATCCAACAGTAATGCTTTGGAATGTTTTTTTTCTGATTTTTTTTTCATATTTTTCTACAGGAAATAACAAAAGTAAACTAAGTAAAACAATAATAATAGACGTTTTAAAATAATTTATTATTAAAGTGCACACATATAAACAACAACTCAAGAACAACAAGCAGAGAAAATGTAAGTGAAAGAGAAGAAAAATGAAAATATGGCGCAGAATCTCAATAAAACCGACCAACCGTTATTATGAAGTACAACCGGTAACTTTCTAAACATTTGTTGATTCGCATTTCAGGCATCGTCTTTCAATTACAGCGGTACATTGCCCACACAAAGACTTATGGCAAGTCATACAATTTCCAACAGATCGATTATTTTTGCATTTTGCTTTTATCTGGCAACATTTTTTTTGAGACATCACATCTGAAGATGTAGCAACTTGCGACATGCCACCCTTTCCCCTAGATACAACATACGGACCACTCAACTCTGTGACAAGCTTTTGCAAAAATGCCTTGCGTGACATTTGTCCGGTGGTCATCTCTTTGTATAATATCCAAGCATTTATACCCGCTAAGTCTAAGGTATTTTCAAATGCATGAACAGGCCATCTCCTAGTACCTGTGCTGTATTTGCGTGCCATCTGATCTACTACATCTACTCCATATTTTGTTTCATTATAAAACTTTACAGTTTCTGGAGGTTTTTTTGGAGATTCAGAAGCAACAAGAACATCAGGATGGACGGAACTCAGAATTATCACATTTTTGGTTGGCTTACCTTGATACACTGTTATGTATGGGCCAGGTTTGTAACAAGCAATGCAATTGGCAATAAACCTGTCCCACACAATAGAAAAGAGAGCAAATTTGTCGGTTTGCAGTCTCTGCGATCGATTGGACTTCTCATCAAATCTGAGGTAATGCATAATTTCTACAAAACGGTCCCTAGACATTATCGCTTTGCATAACGGTATTCCCCAGTCATTTGACCATATAGTTGCAATAGAGTGATGGCTCGTGCCCGATAGTCCACGGACATAAAATATTGCTAGAAATACATCTAGCTCCTCATCAGAAAGAGTAAACTCTTCATTATTGTTCGGGCGTGCTTCTGCAATAGTACAGTTCTTTATGTGAGTCAAGATAAATGAATCAAAAAATAATCTCCATGTACCCAAAGGACTATCACTAATTATATTTCTTCTGGCGTATCCTGTAGGGCCGGGTGCTTCTCTAAGAATGTTTTGTTTTTCCTGACTACCAGGTAAGTTTTCTCCAATCTCAAGAGGTTTCCATTGAATACCATCAACTGAAACTAGTATTCCTGGAGATTCGCCTTCTGTGGTGTTGGTTGCATCGCCTTCGCCGCCATAGTCTTCTGTTGTGGATACATATCTGGGACGTTTTGCAGATTTTTTCTGTCCATGACTGGGAGGATGGTCGCGAGGCAACATCAACACATGAGTGTTACGGGGGCTGTCTGATTATAAAAACCAAAGGGATATCAGACAGTCAGGGTCCACCGTGCAAAGTCTCTGCTGCAGACTATAGCAGAGGATAAGGGGTATCTTGTACTACAGAAGCAGTACTGACACTGATACGTCTCAGTGACACTAGAGCCAACCACGGCGTGTACTGTTAAAGTCACATCGACTACCGTATTTAGCATTAATGTAAAAGGGATAGGTTAATGAGTGAGGAAGAGTATATAAGTGTGCCGCTGTAAATAGTAGTAGCACAAGTGCAGAGTGCAATACCTATGTTAAACTCACAGAGGCATATAGTTAGGAAATAAAGCAATTCTGCCCTTACTCGGAGGGTGTGTGGTATGGTCTCTGTTAATGATCACAGAGACAAAAGCAGTGAGTGTGAAATGGCACCTACCTAGGTCCATTCCTCTAGTGGTGCCAGGAGACGGACAGCAGCGTAAGCCGCACAAAGCTCCTACCTGCGTTCGCTCCACTAGTGTGCGAGGACACAAACCACTAGATATGGCACCTGCCTAGGTCCGCTCCACTAGTGGTGCAAAAGAGACGGACAGCAGCACAAGCCGCACAAAGCTCCTACCTATGTTCGCTCCCCTAGTGTGCGAGGATACGAACAACTGCCAGACGCTGTATAAGGAACGTTACCCTAGCGGTAACGTCCACCTACGAGTAGAATCACAAGGCCCAGCCGGACCATGTGCCTCAGGCACCTGCCTATGTCCGCTCCACTAAGATGTAAGGATACGGACCGCAGCCGAAGCTGTAAGGTACAAGAACGCTACCCTGCCGGTAGTGCTCACCTAGCATAGACAGAGAGATGCCTAGAGGGACGTGCACAGAGTGTCTACTATCATACATGAACCAAGAGGACTGCGCGCCGGGCGGCGTGCGTCAGGGTCTTATATAGACTCTGTGCCTCATCCAAGATGGAGGACACCAGAGCCAATCCGCTGCCAGAATTACAGCAATGACATCACGCTGGCCTATCACCGAGCAAAGCGTCACAAACACATGACCAGCGACCAATCGGCATAGAAGGTGTCAGAGACATGTGACCACGTGTCACAAGCACATGACCAGCGGCCAATCAGCTTAGAAGGTGTCAGAGACATGTGACCTCGTGTCAGCGATGATGTCACCCGCACATGTGCAATGGCTCCAAGATAGGACTTAAGGCTACTTTACACACTGCGATATCGGTCCCGATATCGCTAGCGTGGGTACCCGCCCCCATCTGTTGCTCGACACGGGCAAATCGCTGCCCGTGCCGCACACCATCGCCCAGACCTGTCACACATACTTACCTGCCCGGCGACATCACTGTGATCGGCGAACCGCCTCCTTTCTAAGGGGGCGATCCGTGCGGCGTCACAGCAACGTCACGGAGCGGCTGCCCAATAGCAGCGGAGGGGCGGAGATGAGTGGGATGTAACATCCCGCCCACCTCCTTCCTTCCGCATAGCGGCCGGGAGGCAGGTAAGGAGAGCTTCCTCGTTTCTGCGGCATCACACATACCAATGTGTGCTGCCGCAGGAGCGACGAACTACATCGTTACTGCTGCAGTAACGATAATCGAGAATGGACCCCCATGTCACCGATGAGCGATTTTGCACGTTTTTGCAACGATGCAAAATCGCTCATCGGTGTCACACGCAGCAATATCGCTAATGCGGCCGGATGTGCGTCACAAATTTCGTGACCCCAACGACTCCGCATTAGCGATGTCGCAGCGTGTAAAGCCCCCTTTAGTCTCCAGCGCTTGCACATGTGCAGTAGCAAGAAATCCGAACATAGTCTCCAGTGCTCGCACATGTGCAGTAGCAAGAAATCCAAACATAGTCTCCAGTGCCACAGCAATCGTAACAGTACCTCCCCCTTAAGGGCCCCCCTCCCGGTGATGCAGGTAATCTTTAACTAAGTCGGGAGCATGGACAGCCTCCTCAGGCTCCCAAGAGCGATGTTCCGGGCCGTAGCCCTCCCAATCTATCAAGAAGAACCTGCGCCCTCTAACCATCTTAGAACCAACTATGGCTCGTACCTCATAGCTAGAGCGAGAGAAATCAGAGGCAGGAGAGTGCACTTCACAAGCGTGAGGTAAAATAGCCGGCTTTAACAGTGAAACATCGAATTTGTCATGGATCCTAAGATGGATGGGTAATTTCAATTGGTAGACTACAGGATTTACCTGTCGAAGAACCTCATAAGGACCCAGGAAGCGAGGAGTAAATTTGACAGAGCTCACTAAGTTTCACGTGTTTTGCAGAGAGCCATAGAAAGTCCCCCGGAGAAAAGACAGGAGCCGGGCGACGAAAACGATCGGATACCATCTTCATACGGTCCTTATCTGCTTGAATCGACTCTTGAGTCCGATCCCAAACCTCTCTGGCATTAGTTGCCCAGTCGGCAACAAGAGGAGGAGGTGCTGCAGCGGGAAATGGTACCGGTACCCTAGGGTGTTGCCCATTATTGAGTACGAACGGTGTCTGCCCAGTGGCCTCAGCCAGAGAATTGTTAAGGGCAAATTCTGCCCAGGGCTGGAGGGAGGACCAGTTATCGTGGTTCTCAGGAACAAAGTGTCGAAGGTATATAATCATGGATTGATTGGTACGCTCAACCAAACCATTGGTCTCCGGATGGTATGCCGAAGAGAGATTCAACTCAATTTGCAGAAGGCTACAAAGATCTCGCCAGAAACGGGAAGCAAATTGCGGACCTCTATCACAAATGATACGATCTGGCATCCCGTGAAGCCTAAAGACATGCTTGAAGAATAGTTTGGCTAGTACCCTGGAAGATGGGATTCTTGCTAATGGTACGAGATGAACCATCTGGGAGAAATGGTCCGTAATGACCTACACAAATCTATGTCCCTGTGAACACGGAAAATCACTCACAAAGTCCATGACTACCATCTCCCATGGTCTATCTGGCACTGGTAAAGGATGCAATAGCCCAGCCGGTCTCTACCGTAATGGACGGTTGCAAGCACACGAGTAGCGGGAACCAACATATCTCTTGACGTGGCTGGTTAAGTGTGGCCACCAATACCACCTCTCGAGTAACTCTCGTGTCCGTCTAATACCAAAATGCCCACCCACCTTTGAGGTGTGGGCCCACGACAGTATATCATTCTGTCGATCAGGCGGAACAAAGGTCTTGCCCGGTGGCATTTGGCCTAACCTCACAGGGGAGAGCGTATGAAAATCCCTGGAGGGAAGGATAAGACGAGGTTCGTCAATCTCTTCCTGGCTAGAAACCATAGAGCGAGACAGGGCGTCTGCCTTGTTATTCTTACTCCCAGACAGATAATTGATGGAGAAGTGAAAGCGGGAGAAAAACAAGGACCAACGGGCTTGGCGAGGATTCAGACGCTGAGTGGTTTGTAAGTACGTCAGATTCTTATGGTCTGTATAGACCTGGAAAGATGTTTCACTCCTTCTAGCAAGTGACGCCACTCCTCCAAGGCTAATCTCAGGGCGAGCAGTTCCCTATCCCCAATGGTATAGTTTCTCTCTGCCGGTAAAAAGGTTTTAGCAAAGAAGAAACATGGCCTTTTTCTACCTACACCGTTCTTTTGATACAAGACCGCACCAGCACCCACTGAAGAGGCATTAACCTCTAAGAGGCAGGGCTTATTCTCATCGGGTCTTTGAAGAACGGTAGCAGTTGAAAAGTGTCTTTTTACTGCCTCAAAAGCCTGGGATGTCTAAGTAGACCAGACTTTTGGATTAGCACCTTTCTTAGTCAAGGCCACCAAAGGGGCCACCAAAGTGGAGAAATGGGGTATGGACTGCTGGTAATAATTTATGAATCCTAAGAAGCATTGCACCACCTTCAAGGAATGAGGTTCGGACCATTCCAGGACAGCAGAGAGCTTTGCAGGATCCATAGCCAGACCCTCTTGTGAGATAATGTAACCCAAAAAAGGGAAGGATGACTGATAGAATACACACTTTTCGTGTTTAGCAAACAATGAGTGCTCCCATAGTCTGGCTATGTGTACAGGGAGCAGGGAGCACTGACAGCGTGAGAGCGGCGGACGCGGGTAACAAAGGTAAACATCGGGTAACCAAGGTAAGGTCTTCTTGGTTACCCGATGTTTACCGTAATTACCAGCGTCTGCAGAAGCCGGCTCCTGACCGGCTGACACAGCCGGTCAATAACGGAGATCACCATTGCCATAGCAACGCGCTTGGTAGCGGTGACGGGGACGTCCCGCTACCAGCACGCAGCGGCACCAGAATCACGTAATCGGAGCAGCGTTGCTATGGCAACCCGTTCCACCGCTTAGAGCCGGGAGCCTGTGGTCACTCTCACAGAGTGATTTCTGCACGGAGCACAGCGTCTTCCCCCATGCAGCTGTGCTGTCTGATGGAGCAGACAGAGCTGCATGTGTTGAAGGGGAAAGAAGACAGAAGAGCAGGATCGTGGAGAGCTGAGAGGGGGTAATACAGATGGAGTCTCTAATGTGTCTGTGTATTTATTTCTATTAAAGTAGTTTTTTTCTGTGTGGTGTTTCTTTTTAATTCTTTATTGGAGATTCTTAATGGCCGGGTCAAACGTGCCTGACATTAACAATCTCTGACTTAATACTAGCTAGTAAAACAAAGCCAGTATTAACTCATGATTACCCAACAAGCAACCCGGCTTCAGGGCTGTTGGAAGATTTGGATACAGCGCCAGATGATGGTGCTTCTATGAGAGCGCCATTTTCTGGGGTGGCTGCGGACTGCAATTCGAAGCAGAGGGGCCCAGAAACCTCGGGCTAACCTGTGCTGTGGATTCCAATCCCCAGCTGCCTAGTTGTACCCGACTGGACACAAAAATGGGGCAAAGCCTACGTCCTTTCTTTTTTTTTTAATTATTTCAGAAAATTTATGAATTAAGTAAAAAAGGGCCTCCCTATATTTGTAGTTCCCAGCCGGGTACAAATAGGCAGCTGGGGGTTGGCGTAGGTGCCTGCTGTACCTGGCTAGCATACAAAAATATGGCGAAGCGCACGTCATTTTTTTGTAGTTTTTTGGCAATAAAAAATGGTTCCCTGGATTTTCCATTGCCAGTGAAGGTAACACCAAGCAGTGGGGGTTTGCAGCCAGTAGCTGCTTGGATTAACCCTTAGCTAGCAATACAAAAAATGCAGCGGGAGCCCATATATATTTTTTTAATTATTTATTTAAATAACTAAAAACAAATGGGCTTCCCTGTATTTTGATTGCCTGACATGACAGTGCTGTAAAAATAAATCTTTAAAAAAAATGACATAGCGCTCCGCTTTAATTTTGATTCTCAGTGCAGATTAAGCAGACAGCTATGGGTTGCCACCCCCATCTGCCTGGTGTTACCTTGGCTGGCAATCAAAATACAGGGAAGCCCATTAATTTTTTCTATTTAAAAAATAGTTTAAAAAAAAGACGTTGGGTCCCCCCATTTTTGATAGCCAGCCAGGGTAAAGCAGATGGCTGTAGCCTCAAATCCACAGCTGGCAGCTTTACCGTGGTTGGGGATCCAATGTGGAGGTCACCCCATGCTCTTTTTTTATAATTATTTTTATAAATATTAATAATTACAAAAAAAAAGTAGGATCCCCCCCAAATTGGATCACCAGCCAAGGCAAAGCGGACAGATGTGGTCTGGTATTCTCAGGGTTGGAAGGTCCATAGTTATTGGGCCTTCACAGCCTAAAAATAGCAGACCCCAGGCACCCCAGACGTGGCACATCCACTAGATGCGCCAATCCTGGCGCTTCACCCCAGCTCATTCCGTGCCCTGGTGCAGTGGCAAACGGGGTAATAAATGGGGTTGATACTAGCTGTAAAGTCACCTGACATCAAGCCCAGCAGTTTGTGATGTCATGGCATCTATCAGATACCCGACATCATAAACTGTCAGTACTAACAAAAAAAATCGACAAAAAAAATTTATTTGAAAAATCACTAACCAAAACATTCCCTTTTTCACCAATTTATTGTAAGAAAAAAAATAAGGGGTTCCCACGACGACTCTGGACCATCTAGAATATGGGGGGAGACACTCAGGGAACGTATCCCCCATTTTCTAGGAGTGCAGACCCTCCATGTGAGGAGTGTGGGTGCAATGAATCTGCACTCACTCTCCCCAGGTCCACAGCAGCAGAGTCCATGTCGTAATGGTTGCTACCAAATCTGCAATGCCCTCCTCATGAGGTAAGGGCATGCCTAATCAGGAGAACTATTCTACATTTCCAAATATTGGTATTTGCTGATATTATTGCTATTCCACCGACTATATATTGGGGATAGGATCTTGGAGATGGAATACCCCTTTAAGTCCAGTTATCCAGCTGAATGAATACTAAACAACAGAGCTCGCTATTTAGATGTGTTTTCTTGTGGCGTATAATGGACTCTCATGTTTGGTAGTCGTTCAGCAGGGCAACTATAAAATCAAATACCTCCATTTGGAAATGTAGTATATAGCTCTCCTGATCAACTATGTTCCTTACCTCATGAGCAGGGCATTGCAGTAATAATAATAATTTATTCATTTATATAGTGCTATTAATTTCATAGCGCTTTGCATACATTGGGAACACTGTCCCCATTGGGGCTCACAATCTAAATTCCCTATGTGTACGTCTTTGGAGTGTGGGAGAAATTCAGAGTACCCGGAGGAAACCCACGCATACAAACTCCTTGCAGATGGTGTCCTTGGTGAGAATTGAACCCAGGACATCAGCGCTGCAAGACTGCAGTGCTAACCACTGAGCCACCGTGCCGCCCATTTAGCTTACAGATGCATAACCACCACTCACTGTGTCTGAACACAGGAAGCTGAGCTGACAGCCGCTCTATGCATGCGGCAGCGTCTATTGTGAAGGAGAGGGCCGCGGGGGATCAACGTGCACAGGTACCGTGGGACACCGGGGAACACCGGTGGGTTTATAGGGGTGACCTGGCAGGGCCTGGGGAGGAGTTTTCTGTCGCATGTGTCATGGCACATGCGACAGAAATCAGAGGAGTAGGGTGAATGCGGCCGGCGCGCTGCTGTGCGCGCGGCCATCTTGGATTTCCGAGAGGGGATCAGGGGGGCACTTTGGCGACAGCGGGGGACCGGAGGGGACCGGGGAGGAGATTTATCATGTTTGTTCATGCCAGATGGGAGATAAATAATTTTTTACTGACGCAGTCATTTACTGTAACGTGATCATCGGTATACGGTGTATACCAGTGATCACGTGAGCGGAGACCAGAAAAAACGGCCTAAATCATGATCTCCAGGGTCTCAGCTACCTCCTGAAACCCTGGAGATTTTCTGACGCTGGGGGGCGCTATTCACTTATTTCTGCCTGCTGTTTATAAACGGCAGATCAGAATAAGGCTACATTCACACGGCCGATCCGTTTTTGCGGTCCGCAAAAAAACAGTTTGGTTTTTTTACGGGTGCATCCGTGTGGCATCCATTTCTGTTCCATATACGGTCCATTTGTCAATCGTGTGCCTTCCGTTTGTTTGCGTACTGCAAAAAAACTGAAGGAGGGAAAATACATAAATTTACCCAGGATCTGTGATGCCCTGGACCCCCAGGGGTCACAACGTAACAACACACAACACCACACACACCCCCACCCCAGTGAGGCACCAGCAGCCAACAAGTCCTGACCGCCTCCCTCAGGTCTAGCAAGGCACACCAGGTGGGCGGAGCCAGGCAGATAGGCACGCCCTCCGAGGAGTCTGCAGGCCTGAGGCAGGGAAAGGTCAAGTGAGTCGAGTGGGGAGAGGAGTAGTGAGTGGAGTAAAAGTGGCGAGCTGAGAGTCAGGGGCCTAGGATGGAGCCTAGGACCCCTTGGAACGGTCAGGCAGGCAGACGGTGGTGGCCGTCTGTAGGAGTCCGGTCAGGGACTGAACTGCGGAACCGTAGGAATCGAGAAGAGGGTGGTGACCCTTCGGACCCAAACCGGAGCTAACAAGTCAACCGGAGCACCAGGCAGGGTACTCAGACCCCATTCTAGCACAGAAGCAACCGGGCTCAGACAAATCTACTGATTGCGGTCTGGAACTCAGGGGTTCATTGCTACCCAAAGTTCCGATAGACGGCAACATCCAACAATTCTGGATAAGAGCCAGTGCCAAGGGCCAGAGATCCCAAGGGCCAGCGCCTGCGGGCAAAATGGCTCCTCCGATACCCAAAAGCCGGGGAGTGGACTACCGTTGCTGAGTCACTATAGCAAATTTAAAGGTGCAGGAGAAAGCCGACATCACCAACCTCACTGGGGACACACGCAGCCGGCTGCGGGCACCGATCTACACCGAACATGGTTTACCATTGACTCTGTGTGGTTTAATCGTGAGTACACCAGTGCCATCAGGCACCGCGCTGCAAGCGAGCCCCTGCGTCCTGCAACCCCCCGCTCCTGCCACCTGGCCCCGGGACCAACAAACCCCCTACCCACGGAGGGGTCAAAACCTAGCTGCGACCCACCACCGATCCCGGACGAGCCCCCGCACACTCACCGCAGCGGTGGTGCCCATCACCTCACCACGACCCGTGGGTGGCATCACGAACTGTTACCGGTCACCGCGGCTCTGGCCGTGAAACTGGTCCACCCCAAACCAAACAACCAAACCCCCCCTTTCCAGAGCAATGTGGCCCCCGGTCCGGAGGCGATCGAGCCACCGACAACCCGAGGCCGGATCCGAGCGGCTCGGCGGAGAGCAGCCGAGCCCCCAGGGTGGTACAGATCCATAGCTTCAACCTACATGAGGCGGTCACATGATCACTCCAGTGCCATTTTCTACTGCTTTTCACAGCGTAGAGCGCTCTGGTGATTTTCTTGTGCTTGTACACTTCATATCAGTCTTTTCTGTCATTATAATGGCTGAAAAACACATAATGTCCCACTCTCCTGCATTTTGTAATTTTGAACCCTTAGGTGCCTTTCATGTGGCACTAAGGGGTGCTTAGCCTTGTATTTAGCCAAAAAAATGAAAAAAAAAATGACGTGGGGTTCCCCCTATTTTTGTAGCCGGCTAGGGTAAAGCAGACGGCTGCAGCCTGCAGACCACAGCTGGCAGCTTCACCTTGGCTGGTAATCCAAAACTGAGGGCACCCCACGCTGTTATTTTAAATTAAATTTATTTATTAATTAATTTAAAAAAAAACACTTGGGGGTCCCCCCCAAAATTGGATCACCAGCCAAGGTAAAGCAGACAGCTGGGGTCTGATATTCTCAGACTAGGGAGGTCCATGGTTATTGGACTCTCCCCAGCCTAAAAATAGCAGGCCGCAGCCGCCCCAGAAGTGGCGCATCCATTAGATGTGCCAATCCTGGTGCTTCGCCCCAGCTCATCCCGTGCTCTGGTGCGGTGGCAAACGGGGTAATATATGGGGTTAATACCAGATGGGTAATGTCACCTGGCATCAAGCCCTGGGGTTAGTGATGTCTCACGTCTATCAGATACCCGACATCACCAACCCAGTCAGTAATAAAAAAAAATAGACAACAAACACATTTTTATTTGAAAAAACACTGCCCAACACATTGCCTCTTTCACCAATTTATTAGAATGAAAAACAAATCCAGGTCTGCTGTAATCCAAGGGGTTCCCATGATGATTCACACAGTCCCAGTCAATGAAGAGCAGGATGTTCCCCATTGGCTGGGAGAGCAATGCAGTGACCTGAGCTAACATCAATAGATCAGCCCAGGTCACTGCAAGGCATGACAAGTGCTGCTGTCAGAGAGGTACATTACCTGCGCTGATCTCCTGCACTGCTGACAGCACCTGTTACTGAGTTCAATGACCTTCACAGCCAAGTATCGCGAGCGGCCCGTGACGTCACCGCTAGTCACAGTCTCGAGTCGGAAGCGAGAGAAGGTGATGAGACAAGCGGCGGCCATGAGGGACAGTAACAGCGCTGAGGTCGGGAGGGCTGGACTTCATCAGAGCAGGTAAGCCGAGCGGGGCCATGTGTGCGGAGTGCGAGGTGGGTGGAGCCTAGCGGGGTAATTTGTGCAGAGTGCCAGGTGGGCTTAGCCTAGCGGGGTAATGTGTGCAGAGTGCCAGGTGGGCGGAGCCTAGCAAGGCCATGTGTGCAGAGTGTCAGGTGGGCGGAGCCTAGTGGGGCCATGTGTGCAGAGTGCCAGGTGGGCGGAGCCTAGCGGGGTAATGTGTGCAGAGTGCCAGGTGGGCGGAGCCTAGCGGTGTAATGTGTGCAGAGTGCCAGGTGGGCGGAGCCTAGCGGGGCCATGTGTGCAGAGTGCCAGGTGGGCAGAGCCTAGCGGGGCCATGTGTGCAGAGTGCCAGGTGGGCGGAGCCTAGCGGGACCATGTGTGCAGAGTACCAGGTGGGCGGAGCCTAGCGGGGTAATGTGTGCAGAGTGCCAGGTGGGCAGAGCCTAGCGGGGCCATGTGTGCTGGCGGCGGAGTGCAAAGTGGGTTGAGCCTAGTGGGGCCATGTAGCGCTGAGGACATCAGTGTTGTGGACTGCATGACTGGGGACAGGTGAGTGTGTGTGTGTGTACATGCCGCGTGCAGGAGGATGGCGGAGCGAGCTGAGCGGGGAAGTGTCGGCTTCCTGCACACGTAACTAGGATAAATATCGGGTTGCTAACCAAAGCGCTTTGCTTGGATACCCGATGTTTATCTTGGTTACCAGCTTACCGCAGGCTACCAGCGATGGCTCCCTGCACACTGTGGTTGTAAAAAGGCCTGCTTTTGCTGCTAGAACCGTTCTCGAACGTAACTCGAACTGTCGCGTTTTTAGCAAGCTCGAGTTCTAGTTCGATCTAGAACACCCCCCAAAATCACTCGAACAGCGAACTGGAGAACCGCAAACCGCACTCAACTCTAATCCTGATAGCCTTGTGCAAACACCTGATGGATTAATCTCCCGATATCCAGGCCGTTAGCATACCTTTCACCGTCCCTTTTGCTGAGCAGGCCATAAAACCATGCTTCCTCACCCAGAGTGGTCCTGCATGGTTTGCTCATCTCTAATTGTGAGGAAGAAATCCCTACTGTGTCAATTGGGTCTGATTCAAATACCAACTTTTGTAATTTTTCAGATGTTTCTAATTTCCAAGATCATATTATCAATAAGGATCTATGCACACTGGAGACTGAATTTAAACAATCAGAACCAAAAGTTGTGATTCACCATGTTAACAATTTTGTTATCGAAAATCCTACATTCTATCATGTGGTAATGTGATCAACTGCAATGGATATATTTTAAGAACTAGTCCAAACTGATTTAGTCAAATTACATAGGGACACACTGATCGTACTGTTCTGCTCAATATATCCAAGCAACAAAAACATGCAGTATCAAGTTTAACAAAGTATGCCAATATAACCATCTGATCTGCTGATAAAGGCAATTTAGAGCTTGTTTAAGGGGTGCTTCACACACAGCGAGCTCACTGCCGAGATCGCTGCTGAGTCACGCTTTTTGTGACGCAGCAGTGACCTCATTAGCGATCTCGCTGTGTGTGACACTGAGCAGCGATCTGGCCCCTGCTGCGAGATCGCTGCTCGTTACACACAGCCCTGGTTCGTTTTCTTCAAAAGCGCTCTCCCACTGTGACACACAGATCGCTGTGTGTGACAGCGAGAGAGCGACAAATGAAGTGAGCAGGGAGCAGGAGCCGGCGTCTGACAGCTGAGGTAAGCTTGTAACCAAGATAAACATCGGGTAACCAAGGTGGTTACCCGATATTTACATTAGTTACCAGCCTCTGCAGCTCTCACACTGCCTTTGCTGCCGGCTCCGGCTCTCTGCACATGTAGCTGCTGTACACATCGGGTTAATTAACCCGATGTGTACAGCAGCTAGGAGAGCAAGGAGCCAGCGCTAAGCAGTGTGCGCGGCTCCCTGCTCTCTGCACATGTAGCTGCATTACACATCGGGTTAATTAACCCGATGTGTACTGTAGCTAGGAGAGCAAGGAGCCAGCGCTCAGTGTGCGCGGCTCCCTGCTCCCTGCACACACAGCTAAGCGGTGTGCGCTGGTAACTAATGTAAACATCGGGTAACCATACCCGATGTTTACCTTAGTTACCAGTCTCCGCAGCTTCCAGACGGCGGCTCCGTGCAAGCGCAGCGTCGCTTGCATGTCGCTGCTGGCTGGGGGCTGTTCACTGGTCGCTGGTGAGATCTGCCTGTTTGACAGCTCACCAGCGACCATGTAGCGATGCAGCAGCGATCCTGACCAGGTCAGATCGCTGGTCGGATCGCTGCTGCATCGCTAAATGTGAAGGTACCCTTAAGTACTTCATTGTATGTGACTTTGAATGAGTTAATTAACAGTGATTACAGCACATATGTCAAACATTTGGACGAACCTACTGTACTTTGACATTCCATAAGGAATTAAAAAACCTATTGGATGAAGATTGGCGCTATCAGTGATTTCCAAAAAACAATTTGAATATACAGTACCAACCAAAAGTTTGGACACACATTCTCATCTCTAGAACAACTATTAAGAGGTGGCTTTGTGCAGCAGGCCTTTATGGTAAAATAGCTCCTAGGAAATCACTGCTAAGGACAGGCAACAAGCAGAAGAGACTTGTTTGGGCTAAAGAACACAAGGAATGGACATTAGACCAGTGGAAATATGTGCTTTGGTCTGCTGAGTCAAAATTTGAGATCTTTGGATCCAACCACCGTGTCTTTGTAGAAAAGGTGAACGGATGGACTCTACATGCCTGGTTCCCACCGTGAAGCATGGAGTAGGAAGAGTGACGGTGTGGGGGTGCTTTGCTGGTGACACTGTTGGGGATTTTTTCAAAATTGAAGGCATACTAAACCAGCATGGCTACCACAGCATCTTGCAGCGGCATGCTACTCTATCCAGTTTGCATTTAGTTGGACCATCATTTATTTTTCAACAGGACAATGACCCCAAGCACACCTCCAGGCTGTGTAAGGGCTATTTGACTAAGAAGGAGAGTGATGGGATGCTATGCCAGATGACCTGGCCTCCACAGTCACCAGACCTGAACCCAATCGAGATGGTTTGGGGTGAGCTGGACCGCAGAGTGAAGGCAAAAGGGCCAACAAGTGCTAAGCATCTCTGGGAACTCCTTCAAGACTGTTGGAAAACCATTTCCGGTGACTACCTCTTGAAGCTCATCAAGAGAATGCCAATAGTGTGCAAAGCAGTAATCAAAGCAAAAGGTGGCTACTTTGAAGAACCTAGAATATAAGACATATTTTCAGTTGTTTCACACTTTAAGTATTTCATTCCACATGTTTTCATTCATAGTTTTGATGTCTTCAATGTGAATCTACAATTTTTAGAGTCATGAAAATAAAGAAAACTCTTTGAATGAGAAGGTGTGTCCAAACATATGGTCTGTACTGTATGCTTCTAAAATTTCCTATAATACCAGTTTTTCATTCCTTACTCAAGTTGCACAAAGACCGTTTTCCCGCTCCGATGCACCCTATTGTGACAGGCATAGGTTGTCTTAATGAGAACCTATGCCAATGGTTTCATGCACTGTTTCAGCTTTTCCTGCCTATTTGCCTCTTTTTTTTACAGGATACAAAACATGTGCTGAATATTTTGAAAAATGATTGCTTGGCAACCTCATTACTCATGGTTGTCTTCCAATATTGGATCGCTATATTCATGTATCCCACACGAGCTGGTATTGAAGACATGTGAGAAATTACTGAACAAATATTATCTTTATAGTGCAAGTGCCTCACCATCACTTGCAAACATATATGTAGCCATTAGAGTTGAGCGCAGTTCGCGGTTCGTGGTTCTCCAGTTCGCGGTTCGAGTGATTTTGGGGGCTGTTCTAGATCGAACTAGAACTCGAGCTTTTTGCTAAAGCTCGATAGTTCTAGTTACGTTCGAGAACGGTTCTAGCAGCAAAAAGCCAAGCTAATTACTAGCTGGCTTTCCGCTGTAATAGTGTAAGTCACTCTGTGACTCACACTGTTATGAAATTTCAGCGTATAGTGTGCGGGAACAGCGCATTCAGATCACTGCTGCTGGGATAATGGCCATTTTTTTTTTTTCCTTGTCTTCCTTCCCTAAGCGCGCGCGTGTAGTGGGGCGGGCCAGCATGTCAGCCAATCCCAGACACACACACACACAGCTAAGTGGACATTTAGCCAGAGAAGCAACGGCATGTGTGATAGGATGTCCATGTCACATGTCCCTGCATTATAAAAACGGGTATCTGCCCATCCGGACGCCTTTATCTCTTCTGCGTCTGGGTGTCAGTCACCGCTGGCGTAGCTCCTGTCTCCGATACTGCTGTGTACGCTCTAAACACAGCGCCATACAGAATAGGGATAGAAGTTTCTATTAGCCCTTGTAAGGGCTAATAACAGCAGGCTCAGAGCCATAGGTGACAGTCAGGTCCGTGGAAACAGATTTTAACAGCTACAGATAACAGCGTCTGTGTAGCTAAGGTCAGGGACTTCCTCGCTGCATTTCCCCATTAGGAGGGATAGAAAGTGAGGCTTCCTTTCCTGTACACTGACCCACAACCCTGCCATTGTACCCTCCTGCCCTTTGCACATTCAAGCTCATTGTTACTAAGCCATTATACTAGCAGACACTGAGTAAACTTAGTGGCATCCTAAAAGTGGCTGTTGGACTTCCATTAGTGTCCCACTAGTGCAAATCTATTTGCAGCACCTCTGTATTGCACACTCAAACTCATTGTTACTAAGCCATTATACTAGCAAACTATGCTGCCAGTTTAAGGGCCGTAGTTGCATTGTCAGGGATAGTTATTGCTGTTTATTCTGCTGTTAATAAAGATAGACCACCGCTGCAATCTAAACCACCTCACAATTTTTACAACCACATTTTAAGTGCACAATCTTGTCGCAATCAAAATGAGTGGCAAAAAGACAGATGCTGGTGGAAAGGGGAAGAGGCGTGTTGGAAAAGAAAAAAAAGGGTTTGTCTTTGGGAAAGGTGGCAAAGCTCCATTAACATCTGCTGAAGATAGACCATCTTCCAGCAAAAGTAAGATGTCTACTATGTACCGTGGACAATCCGATGTGCTCCCTTTTTTACGGACACGAACAACTGGAACAAAGGTAGATGATGGCCAAAAAAAGAAAATGCTTGAATGGATCTCAAGTGGTCCAACAAGTGCCCTCTCCGCCACCTCAACTACCGCATCCAAAAAACACCAGTCCTCTGAGTTGTCATCCCAATCACACTTGCTTTCACCCAGCTCTGAAGTCTCCATCCGCCCTGCACAGTATGGTAGAACTGAGATGGCTGAGTCTGCAGAGCTGCTCAGTCACACTATAGCCTGGGAATCAGAGGTCTGATCCAAAGCTACAGTGAGTACAGACCAGGAAATGGTCTGCAGGGATGCCCAGAACCTTTGTGACTCAGATTCAGGCTGTGAGGACCAAGTTTCTGAGCATACGGTTGACCCTTATTCACAAACTGTAACACCTGTTGTTATAGACAATGAGGAACATACTGATGACGATGAGACGCAGATACCAGATTGAGATGACAACTTAAATATTGGTTCACGTCAGGAAGAGGCTCGGTCTGAGGGTGAGGGGAGTGCAAACACAATGCTTGATGAGGAAGTTCTAGATCCCACCTACTGTCAACCCACAGTCAGGCACTCGAGGAGGTCAACAGAGGCGGTGGAGGAGAATGCTACTGATGACGAAGTTACCTTGCGCCTTCCTGGAGAGAGGAGTAAAGTGAGAAACTGTGGAAAAGAGAAGCGCAATAGGGTCTTACCCGAGTAATGTTAGGGTGAAATAATGAATATCACTCACCCAGAGAGTTGTGACAGTCACAACTACTATGTAGGCAAAAGATTCCAGGCCAAAGGCAGCAGCACCCAAGATGGCTGATAACAGAGAATGATGAAGTAGGGCTTGCACGGCCGCGCCAGTGACCACTCTGAACATAGAGAGTTAATGTTCCTTTATTTCATCTTTAGGTCGACGCATTTCTGGAGTCTCTGCTCCCTTCCTCAGGACACACAGGAAAAAGGTACATCAAATCTGCTAGACCACGAGGACTGCAAGATCTATATACATTCCGTCAAGATGACGTCAGAAACCACAGAGGTTGGTTTCTGACGTCATCTTGACGGAATGTATATAGATCTTGCAGTCCTCGTGGTCTAGCAGATTTGATGTACCTTTTTCCTGTGTGTCCTGAGGAAGGGAGTAGAGAATCCAGAAACGCGTCGACCTAAAGATGAAATAAAGGAACATTAACTCTCTATGTTCAGAGTGGTCACTGGCGCGGCCGTGCAAGCCCTACTTCATCATTCTCTGTTGGAGAGAGGAGATCATTCTCTGTTGGAGAGAGGAGTAGTACTGGTAGCACGTCTACAACTGCATCCTCAGCCACCACTGTGCCTCTGAGCACTAGTCGGGGGGGCTCAGCAGGTCGCATGCCCTCTAAGCCTTGCCTAGCCTGGACCTTTTTTGACATAGAAAAAGATTGCCCAAATCATGTGATGTGTAAAATTTGTCATGATTCTGTTAGTAGAGGGCAAAACCTCAGGAGTTTAACAACTTCTTCCATGTATCGTCACATGAATAAATATCATATGTCCCAGTGGGAAGCTCACCGTGCTGCAATGCGGTCTAGCGGAGCGAACCATCCACCGCCTGCCCCTTCAAGTGCATCCGAGCGCTCTTCATCTTCTAGGACTGTGGGGACAGCTGTCACACCTGGTTTTCCACGCACAACTTCCACCACTGTAACCGCAACAGGCAGTTTGCTTGGTAGGTCATCATTTGGTTATGAAGGGGAAACAAGCGCGTGTGTAGAGCTCTCTCAGATATTGATAGCATCAACGTTGGATGAAGGCAACATCATGTCTACCCCTGCACCTTCCTCACAAACCTGCATTTTTTCACGGACACCCTACTCACCACTGTCTACACACAGCAGCCAGATCTCTGTCCCTCAGATGTGGACAAATAAAAGACCATTTCCTGCGACCCATGACAAAGCTAAAAGGTTGACTTTATCCCTCTGTAAGCTCTTGGCTACCGAAATGCTGCCTTTCTGCCTGGTGGACACACAGGATTTTAGAGACCTTATGTCTGTCACTGTGCCCTAGTACCAGATGCCCAGTTGCTACTACTTTTTAAAGAAAGGTGTGCCTGAGCTACACCAGTATGTCGCACACAACATCAGCGCTTCCTTGAGAAACTGTGTGTGAACGGGTGCATTTCACCACCGATACTTGGACCAGTAAGCATAGACAGGGACGTTACATGTCGCTGACTGGGCACTGGGTAACTATGGTGATAGATGGTGAAGGGTCTGCTGCACAAGTCTTGCCATCCCCATGACTTGTGTGTCAATCCTCTGTCTGTCCAAGTTCCGCCACTGCTTCTGCCTCCTCCACCTCGTCTGGGTCCTCCACCTTCGCCCCAAGCCTGCCTGGTCAGACCACCAGCATTGTAACTACGCAGAAGGAATCACGCACACCTCATTACTATGCTGGCAGCAGAGCGCAACGGCATCAGGCGGTCTTTAGCTTAAAATGTCTTGGAAATAAGAGTCACACAGCGGCTGTGTTGTGGGCAGCTTTGGAGACTGAGTTTAATAGATGGTTGTCTCCACTCAACCTGCAGCCTGGTAAGGCCATGTGCGACAATGCTGCAAACCTGGGTGCGGCCCTTCGCCTGGGCAAGGTGACACACGTGCCTTGTATTGCTCACGTGTTGAACCTTGTTGTGCAGCAATTTTTAACACACTATCCCGGCCTAGATGGCCTTCTGAACAGGGCACGAAAACTGTCTGCTCACTTCCGCCGTTCAACCACCGCTGCTGAGCGACTTGCATTGCTCCAGAAGTCTTTCGGCCTGCCGGTTCATCACCGGAAATGCGATGTGCCGACACGCTGGAATTCGACTCTCCACATGTTACATTGAGCCCTGGTGCAATACGTCATGACGTATAGCCTGGGCCAACGAGATGCAGAGGGGGGGGAAGATCACCCTGATGGATTGGTCTCAGATCAAGGACCTATGCACCATTCTGTACAGTTTCGACATGGCGACGAATATGTTTTGCGCTGACAATGCCATTATCAGCATGACAATTCCAGTCATTTACATGCTGGAGTGTTACGGGGGCTGTCTGATAATAAAACCCAAAGGAATATCAGACAGTCAGGGTCCACCGTGCAAAGACTCTGCTGCAGACTATGGCAGAGGATAAGGGGTACATAAGTGTGCCACTGTAAATAGTAATAGCACAAGTGCAGAGTGCAATACCTCTGTTTAACTCACAGAGGAATATAATTAGAAAATAAAGCAATTCCTCTCTTACTCAGAGGGTGTGTGGTATGGTCTCTGTTAATGGTCACAGAGACAAAAGCATTGAGTGTGAAATGGCACCTACCTAGGTCCGTTCCTCTAGCGGTGCCAGGAGACGGACAGCAGCGTAAGCCGTACAAAGCTCCTACCTGCGTTCGCTCCACTAGTGTGCGAGGACACGAACCACTAGATATGGCACCTGTCTAGGTCCGCTCCACTAGTGGTGCAAAAGAGACGGACAGCAGCATAAGCCGCACAAAGCTCCTACCTATGTTCGCTCCCCTAGTGTGCGAGGATACGAACAACTGCCAGATGCAGTATAAGGAACGTTACCCTAGCGGTAACGTCCACCTACGAGTAGAATCACAAGGCCCAGCCGGACCATGTGCCTCAGCCACCTGCCAATGTCCGCTCCACTAAGAGGTAAGGATACGGACCGCAGCCGAAGCTGTAAGGTATAAGAACGCTACCCTGCCGGTAGCGCTCACCTAGCATAGACAGAGAGATGCCTAGAGGAACGTGCACAGAGCGTCTACTCTCATGCATGAACCAAGAGGACTGAGCACCAGGCGGCGTGCGTCAGGGTCTTATATAGACTTTATGCCTCATCCAAGATGGAGGACACCAAAGCCAATCCGCTGCCAGAATGACAACAATGACGTCACGCTAGCCTATCACCGAGCAAAGCGTCACAAGCACATGACCAGCGACCAATCGGCATAGAAGGTGTCAGAGACATGTGACCACATGTCACAAGCACATGAACACCGGCCAATCAGCTTAGAAGGTGTCAGAGACATGTGACCTCGTGTCAGCGATGATGTCACCCGCACATGTGCAATGGCTCCAAGATAGGACTTAGTCTCCAGCGCTTGCACATGTGCAGTAGCAAGAAACCCAAACATAGTCTCCAGTGCTCGCACATGTGCAGTAGCAAGAAATCCGAACATAGTCTCAAGTGCCACAGCAACCGTTACAGTACCTCCCCCTCAAGGGCCCCCCTCCCGGCGACGCAGGTAATTGGCAACTAAGTCGGGAGCATGGACAGCCTCCTCAGGCTCCAAGAGCGATGTTCCGGGCCGTAGCCCTCCCAATCTATCAAGAAGAACCTGCGCCCTCTAACCATCTTAGAACCAACTATGGCTCGTACCTCATAGCTAGACCGAGAGGAATCAGAGGCAGGAGAGTGCACTTCACGAGCGTGAGGTAAAATTGCCGGCTTTAGCAGTGAAACAAGGAATTTGTCATGGATCCTAAGATGGATGGGTAACTTCAATTGGTAGACTACAGGATTTACCTGTCGAAGAACCTCATAAGGACCTAGGAAGCAAGGAGCAAATTTGACCGAGCTCACTCTAAGTTTCACGTATTTTGCAGAGAGCCACACAAAGTCCCCTGGAGAAAAGACAGGAGTCGGGCGACGAAACCGATCGGACACCGTCTTCATACGGTCCTTAGCTGCTTGGATCGACTCTTGAGTCCGATCCCAAACCTCTCTGGCATTAGTTGCCCAGTCGGCCACAAGAGGAGGAGGTGCAGCAGCGGGAAATGGTACCGGTACCCTAAGGTGTTGCCCATTATTGAGTACGAACGGTGTCTGCCCAGTGGCCTCAGCCAGCGAATTGTTAAGGTTAAATTCTGCCCAGGGTAGGAGGGAGGACCAGTTATCGTGGTTCTCAGCAACAAAGTGTCAAAGGTATATAATCATGGATTGATTGGTACGCTCAACCAAACCATTGGTCTCCGGATGGTATGCCAAAGAGAGATTCAACTCAATTTGCAGAAGGCTACAAAGATCTCGCCAGAAACGGGAAGCAAATTGCGGACCTCTATCACAAATGATACGATCTGGCATCCCGTAAAGCCTAAAGACATGCTTGAGGAATAGTTTGGCTAGTACCCTGGAAGATGGGATTCTCGATAACGGTACGAGATGAACCATCTGGGAGAAATGGTCCGTAATGACCCACACAAATCTATGTCCCTGTGAACACGGCAGATCACCCACAAAGTCCATGCCTAATACCCCCCCATGGTCTATCTGGCACTGGTAAAGGATGCAAGAGCCTAGCCGGTCTCTGCCGTAACGGACGGTTGCGAGCATACGAGTAGCAGGAACCGACATATCTCTTGACGTGGCTGGCTAAGTGTGGCCACCAATACCACCTCTCAAGTAACTCTCGTGTCCGTCTAATACCAAAATGCCCACCCACCTCTGAGGTGTGGAACCACGACAGTATATCATTATGTCGATCCAGCGGAACAAAGGTCTTGCCCGGTGGGATTTGGTCTAACATCACTGGGGAGAGCGTATGAAAAACCCTGGAGGGAAGGATAAGACGAGGTTCGTCAATCTCTTGGGTAGAAACCATAGAGCGAGACAGGGCGTCTGCCTTGTTATTCTTACTCCCAGACAGATAGTTGATGGAGAAGGGAAAGCGGGAGAAAAACAAGGACCAGCGGGCTTGGCGAGGATTCAGACGCTGAGCGGTTTGTAAGTACGTCAGATTCTTATGGTCTGTGTAGACCTGGAAAGGATGTTTCGCTCCTTCTAGCAAGTGACGCCACTCCTCCAAGGCTAATCTCAGGGCGAGCAGTTCCCTATCCCCAATGGTATAGTTTCTCTCTGCCGGTGAAAAGGTTTTAGCAAAGAAGAAACATGGCCTTTTTCTACCTACACCGTTCTTTTGATACAAGACCGCACCAGCACCCACTGAAGAGGCATCAACCTCCAAGAGGAAGGGCTTATTCTCATCGGGTCTTTGAAGAACAGGAGCAGTTGAAAAGTGTCTTTTTACTGCCTCAAAAGTCTGGGATGTCTCAGTAGACCAGACTTTTGGATTAGCACCTTTCTTAGTCAAGGCCACCAAAGGGGCCACCAAAGTGGAGAAATAGGGTATTAACTGCCGGTAATAATTTATTAATCCTAAGAAGCATTGCACCGCCTTCAAGGAAAGAGGTTCAGACCATTCCAGGACAGCAGAGAGCTTTGCAGGATCCATAGCCAGACCCTCTTGTGAGATAATGTAACCCAAAAAAGGGAAGGATGACTGCTCGAATACAAACTTTTTGAGTTTAGTAAACAATGAGTGCTCCCTTAAACGGGAAAGGACATGAACGACATCCTGACGATGAGTCTCCAGATCAGGAGAAAAAATCAGGATGTCGTCCAGATACACCACGACGGAGGATAACAGTAAATCCCTGAACACATCGTTTACGAAGTCCTGAAATACTGCGGGTGCATTACATAAACCAAACGGCTCGATGAGGTATTCATAATGACCGTCTCGGGTGTTAAAAGCGGTCTTCCATTCGTCACCCTCTCGAATTCGTACCAAGTTATACGCACCCCGCAGATCCAACTTCGTAAAAACCTGAGCTCACCTCAGTCTGTCAAAGAGCTCCGAAATTAAAGGTAATGGGTATTTGCTCTTTATTGTGATGGCTTTGAGACCCCTGTAATCTATGCAGGGACGCAAATCACCCTCTTTCTTCCGAACAAAGAAAAACCCAGCTCCCGCAGGAGAGACAGACTTGCGAATGAACCCCTTCTCTAAACTCTCTCTTATATAGGTTGACATGGCCTCCGACTCAGGTATTGACAGGGGGTAAACAATGCCCTTAGTTGGAACCGAACCTGGGATAAGGTCTATGGCGCAGTCATACGGCCTATGGGGTGGAAGAACCTCAGCACCCTGTTTGGAGAACACGTCAGCGAAATCCAAATAGGGTGTAGGTATGGGAGAGATATCAGTTGATACAACCGCAACGACCTTAGGTGGTAAGGGAAGACATCGGGACTGACATTTCGAACTCCAACTAATAATGCTGTCGGACTCCCAGTCAATTAGAGGAGCAAGGGTCTGAAGCCATGGGAGACCAAGAAGAACATCGTCTATACCCTCAGGCAAAACAAGAAAAGAAATCTCCTCTATGTGACCCTGAGACAGGGAAAGGCGCAAGGGAACTGTCCTCAATTTAATGGAGTCAGACAACATAGTCCCATTAACAACACGGACAGGAATAGGTGCCTTTAACATGATAGAGGGAATATTGTGTCTCTTTACAAATCCTGAGCACACAAAAGTCCCGTCAGCTCCGGAATCCACAAAAGCCATAATAGGCCATATATTCTCAGAGAATGAGAGCTGACCTGGGATACTACACTTAGAGGGTGCAGAAAACGTCTCTACTAACCCCCCTCAAATGGTTACTAGGCCTGGGAGTTTCCCTGACGGCTAGGACACTTGTTGGCATAGTGCCCAGCCTGACAACATATGTAACATATAGGAGGACCAGACCTGCGTAGTCTGGAGGACGTATGACCTAACTCCATAGGAGTGGGAGATGTCTCAGATGCTGAGGAAGATGGTAGTGGACCCTCAACAACTGAAATAGCCCAATGCTTAGGGCATGAGGAAGAGACCTCGAGTCTATGTTCCTTATGGCGTACGTCGATCCTTGTTGCTACAGTGATTAAGTCCTCCAGAGAAGCAGGGACTTCACGAGTAGCAAGGGCATCTTTGACATAGCCTGCCAACCCTCTCCAGAAAATAGGAATCAACACCTTTTCTGGCCAATCTAGTTCTGCCACCAGAGTTCTAAAAGAAATGGCATAAGAACTAGTGGCTAACGAACCCTGAGATAGATCTAACAGTCTCAGGGCCGCATCATGGGTAACCTGCGGACCCATGAATACCGCTTTAAGAGCTTCAAGAAAGTCTTGATGTCTCAGAGTAACCACATCAGAGCGCTCCCATAGGGGTGTCGCCCATTCTAAGGCTTTGTCCTGAAGTAAGGATATGATAAAGCCTACTCTGGACTAGAGTTGAGCGCGGTTCGTGGTTCGTGGTTCTCCAGTTCTAGGCTCGAGTGATTTTTGGGCTGTTCGAGATCGAACTAGAACTCGAGCTTTTTGCTAAAAGCTCGATAGTTCTAGATACGTTCGAGAACGGTTCTAGCAGCAAAAAGCAGGGCTTTTTACTAGAGTTGAGCGCGGTTCGTGGTTCGTGGTTCTCCAGTTCGCGGCTCGAGTGATTTTGGGGCATGTTCTAGATCGAACTAGAACTCGAGCTTTTTGCAAAAGCTCGGTAGTTCTAGAAACGTTCGAGAACGGTTCTAGCAGCCAAAAAACAGCTAAATCATAGCTTGGTTTCTGCTGTAATAGTGTAAGTCACTCTGTGAATCAAACTATTATCACATTTCAGTGTATAGTGTGCGTGAACAGCGCCTTCAGATCACTGCTGTTTCTATAATGGCGATCGCCATTTTTTTTTTTTTTTTTTCTTGTCTTCCTTCCCTAAGCGCGCGCGTCTTGTGGGGCGGGCCAGCATGTCAGCCAATCCCAGACACACACACAGCTAAGTGGACTTTGAGCCAGAGAAGCAACGGCATGTGTGATAGGATCTGCATGTCACATGTCCCTGCATTATAAAACCGGACATTTTCTTCACGGACGCCATTATCTGCCTTCTGCGTCTTTGGTGTCAGACATCACTGTCGCAGCTCCGTCTTCCTGAGTCCTATAGCCGATACAGCTGTATGCGCTGCATACACAGCGTTAGACAGCTTAGGGAGAGCACTTTATAGCAGTCCTTTTAAGGGCTCCAACCGGCAGGGTCAGAGAGCCATAGGTGACAGGTCCTGCAAACAGCAACAGCGTCTGTGTAGCCCAGGTCAGGGATTTCCTACCTGCATTTCACCATTAGGAGGGAATAGAAAGGCAGGCTTCCATTCCTCTACCCAGAGCACCACAATCCTGCCACTGTACCCTCTTGTCCTCTGCACACTCCAACTGATAACTAAGCCATTATACTAGCAAACACTCAGTGTACCTAGTGGCATCCTATACGTGGCTATTGGACTTTGCTATAGTCCCACTAGTGCAAAGACATTTGCAGAGCGCGTCTGCCTGCATTGCACACTACAACTCATTCTAACCAAGCCATTATACTAGCAAACACTCAGTGTACCTAGTGGCATCCTATACGTGGCTATTGGACTTTGCTATAGTCCCACTAGTGCAAAGACATTTGCAGAGCGCGTCTGCCTGCATTGCACACTACAACTCATTCTAACCAAGCCATTATACTAGCAAACACTCAGTGTACCTAGTGGCATCCTATACGTGGCTATTGGACTTTGCTATAGTCCCACTAGTGCAAAGACATTTGCAGAGCGCGTCTGCCTGCATTGCACACTCCAACTCATTAAAACCAAGCCATTATACTAGCAAACACTCAGTGTACCTAGTGGCATCCTATACGTGGCTATTGGACTTTGCTATAGTCCCACTAGTGCAAAGACATTTGCATAGCGCGTCTGCCGGCATTGCACACTCAAACTCATTTTAACTAAGCCATTATACTAGCAAACACTCAGTGTACCTAGTGGCATCCTATACGTGGCTATTGGACTTTGCTATAGTCCCACTAGTGCAAAGACATTAGCAGAGCACATCTGCCTGCATTGCACACTACAACTCATTCTAACCAAGCCATTATACTAGCAAACACTCAGTGTACCTAGTGGCATCCTATACGTGGCTATTGGACTTTGCTATAGTCCCACTAGTGCAAAGACATTTGCATAGCGCGTCTGCCTGCATTGCACACTCAAACTCATTTTAACTAAGCCATTATACTAGCAAACACTCAGTGTACCTAGTGGCATCCTATACGTGGCTATTGGACTTTGCTATAGTCCCACTAGTGCAAAGACATTAGCAGAGCACATCTGCCTGCATTGCACACTACAACTCATTCTAACCAAGCCATTATACTAGCAAACACTCAGTGTACCTAGTGGCATCCTATACGTGGCTATTGGACTTTGCTATAGTCCCACTAGTGCAAAGACATTTGCAGAGCGCGTCTGCCTGCATTGCACACTCCAACTCATTAAAACCAAGCCATTATACTAGCAAACACTCAGTGTACCTAGTGGCATCCTATACGTGGCTATTGGACTTTGCTATAGTCCCACTAGTGCAAAGACATTTGCATAGCGCGTCTGCCTGCATTGCACACTCAAACTCATTTTAACTAAGCCATTATACTAGCAAACACTCAGTGTACCTAGTGGCATCCTATACGTGGCTATTGGACTTTGCTATAGTCCCACTAGTGCAAAGATATTAGCAGAGCACATCTGCCTGCATTGCACACTCCAACTTTTTTAAACTAAGCAATTTTACTAGCAAACACTCAGTGTACCTAGTGGCATCCTAAACGTGGCTATTGGACTTTGCTATAGTCCCACTAGTGCAAAGACATTTGCAGAGCACGTCTGCCTGCATTGCACACTACAACTCATTGTTACTAAGCCATTATACTAGCAAACACTCAGTGTACCTAGTTGTATCCTAAACGTGGCTATTGTACTTTTGTCTATTCACAGTATTGGAACGATATTTGCAGCACGTCTGCCTGCATTGCACACTCTAACTTTTTTAAACTCAGCCATTTATAGTAGCAAACACTCAGTGTACCTAGTTGTATCCTAAACGTGGCTATTGTACTTTTGTCAATTCACAGTATTGGAACGTTATTTGCAGCACGTCTGCCTGCATTGCACACTCAAACTTTTTTAAACTCAGCCATTTATAGTAGCAAACACTCAGTGTACCTAGTTGTATCCTAAACGTGGCTATTGTACTTTTGTCTATTCACAGTATTGGAACGATATTTGCAGCACGTCTGCCTGCATTGCACACTCTAACTTTTTTAAACTCAGCCATTATACTAGCAAACACTCAGTGTACCTAGTGGCATCCTATACGTGGCTATTGGACTTTGCTATAGTCCCACTAGTGCAAAGACATTAGCAGAGCACATCTGCCTGCATTGCACACTACAACTCATTCTAACCAAGCCATTATACTAGCAAACACTCAGTGTACCTAGTGGCATCCTATACGTGGCTATTGGACTTTGCTATAGTCCCACTAGTGCAAAGACATTTGCAGAGCGCGTCTGCCTGCATTGCACACTCCAACTCATTAAAACCAAGCCATTATACTAGCAAACACTCAGTGTACCTAGTGGCATCCTATACGTGGCTATTGGACTTTGCTATAGTCCCACTAGTGCAAAGACATTTGCATAGCGCGTCTGCCTGCATTGCACACTCAAACTCATTTTAACTAAGCCATTATACTAGCAAACACTCAGTGTACCTAGTGGCATCCTATACGTGGCTATTGGACTTTGCTATAGTCCCACTAGTGCAAAGATATTAGCAGAGCACATCTGCCTGCATTGCACACTCCAACTTTTTTAAACTAAGCAATTTTACTAGCAAACACTCAGTGTACCTAGTGGCATCCTAAACGTGGCTATTGGACTTTGCTATAGTCCCACTAGTGCAAAGACATTTGCAGAGGACGTCTGCCTGCATTGCACACTACAACTCATTGTTACTAAGCCATTATACTAGCAAACACTCAGTGTACCTAGTTGTATCCTAAACGTGGCTATTGTACTTTTGTCTATTCACAGTATTGGAACGATATTTGCAGCACGTCTGCCTGCATTGCACACTCTAACTTTTTTAAACTCAGCCATTTATAGTAGCAAACACTCAGTGTACCTAGTTGTATCCTAAACGTGGCTATTGTACTTTTGTCTATTCACAGTATTGGAACGATATTTGCAGCACGTCTGCCTGCATTGCACACTCTAACTTTTTTAAACTCAGCCATTATACTAGCAAACACTCACTGTACCTAGTTGTATCCTAAACGTGGCTATTGTACTTTTGTCAATTCACAGTATTGGAACGTTATTTGCAGCACGTCTGCCTGCATTGCACACTCAAACTTTTTTAAACTCAGCCATTTATAGTAGCAAACACTCAGTGTACCTAGTTGTATCCTAAACGTGGCTATTGTACTTTTGTCTATTCACAGTATTGGAACGTTATTTGCAGCACGTCTGCCTGCATTGCACACTCTAACTTTTTTAAACTCAGCCATTATACTAGCAAACACTCAGTGTACCTAGTTGTATCCTAAACGTGGCTATTTTACTTTTGTCTATTCACAGTATTGGAACGATATTTGCAGCACGTCTGCCTGCATTGCACACTCTAACTTTTTTAAACTCAGCCATTATACTAGCAAACACTCACTGTACCTAGTTGTATCCTAAACGTGGCTATTGTACTTTTGTCAATTCACAGTATTGGAACGTTATTTGCAGCACGTCTGCCTGCATTGCACACTCAAACTTTTTTAAACTCAGCCATTATACTAGCAAACACTCACTGTACCTAGTTGTATCCTAAACGTGGCTATTGTACTTTTGTCAATTCACAGTATTGGAACGTTATTTGCAGCACGTCTGCCTGCATTGCACACTCAAACTTTTTTAAACTCAGCCATTATACTAGCAAACACTCACTGTACCTAGTTGTATCCTAAACGTGGCTATTGTACTTTTGTCAATTCACAGTATTGGAACGTTATTTGCAGCACGTCTGCCTGCATTGCACACTCAAACTTTTTTAAACTCAGCCATTTATAGTAGCAAACACTCAGTGTACCTAGTTGTATCCTAAACGTGGCTATTGTACTTTTGTCTATTCACAGTATTGGAACGTTATTTGCAGCACGTCTGCCTGCATTGCACACTCTAACTTTTTTAAACTCAGCCATTATACTAGCAAACACTCAGTGTACCTAGTTGTATCCTAAACGTGGCTATTTTACTTTTGTCTATTCACAGTATTGGAACGATATTTGCAGAACGTCTGCCTGCATTGCACACTCTAACTTTTTTAAACTCAGCCATTATACTAGCAAACACTCACTGTACCTAGTTGTATCCTAAACGTGGCTATTGTACTTTTGTCAATTCACAGTATTGGAACGTTATTTGCAGCACGTCTGCCTGCATTGCACACTCAAACTTTTTTAAACTCAGCCATTTATAGTAGCAAACACTCAGTGTACCTAGTTGTATCCTAAACGTGGCTATTGTACTTTTGTCAATTCACAGTATTGGAACGTTATTTGCAGCACGTCTGCCTGCATTGCACACTCAAACTTTTTTAAACTCAGCCATTTATAGTAGCAAACACTCAGTGTACCTAGTTGTATCCTAAACGTGGCTATTGTACTTTTGTCTATTCACAGTATTGGAACGTTATTTGCAGCACGTCTGCCTGCATTGCACACTCAAACTTTTTTAAACTCAGCCATTATACTAGCAAACACTCACTGTACCTAGTTGTATCCTAAACGTGGCTATTGTACTTTTGTCAATTCACAGTATTGGAACGATATTTGCAGGACATCTGCCTGCATTGCACACTCAAACTTTTTTAAACTCAGCCATTATACTAGCAAACACTCACTGTACCTAGTTGTATCCTAAACGTGGCTATTGTACTTTTGTCTATTCACACTACTGCAAATCTATGTGCAGCACCTCTGCATGACAACCTCGTGCTCTGTTTTTAATAAGCTATAATGATAGCACAAAATACTGCCATTTTGTGGCATCATAGAACTGGCTGTTGTATTCCATTAGTGCCCCACTGGTGACAAGCTATTTCTAGCACCTCTACATCACACCCTCATGCACATTTAGCTACGCTAATGTTATAGCAAACTCATGGAATTCATTGCTGCATTTCATAATTCGGAGGGATAGAAAGTCAGGCTTCCTTTAGCTTTTCCTTCTGTTCATAGACAGCATCTCCAAGACAAATTTCCCCTCCACGTCTAAGTGTGGAGAGGCAGCTAGTGCGCATGCGTGTGCCGATGTACCCCAGCTGCAGCATAATTACAGTGTTTCGCCTAGTGAGTATGCTCAGCCTGACTGTGCCATTCCTGACGCTAAGTCTTCATTTCGGGATACAGCGCATGCTCCCACACTAAGTGTGAAAAGCCTCTTTGCACAGGTGCTTGCATTCTGTGCCGGGTCTAAGTCCTGTTTTGTGCCTAGACACCATGCTAAAGCTGATAGTCTTTTTTCAGAGACTGTATTTCATGCTACTGAGCATGCTCAGGCACTTCCTGCATCAGAGACTAGGTCCGGTAATGAACTCTTTGGCCCTGGCCCTGATGTGGGGGTCCCATATAGACCACAGGGCATCAGGTGTCCTCCCAAATGGCTTGCAGAGGCCCACACCTATGACTTGTCACCGCATTATTGATGGTCAGACGATGACTGGTGAGGTGTTTGGGTCATGGCAGCCATGAGGTCATCATTGAAGTTGCGTTTCCAAATAGGACGCTAGTTATGCCACTCATGACGTGTCACTCTGCTTTTGTCTCCAGGAGGTGCATTGTGGTTCACCCTGGTTTGGGGCGGACCCAGGTTATAAAAGGGGCTGGAGCCAACAAGGAGGTGCGCAGTCTTCTATTATGCTCCGAAAGAGCACACCTCCATGTGTTGAACCCATTGCGGCTTTAGGCCAGAGGTAGGCAGGGATAGGGTGGTGGATGCAGGCCACCACCACAGTTGGTAACGCAGAACGGTTAAGACCAGCTCCTGTCCTAACAGTCCTGCTTGTGCAGCCCAGTGGCATTAACAGGCCTGCTGCTGCTGATGCGCCTGCTGTCCACAGGTGTGGCCCCTACGCACACGGTCAGCGTACTCAATGGCCCCTGTGTTGTTAACAGGGAGTTCCTGGGCTGGGTGGGCATGTGGACCCTGTGACGCTAACAGGGCTCACAGTCTCCAGATCCGAATGGCGTCTAACTCGGTTCAGGCTACTATTAGTTTCATAGCCACACAGCTCTGTATCCTCCACCAAACCTTCAAGTTGCCAACCTCTCCTTTTCCAACTGGGAGCACGGTGGACACTGACTGCTGAAGGTGATATATACCTTTCTCTTTCTTTTCTTATTAATTTTTGTTATATAGCGGTCACAGATTATATACCACTTTATCCAAATCTGCCAGTCCCACTGTAACAGATGTTGTTTCTTCAGCAAATGTTACAGTTGTTTAACCACCAAATCCACGGACCAAAATTTTTTTCCCCTTTCCAACACACCTGTTCCCCTTTCCAACAGCATCTGTCCTTTTTCAACTCATTTTGGGATATGACCAAAAGTGCAACTGTGCAGGGACACCGTACTCAACGCCATCTCAGCACAGCAGCCATCCCTCGGTCCCTCCGATGTGGACAAGTAAAAGACCATTTCCTCCTATCCATGACAAAGTGTTGAGATTCACTCTGTGCAGCACTGGTGTTTAGTGGAAAAGTAGATCTAAGATTGCGTACCACATTCTGCAGATACTCCTGTATACGTGCGTCTATTTCTATGGCAGGAATTAGTTCGCCAAATTTTGTCTTGTACCGGGGATCTAACAGTGTGGCAACCCAGTATTCAGGATTACTTCAAATTCATACAATCCGAGGGTCATGTAGGTAGTGCAGCAAGAAGGCGCTCATGTGTCTTGTGCATCCAGGAGGACCAAGTCCTTGGTGTGTTGGTGGCAGAGAGGTGAGAATCGTGCATCCTTCCTCTGCCCTCTACCCACAACCTCGCACAACCGAAATGTGAGCAAGCTCTCACTCATCTGCTGAGTCTTCCATGCCCATCGCCAGTTCGTCCTCCATTTCTTCATGGGCTCCTGCACTTTCATCAACACTTTTTGCTGATACTATGCGCCCTTGTTAATCCCTCTCCCTCACCATGACTGCCGCATAGGTGCCGCTGACCATCTGGACCTCGTAGATCTTGTTATCCCTTCCGCATATGACTCCTCCTGTACTTCCTCCCCTTCCTCTTGTCCCAACACCTGACTCCGAATAATAATTACAGTGTGCTCCATCATGTAGATGACCAGAATTGTCACGCTGAGAATGACATTGCCAGTGCTAAACATCTTCGTCGACATTTCAAAACTGTGTAGCAGGGTGCATAGGTCCTTGATCTGACACCACTCCAGCAGCGTGATCTGCACCACCTCTGGATCAACTTATCCCAGGCTATATGTCTTACCGTATTTCAGCAGGGCTCTGCGGTGCTGCCACACACGCTGCAACATGTGCAGATTCCAATTCCTGCGTGTCGGAACATCGCATTTCCGGCGTTTAACTGCCAGACCCTAAGACTTCCGGAGTGATGAAAGTTGTTGAGCTGCTGTGTGCGCACGATGGAAGTGAGCACATAGCGAGCGTGCCCGCTGCACAAGGCCATGTAGGCCGTGATGGTGTTTTAAAAATTGCTGGAGAATTCGGATCAACACGTGAGCCATAAAAGGCACGTGTGTCACATTGCCCTGAGGATGGCCCGCAGCCAGGTTTGCATCATTGCCGCACACGGCTGTTAAGTCACCAACGGAGTCCGCTCCGTCAATTTGTACTCCGGTCGCCAGGTGACAACGTGTTCCTTTCATGAATAGTGCTGATGATGGGAGAGTAGTCGATGCCAGCGGCGCAGGTGGACGCAGGTTATGCTCACCCACTGGGCTGCATTACCTTGACAGATGCAGAATCTCTGGCTGAATGTAGCTGGTGGGTATCTCACAGATGAAATACCATCATTCAGCTACAACCAATGGGAAGACACCACACCCTTTTTTATGCCCATCCTGTCTGCAGACCACTGCCAGACATAGCTATGAACCTCTGGTTAATTTTACCCCCAGTTCAGTTTTATGATTTTGTGTGCTTGTTACCTGACTACTTTTCCTGCTTGCTGTTTATGTACCTTGTTGGCCGATACGCATTTCACCTCTGCTTGTTTTCTGATTAAGTCCTGGCCGTCCCATTCTGTTCCTGTTCCTCAATTAATGTTTTGACCCTGCCTGACTACTATTCTCTGTAATAGCGGTGTGACTCACATTTCCCATACATTTCAAAGTAAAACTTTGACCGCCTGATGGCATTGAGCTCTGCTGCCAGCATAGTAAGGAGGTGTGTGGTAGTCCTTGTGCGCAGTTGCAAGGAAGGGTGGCCTGACCACACAGGGTTTGCGCAAAGGTAGAGGACCCACACGAGGTTGAAGAGGCAGAAGCAGTGTATTAACTTCTACATACAGAACAAGGATTGAAACAACTCGTGGGGACGGCAAGACTTGTACAGCAGACCCTTCTCCATCTCTCACCATAGTTTGCCAGTGCCCAGTCAGTGACATGTAATGACCCTGTCTATGCTTACTGGTCCAAGTATCTGTGTTGAAATGCACCCTGTCGCACACAGATTTTCTCAAGGAAGTGGTGATGTTGTGTGCGACATGCCGGTGTAGCGCGGGCATGCTTTTCTTGGAGAAGCAGTGGTGATTGGGCATCTGGTACTGGGGCACAGCGACAGACATAAGGTCTGTAAAATCCTGTGTGTCCACTACGCGTAAAGGCAGCATTTCGGTAGCCAACAGCTTACAGAGGGATAGAGTCAACCACTTAGCTTTGTCATGGGTCGCAGTAAGTGGCCTTTTATTTGACCACATCTGAGGGACAGAGATCTGGCTGCTGTCTGTAGACGGTGTTGAGTAGGGTGTCCCTGGAAAAATGCAGGTTTGTGAGAAAAGTGCAGGCGGAGACATGATGTTGGCTTCATCTTGCCTTCAGATCTGTTCATCTTGTATCATTTTTAAAAAACACAGCAAGCAAGGGTTACTCCAAGCGGAGTCTCCCTTTTTTTCCAAAAATTGGGCCCCACACAGACACCTTATCAGTGGCAGCACTTGTGCCCTAGTTGCAAACAGGATGTTTTGATTTGCATCAAGCACATTCCAAATCCACAAGCATTTACTCTCCCCAGGATGACACAGGGGTAGTAAATTCCTTCTGGATCCATGACTTGTTCATTTTGATGAACGTCAGTCTGTCCACATTGTCACTGGACAGACGCGTGCGCTTATCTGTCAGCACACACCCAGCAGCACTGAAGACACGTTCAGAGACAACGCTGGCAGCTGGACACGACAAAATCTTCGAGGCGTAACTGGAGAGCTCTTGACATTTTTCTAGATTTGAAGCACAAAAGGAGCAAGGCTCCATTTGCAAAGTCATTGCATCGATGTTCATTTGGAGATACTCCTGTATCATCCTCTCCATCCGTTGACTATGTGTCAGACTTGTTGTCTCTGGTGGCCTTGCAAAGGAGGGTCTAAAAAAATTATGAAAAGATTCCATAAAATTGCTGTTACCAGCACCAGATACGGTCCTACTGGTACGGGTAGACTGTTGAAGATGACGAGGCCGTCCCATGTTTGTCAAGTTACAACTGGGAGAATCACTCCCTTCACCTGCACGGTTGTTTGGTGGAAAAGCCGAGCTAAGATCGAGTAACAGCTTCTGCTGATACTCCTGCATACGTGCGTCCCTTTCTATGGGTGGAATTATGTCACAAAATTTGGACTTGTCCCGGGGATCTAATAGTGTGGCAAGCCAGTAGTCATCATCACTTCTAATTTTGACAATACGAGGGTCATGTTGGAGGTAGTGCAACAAGAAGGCACTCATGTGTCTTGCGCAGCCATGCGCACCAAGTCCACGCTGTGTTTGTGGCATAGAGGTGCTAACCGTTCTTTCTTCCTCTGTCATCTCCCCCCAACCTCTTTCAACTGAAATTTGACCAAGGTCCCCCTCATCTGCTGAGTCTTCCATGTCCATGGACAGTTCGTCCTCCATATCTTCATGTCCTCCTGCACCTTCCTCAACATCTCACCTGCTACCATGCGCCCTTGTTGATCCCTGTCCCCCATGGTCCCATGCCTGCCGCGTTGGTGATGATGAACGTCTGGACCTTGGTGATGTTGTTGTGTCTTGCGCATATGAATCCTCCTGTAGTTCCTCCCCTTCCTGTTGTCCCACCCCCTGACTACGAATAGTGTTTAGCGTGTGCTCCAGCATGTAAATGACTGTAATCGTCATGCTGATAATGGCATTGTCAGCGCTAAACATATTCGTCGCCATGTCGAAACTGTGCAGAAGGGTGCATAGGTCCTTGATCTGAGATCACTCCATCAGGGTGATCTGCCCCACTTCTGCATCTCGTTGGCCCAGGCTATACATCATGACGTATTGCACCAGGGCTCGCCGGTGCTGCCACAGTCGCTGTAACATGTGGAGAGTTGAATTCCAGCGTGTCGCCACATCGCATTTCAGGCGATGAACCGGCAGGCCGAAAGACTTCTGGAGCGATGCAAGTCGCTCAGGTGCGGCGGTTGAACGGCGGAAGTGAGCACTGCAGACAGTTTCCGTGCCCTGGTCAGAAGGCCATCTAGGCCGGGATAGTGTGTTAAAAATTGCTGGACAACAAGGTTAAACACGTGAGCCATACAAGGCACGTGTGTCACCTTGCCCAGGCGAAGGGCCGCACCCAGGTTTGCAGCATTGTCGCACACGGCCTTACCAGGCTGCAGGTTGAGTGGAGACAACCATTTATCAAAATCAGTCTCCAGAGCTGCCCACAACTCAGTCGCTGTGTGACTCCTATTTCAAAGACATGTCAAGCTAAAGACCGCCTGATGCCGTTGCGCTCTGCTACCAGCATAGTAATGAGGGGTGCGTGATTCCTTCTGCGCAGTGAGAACGCTGGTGGCCTGACCAGGCAGGCTTGGGGCGGAGGTGGAGGACCCAGATGAGGTGGAGGATGCAGAAGCAGTGGCGGAACTTGGACAGACAGAGGATTGACACACAAGTCGTGGGGACGGCAAGACTTGTGCAGCAGACCCTTCACCATCTATCACCATAGTTACCCAGTGGCCAGTCAGCGACATGTAACGTCCCTGTCCATGCTTACTGGTCCAAGTATCGGTGGTGAAATGCACCCGTTCACACACAGAGTTTCTCAAGGAAGCGGTGATGTTGTGTGCGACATGCTGGTGTAGCGCGGGCACACCTTTCTTAGAGAAGTAGTGGCGACTAGGCATCTGGTACTGGGGCACAGCGACAGACATAAGGTCTCTAAAATCCTGTGTGTCCACTAGGCGGAAAGGCAGCATTTCTGTAGTCAACAGCTTACAGAGGGATAGAGTCAACCTCTTCGCTTTGTCATGGGTCGCAGGAAGTGGCCTTTTATTTGACCACATCTGAGGGACAGAGATCTGGCTGCTGTGTGTAGACGGTGTTGAGTCGGGTGTCCCTGGAAAAATGCAGCTTTGTGAGGAAAGTGCAGGCGGAGACATGATGTTGCCTTCATCCAAAGTTGGTGCTATCGATGTCTGAGAGAGCTGTACACACTCACTTGTTTCCCCTTCCAAACCAACTGACGACCTACCAAGCAAACTGCCTGTTGCGGTTACAGTGGTGGAAGTTGTGGGTGGAAAAACAGGTGTGACAGCTGTCCCCACAGTCCTAGAAGATGACGAGCGCGCGGATGCACTGGAAGGGGCAGGCGGTGGATGGTTCGCTCCGCTAGGCCGCATTGCAGCACGGTGAGCTTCCCATCGGGCCATATGATATTTATTCATGTGACGATTCATGGAAGAAGTTGTCAAACTGCTGAGGTTTTGACCTCTACTAAGAGAACCATGACAAATTTTACAGATCACATAATTTGGGCGATCTTTTTCTATGTCAAAAAAGGACCTGGCTAGGCAAGGCTTAGAGGCCATGCGACCTGTTGATCCACCCCGAATAATGCTCAGAGGCAGAGTGGTGGCTGAGGATGCAGTTGTAGACGTGCTACCAGTGCTCCGACTGTGTCCAGGAAGGCGCCAGGTTACTTCGACGTCGGTTGCATCCTCCTCCACCGCCTCTGTTGACCTCCTCGAGTGTCTGACTGTGGGTTGACAGTAGGTGTGATCTAGAACTTAATCATCAATTGTTGTGTTTGCACTCCCCTACCCCTCAGACCGAGTTTCTTCTTGCCCTGACCGAATATTTAAGTTGTCATCCCAATCGGGTATCTGCGTCTCATCTTCATCAGTATGTTCCTCATTGCCTATAACCACAGTTGTTGGAAAGGCAGCATTTTGGTAGCCAACAGTTTGCATATGATGAAAGTCAACCTCCAAGCCATTTCATGCCCTTCTAAAAGCATGTAAAACACAGCGAGGGGACTCCAACCACAGTCTCCCTCGTTGCCACTAACTGGGCCACACACACCCCACTTGACTGGCATCGGTTGAGCCCCCTTTTGAAAAAGAAAAAGATGCTTTGCATGAAGCACTCTCAAAAATACGCGTGCCTTTCCCGTCCCCTGGCTGACCCAGGGGAAGAAAAGTCCTCTGAGAGCCATGACTTGTTCATCTTGGTTCTTTTAGAGACACAGCGAGGGGACTCCAACCACAGTCTCCCTCGTTGCCACTAACTGGGCCACACACACCCCACTTGACTGGCATCGGTTGACCCCCCCTTTTGACAAAGAAAAAGATGCTTTTCATGAAGCACTCTCAAAAATACGCGTGCCTTTCCCGTCCCCTGGCTGACCCAGGGGAAGAAAAGTCCTCTGAGAGCCATGACTTGTTCATCTTGGTTCTTTTAGAGACACAGCGAGGGGACTCCAACCACAGTCTCCCTCGTTGCCACTAACTGGGCCACACACACCCCACTTGACTGGCATCGGTTGAGCCCCCTTTTGAAAAAGAAAAAGATGCTTTGCATGAAGCACTCTCAAAAATACGCGTGCCTTTCCCGTCCCCTGGCTGACCCAGGGGAAGAAAAGTCCTCTGAGAGCCATGACTTGTTCATCTTGGTTCTTTTAGAGACACAGCGAGGGGACTCCAACCACAGTCTCCCTCGTTGCCACTAACTGGGCCACACACACCCCACTTGACTGGCATCGGTTGACCCCCCCTTTTGACAAAGAAAAAGATGCTTTGCATGAAGCACTCTCAAAAATACGCGTGCCTTTCCCGTCCCCTGGCTGACCCAGGGGAAGAAAAGTCCTCTGAGAGCCATGACTTGTTCATCTTGGTTCTTTTAGAGACACAGCGAGGGGACTCCAACCACAGTCTCCCTCGTTGCCACTAACTGGGCCACACACACCCCACTTGACTGGCATCGGTTGACCCCCCCTTTTGACAAAGAAAAAGATGCTTTGCATGAAGCACTCTCAAAAATACGCGTGCCTTTCCCGTCCCCTGGCTGACCCAGGGGAAGAAAAGTCCTCTGAGAGCCATGACTTGTTCATCTTGGTTCTTTTAGAGACACAGCGAGGGGACTCCAACCACAGTCTCCCTCGTTGCCACTAACTGGGCCACACACACCCCACTTGACTGGCATCGGTTGAGCCCCCTTTTGAAAAAGAAAAAGATGCTTTGCATGAAGCACTCTCAAAATTACGCGTGCCTTTCCCGTCCCCTGGCTGACCCAGGGGAAGAAAAGTCCTCTGAGAGCCATGACTTGTTCATCTTGGTTCTTTTAGAGACACAGCGAGGGGACTCCAACCACAGTCTCCCTCGTTGCCACTAACTGGGCCACACACACCCCACTTGACTGGCATCGGTTGACCCCCCCTTTTGACAAAGAAAAAGATGCTTTGCATGAAGCACTCTCAAAAATACGCGTGCCTTTCCCGTCCCCTGGCTGACCCAGGGGAAGAAAAGTCCTCTGAGAGCCATGACTTGTTCATCTTGGTTCTTTTAGAGACACAGCGAGGGGACTCCAACCACAGTCTCCCTCGTTGCCACTAACTGGGCCACACACACCCCACTTGACTGGCATCGGTTGAGCCCCCTTTTGAAAAAGAAAAAGATGCTTTGCATGAAGCACTCTCAAAAATACGCGTGCCTTTCCCGTCCCCTGGCTGACCCAGGGGAAGAAAAGTCCTCTGAGAGCCATGACTTGTTCATCTTGGTTCTTTTAGAGACACAGCGAGGGGACTCCAACCACAGTCTCCCTCGTTGCCACTAACTGGGCCACACACACCCCACTTGACTGGCATCGGTTGAGCCCCCCTTTTGACAAAGAAAAAGATGCTTTGCATGAAGCACTCTCAAAAATACGCGTGCCTTTCGCCTCCCCTGGCTGACCCAGGGGAAGAAAAGTCCTCTGAGAGCCAGGTCCACATTGTCAGTGGACAGACACGTGTGCTTATCTGCCAGCAGACCCCCAGCAGCACTGAAGACAGGTTCCGAGAGAACGCTGGCTGCAGGACACGACAAGATCCTCAAGGCGTACGTGGCGAGCTCAGGCAATTTATCCAGATTGGAAGCCTAAAATGAGCAGGGCTCAAGTTGCACAATAATGGAATCGATGTTTCTTTGCATATACTCATATATCTGTGTGTCTCCCTCTTTTTCCTTGTCCAGCTGTTTTGTTTTCACATGAGTATATGTCCTTGTCACTTTCCCATGTGTTTGTGTTATGTTGTGAGTTGTTTGTCACCTTTTGGACACCTTTCAGGGTGTTTTCTAGGTGTTTTACTGTGTTTGTGATTGCCTGCCATTGTTTCCTATGGGCTCGAGTTCGGTTCGTCGAACGTTCGACGAGCCGAACTCGAGCCAGACCCCCCGTTCGGCGAACCGCCTCGAGCCGAACCGGGACCGGTTCGCTCATCTCTACTTTTTACAGCTACAGTGTGCAGGAGCCATCGCTGGCAGCTTGCCACAAGCTGGTAACCAAGATAAACATCGGGTATCCAAGCAAAGCGCTTTGGTTAGTAACCCGATGTTTATCTTAGTTACGTGCAGGAAGCCCACACTTTCCCGCTCAGCTCGCTCCACCCCCTCCTGCCCGCGGCATGTACACATACATACACAAACACACACACACATCCACACCCCCCCCCCCGCCCGCCCGCCCGCTCGCTCGCTCGCTCGCTCGGCTTACCTGCGGTGATGAAGTCCCGCCATCCCGACCTCAGCGCTGTCACTGTCCTCCATGGCCGCCGCTTGTCACATCACCTATCGCTTCCGACCCGAGACTGACTAGCGGTGACGTCACGGACCTCTCGCGATACTTGATGTGAAGGCGCCGGTCATTGACCTCAGTGACAGGGGCTGTCAGTGTGCTGGAGATCAGCACAGGTAATGTACCTCACTGACAGCAGCACTTGTCACCCCCCTGCAGTGACCTGGGCTGACCCATTGATGTTAGCTCAGGTCACTGCACTGCTCTCCCAGCCAATGGGGAACATCCTGCTCTTCATTGACTGGGACAGTGTGCATCGTCATGGCAACCCCTTGGATTACACCAGACCTGGATTTGTTTTTCAATCTAATAAATTGGTTAAAGAGGGAATGTTTTGGGGAGTGTTTTTTCAAATAAAAATGTGTTTGTCGTGTATTTTTTTTTTATTACTGACTGGGTTGGTGATGTCGGGTATCTGATAGACGCCTGACCTCACCAACCCCAGGGCTTGATGCCAGGTGACATTACACATCTGGTATTAACCCCAAATATTACCCCGTTTGCCACCGCACCAGGGCGTGGGATGAGCTGGGGCGAAGCACCAGGATTGGCGCATCTAATGGATGCGCCACTTCTGGGGCGGCTGCGGCCTGCTATTTTTAGGCTGGGGAGATTCCAATAACCATGGACCTCCCTAGTCTGAGAATATCAGGCCCCAGCTGTCTGCTTTACCTTGGCTGGTGATCCAATTTTGGGGGACCCCTACGTGTTTTTTTTTTTAATTATTTATTTAATTTAAAATAACAGCGTGGGGTGCCCTCAGTTTTGGATTACCAGCCAAGGTGAGGTTGCCAGCTGTGGTCTGCAGGCTGCAGCCGTCTGCTTTACCCTAGCTGGCTACAAAACTAGGGGGAACCCTATGTCATTTTTTTTTTCATTTTTTTGGCTAAATACAAAGCTAAGCACCCCTTAGTGCCACATGAAAGGTACCAAAGGGTGTTCCACTTTTTCTCCATTTTTTTCTCCACTTTCTCTCCACTTTTTCTCCACTTTTTCTCCATTTTTTTCTCCACTTATTCTCCACTTTTTCTCCTCTTATTCTCCACTTTTTCTCCACTTTTTCTCCACTTTTTCTCCACCTTTTCTCCATTTTTTTCTCCACTTTCTCCACTTTTTCTCCACTTTTTTCTCCACTTTTTCTCCTCTTATGCTCCACTTTTTCTCCTCTTAATCTCCACTTTTTCTCCACTTTTTCTCCACTTTTTCTCCACTTTTTTCTCCACTTTTTCTCCTCTTATGCTCAACTTTTTCTCCACTTTTTCTCCACTTTTTCTCCACTTTTTCTCCACTTTTTCTCCACTTTTTCTCCTCTTAATCTCCACTTTTTCTCCTCTTATGCTCCACTTTTTCTCCACTTTTTCTCCACTTTTTCTCCACGTTTTCTCCACTTTTTTCTCCACTTTTTCTCCTCTTATGCTCCACTTTTTCTCCACTTTTTCTCCACTTTTTCTCCACTTTTTCTCCACGTTTTCTCCACGTTTTCTCCACTTTTTTTCCACTTTTTTCTCCACTTTTTCTCCTCTTATGCTCCACTTTATCTCCACTTTTTCTCCACTTTTTCTCCACTTTTTTCTCCACTTTTTCTCCACTTTTTCTCCTCTTATGCTCCACTTTTTCTCCACTTTTTCTCCACTTTTTCTCCACTTTTTCTCCTCTTATGCTCCACTTTTTCTCCACTTTTTCTCCACTTTTTCTCCACTTTTTCTCCACTTTTTCTCCACTTTTTTCTCCACTTTTTCTCCACTTTTTCTCCTCTTATGTTCCACTTATTCTCCACTTTTTCTCCACTTTTTCTCTACTTTTTCTATGGTCGGTCTACCCATTAGCTCTGCCATGCATAGTGTAGCTCTACACCTACTGCACATGTTACTTTATGATTGACATCTCTTTCGTACCAGAGCTGTCTAAGTCTACTCTGACCCCATATTTGTCATTACTATATTGTCCTTGTACTGTATTATGACATTTGTATCATGTGTTTCATTTCTTGCTGTGTTGCAATTTTTTTGCTGCATCCCAATTGTACCTCTACATTGTTCGAGTTTATGTTATTGTTCTCTCACTCTTATGTGATACTGATTATTGTCATTTTTCATGATTACATGCAGATAAGTCCAATCTGACGAAGGCTCAGGCCGAAACGTCATTTGTAACTTGTTTTGGACAAAAACATATATGCTTATGAAAAAAAATTTTCTTAATACGGACCAATAAAGAGTGATTTTGCATTACTATCCGTTGTGACTTACTGACTTAGTCTGGGAGATATAGAGTGCCGAGGTTACTCACTAATTTTATCTATTATTACCTCTGAGCACCTATATACCAGTGAGCAGAGCTTCCTCTACAGTAGTTCTCCTGATTAGGCATGCCCTTACCTCATGAGCAGGGCATTGCAGCTTTGGTAGCAACCATTACGACATGGACTCTGCTGCTGTGGACCCGGGGAGAGTGAGTGCAGATTCATTGCACCCACACTCCTCACATGAAGGGTCCGCACTCCTAGAAAATGGGGGATACGTTCCCTGAGTGTCTCCCCCCCATATTCTAGACGGTCCAGAGTCGTCGTGGGACCCCTTTATTTTTTTTCTTACAATAAATTGGTGAAAGAGGAAATGTTTTGGGGACTGTTTTTTCAAATAAATTTCTTTTGTCGATTTTTTGTTTTTGTTAGTACTGACAGTTTATGATGTTGGGTATCTAATAGACGCCATGACATCACAAACTGCTGGGCTTGATCTCAGGTGACTTTACAGCTAGTATCAACCCGATTTATTACCCCGTTTGCCACTGCACCAGGGCACGGGATGAGCTGGGGTGAAGCGCCAGGATTGGCACATCTAGTGGATGCGCCACGTCTGGGGTGCCTGCGGCCTGCTATTTTTAGGCTGTGAAGGCCCAATAACTATGGACCTTCCCACCCTGAGAATACCAGACCACAGCTGTCCGCTTTACCTTGGCTGGTGATCCAATTTGGGGGGTCCCCTACTTTTATTGTGTAATTATTAATATTTATAAAATAATTATAAAAAAGAGCCTGAGGGGACCTCCACATTGGATCCCCAACCACGGTAAAGCTGCCAGCTGTGGTTTTCAGGCTACAGCCGTCTGCTTTACCCTAGCTGGCTATCAAAAATGGGGGGACCCAACGTAATTTTTTTTTTTTAACTATTTTTTAAATAGAAAAAATTAATGGGCTTCCCTGTATTTTGATTGCCAACCAAGGTAACGGCAGGCAGATGGGGGTGGCAACCCATAGCTGTCTGCTTTATCTGCGCTGAGAATCAAAAATACCGCGGAGCGCTACGTCATTTTTTTAAAGATTTATTTTTACAGCACTGTGATGTCCAGCAATCAAAATACAGGGAAGCCCATTTTATTTTTAGTTATTTAAATAAATAATTAAAAAAAATATATGTTAGCTCCCACTGCATTTTTTGTATTGCTAGCTAAGGGTAATCCAAGCAGCTACTGGCTGCTAACCCCCACTGCTTGGTGTTACCTTCACTGGCAATGGAAAATCCAGGGAAGCATTTTTTTTTTTTTTTTGCCAAAAAGCTACAAAAAAAGGACGTGAGCTTCGCCATATTTTTGTATGCTAGCCAGGTATAGCAGGCAGGTGCTGGAAGAGTTGGATACAGCGCCAGAAGATGGCGCTTCTATGAAAATGCCATTTTCTGAGGTGGCTGCAGACTGCAATTCGCAGCAGTGGGGCCCAGAAAGCTCAGGCCAACCTGTGCTGCGGATTCCAATCCCAGCTGCCTAGTTGTACCTGGCTGGACACAAAAATGGGGCAAAGCCTACGTCATTTGTTTTCTAATTATTTCATGAAATTCATGAAATAATAAAAAAAGGGCTTCCCTTTATTTTTGGTTCCCAGCCGGGTACAAAAAGGCAACTGGGGGTTGGGGGCAGCCGTACCTGCCTGCTGTACCTGGCTAGCATACAAAAATATGGCGAAGCCACATAATTTTTTCAGGGGGCAAAAAACTTCTGCATACAGTCCTGGATGGAGTATGCTGAGCCTTGTAGTTCTGCAGCTGCTGTCTGTCTGTATGGAGAAGAGCAGACAGCAGCTGCAGAACTACAAGGCTCAGCATACTCCATCCAGGACTGTATGCAGAAGTTTTTTGCCCACCAAAAAAATGACGTGGGCTTCGCCATATTTTTGTATGCTAGCCAGGTACAGCTGGCAGCCACGGGCTGCCTCCAACCCCCAGTTGCCTATTTGTACCCGGCTGGGAACCAAAAATATAGGGAAGCCCGTTTTTGTTAATTATTTCACTTATTTCATGAAATAATTAAAAAACAAATGACGTGGGCTTCGCCCTATTTTTGTGTCCAGCCGGGTACAACTAGGCAGCTGGGGATTGGAATCCGCAGCACAGGTTAGCCCGAGGTTTGTGGGCGCCTCTGCTGCGGATTTCAGTCCGCAGCCGTCCCAGAAAATGGCGCTCTCATAGAAGCGCCATCATCTGGCGCTGTATCCAACTCTTCCAACAGCCCTGGAGCCGGGTGGCTTGTTGGGTAATCATGAGTTAATACTGGCTTTGTTTTACCAGCCAGTATTAAGCCAGAGATTCTTAATGTCAGGCACGTTTGACCCGGCCATTAAGAATCTCCAATAAAGGGTTAAAAAAAGACACCACACAGAGAAAAAATACTTTAATAGAAATAAATACACAGACACATTAGAGACTCCATCTTTATTACCCCTGTCAGCCCTCCACGATCCTGCTCTTCTGTCTGCTTTCTTTCTAGTGTAGTAGTAGTGACGATTGTAGTGAGGGGCATCACTTGGGGCTGGGGAACCTCCATCCTAACTACAATGCTCACTACAATCGGGAAGCAGCGTGCAGCCTTCACTCCGTGAGTGATCACTGCTGGCTGCTAGCGGTAACGCTGACAGACGCGTTACCATAGCAACGGTGCTCCCGGAGCCGCGGTTAGCGGTGACGTCACCGCTAACTGCGTTGCTATGGCAACGGTGATCTCCGTTAATGACCGGCTGTGTCAGCCGGTCCCTAACGGAACGGGGAGTCGACCGTGTGCTAGAGCATGTCGCCGGTACACGGCGATACACATATGTGCACCGTGTACCGGAGAGATGCACTCGCAGGTCCTACATGACGTGTCATAGTCATGTGACCAGTCTGTAGCCAATGAGATAATAGCCACGTGACTGGTCACATGGCTATTTTGACGTCACGATAGGTCCCGCTTCTCTGCTGGCAGTGCAGGTCACCGGGAGGATTCAGCGATCATCGGATGGAATAGCGGCAGGAGACAGAGTGCAGAAGGGATCGCGAGGACCGGTAAGTGTTATGGCAATGTTTATTAACTGTTTGTGTACATTTATAATGCATTTTTATGTGTTTGTGATTGCCTCCCATTATAGCCTATACGTTCGAGTTCGGTTCGTCGAACGTTCGACGAACCGAACTCGAACGGGACCCCCGTTCGGCGAACCGGCCTCGAGCCGAACCGGGACCGGTTCGCTCATCTCTACTCTGGACCTCTCCGTAGAGAAGCGAGAAGAGTTGACCTCTAGGTGTATCTGACACTGACTAATGAAACCACGACATGATCTGGCATCACCAGAATACCTGTTTGGCAGAGCAAGTCGAGGATCATGTGCAGATGTCACCATGGTCTGAGGTTTATCCTCAATAGTCTTGAGCCGCGACTCAAGTACTTGTATGTAACGGTGTAACTGCTGATATTCTGCCATAACTGCCAGACCCTTGGCTCAGTCCTAATGGTACAGGGGGCTGTCTGATAATAAAACCCAAAGGAGTATCAGACAATCAGGGTACACCATGCAAACACTCTGCTGCAGACTATGGCAGAGGATAAGGGGTTTATAAGTGGGCCACTGTAAATAGTAATAGCACAAGTGCAGAGTGCAATACCTCTGTTAAACTCACAGAGGAATATAATTAGAAAATAAAGCAATTCTTCCCTTACTTGGAGGGTGTGTGGTATGGTCTCTGTTAATGGTCACAGAGACAAAAGCAGTAAGTGTGAAATGGCACCTACCTAGGTCCGTTCCTCTAGCGGTGCCAGGAGACGGACAGCAGCGTAAGCCGCACAAAGCTCCTACCTGCGTTCGTTCCACTAGTGTGCGAGGACACGAACCACTAGATATGGCACCTGCCTAGGTCCGCTCTTCTAGTGGTGCAAAAGAGACGGACAGCAGCATAAGCCGCACAAAGCTCCTACCTATGTTCGCTCCCCTAGTGTGCGAGGATACGAACAACTGCCAGATGCAGTATAAGGAACGTTACCCTAACGGCAACGTCCACCTATGAGTAGAATCACAAGGCCCAGCCGGACCATGTGCCTCAGGCACCTGCCTATGTCCGCTCCACTAAGAGGTAAGGATACGGACCGCAGCCGAAGCTGTAAGGTATAAGAACCCTACCCTGCCGGTAGCGCTCACCTAGCATAGACAGAGAGATGCCTAGAGGGACGTGCACAGAGCGTCTACTCTCATGCATGAACCAAGAGGACTGAGCGCCGGGCGGCGTGCGTCACGGTCTTATATTGACTTTGTGCCTCATCCAAGATGGAGGACACCAAAGCCAATCCGCTGCCAGAATGACAACAATGACGTCACGCTGGCCTATCGCTTAGCAAAGCGTCACAAACACATGACCAGCGACCAATCGGCATAGAAGGTGTCAGAGACATGTGACCACGTGTCACAAGCACATGACCAGCGGCCAATCAGCTTAGAAGGTGTCAGAGACATGTGACCTCGTGTCAGCGATGATGTCACCCGCACATGTGCAATGGCTCCAAGATAGGACTTAGTCTCCAGCGCTTGCACATGTGCAGTAGCAAGAAATCCAAACATAGTCTCCAGTGCTCGCACATGTGCAGTAGCAAGAAATCCGAACATAGTCTCCAGTGCCACAGCAACCCTAACATGGAGCACAAGCTAAACACTATTCGGAGTCAGATGGTGGGACAATAGGAAGGGGAGGAACTACAGGAGGATTCATATGCGCAAGACACAACAACATCACCAAGGTCCAGGTGTTCATCATTACCAACGCGGCAGGCTTGGGACCATGGGGGACAGGGATCAACAAGGGCGCATAGTAGCAGTTGAGGAAGGTGCAGGAGAACATGAAGAAATGGAGGACGAACTGTCCATGAACATGGAAGTCTCAGCGGATGAGGGAGACCTTGGTCAAATTTCAGTTGAAAGAGGTTGGGGGGAGATGTCAGAGAAAGAAATAACGGTTAGCACCTCTATGCCACAAACACAACGTGGACTTGGTCCACATGGCTGCGCAAGATACATGAGCGCATTCTTGCTGCACTACCTCCAACATGATTCTCGTATTGTCAAAATTAGAAGTGATGATGAGTACTGGCTTGCCACACTATTAGATCCATGGTACAAGTCCAAATTTTGTGACATAATTCCAGCCATAGAAAGGGACGCATGTATGCAGGAGTATCAGCAGAAGCTGTTACTCGATCTTAGCTCGGCTTTTCCACCAAACAAGCGTGGTGCAGGGAGTGAATCTCCCAGTTGTAACTTGACAAACATGTGACGGTCTCATCATCTTCAACAGTCTACCCGTACCAGTAGCACCGTATCTGGTGCTGGTAACAGCAATTTTATTGAATCTTTTCATAATTTTTTTGGACCATCCTTTGCAAGGCCACCAGAGACAGCAAGTCTGACACATAGTCAACGGCTGGAGAGGATGATACAGGAGTATCTCCAAATGAACTTTGACTTTGCAAATGGAGCCTTGCTCATTTTGGGCTTCAAATCTTGAAAAATGGCCAGAGCTCTCCACTTACGCCTTGGAGATTTTGTCGTGTCCAGCTGCCAGTGTTGTCTCTGAACGTGTCTTCAGTGCTGCTGGGTGTGTGCTGACAAATAAGCGCACGCGTCTGTCCAGTGACAATGTGGACAGACTAACGTTCATCAAAATGAACAAGTCATGGATCCACAAGGAATTTACTATCCCTGTGTCATCCTGGGGAGAGTAAATGCTTGTGTATTTTGAATGTGCTTGATGCAAATCTACCTGTGAAGTGTGTGTGTGGCCCAATTTTTGGAAAAAAGGGAGACTTTGCTTGGAGTAACCCTTGCTTGCTGTGTTTTTTAAAAGGAGCCAAGATGAACAAGTCATGGTTCAGCAAAGACTTTGCTACCTACCCCGGTGTCATCCTGGGGACGGTTAATTATGGCATATTTTTGAATGAGCTTGATGCAAATCTACCTGTGAAGTGTATAACTGGGGCACAAGTGCTGCCACTGAAGGGGTGGGTGTGTGTGGGGCCCAATTTTTGGAAAAAAGGGAGACTCCGCTTGGAGTAACCCTTGCTTACAGTGTTTTTAAAAATGATCCAAGATGAACAGAGCTGGGATCAGGAAAGACTTAGCTACCTACCTCGGTGTCATCCTGGGGACGGTTAAGGATGGCGTACTTTTGAATGTGCTTGATGCAAATCTTCCTGTGAAGTGTACAACTGGGGCACAAGTGCTGCCACTGAAGGGGTGGGTGTGTGTGGGGCCCAATTTTTGGAAAAAAGGGAGACTCCGCTTGGAGTAACCCTTGCTTACAGTGTTTTTAAAAATGATCCAAGATGAACAGAACTGGGATCAGGAAAGACTTAGCTACCTACCCCGGTGTCATCCTGGGGACGGTTAAGGATGGCATATTTTTGAATGTGCTTGATGCAAATCTTCCTGTGAAGTGTACAACTGGGGCACAAGTGCTGCCACTGAAGGGGTGGGTGTGTGTGGGGCCCAATTTTTGGAAAAAAGGGAGACTCCGCTTGGAGTAACCCTTGCTTACAGTGTTTTTAAAAATGATCCAAGATGAACAGAGCTGGGATCAGGAAAGACTTATCTACCTACCTCGGTGTCATCCTGGGGACGGTTAAGGATGGCGTATTTTTGAATGTGCTTGATGCAAATCTTCCTGTGAAGTGTACAACTGGGGCACAAGTGCTGCCACTGAAGGGGTGGGTGTGTGTGGGGCCCAATTTTTGGAACAAAGGGAGACTCCGCTTGGAGTAACCCTTGCTTACAGTGTTTTTAAAAATGATCCAAGATGAACAGAGCTGGGATCAGGAAAGACTTAGCTACCTACCCCGGTGTCATCCTGGGGACGATTAAGGATGGCGTATTTTTGAATGTGCTTGATGCAAATCTACCTGTGAAGTGTACAACTGGGGCACAAGTGCAGCCACTGAAGGGGTGGGTGTATATGTGGCCCAATTTTTGGAAAAAAGTGAGACTCCGCTTGGAGTAACCTTGTGGTGTTTTACATGATTTTAGAAGGGCATGCCACGCCTATATCTGTGTCTCCTCCTCTTTTTTCTTGTCCAGCTCTTTTGTTTTTGCATGAGTATATGTCCTTGTCACTTTCGCTTGTGTTTGTGTCGTGTTGTGAGTTGTTTGTCACCTTTTGGACACCTTTGAGGGTGTTTTCTAGGTGTTTTTATGTGTTTGTGATTTCCTCCCATTGTTTCCTATGCGGTTCGAGTGGTTCACCGATCCGAACTCGAACGAGACCTCCGTTCAGCGAACCGAACTTGAGCCGAACCGCGACCGGTTCGCTCATCTCTAGTAGCCATGTGGGAAGAAAAATATTTTTTTTCCCCAGAGAACCCTTTTCATGATTGTGTTGTGTGGCACAGCCACTACATCGATGATTGCATTCTTGTCTGATCGGTCAATGTGGCAGCTGTGCCACTCTACATGCAGTATGTAACAGATAACACATATAATCTGGGGTTTACATATACTGTAATTGGCAGAGGGGGACAATTGAAATTCTTGATTTGCCACTTTCAGCTAATGCCAGTTTTAATCCTGCATATATAAAATGAAAATCTCAGGTAACACCAATCTTAATGCCGAATCATGCAGCTCAAAAAATACCGTACAAAGCATACTGGTGGCTGAGTTAATGAGGGCTCTTAGGAACTGCCGCCAGGATATTGCATATTGCAAGGAAGAAGCAGCAGTTTTAAATAGGCTAACAAATTGCAGCTAGAGTATCCTAGCTGGATTTTGGCTAAAGCAAAGCATAGGGTGAGAGAAAATAATAGAAGTACTTTATTAAAATCTAAGAATTTAGGTAATACAACATATATGAGGAAACCAGTTTTTGTAACTGTCTTTACCAAAGAATTTTTCGGCCATATAAAATATTGTCAAGAGACACTTTTTGAGGATGAGAAGTTATTCAATTTCATCCATGATGGTTGTCATTTTTCCACCAAAAAGCCCCTATCTTAGGGCGTATTTTATCCCATAGTCTTGTTAGATCTGCTGATAATACAGGTATAGCATGCCTAAAAACTGAGATTTTTTTTTAATGGGGGATCAATAGAAGCAATAATTGTAGATGCACAGAAAAAAAACAATGATCTTTCTAATTTAGTTGATAGCACATATCTTCAGAGCTTCATTAATTGCAATTCTTATCATTTTGTAAATCACATTTGTTGCAAGGCATGCAATTTATGTTATATAGGCTGCACAATTCGCAAGTTAAAACAGAGAATCAGTGAACACATTGGAGATGCCATTTATCCCAATGCAACTAATCCTTCTAACGTCTCCAAACACGTATCAAAATTAGAGAATGACACACAGTTTCCTAAATGTTAAGGCCAATGTGTAGTCCTATGTGATTATAACCTAACATGAGTAAACTAGCAGTATTTTAAGCTTATTTCATAAATTGAATTTTTTTCAAAAGCACATAAAAAAAAAGTAAATGAGATAAATGAAAAAGAACACTGATCAAAATTAAAGAACACTTTCATATACCTGCAAGAGTATTAATCTGGCACCTGGTGCTAATTTCCTTAATTATTTGACAAACCCTATTTAACTGGCAGGCTAACTTTCCAGTTTGCACTTACTTTGCAAAAATGGTGTGCCATGCCAAAGTGACTGAAACCCTTCAACAGCAGGTTGTCCAGATGAAGGCCAAAGGGGTGACCCTATTAACCATAGCAAGAAAAGTTGGTAATTCCAAGTCTGTGATTTCTAGAATATTGGATTTTTACAACATCACAAACTCTTTTAAGTTCCCCAAGAAGGCTGGTCACCCTTAAAAGACAAAGGCAAAAAATGACAGGTTAATCGTTTCAACACTGCAGTTTGAATTGCTCGCCATTTCAGCACTGAATAGGTCATTTCATACAGTGTCACAATATTTAAAAGCATTTCAACTGAAGGTCGGCTCTGAAGTGACCAAACCTCTCATTAGCAGAAAGAATCAAAAGGCTAGACTCACCTCTGAGGAGGAGCATGTCGTATGGACATAGGGGAAGTGGTCCACAGTTCATTTTAGTGATGAAAGCAAATACCCCGAAACGGCTGTCTGTGGATGGATACCATGTTTGGCATAGGTGGTCTCCTTGACTGGAGACTGCCCTTCCCGTGGTTGTTCCTTCCCGGTGAAAGACCTGGCTAGTTTCCTGCCAGCGTTGAGAAACATGTGATGGTGTCTCCGCAGGCCTTCTTGCTTTGAATATTTCCCAGGGGGCATTGCTCTAGAATCACTGCGTTGAGAAACACGTGATGGTGTCTCCGCAGTGGTGGATGTTGATCTCCCTAAGGTCAACCATCCTTGCTCACATAGTCTTTTACTAGGCAATGTCCCACTAGCCAGATTCCTACTCCACACTGATGAGGGGCAAATACCCCGAAACGGCTGTCTGTGGATGGATACCATGTTTGGCATAGGTGGTCTCCTTGACTGGAGACTGCCCTTCCCGTGGTTGTTCCTTCCCGGTGAAAGACCTGGCTAGTTTCCTGCCAGCGTTGAGAAACATGTGATGGTGTCTCCGCAGGCCTTCTTGCTTTGAACATTTCCCAGGGGGCATTGCTCTAGAATCACTGCGTTGAGAAACACGTGATGGTGTCTCCGCAGTGGTGGATGTTGATCTCCCTAAGGTCAACCATCCTTGCTCACATAGTCTTTTACTAGGCAATGTCCCACTAGCCAGATTCCTACTCCACACTGATGAGGGGCAAATACCCCGAAACGGCTGTCTGTGGATGGATACCATGTTTGGCATAGGTGGTCTCCTTGACTGGAGACTGCCCTTCCCGTGGTTGTTCCTTCCCGGTGAAAGACCTGGCTAGTTTCCTGCCAGCGTTGAGAAACATGTGATGCTGTCTCCGCAGGCCTTCTTGCTTTGAATATTTCCCAGGGGGCATTGCTCTAGAATCACTGCGTTGAGAAACACGTGATGGTGTCTCCGCAGTGGTGGATGTTGATCTCCCTAAGGTCAACCATCCTTGCTCACATAGCCCAGAGTTCTAATCCAAACCCAATAGAAAACTTCTCGAAAATCCTTGGTGATAAAGTTATGGTCAGAAACCCACAACAGTCATAGAACTGTGAAAGAGATTGGAAGAAGAGTGGACCAAAATCACATCAGAGCAGTGTGAGAGACTAGTAATGTCCTTGTGAGAGACTAGTAATGTCCTGTGGCCGCAGATGTGCTGAAGTGATTAAAAGCCATGGCCTGTACACAACCTACTGATTAGTGACTTTTATTACCTTCAGTAAAGGTAGTTATTATCCTTCTTTGTGCTTCAGTCATTGTTATTCTCTAATTATGATCAGCATATTTTGGGCAAAATAAAGGTTTAATGTTGATAAACTTTGGATCTTTTGTAAAAAAATATTGTAGCAGCAGGGTGTATCCTTTACATGTAGATGATGTTGTTTCTGAAAAGAAGTAAGGGATGATACTTTGTTTTCTAATTTTGATCAACTGTGTATACTGTATATACAGTGTGTATACCCATATCCTGTCCACCACCATTAACTTGAGAATGGCAGCAGCTATAGGCATAGAAGTGGTGTCTAGGTATAGAAAAGTAGCTATGCGCTACTCAATGAAACTACCTATAGTGCCACCTGGTGGAAAACAATGGAGTTAGCATTTTTATCTTGAAAACGGAACGAAATAGAGAAAAAAAGTGAAATAAAAAATTGTAGGGCATCATCAATTCAATACGAATCGACACCTTGCATACAGAAATGCTATGATATGAAACCCATGACCGCCCCAAAATATTAGAGAGTAGTAGAGAATGGGTTTCACAGCCGCGCCAAAAGACTACTGGATTCTTCTCAGATTAATGTTTCTTTTATTTCATAACAGGTCAAGTCTACGTGTTTCAGGAGAACACAGCTCCCTTCTTCAGGACAAACCAGCAAAGAATCATCAAATGGAGATTTGATGATTCTTTGCTGGTTTGTCCTGAAGAAGGGAGCTGTGTTCTCCTGAAACACGTAGACTTGACCTGTTATGAAATAAAAGAAACATTAATCTGAGAAGAATCCAGTAGTCTTTTGGCGCGGCTGTGAAACCCATTCTCTACTACTCTCTGTTATCTGCCTCATGGGGACCGCTGCCGGGACTTGGTGTTACATGCTGCTATAGGTGTTGTGACTGTCACAACCCGAATTGGTGAGTAGGATTATTCTTTGCTTCACCCTATATATATTGGGGTAAGACCCTATTGCTCTTTCTTTTTCCACAGTTTTCGCCCCAAAATATTGAATGCTGGTCACTCATATGGCACTCATTTAACTTTGATGGTCAAAGTGGCCACCATCAGCTGCAATGCACATCTGGACTCTGGACAGCATACTATATCTTGCTGCACCTTATGCAATATGGTAGCTGACACGTTTGCACAAGCATCTGTGATACGTCATCGTAGGTCCTGCAATGTTGGTGGAGGGGTCGCATACAGTTTGATGGGACCTCACAGAAAGAAGTCCAATGTGGTCAGGTCAGGTGAGCGTTGAGGCCACTCCACACAGCCACCATACCCAGTGACCTGTAGGAAGGTCTCCATGAGGTATCGCTTCACGCCCGCAGCCTTGTGAGTTTTACACATTCTAATTATATCATTTCTGTATGCAAGGTGTCAATTCGTATTGAATTGATGATGCCCTACAACTTTGTAATTCCCTTTTTTTCTCCATCTCGTTCCGTTTTTGAGATAAAAATACTAACTCAGTTGATCTCCACCAGGTGGAATAGGTGGTTTAATTGCGTAGTGCATGGCTACTTTACCATACCCAGACACCACTTCTTTGCCTGTAGCTGGGTAGACACACTGTGTAAATGTATATATATATATATATATATATATATATATATATATATATATATATATATATATAGTGATGTGATCACTGGTAATGTGCAGGAGGGGAGATATGTGTCGCTGAGACTACTGAAATCAGTGATGTGAACCCGGATGTAATGCTCCAGCATATTAGGTTCTGAGAGGGTTAATTTGTTTTACCTGGGCCGGTGATTTTGTAATTACTACCGCAAGTTAAATGAAGTCGCAGAATTTGACTCTTATCCGATGCCCTGAGTCGATGAGCTGATTGAGAGGCTTGGGCCAGCAAGGTATATTACCACCCTTGACCTGACAAAAGAATACTGGTAAATACCCATGTCTCAAGCAGCCAAGGAAAAGACGGCCTTCTCTACACCTGATGGATGTTTCCAGTACACCAGGATGCCGTTTCAGTTGCAGGGAGCTCCAGCCACCTTCCAGAGGGCCATGGACCGGATCCTAGCTTCTCATAAGCAGTACGCTGCAGCTTATCTGGACGATATTGTGATCTTTACCTCGGATTGGGGGAGTCATCTAAAGAGGGTCAGGCAGTGCTTGATCATTGAGGAAGGCGGGGTTTACCATAAACCCGAAAAAGTGTGCCATAGGGAAGGAGGAGGCCAGGTACCTGGGCTATGTTGTCGGTAGGAGCCTAATCAAGCCACAAGTGAATAAAGTGGAGGCGATTTAGAACTGGCCATGACCACTCTCTAAAAGGCAGGTTAGGGCATTTCTGGGAATCGTCGGATACTACCGCCGGTTCGTACCGAATTTTGCTTTGATGGCGGCTCCGCTGACTGACATCCTTAAGGGTGTGAAGCCGTCGGTGGCCACGTGGACCTCTGAGGCATAGGCGGCGTTCTAGGACTTGAAGTCTGCTCTGTGTAGGCAGCCAGTCCTGGTGGCACCTGACTTTACAAAGGAGTTTGTGCTTCAGACTGATGCTTCGGAGATCGGGTTGGGAGCCATGTCATCGCAGGAAATAAATGGCGAGGAACATCCAGTGCTTTACCTGAGTAAGAAGCTCTCATCCTGTGAGAAAAATTATGCCATAATGGAAAAGGAATGCTTGGCCATTAGATGGACAGTGGACACTCTGAAATATTATCTGCTATACCGCAAATTCAGACTACAGTAGTGTCTAATCATGCGCCACTGACATGGTTGAGAGGTAGACAGGGAAAGAATGCCAGGGTGACCAGGCGGTTTCTAGCTCTCGAAGACTTTGCCTTTCATGTAGAGCACAGGCTTGGGAAGTTACATGGGAATGCAGATGCCCTTTCATGGCTTAGTGGTTGTTGGTGCCAATGCCCCTGGCTTTGGGCAGAGGTGGTAATATGTGATGTGATCAACACTGGTGATGTGCAGAAGGGGAGATATGTGTCCCTTAGACTACTGAAATCAGTGATGTGAACCCGGATGTAATGCTCCAGCATATTAGGTGCTGAGAGGGTTAATTTGTTTTACCTGGGCCGGGTTTGTTGTGGACAGCTAAAGAGATGGGTGGGAAGGCTGTTCACCATATCTCCACTTCTGGGTGTGGTCCAAGAGGTAAAAACCAGGCCTCTGGATACACTCGTGGTTCTGTTCTGTATTTTCCTGTGCTGGAGGAAGTAGTTCTGTCTTTCTGTGAATGGCTTGTGGCTGAAGTAATAAACCAGATTAAATTCGACCCGTGAGGTGTTCCTGCATCTATCTCCTACTGCAGTTGAGAGAGTAGCTCTACCACAAGTGGTGGAGAATGCGGGCAGGAATCCCAAGAAACGTTTATACCTGTTACAGATGAGCTGGATGTCCTGGGTGAAGGCAGCAATGAGCAAGGGAACACGGTCAGACATCATGGAAGACCTGATCAAGCACCTGGTGCAGGCCCAGCAGCAGCAGCAAGCGCAGCAGGAGACGAACAAGCTGTTGATACATCAGTTGCAGCAACAGCGGGAGCAACAGCAGCGGCAGATAGACATCCTAGCAGATGTAATCCGTGGCAGAGAGACCAGTCTAGGTGATGACGCTAACATCCGGAAAGCGGTAAGGCGAGCCATGCAAAAGATGACCCCGGGGGATGATGTGGAGGCCTTCTTGACTGTGTTTGAGAGAGTTGCTGAACGAGAAAAACTCCCACCGGAGCAGTGGGCGGAGGGTATTGGCGCCATATTTAAGTGGAGAGCCACAAAACGCCTACTATGATCTTGCTTTACAGGATGCTAAGGAGTATGACAAATTAAAGGCTGAAATTGTGGCACGCCTGGGTGTGACTATGACTGTTAGGGCACAACGCGTCCACCAGTGGGCATATCATGGCGATAAACCCCTTCGCTCGCAAATGTTTGATTTACTGCATCTGATACAAAAATGGTTGCAGCCAGAGTCCTGCACCCCAGGGCAGATGGTAGAGCGGGTCATAATGAACAAATTCATTCACTCCCTTCTGAAGCCAGTGCAGACTTGGGTTGCCCAGGGAAACCCCCGAATGCTGATGACCTGGTTGGACTGGTAGAGAGGTACCAGGTGGTAGAGAGTTCCCTGGGGAAGCCACGGGACTTACCATTTTCCTATTGGGCGGTTTCTTCATGGAGCGACACCCAAAAGAAGGGTACAAGAGCCACAGGAGGGGGAATCAAAGGTCCCAAGTGGCAAGTGGAGGCATGAAAAAACCCCAGTCAATAATATTATCTGTTGGAGGTGCCAGGGACCGGGTCACATTGCTGCCCGTTGTCCCTTGACCACCAAGCCGATGGACTGCAGTATGGGTCAGCACTCTTCCTATTATGTATACCCAGCCTGCAGTGTGGACAATCAACCCAGTGAGGGGCCACAAGCATGTCCTGTAAAAATAAATGGTACCAGAATAGTGGGACTGTTAGACTCTGGGAATTTGGTGACCCTCGTGAGGGACACAGTCCCACACCAGCTGATTCCTGGAAGAGGGTGGGCGTCCACTGTATTTATGGGCATTCCAAGGACTACCCTGTGGCTGCTAGGACTATAAAAACATCTTGTGGGTTGGAGTCTCATGAGGTTGGAGTGGTGAAAGATCTGTTGCACCCAGTAGTAATAGGGCGAGACTTTACTTTGTTCTGGGAGTTGTGGAGTAAAGGGGTGGAACCCTGTGTCTCAGATAAAGGACAGTTAGCCCTCAGTGATAAGACTTCATTTCAGTCGGAGGCGGATGAATTTCCCCTATGTGTGTTGGTGGGCGATGAGGACGAGGACATGTCCCAGGAGGTTAACATTCCGGAGTTGGCCGTTTTAGAAGGGAACTTTGGGACTGTTCAAATGAGGGACCTGACACTAAAAGGGGCATTTGAAAATGTGACTGTTATAAACCGGGTTGTTCAAGAGCCAGAGGCTGACACCAGATTCCCCCACTTTGCAGTAGATAGGGAATTATTATAGTGGGTTACCCAGTTGAGAGGTGAGATAATGAAGCAACTATTGGTAGCAGGGCCTTATAGATGCCGGGTGTTAGATATGGCCCATTCTCATGTCCTGGGTGGTCACCTAGGGGTAGATAAAACCCAGGAGCGGATTCTTCTGAGGTTCTACTGGCCGGGGTGTCATCGAGAGATTCTTAATTATTGTAGAACCTGTCCCACCTTCCAGATAACTGCCCCAGTTTCACATTTTCGGAGTCCCCTTGTGCCATTACCTATAATAGAGGTCCCGTTTGACCGTATTGCCATGGATCTTGTGGGTCCCCTGGTAAAATCCACTAGAGTGTAATCACTAAACATCTAGAAAAATTATTTGAGGGCTCTAATTTCCAAAATGGGGTCACTTATGGGGAAGCTCCATTGTTTAGGCACCTCAAGGGGTCTCCAAACCCGACATGACGTCCACTAATGAGTCCAGCTAATTTTGCGCTCAAAAATTCAAATGGCACTCCTTCCCTTCAGAGTCCTGCTGTGCGCCCAAGCAATTAATTTTTACCACATATGGGGTATCGTCATACTCAGGAAAAAATGCACAATAAATTGTAAGATGCATTTTTTCCTGATACCCTTGTGAAAAAAAAGCTACCTAGTTGAAGCAACAGTTTTGTGGTAAGTTTTTTTTTTTTATTTTCACAGCTCAACGTTATAAACTTCTGTGAAGCCCCCAGAAGTTCAAAGTGCTCACCAAACATCTAGAAAAATTATTTGAGGGCTCTAATTTCCAAAATGGGGTCACTTATGGGGGAGCTCCATTGTTTAGACACCTCAAGGGGTCTCCAAACCCGACATGGCGTCTGCTAATGAGTCCAGCTAATTTTGCGCTCAAAAATTCTAATAATGCTCCTTCCATTCAGAGTCCTGCTGTGCGCCCAAGCAATTGATTTTTACCACATATGGGGTATCGTCACACTCAGGAAAAAATGCACAATAAATTGTATGGTGCATTTTTTTCTGATACCCTTGTGAAAAAAAAGCTACCTAGTTGAAGCAACAGTTTTATGGTAACATTGTTTTTTTTCCTTTCACGGCTCTACGTTATAAACGTCTGTGAAGCCCCCAGGGGTTCAAAGTGCTCACCAAACATCTAGAAAAATTATTTGAGGGCTCAAGTTTCCAAAATGGGGTCACTTGGGGGGAGCTCAATTGTTCAGGCACCTCAGGGGTCTTCAAACCCAACATGGTGTCTGCTAATAAGTGCAGCTAACTTTGTGTTCAAAAATTCAAATGGCACGCCTTCCCTTCTGACCACTGCCGTGCGCCCAAACAATTGATTTTTACCACATATGGGGTATCAGCGTACTCAAGAGAAATTGCACAATAAATTGTATGATGCATTTTCTCTTTTATCCTTTGTGAAAATGCAAACTTTTATGGCTAAAGTAACATTTTTGTGTTAAAAAGTAAAATTTTCATTTTTCCCTTCCACATTGCTTTGGTTCCTGTGAAAAACCTGAAGAGTTATTAAACTTCCTGAATGTGGTTTTGAGCAGTGTGAGGGGTGCATATTTTAGAATGGGGTCACTTTTGGGTATTTTCTGTCACCTAGGCCTCTCAAAGTCACCTCAAATGTGATGTGGTCCCTAAAAAATGACTTTGGAAATTTTGTTGGAAAAATGAGAAATTGCTAATGAACTTCTAACTTCCTAACAAAAAAAAAAATTGTTTCGAAAATTGTGCTGGTGTAAAGTAGACATGTGGGAAATTTTATTTAGTAACTATTTTGTGTGACATAATTCTCGGATTTATGGCCATAAATTTTCAAAGTTTGAAAATTGCGAAATTTTCGCAAAATTTACAACATTTTCACAAATAAACGCAAAAAATATCGACCTAAATTTACCATTATCATGAAGTACAATATGTCATGAAAAAACAATGTCAGAATCGCCAGGATCCGTTAAAGTATTCAAGAGTTATAACCTGTCAAAGTGACACTGGTCAGAATTGCGAAAAATGGCCCGCTCATTAGGGTGTTTTAGTGGCCGGGGTGAAGGGGTTACTAATATTTGAAATTACAGTTAATATTATGGACCGTTTTGTTTGTTTTTCTCTCCTTCCAAAGAGCTAATTTATAGTGATGGGCGAACCCGATCTGTAAAGTTCGGGGTTCGTACCGAACACATAGTGTTCGTGCACAAGATCCCGAACACGAGCTTTCCTGGGAAGCTCGTGTTATAGTTCAGGTCCATTTCGGGTCCAGGAGCTGTAAAAAAAGCAAATTATTAAAAAAAATTGTGATCATACTTACAGGTCCTGTGAAAGCGTCCTGCAGACTCTGTGTCCCGGCAGCTTCTGCTTCCACGTCCGATCATTTTTTTGCCCTCTGGTAAGCACAACTGACTCGAAGACCCTCCATGATATCACAGCCATGTGACCAGTCTGGTGTGAATGTTGTACAAACATTGGCTTACAGACTTGTCATATGGCTTTGACGTCATCAAAGGTCCTGTTAACTAAACTTTGACTGTCACTGTGTGAGTGTCGCATCGGCATCACCCGATACGGCCGCACACTATCCCGACAGGAGCAGTTGGCTGCATGTATTTCCATGCAGCTGAAGCTCTTGTGTCCGGAGAATGTCAGTCCGTGCCGGGTGATGCCGATGCAAAACTGCATGAGTCATGTGCAAGTGGAACTCGGGCTCAGTGTCAGCCTGCTTCTCACTCTGTATAAATCCTTGTCTGTGCAGAGTGATGAAGCAAAGTTGACATTGTTTTCTCTGCTTCTCACTCTGTATAGATGCTGTCTGTACAGTATGATGAAGCAGAGCTGACAATGCTCTACCTGGGGACTACGTTCGACTAAGGATTTTTTTTATAATAAAGATGGAGTCTCTAAATGTTTTTTTTGTTTATTTCTAATAAAAAAAAATCTCTATTTTGTTTTTTTTCACTGTTTACTAGAAATTCATGGTGGCCATGTCTAATTTGGTGTTACACCATAAATTTCAGGCTTAGTACCAGCTGAGAATACAAAGCTGGTATTAACCCCTTTATTACCCAGTGTGCCACCGCCATCAGGGCCGCTGGATGAGCAGAAAAAGTGCCTGGAAATGGCACTAAGAAACAATGTGTCATTTCCAGGGACGGCTGCGGGCTGCAGAGAATCACAGCCCCCAGCTGCCTGGTTTTACCTGACTGGCTCCATAGATCTTTCCCATTCATCGGCAGGCACAGAATTTCACATGCATGTGAGAAATTCCATGTCTGCAGCTGACCGGGAGTGACGTATGGAACCTTGTTCTGAGAATGTTTTCAGAATGAGGCTCAATACTGTACGTAACCTGCGGTCTGTGGCGGGTACAAAATTTCTCAAGCTTGTGAGAAATTCCAGGCTGCTGGTGACTGGCAGTGACCAATGGGGAGTCTTTATCCACTTTACTATTTTTTTCCAGTGGGTGTGTTTTTTAATTCTACACTTAGACACCTCTCCATTATTAACTACTGGGCTTCATGCCAACTTTCAATTTACAGTTGATGTCAACCCCAAAACTTTTGCCCCAATTGCCACCACACCAAGGCAATCGGGAAGAGTGGGGCAAAGCTTCAGAATGGATGCACCACTTCTGGGGCAGCCGTAGGCCTTTAATTTTTAAGCTGGGAATGCCACTAGAAAGTCTAATGTGGAACTTCTGGATCTTTAAAGTGCATGAGTGGTCTACAAATAGCACAGAACAACTCACCAGCACATAAGTTTCTGCTGCATGGCAAAAATTACTTAAGATCTAAAACACTTTGGTTGTTAAGAGATAAAGATTAATTTATAAATTTTGTGCAAACACTGAATTAATGAAGACACATTGCATCTTTTTAATAATTAAAAATAAATCATAATCAAAACCTGTAATGTGTATAGTGCTAGATTCATTACTAGGCTGTGTACAGTGTTTGGTTGTAAAAGCAATTTATTGTGTTGCTCTTTCAATTAACTTGTATCTGTTACAATGTCAGTGTGCCATTAGTTCCACTATTATATCATAATACTGCATTTGCAATAAATTTTGCAAATTAGTTTTTCATATCTAAGATTTATTAGTATTAATATGAATTTTGTAAATTACTCTAATCAATGTGAGATAAAAATTAAAATGTAGCTGATTAATTAAGATGCCCCTATATCACAAAAATGTGTACACCTCTCACATAGTTGCAAATATGGTATTATATGTTTTTTTGGTAAAACACTGAAGATATGACACTTTGATACAATGTGAAGTAGTCAGTATACAGCTTATATAACAATGTAAATTTGGTGTACCCTCTATATAACTCAACACACAGCCATTAATGTCAAAACCACTGGCAACAAAAGTGAGTACAGTCCTAAATTAAAATAGCTAAATTGTGCCCAAAGTGTAGCGTCTTTTACAGTGCAAGGCTATGGAGCATCAGAATGACCCTCCATGAATTTCTATAGTAAAATGAATTTCCAATTGACGCTTAAAGCATAGAGTTGGCTAGGTAGTCTCAAGTGTGGTGACATCATTGACAAAAAAAGCAGATTGACACTGGGATCCTGTAAAAGGAGGCAGTTGATGAGTATGCTAACATATACACTATATTTTGTACACAAATAAATGGATTTATTAAAAACAATCTTCATGGAAATGCCTCTTCAAAGGAAAAAGAAGAGAAAATATTAAGCCTACAGAAGGTTCAACTAAATTTCACAAATAGAGTTTAGATACAGAACCTACATAATATTGAGTAATTGTTCAAACTTTTTAGCAGCTACTGTGACATTGTCCATTTTACAGGGTATAGAATTTATTGCTAGTGATAGGCGAACATACTCAGCACTGCTCGTTGCTCGATTGAGAATAAGCATCCTCGAGATACTCGATCAAGGTTTTTGATATTTGGTTGCAATGCTCGAATCCTCACCCTGCATATTTGCCGGCTTCTTATCAGCCAATAAACATGCAGGGATTGCCTGTCATTCATGGTAATGCTGTAGCCATCTTAACTACTGGCATTACTGTGATTGGTAGGCTGCATAGTGTAATTAGGTCCATATAGGACCCAGAGGCACCCTTTTTGCAGGAATTTATAGTATGTGGGAAATCACACTGAGTGGAAGGCTTTGGGAAGCATCAAACTGTGTGAGGTGTGACAATGATATAAGATGTTCAATCCATGGGGGGCATCATAGTGATTGGTGGTCATGAGATTTTGATTGGGTGACTATGTTAGCTATTATACTTTTTGCAAAGGCCTAAATAGACTATATCATACTGTGGGAGGAGGGCTACTGTAGCCATCTTACTGCGTTTGGGGCTATGGACATGATGCTGTGTAAGAGGCTGTGAGGGCCATGATACTGTGTTTGTAAGGGGGGAGCTTGGGTGACATTAACCTGTGTGAAGGACACTTTAGGGGCATCATACTGATAGTAAAATTATACTGTGTTTGGGGGATGTTTGGGAATTATACTATTTATGGTTCACTGTGGGAAAATCATACTTTCTTGTGTGACTTGTAGGAGCATAAAACATTTTGTGTGGGAGTACAGTCGGAGCATATTGCTTAGAAGAATGCAGTGCTAGAATATCATAATGTGTTTGAGAGGAGGTAGGGGCGTTTTTTGGGGGCATTAAACTCTATAGGGAGTGTTGTACACTGTGAGAACACGAAGGTGCTTCAGTAGGGGCAAAATTATTTTATAGGTGCCACACACACTTGCACAGAATCCTATAGGTCTAATCAAATCCAGAAGTCTGGCACAGCGGGAGCAGCCAAGGGAATCCAGCACAAGAAGCAGATAGACAATAGCACTGAGCGGTATGGTACTGTATGTATCAATATTTATTTATTTATTTTTAACATACAGTACAGACCAAAGGTTTGGACACACCGGAGGTAGTCACCAGAAATGGTCTTCCAACAGTCTTGAAGGAGTTCCCAGAGATGCATTGCACTTGTTGGCCCTTTTGCCTTCACTCTGCTGTCCAGCTCACCCCAAACCATCTCGATTGGGTTCAGGTCTGGTGACTGTGGAGGCCAGGTCATCTGATGTAGCACCCCATCACTCTCCTTCTTAATCAAATAGCCCTTACACAGCCTGGAGGTATGTTTGGGGTCATTGTCCTGTTGAAAAATAAATTATGGTCCAACTAAATGCAATAGCATAGCATGCCGCTGCAAGGTGCTGTGGTAGTAATGCTGGTTCAGTATGCCTTCAATTTTGAATAAATCCCCAACAGTATCACCAGCAAAGCACCCCCACACTATCACACCTCCTCCTCCGTGCTTCACGGTGGGAACCAGGCATGTTGAGTCCATCCGTTCACCTTTTCTGCGTCGCACAAAGACACGGTGGTTGGAACCAAAGATCTCAAATTTGTACTCATCAGACCAAAGCACAGATTTCCACTGGTCTAATGTTCATTCCTTGTGTTCCTTAGCCCAAACAAGTCTCTTCTGCTTGTTGCCTGTCCTTAGCAGTGGTTTCCTAGCAGCTATTTTACCATGAAGGCCTGCTGCACAAAGTCTCCTCTTAACAGTTGATCTAAAAATGTGACTGCTGCTAGAACTCTTTGTGGCATTGACCTGGTCTCTAATCTGAGCTGCTGTTAACCTGCGATTTCTGAGGCTGGTGACTTGTATAAACTTATATTCCGCAGCAGAGTTTACTCTTGGTCTTCCTTTCCTGGGGCGGTCCTCATGTGAGCCAGTTTCTTTGTAGCGTTTGATGTTTTTGCCACTGCACTTAGGGACACTATCAAAGTTTTCACAATTTTTCAGACTGACTGCCCTTCATTTCTTAAAGTAATGATGGCCACTCATTTTTCTTTACTTAGCGGCTTTCTTCTTGCCATAATACAAATTCTAACAGTCTATTCAGTAGGACTATCAGCTGTGTATCCACCAGACTTCTACACAACACAATTGATGGTCCCAACCCCATTTATGAGGCAGGAAATCCCACTTATTAAACCTGACAGGGCACACCTGTGAAGTGAGAACCATTTCCGGTGACTACCTCTTGAAGCTCATCAAGAGAATGCCAAGAGTGTGCAAAGCAGTAATCAAAGCAAAAGGTGGTTACTTTGAATAAACTAGAATATAGGACATATTTTCAGTTGTTTCACATTTTTCTGTTAAGTATTTCATTCCACATGTGTTAATTCATAGTTTTGATGCCTTCAATGTGAATCTACAATTTTCACAGTCATGAAAATAAAGAAAACTCTTTGAATGAGAATGTGTGTCCAAACTTTTGGTCTGTACTGTATGTTTATAGAGTTTATGGAGAGACCCTAGAGCATAATAAAAGACATTAAAGGGAATCTGTCACCAGATTTTTGACACCTAATCTGAGAGCAGCATAACGTAGGGGCAGAGATGATGATTACAGCGATGTGTCACTTGCTTGGCTCCTTAGGGTACCTTCACACTTAGCGATGCAGCAGCGATCCGACCAGCGATCTGACCTGGTCAGGATCGCTGCTGCATCGCTACATGGTCGCTGGTGAGCTGTCAAACAGGCAGATCTCACCAGCGACCAGTGAACAGCCCCCAGCCAGCAGCGACGTGCAAGCGACGCTGCGCTTGCACGGAGCCGCCGTCTGGAAGCTGCGGAGACTGGTAACTAAGGTAAACATCGGGTATGGTTACCCGATGTTTACATTAGTTACCAGCGCACACCGCTTAGCTGTGTGTGCAGGGAGCAGGGAGCCGCGCACACTGAGCGCTGGCTCCTTGCTCTCCTAGCTACAGTACACATCGGGTTAATTAACCCGATGTGTAATGCAGCTACATGTGCAGAGAGCAGGGAGCCACGCACACTGCTTAGCGCTGGCTCCTTGCTCTCCTAGCTGCTGTACACATCGGGTTAATTAACCCGATGTGTACAGCAGCTACATGTGCAGAGATCCGGAGCCGGCAGCACAGGCAGCGTGAGAGCTGCAGAGGCTGGTAACTAAGGTAAATATCGGGTAACCACCTTGGTTACCCGATGTTTATCTTGGTTACAGCTTACCTCAGCTGTCAGACGCCGGCTCCTGCTCCCTGCTCGCTTCATTTGTCGCTCTCTCGCTGTCACACACAGCGATCTGTGTGTCACAGTGGGAGAGCGCCTTTGAAGAAAACGAACCAGGGCTGTGTGTAACGAGCAGCGATCTCGCAGCAGGGGCCAGATCGCTGCTCATTGTCACACACAGCGAGATCGCTAATGAGGTCTCTGCTGCGTCACAAAAAGCGTGACTCAGCAGCGATCTCGGCAGTGAGCTCGCTGTGTGTGAAGCACCCCTTACTGTAGGTTTGATAAAATTACTGATTAATCAGCAGTAGATAATCATTAAAGGATTACTTAGTGTGCTGTCAGATAGTCCAGCATATTCATGAGCTCAGTATAACTGATCGATCTACTGCAGAAAAAACATTGATTTTATCAAAATGACAGTAATTTGCTCAGTAAGCGACACATTGCTGGAATCAGGGCCTCTGTCTCTACAATATGCTGCTCTCAGATGGGGTAGCAAACACCTGGTGACAGATTCCCTTTAAATAAGTTGCTCACTTTATTGACTCAGCTACAGGTTTGTCAATAAATGCTTTAGGATAGGAAAGGCCTAAATAACTTCATATACAGTCATATGAAAACGTTTGGGCACCCCTATTAATGTTAACCTTTTTTCTTTACAACAATTTGGGTTTTTGCAACAGCTATTTCAGTTTCATACATCTAATAACTGATGGACTGAGTAATATTTCTGGATTGAAATGAAGTTTATTGTACTAACAGAAAATGTGCAATCTGCATTTAAACAAAATTTGACCGGTGCAAAAGTATGGGCACCCTTATCAATTTCTTGATTTGAACACTCCTAACTACTTTTTACTGACTTACTAAAGCACTAAATTGGTTTTGTTACCTCATTGAGCTTTGAACTTCATAGTCAGGTGTATCCAATCATGAGAAAAGGTATTTAAGGTGGCCACTTGCAAGTTGTTCTCCTATTTGAATCTCCTATGAAGAGTGGCATCATGGGCTCCTCAAAAAAACTCTCAAATGATCTGAAAACAAAGATTATTCAACATAGTTGTTCAGGGGAAGGATACAAAAAGTTGTCTCAGAGATTTAAACTGTCAGTTTCCACTGTGAGGAACATAGTAAGGAAATGGAAGAACACAGGTACAGTTCTTGTTAAGCCCAGAAGTGACAGGCCAAGAAAACTATCAGAAAGGCAGAGAAGAAGAATGGTGAGAACAGTCAAGGACAATCCACAGACCACCTCCAAAGACCTGCAGCTTCATCTTGCTGCAGATTGTGTTAATGTGCACTGGTCAACAATACATCGCACTTTGCACAAGGAGAAGCTGTATGGGAGAGTGATGCGAAAGAAGCCATTTCTGCAAGCACGCCACAAACAGAGTCGCCTGAGGTATGCAAAAGCACATTTGGACAAGCCAGTTACATTTTGGAAGAAGGTCCTGTGGACTGATGAAACAAAGATTCAGTTCTTTGGTCATACAAAAAGGCGTTATGCATGGAGGCAAAAAAACACAGCATTCCAAGAAAAGCACTTGCTACCCACAGTAAAATTTGGTGGAGGTTCCATCATGCTTTGGGGCTGTGTGGCCAATGCCGGCACCGGGAATCTTGTTAAAGTTGAGGGTCGCATGGATTCAACTCAGTGTCAGCAGATTCTTGACAATAATGTGCAAGAATCAGCGACAAAGTTGAAGTTACGCAGGGGATGGATATTTCAGCAAGACAATGATCCAAAACACCGCTCCAAATCTACTCAGGCATTCATGCAGAGGAACAATTACAATGTTCTGGAATGGCCATCGCAGTCCCCAGACCTGAATATCATTGAACATCTGTGGGATGATTTGAAGCGTGCTGTCCATGCTCGGCGACCATCAAACTTAACTGAACTGGAATTGTTTTGTAAACAGGAATGGTCAAATATACCTTCATCAAGGATCCAGGAACTCATTAAAAGCTACAGGAAGCGACTATAGGCTGTTATTTTTGCAAAAGGAGGATCGACAAAATATTAATGTCACTTTTATGTTGAGGTGCCCATACTTTTGCACTAGTCAAATTTTGTTTTGTTTTTGATTGCACATTTTCTGTTAGTACAATAAACCTCATTTCAATCCAGAAATATTACTCAGTCCATCAGTTATTAGATATATGAAACTGAAATAGCTGTTGCAAAAACCCAAATTGTTGTAAAGAAAAAAGGTTAACATTAATAGGGGTGCCCAAACATTTTCATATCTACCTGTGGTGAGCCATACCAACTAGCTGCGTCACCATCTGCCCCAGATGACACCTCCCGCAGTGGTGGCCACTAAACCTGGCCACACACCACAGGTGGTGTCACGAAGACAAACTCTATTCTCCCCTGTAAATATTCCCCTCCATCTTGTATTGACACCGTTGGGGTCATGGAATCGGGCCAGGTCCCTGTGACATCCCAAACCCCATCTACACCGCCCAGTGATGATTAATCCCCAAGACCCCCGTGGGTGTGCCATACACATTACAGGTTTATACAGTAGTGTGTGCACATATATACACATGCTGTGCTATTTACATATAGATGCAAGGGTGAGCTGGCCCTGCAGAGATCTGACAGAAACGGAGTAAGAACTGCTGAATGCATTTTTTACCACCCGTCCATTTCCAGAGTCCATAAGTGAGGGAGAATAAGATGTGAAATCACAGGAAACAAGAGATTCTCAGGCAGAGATCATGTGACCAGAAGAGCCGCTCAGGTTCCTGCAGGATTGGATAAAGCAAGATATTTAGGGATATGCTTATTTATGACTGATATCTTCCATTAAAGGAAAATGTAACGTTTTGATCAATCCCCTAAAATGGATTTACTACATAATCTAAGAACATAATGTAGGGACAGAGACACGGATTCCAGCAATGTAAAGCAGAGATTTTATCTAAATTGCAACAACCAGCCCATTATGTAATACAGCACAGGAATCTGGGTTCCTGCCCTTATATTATACATCTACCAGGTGAGGTAGCAAAAATATAGTCTCTTTAATAATGTTATTTTTAATTTTATTAATATTTTGTAGATGTTAGTACAATAAGAGAGTTGTTTATGTTCCCTTAGCGTATATCTTATTTAGCTAAAATACTAGGCCCTGGATATATATGTATTCATACCCAGTAAACTTTTCCACATATTTTCATACTACACCCCCAAACTTAAATGTATTTTATTTTGATTTTATGGGATGTATGAACAAGTTGCACGCATTTGTAAAGTATAAAAAAATATACAGTACGTGGTTTTCTAACTAATTAAAAACTATAAATCTGCATATTGTGACTTGCATTTGTATTCAGCCCCCTGTATTGTGATACCCAGAAATAAAATCCTGAGTGATATGTGGTATACACAGGCCATATCAATAACATTTTTTTATGCATTCATTTTTTTTCTGTTTCCTCTTGTTGCAACTTTGAAGTCTCCACTATAACATGCAATCACCTTTCTAATTTATGATGGGAGACTAAGATGCCATTATTTTCTAGTATGTAGTTTATTTCATAAAATATTTTATTAGACCAAACTGTAAAGTTGTTGCATTTCCCAGGAATTTAACATTTAATGTTATGGCTAAGATGCATATCTATTAAGATTCAAGGTCAGTGAAGCAGAGGAAATCTAATATTCATATTTACTATCCGTGGTGTCTAATTGCCCTGTGATCTCTAACATATGGTGCTAACATGGGAAATTGACGTTTTGTGATACTCCATCTGTATAAATCCTACAAATGTCATCACTGAATTGAAACAGCGTCAATGTAATTTAACTATTGATCACATTTTTTTTTATTAATATATGGTGCTATTAATCTGCAACTTCAAATAAAATCAAGAAATGTGCCCAAATTTCAGGTTTAAAGGGATTGTCTCGTCTAAAATAATAAGTCTGCAGTCACTCTATGTGCCTGCTGACTGTTGAATCCACCCAGTGCATGCACTGTGCACTGTGAGTATTACCGGTTTCTGACCTGTGAATGGCGGTCACGTGACCGCAATTGTGCATGTTCCCAACCAGAACCTGACTACTGGACACATCCATTCCTCACACTTGCATTGAGTGATGCCACGTTCACTAGTCATGTACTGACCAGGAACATGCATATGGCACAATTATAGTCACGTTCCCGGCTCAGAAACTGGCAAATCTTTGCAGCACATAGTGCATGAGCTGGGAGGATTTACCAGTCTGCAGTCACAAAAAGTGACTAACTACTCCTCAGAACTTCAAAACTTTCTATTGGAAGTCACTATTTTCTTATTGAAAAGTAATTACTTTACCTTTCTTGGCAACAAATATATCCAGCTGCAGGGATGTTCTATGGGCGCATGCTTCTCCCCCTCATTAGCTGGTATATTCATGTTCTTGTGGGAGGAACAGTTAATTTTCAATCAAAGTAATCCCTTTTCATTGGATATAGCTATATACCTAAGGTATATAGATGATATACTAATTGTGTGGAAGAACACAGACCAGAGAGTAAAAAATTTAATTTCCTATATCAGCAATAATGCCCATAATTTAGCTTTCACATTTTTCTATGATCCGTTAAAAATTAATTTTTTGGATGTCTTTCCATGGAAATGTCGACAGTGGTAATATAGACTGTAGTCTATATCGCAAGCCCCCATCAGGCAACTCCTTATTACATGCCAGGAGCTGCCATCCAAACATGTAATAGAGAACATCCCCACAGGGGAATACAGTGCCTACAAGTAGTATTCAACCCCATGCAGATTTAGCAGGTTTACACATTCGGAATTAACTTGGCATTGTGACATTTGGACTGTAGATCAGCCTGGAAGTGTGAAATGCACTGCAGCAAAAAAGAATGTTATTTCTTTTTTTTTTAAATTGTGAAAAGTTTATTCAGAGGGTCATTTATTATTCAACCCCTCAAACCACCAGAATTCTGTTTGGTTCCCCTAAAGTATTAAGAAGTATTTCAGGCACAAAGAACAATGAGCTTCACATGTTTGGATTAATTATCTCTTTTTCCAGCCTTTTCTGACTAATTAAGACCCTCCCCAAACTTGTGAACAGCACTCATACTTGGTCAACATGGGAAAGACAGAGGAGCATTCCAAGGCCATCAGAGACAAGATCGTGGAGGGTCACAAGGCTGGCAAGGGGTACAAAACCCTTTCCAAGGAGTTGGGCTTACCTGTCTCCACTATTGGGAGCATCATCCGAAAGTGGAAGGCTTATGGAACTACTGTTAGCCTTCCACGGCCTGGACAGCCTTTGAAAGTTTCCACCCGTGCCCAGGCCAGGCTTGTCCAAAGAGTCAAGGCTAACCCAAGGACAACAAGGAAGGAGCTCCGGGAAGATTTCATGGCAGTGGGGACATTGGTTTCAGTCAATACCATAAGTAACGTACGCCACCACAATGGTCTCCGTTCCAGACGAGCCCGTAAGGTACCTTTACTTTCAAAGCGTCATGCCAAGGCTCGTCTACAGTTTGCTCATGATCACTTGGAGGACTCTGAGACAGACTGGTTCAAGGTTCTCTGGTCTGATGAGACCAAGATCGAGATCTTTGGTGCCAACCACACACGTGACGTTTGGAGACTGGATGGCACTGCATACGACCCCAAGAATACCATCCCTACAGTCAAGCATGGTGGTGGCAGCATCATGCTGTGGGGCTGTTTCTCAGCCAAAGGGCCATCTGGTCCGCATCCATGGGAAGATGGATAGCACGGCCTACCTGGAGATTTTGGCCAAGAACCTCCGCTCCTCCATCAAGGATCTTAAGATGGGTCGTCATTTCATCTTCCAACAAGACAACGACCCAAAGCACACAGCCAAGAAAACCAAGGCCTGGTTCAAGAGGGAAAAAATCAAGGTGTTGCAGTGGTCTAGTCAGTCTCCTGACCTTAACCCAATTGAAAACTTGTGGAAGGAGCTCAAGATTAAAGTCCACATGAGACACCCAAAGATCCTAGATAACTTGGAGAAGATCTGCATGGAGAAGTGGGCCAAGATAACTCCAGAGACCTTTACCGGCCTGATCAGGTCTTACAAAAGACGATTATTAGCTGTAATTGCAAACAAGGGTTATTCCACAAAATATTAAACCTAGGGGTTGAATAATAATTGACCCACACTTTTATGTTGAAAATTTATTAAAATTTAACTGAGCAACATAACTTGTTGGTTTGTTAGATTTATGCATCTGTTCATAAATCCTGCTCTTGTTTGAAGTTTGCAGGCTCTAACTTATTTGCATCTTATCAAACCTGCTAAATCTGCAGGGGTTTGAATACTACTTGTAGGCACTGTATATATGTGCCAAGAGGTGCTGCACTAGCCAAGAAAGTTTTGAAGCAGAGTGTAATATCATTGACAGGAGATTCTTAGCCAGAGGTTATAACATCAAAAATCTTCAGAGGGAAAAAATTAAAACAAATTTAAAAATAGATCTCAATATCTTGAAATGAATAAAATTATAGCCAGTCCCCAAAATAAATTGCCGGTAGTTTTTTCCCACCAAATGTAGCAATAACTACTATGATGTGATCCGAATTATTAAGAAATATCTTCCTATTTTGTCAACCGATGACACGTTACATCAGATCTTAAATGACGGCGTGAAATTTGTTTTAAAAAGAAATACTACATTAAGTTCCATATTATCGCTGAATGATCACACTATTAGATGCGGTTTTATTAACGTGGAAAAAACTGCCTGCAATTGGTTACCGACCACAGGCTCCTATAAGTGTGGGCACAAAACATGTGGACTCTGTGGATACATGTTAAATGTAAAAAAAATTTCCTCATATGCAGATAAAAAATCTTATGAAATTACTTCTATGATTAATTGCGGGTCAAACCTCGTAGTCTACCTGATTTCTTGCACAACCTGCCAGCTGCAGTACATAAGCAGCAGTTCACGTTCCCTAAGGAAAAGAATATCCGAACACATATATGATGTGAATAATGTCACCTCTAGGAATTTGTCGGGGGCTTCCCAGCATTTTCGAGACACACATGCTGGTAGTTGTAGCAGTATGAAAATCAATGCTATTGAAAAAGTAAAACTACCTAAAAGAGGTGGGAATTTAAAAGATATTCTTTTCCCAAGGAAAATTAAATGGATTTTTTTAATGGGTACCAGATTCTCCACGGGTTTAAAGAAAAGAAATGACTTATTGTTTGCCTACTGATATGTAACATCCAGTGTATTTTCTGCATATATGCATGTTTATATTCATATTTATTTTGTTCTACAAAAATGCCTGTGAAATGCTATTCTTTACAGGGTTAAATTTTCGGTCGTTCTCCCTCTCATTATTCTGGCATTTGGCAAATATAAATAATTTTGGTTTCTAATTGAGCTAAAATGGAAAAAGTTTATTCTGATTTCATGTCAGATCGTGAGAAAAACATGCATATGTGTCTTTTAGATAGTGTATGTAAACTTCTGGTTTCAACTGTATTTATATAATCTAATTTATGTAAAAAAATGTTTGTAATTCTTTTTCGTGTATTTGAGAACATTCTAGTGCAATTGTGTCACACAGAGTTTTGCACAAACTTCGCCGACTGTCATAGCGGTGTCGGGCTCTGTACACATTTCAGATTCTGACACTCCACCTGATGGTTTCTCTGGCATCTGGGATCAACAAACACAGGTGGACATGGGCGTTGACCTTCTGTGAATTGATTCATGAGCAGACTAGTAAGAAGTAATCTCTGCTAGTCTGCTTGTTTGGCTCCTCTAATCACATATGATGAATGACATCTGCTCTCTTCCTGTTTATGCTGCATTGAAACTTCTACCCATACCAGCTATAAGTTTTCCTGTGTTGATTTATGAGCTTTGGTGTCCAAGACTTTCTGGTGATAGTGTTGCTTTTGCTTCATGCGGTTGTGGAGTATACTCCTATTTGTTTTGTACTTCCTTCCTGCTCTTGTTTTCCTCCTAATCTCTTATTGTCTTATACTTCTGTGTGTGCATGCTCAGTAACAGAGTTCCCCCTGTCTGTCTGTTTTTGTGGATTTCAACAGACTCCTTTCCCATCCCCCCAGGAGGAAGGGGAGGGGGGAATAAGATCAAGACTGGTCAGGAGCAGGGACAAAAAGAATATTTCACTGGACATCTGTGAAGCAAAATAGTTTGAGACATCATTTCTATATTGTACATTGATTGTTTATATTTCTCACAACGCTAATCTGTAAGGGCAGCTTTAAATAGATCTTTTCAACGTGACAAGCTTCTCAATGCCTCTTCACACTGCTTCTGTAATCTCAAACTGCTGAATACAAGCAGTGGCTGTCAAAAAAGGGATAATAAACGGGTTGATCTCTATACTTTGACAAATATGTTTGGGACATGATTTTGGTTTTATTGCTGATATAATAGCAAGCAAAAAGGGTAACAATGTATTGAAGGTTTGACTTTCAGGCTTCATATCACATCCTCCACTACATACTAAAGGCCCAGTCACACTAAACAACTTACCAGTGATCCCAACAACGATCCAACCTGATAGGGATCGCTGGTAAGTTGCTAGGAGGTTGCTGGTGAGATGTCACACTGCGACGCTCCAGCGATCCCACCAGCAACCTGACCTGGCAGGGATCGCTGGAGCGTCGCTACATGAGTTGTTGGTGAGCTCACCAGCAACCAGTGACCAGCCCCCAGCCAGCAGCGCCGCGTGGAAGATGCTGCGCTTGGTAACTAAGGTAAATATCGGGTAACCAACCCGATATTTACCTTGGTTACCAGCGCATGCAGCTTCACGTGCAGAGAGCAGGGAGCAGCGCACACCACTTAGCGCTGGCTCCCTGCTCTCCTAGTTACAGCACACATCGGGTTAATTACCCGATATGTGCTGCAGCTACATGTGCAGAGAGCAGGGAGCAGCGCACAATGCCTAGCGCTGGCTCCCCTGCTCTCCTAGTTACAGCACACATTGGGTTAATTACCCGATGTGTGCTGTAGCTACATGTGCAGAGAGCAGGGAGCCGCGCACACTGCTTAGTGCTGTCTCCCTGCTCTCCTAGCTACAGTACACATGGGGTTAATTACCCGATGCGTACTCTGCTACACGTGCAAGGAGCAGGAGCCGGCACTGACAGTGAGAGCGGCGGACGCTGGTAACAAAGGTAAATATCGGGTAACCAAGGACAGGGCTTCTTGGTTACCCGATGTTTACTGTGGTTACCAGTGTCCGCAGAAGCCGGCTCCTGCTGCCTGCACATTTAGTTGTTGCTCTGTCGCTGTCACACACAGCGATCTGTGCTTCACAGCGGGACAGCAACAACTAAAAAATGGCCCAGGACATTCAGCAACAACCAACGACCTCACAGCAGGGGCCAGGTTGTTGCTGGATGTCACACACAGCAATATCACTAGCAACATCGCTGTTACGTCACAAAAGTTGTTCGTTAGCACCGATGTTGCTAGCGATGTTGCTTAGTGTGACGGGGCCTTTAGGCATGAGACTACATTCATTGTATATACAATCATCTTGGATATCTCATGCCCAAATTTGACTTGCAACTATTTATCATTTGATTAATTATGCAGATTCTTGTCATGTCACTGCAATGTTATGGTTTTGCTCCTTGTGTTTGAAAGTATTTTTCTTCCTGTATACTACAAATTGCAATCTCTTCTTACATTCCCTAATAGCTCAGTGTTTTATTATGTTCATTCCTAAGCAAAAGGTCGATGGTTCAAATTAAGGATCAATCGTGAAGAGTTCACAAGAAAAGAGTAACTGCATTATCCAGCTCATTGATAGCAGTCTCTTGGCCAACAAAATGTTGAAATTGCATCATGTGAGTGCCAAGACAGTTGTAAAAATTTGAAATGAAGTCCATCTATCCATTAAAAAGTCAACAGGTGGACATCCAGGGAAAATATCGGAGTCATCAGGTTGACCCATCTCAAGGTCTATCAGTTCTGGTGTGACAAACATGGCAGTGGAGGTGGCTTGTAAGCTTCGCAACAATGTAATCAAAGACGTCCATGCAAACCCAATGCAAAGCACATTGCACAGGTTTAACCTCATAACGACGGCCGTACGACTTAAAGTGGCGGCAAAACAGGGTACTTATTCTGTTCCGCCGCTTTAAAGCGTCGGGCCGAAAAAAGCCTGTAGCGCCCCCCAGCGACCGAAAATCTCGGGGGTTTCAGCTACTGGGGGTAGCTGAGACCCCCCAGATTATGAATCGGGGTGTTTTTTTGGACCCCGATAATGTGATCGCCAGTATACACCGTATACTGATGATCACATAAAAAAAAAGAAATGGCCGGTAAAACTGATTTCTTTTTCATCACGTTTCCCTTGACAAAGACGGCGAAACGCGCGTTGGGAAGCCTCCCTGTGGTCCCCAGTATTGAATATGTAAGTAATTTCTCTCTGTATATTCCATGGTATATCATCATGTACCTTCATATCTTGGGTGCAGTTTATGGAAATTCCGTTTTGTGACAGGCATACTTGCCTACTGATGGCTAATAAGAATTGTTGTATTGGTGTGTTATATATTTGATTGCCTAATATTACTGGCAATGGTCTGTATATCCTCATCCCTGTTGGATGTTAACTTGGATGTTGCATATTCTGATTAATGTTTGCTGCTGTTATCCTGTAGATGAGCAGTCTTGCTGAATGGCTTACATGCTTCTATAATGACATACCACCACACACCCTAAATTCCTGGTGGGTTATGTGCATACATTGTCTACATCAGCATGACGTCTCACCTATAGTCATCCTCACGTATATCTGTATAATCTATATATGTGGTCTGCCTGTCACCCCATATGGTGAATATACAGAGAGATGTTTCCTAAGTTACATGGACTTCTTGCATTTTATGTGTAACCTATACTAGAGTGGTCCTAACTATATTATAGCTCATTTTCATGAGAATAGTGATAAAAAACTGAGTTTTGAGTTGTCTGTCCTATAGGGATTTGAGGTCCAATAAGGAGCACTAAGCACTTTATTCTCAGTCGAATGTTTACTTCTTTCTCTATGGTGAGGACTATTGCACCGGAGCTACACATGTGCTTTGATTCGGGTTCTATATAGAACTAACAGCAACTTTGTACTAATTTAATATCTGATATGTATTAGGTACATATTGTACATTGGAATCTGACTCAACTCACAGTATTTTACTTGTATCAAGAATTCCACTCTTTAATCCATGTACTGTATTAAAGAAGTTGTCCAGTTACCAAAACTGATTTTTTTTTTCTGATAAATCTTGCTAATATGTGCCCCTCAACACATCTATTATGTTTTTTCAGCAAAATTACCTTTTATTGTGCACTAGCAGCACATGCTCATTGCTGGCTCCAGCTCTGATGGGGTTAATCTCTCCTCTGACTTCCTGTGTTCAGTTCCTACAAGTCCCAGAATTCTTTGTGGCTCTAGGGCGGTGTCTAGCTTATCTAACACACCCATTGTGTCTAATACACCCACTCTGCTCCCACCCAAACCCTCCTCCCTGCCTCTTCCCAGAGGATGTACTGAGATCAATCACACAGAGACAGCAGCAGCTCTACACAGCCAAAGGAAGAAAGTGTGTGTGCGCGTATATACAGTGTATGTGTATGTGTGCGCATATATACAGTGTATGTGTATGTGTGCGCGTATATACAGTGTGTGTGTGTATACAGTGTGTGTGCGTATATACAGTGTGTGTGTATGTGTGCGCGTATATACAGTGTGTGTGTGTATATACAGTGTGTGTGTGTGTATATATACAGTGTGTGTGTGAGTGTGTATGTGTGTGTATGTCATACTCACCTGTCTGCAGGGTCCCGGTGCCATGCCTGCTTCCAGCCCCTGTCTCGGTACCGCTGCTCTGGCTGTGTGCAGTCTCCCCGGGGCACGTACGAAGCTTGCAGGACCTGGCGGTGGATCACCTGATGCAGTCACCTGACGCATCAGCTGATCGATTCTCGTGGTGTCGCCGGCTTTTTCGCGCCCGGCCGGCTATCAGCTGATCCTGCCGTCAGTGGACTTCATCAGCTGATTACCGGCAGCTCCTGCAGTGATGGGCCAGGATCAGACTCCGCTGCAGGAGCTGCCGGTAATCAGCACAGACGTGAGTATTTATTTATTTATTTTTTTTTGCACTGATGCATCATCTGATTGTATAATCGGCTTTTATACAATCAGCTGATGTGTGATGTGCTTCACGTAGTTTAACCTGACACATCATCTGATCGCTTTGCCTTCCAGCAAACCGATCAGATAATAGTGGATCCGGATTGGACGGCGCGGGACCCTAACCCAGGATTACTGCCGAGGGGGGTTTATTTCAATAAAGATGGAGTCACTAATTGTGTTGTGTTTTATTTCTAATAAAAATATTTTTCTGGGTGTTGTGTTTTTTTTTTTATCATTACTAGAAATTCATGGTGGCCATGTCTAATATTGGCGTGACACCATGAATTTCGGGCTTAGGGCTAGCTGATAATATACAGCTAGCCCTAACTCCATTATTACCTAGCTAGCCACCCGGCATCAGGGCAGCTGGAAGAGTTGGATACAGCGTCAGAAGATGACGCTTCTATGAAAGCGCCATTTTCTGGGGTGGCTGCGGACTGCAATTCGCAGTGGGGGTGCCCAGAAAGCTTGCGCACCCTTCACTGTGGATTCCAATCCCCAGCTGCCTAGTTGTACCCTGCTGGACACCAAAATTAGGCAAAACGTCATTTTTTTTTTAAATTATTTCATGAAATTCATGAAATAATTAAAAAAAAAAGGGCTTCTCTATATTTTTGGTTCCCAGCCGGGTACAAATAGGCAGCTGGGGATGGGGGGCAGCCCGTACCTGCCTGCTGTACCCGGCTAGCATACAAAAATATGGCGAAGCCCATGTCATTTTTTTTTTCTTTTGGGTAAAAAAATGCATACAGTCCTGGATGGAGGATGCTGAGCCTTGTAGTTCTGCAGCTGCTGTCTGCTCTCCTGCATACACTAGTGAATGGAGGATGCTGAGCCTTGTAGTTCTGCAGCTGCTGTCTGCTCTCCTGCATACAATGAACATTTTGAATAAGGAAATGACATCAGACCTTTTTTTTTTTTTTCATCAACAATCTTTAATGGCATTGTGCACTGATTAAAAACGCAGTGAGCAAAAACGCAGCAAAAAACGCACCAAATCGCGGCAAAAATGTGACATGCAGCACCGCAGGTGACAGAGCAGAGCAAGTTGGTGACATGCTCTGCTCTGACACATAGTGTGCTGCATATCACTGTATCCACTCTGGGACTTGTTGTGCAGGTGACCGGATGATAGATGTCACTAACTTGCTCCACTCTGTGACTTCTGCTGCATTGTTCCAACTGTATACACTCTCACCTGAACAAGTCTCAGAGTGGGGCAGTTAGTGACATGTATCATCCGGTCACCTGCACAACAAGTCCAGAGTGGTGAAAGATAGTGACATGCAGCACACTATGTGTCAGAGCAGAGCATGTCACTGTCTCCACTCTGGGACTTGTTGTGCAGGTGACCGGATGATACATGTCACTAACTGCCCCACTTTGTGATTTCTGCTGCATAGTACCAACTGTATATACTCTCACCTGCACAACAAGTCCCATAGTGGAGACAGTAAGTGACATGTAGCATCCGGTCACCTGCACAACAAGTACCAGAGTGGAGAAAGATAGTGACATGCAGCACACTATGTGTCAGAGCAGAGCATGTCACTGTCTCCACTCCGCTGACCTCACAGCCCGTACACGCTGCGATGGATGCAGGGGGACACAGAACAAGTAATCGGCCGACACTGGAGTCATCTGATTACTTGGGATGAATGAGAAGTAAAATGCTCTGGTGCTCGATGGGCGAAGCCCATGCCAATTTTTTTTTTAAAAAATTCATTAAAAATAAAAAAAACAAAAAATCACATTGTTTGTGGGCTCCCGCTGCATTTTCTATTGCTAAGGGTAACCAAAGCAGCTACTGGCTGCTAGCCCCCGCTGCTTAGTGTTACTTTCACTGGCAATAGAAATGCAGGGAAGCATTTTTTTTTTATAAAGGTTTTTCCCTGAAAACGTTTTTAAGAAAATGACGTGGGCTTCGCCATATTTTTGTATGCTAGCCAGGTACAGCAGGCAGCTACGGGCTGCCCCCAACCCCCAGCTGCCTAGTTGTACCCGGCTTGGAACCAAAAATATAGAGAAGCCCTTTTTTTTCATGAATTTCATGAAATAATTAAAAAAAAATGATGTGAGCTTCGCCAAATTTTTGTGTCCAGCCAGGTACAACTAGGCAGCTGGGGATTGGAATCCACAGTGCAGGGTGCCCAAACTTTCTGGCCCCCCCACTGTGAATTGCAGTCCACAGCTGCCCAGAAAATGGCGCTTTCATAGAAGCGCCATCTTCAGGCGCTATATCCAACTCTTCCAGTGGCCCTGGTGGCAGGTGGCACGCTGGGTAATAAGGGGTTAATACCAGCTATGTTTTACCAGCTGGTATAAAGCCCGAGATTAATAATGTCAGGCCAAGTTTAACCTGGCCATTAAGAATCTCCAACAAAGGGTTTAAAAAAAAAAAAAGACATCACACAGAGAAAAATACTTTATTAGAAATAAATACACAGACACAGTAGGGACTCCATGTTTATTACTCCCTCTCACCCCTCCACGATGGAGAGATTTCTGTACTGACCATGCAAGGAAAAAGAGCGAGCGGGGGGGAGGAAAAGAGAGCGAGCGGGGGGAGGAAAAGAGAGCGAGCGGGGGAAGGAAAGAGAGCGAGCGGGGGGGACAAGAGAGCGAGGGGGGAGAAGAGAGCGAGGGGGGGAAAGAGAGCAAGGGGGGAGAAGAGTGCAAGGGGGGGAGAAGAGAGCGAGGGGGAGAAGAGAGCGAGGGGGGGAGAAGAGAGTGAGGGGGGAGAAGAGAGAAAAAGGGGAGAAGAGAGAAAGGGGGGGAGAAGAGAGAAAGGGGGAGAAGAGAGAAAGGGGGGGGAGAAGAGAGAAAGGGAGGGGAAGAAAGAGAGGGGGGGAGAAGAGAGAGGGGGGAGAGAGAGAAGGGGGGCGAGAGAGAGAAGGGGGGAGAGAGAGGGGGGAGAAGAGAGCGAGGGGGAGAAGAGAGCGAGGGGGGGAGAAGAGAGCGAGGGGGGGAGAAGAGAGCGAGAGAGGGGGGAGAAAGAGGGGGGGAGAAGAAAGAGAGGGGGGGAGAAGAGAGCGAGAGAGGGGGGAGAGAGGGGGGGAGAGAGAGGGGGGAGAAGAAAGAGAGGGGGGAGAAGAGAGTGAGGGGGGAGAAGAGAGCGAGGGGGGGAGAAGAGAGAGAGAGGGGGAGAAGAGAGAGAGAGAGGGGAGGGAGAGAGAGGGGGGAGAGAGGGGGAGAGAGAGAGGGGGAGAAGAGAGGGGGGGAGAAGAGAGAGAGGGGGAAGAAGAGTGAGAGGGGGGAGAAGAGAGCAAGGGGGGAGAAGAGAAAAAGGGGGGGAGGGAGAGGGGGGGAGAAGAAAGAGAGGGGGGAGAAGAGAGCGAGGAGAGAGAAGAAAGAGAGGGGTGGAGAAGAAAGAGAGGTGGGGAGAAGAGAGCGAGGGGGGGAGAAGAGAGCGAGGGGGGGAGAAGAGAGCGAGAGGGGGAGAAGAGAGAGAGAGAGAGGGGGGGAGAGAGAGGGGGGGAAGAGAGCGAGGGGGGGAGAAGAGAGCGAGGGGGAGAAGAGAGCGAGGGGGGAGAAGAAAGCAAGAGAGGGGGGGAGAGAGAGGGGGGGAGAAGAAAGAGAGGGGGGAGAAGAGAGCGAGGGGGAGAAGAGAGCGAGAGAGGGGGGGAGAGAGAGGGGGAGAAGAAAGAGAGGGGGGGAGAAGAGAGCAAGGGGGAGAAGAGAGCGAGGGGGGGGAGAAGAGAGCGAGTGGAGGAGAAGAGAGAGAGAGGGGGGAGAAGAGAGAGAGAGGGGGGGGAGAGAGAGGGGGGAGAGAGAGGGGGGGAGAGAGAGGGGGAGAAAAGAGGGGGGGAGAAGAGAGAGAGGGGGGGGAGAAGAGAGAGAGGGGGGGAGAAGAGAATGAGGGGGGAGAAGAGAGAGAGGGGGGGAAAGAGAGGGGGGAGAAGAAAGAGAGGGGGGAGAAGAGAGCGAGGGGAGAAGAGAGCGAGGGGGGGAGAAGAAAGAGAGGGGGGGAGAAGAAAGAGAGGGGGGGAGAAGAGAGCGAGGGGGGGAGAAGAGAGCGAGGGGGAGCAGAGAGCGAGAGGGGGAGAAGAGAGCGAGGGGGGGAGAGAGAGGGGGGAGAAGAGAGAGAGAGAGAGGGGGAGAAGAGAGCGAGAGGGGGGGAGAGAGAGAGGGGGGAGAGAGAGCGAGGGGGGAGAAGAGAGCGAGAGGGGGAGAAGAGAGCGAGGGGGAGAAGAGAGAGAGGGGGGAGAAGAGAGAGAGGGGGGGAAAGGGGGGGGAGAAGAGAGAGAGGGTGGGTGAGGGGGGGGAGAGAGAGAGGGGAGAAGAGAGAGAGGGGAGAAGAGAGAGAGGGGGGGAGAAGAGAGCGAGGGGGGAGAAGAGAGCGAGGGGGGGAGAAGAGAGCGAGGGGGAGAAGAGAGAGAGAGAGAGAGGGGGGAGAAGAGAGAGAGGGGGGGAGAGAGAGAGGGGGGAGAGAGAGGGGGAGAGAAGAGAGCGAGAGGGGGAGAAGAGAGCGAGGGGGGGAGAAGAGAGCGAGGGGGAGAAGAGAGAGAGAGAGGGGGGAGAGAGAGGGGGGGAGAAGAGAGAGGGGTGGAGAAGAGAGAGGGGGGGGAGAAGAGAGAGAGGGGGAGAAGAGTGGGGGGAGAGAAGAGAGTGGGGAAAGAAGAGGGGGGGGCAGAGGTGCTCTGTCACCAACTGTCTCCACTCTGTGACTTGTGGTGCAGGTGACAGAGTGCAGACAGTTGGTCCCATGCAGCAGGATAGATGGCAGAGCACAGAGGTTACATGCCTGTCAGTGTCTTGCTGCTGGGAGGAGCAGATGATCACACTGCCCGACACCGGCCGCTCTCCTGACATCGCAGCAGAGCGGGCGGGTGGAGAGTGTGAGCACATACTTACGTGCAGGGGGGATTCAGCTGAAGAATATCCCCCTGTACTGCACACTGGCGCCCCGTGCCTCACCATCTGCAGGACGCTTAGCCGGCTCCACACTGACGTCCTCTGGATCCTCCCCTCGATGCTGAGCTGTGACGTGCGGTAGTCACCGCCCACAGCCCTGTCACTCAATCTGAGTGGTGCCAGCCTCCTGTGACGTACCCGACCAGTTTGAGAGCCCGGAAATGCCGGGACATCAGAGGATGCTGGCGGCCACAGCTCCAGGGGGTCATGTGACAGGCACTGAGCGTGCAGCATAGCGCCGCTCAGTGCCAGAAATGGAAATACAAGCCAATGGAGAAAATACCTAGAATTGTAAGTAGAACTTCTACAGAAAATAAAAAAAATGGGTGAACCACCCTGTAACATAAATTCCCTTTACAATTACTGGGTGATCAATTCAGGAAAAAAATGTCACTGCTCTTTTCTCGTCCCTTTTCTTCCCCTCCCCATCTTATACATTTTCTGTAATTTTTAACAATTTCAATAATAAAAATTATTGTTTTGAATATGAGTTTCAGTATTTTTTGTAGGTCTTATATATGGTAATGTATACTGGAACCAATAATATGGTTTTCTGATCAAACATGTCAGATGAAAAAGAAATATAAACCCCTAGCACACCAAGGCCCTCGGTACCGGAGAGTCCCCCCACCCCTACCCCCCCTCCGGAACAGTCAAAATGGCACCGAAGCACACGGAAAACTGCCGCCGCCGCCGGCTCTGCATTCATTTCCCTCCGATCTGAAATGATCAAACATTTCAGATCGGAGGGAAATGTCCTCCTCCTGACCCCTCTTCCGGTACACCGGAGCCCTCTGGTCCCCCGGAGCCCCCTCCGATTCTCCAGAGCGCTCTCCCTTCCCCCCTCTGGAGCATGCAAGATGGCGGCGTGCAGCGCACAGTAGCGCGCGGCCGCATTCATCCTGCTCTTTCTGCCGCATGTGATACGTCACATGCGACAGAAAAGTTGTCCCCAGGTACCGCCAGGTCTCCCGCCGTCAACCCCCATCAGCCCCTGGTCTTCCCCGTTACCTGGCTGCTGCTCCGTCCCCGCGATCACTCCGCCTCCTTCTGGAAAGCTGGCGGCGCATGTGCAGACAGCGGCTGTCAGCTGGATCCTTGCAAGCAGGGGACGCTGACCTCGCTGCTGCACATGCTGCTGCACTGTGGACCGGGGAGAATGAGTGCAGTAATCTGCAGCCACACTCCTCACATGGAGAGCCTGCTGTTCTAGAAAATGGGGGGTACATTCTGTGAGTGTGCCCCTCATATTCTGGAATGAGGTTACTGCAGTCACTCTGCCCTAGGTTGGACCGGGGCAGTGTGAGTGCAGTATTCAGATTACTGCACCCACACTGCTCATGGAGAGGAGCTTGCTGTTCCAGAAAATGGGGGATACATTCCCTGAACGTGCCCCCCATATTCTAGAGGGTCCAGAGTCGTCGAGGGACCTCCAAAATGGATTACAGCAACCGGAATTTGTTTATTTTCAATAAACTGGTGAAAGAGGGAATGTTTCGGGAGGTTTTTTTCAATACATTTTTTTTTCGTCTTTATTTTTTTCTATTACTATTACAAGTAGGGAACATTTTTGAAAGCTGGAGAAGGATTGCCTTGCCGACTGTACCAGAATTATCCATGACTTCTGTGCCACACAACTATTGGGTATCCAAACTGGACACATTAAATTAATTGTCCCTCTACTCTTTTTCTCACCCAAAAAGCCTATAAAGTTCATATTTTTTTCCTTTTCTTGTCCTCCTCCACCATATCAAAAGGGTCATCATGTAGTCCTCAGTCAAAATTTTTAGAGGGTCATAAGATGGACTTTGGTTTGTTAAAACACATACCGCATTCCCTGGGCGGATTATCCCCTTCATCAGTGACACTAGGGACAGTGATAATAATATCTGTAAAGCTCTGGGGAATATGACGATGCTGTCAGGGCCAGGCGGTCGGGCAGACCCAGGAGGTGGATCCACTGGTCCGAACTCTAAGATGGTGGTAAGGAGTCCGGTAGCTGAAGCACTATGGGCAGCAGAACAGTCCGTGCAAGTGTGTAACGGAGAAGTCCCTGGGACCACGGAGTCACAGATGGTAGTCCGGGTGACGTAGCTCAGGTTCGGAAGCCGAGATGAGGTCAGGCGGGGTCCGGAACCTTTGGAGCGAGATGACGGGTCACCGCAGGGATCCGAGATGGTACGTACTGTCAGATGGCAGACGGACAGCGTGCGGGGTTCGGGATTCAGCAGGACCGGATGCCGAGGCAGGATCAGCTCTAGAAGAGAGATACGTGAGTATGGCAAGGAGACACAAGGAGACCTGACTCCTAGCTTGGAAAACACGAAGATCAGGCCCCGCCCCCTTGGACAATAAACCCTTATATACCCTGTACCTGTTTAGCTTCATTTCCTGTTAATGGATGCTGGCCCTTTAAGAAAGGGTCAGTGACCGCGCGCGCGCCCTAATGCGCATGCGCGCCGCCCGGGTGCCAGAAGCCAGGGAAGGAAGCTGAGGGGAGGACGCAGGGGAGCCGGCCAGGGCCTGGGAAGCCGTCAGACGCCGGGATCGGAGGCCAGGGAACCTGGGAAGGACGGGCACCGGAGGCTGGGGAGCGGGGAGCGTGGCAGGTGAGTCGGGGAGCGGGGCTGAGGACCCGGGGAGCGGAGCAGAGGACCCGGGGAGGGGAGCCGAGGACCCGGGGAGCGTGACAGTACCCCCCCCCCACGCCCCCCTCCCCGCAACCGGGACATGAAGGCACGGATCAGAGGAGTGCCCACGTTCTCCCTGGGCTCCCAGGACCTATCCTCAGGACCATACCCCTCCCAGTCCACCAGGAAGAACTGTCGGCCTCGAACAGTCTTCATGGCCACAATATCCCTTACCGCATAGATGTCGTCCTCGGCAATAGGAGGAGGAGCCGGACTGGCAGCAGAGGAGAAGGGACCAAGGAAAACCGGCTTGAGCAGAGAGACGTGGAAGGAGTTGGGAATCCGCATCGTGGCCGGAAGCCTCAGTTTGTAGGAGACCTCATTGATCTTGCTGAGGACCTTAAACGGCCCGATGTAGCGAGGACCCAGCTTGTAGGAAGGTATCTTCAATCGGATGTACTGGGAAGCAAGCCAGACCAGGTCACCAGGAGAGAAACACGGAGGGTCCAGGCGCCTCTTGTCGGCGTGTTTCTTCATCCGCTGGGAAGCGCGCCCAAGGGACGCCTTGACAGAGTCCCAAATGGTAGCGAAGTCACGGGCTACAGTATCAGCAGCAGGGACATCCGAAGACGGAGATATAGGCAACGGGACGGAGGGCTGAAGTCCGTAAACGACATGGAAGGGAGACTTGGAGGACGACTCACTGATGTGGTGGTTATGGGAGAATTCAGCCCAAGGCAGAAGCGTGGACCAGTCGTCGTGATGGGCGTTGACATAGTGACGTAAGAAGGAGGTCAAGATCTGATTGACCCTCTCCACTTGGCCATTAGACTGAGGATGGTAAGCAGAAGAAAAGTCCAGAGTCACTCCCAGATGTTTGCAGAGCGCCCTCCAGAAGCGGGATGTGAACTGAGTTCCCCTGTCGGACACGATGTGGGATGGAAAGCCATGCAAGCGGAAGATGTGTTGTATATAGGCTTCCGCGAGTTCCTGAGCAGAGGGCAGGCCGGCCATAGGGACGAAGTGAGCCATTTTGGAGAACCGATCCACCACGACCCATATGACTGTGTGCCCGGAGGATAATGGCAAGTCCGTAATAAAGTCCATCGCTATGTGTTGCCATGGAACTGAGGGTATAGGCAGAGGCAGAAGACGGCCATATGGCAGGTGCTTGGGCGTCTTGTTCCTGGCACAAGAGGAGCAGGCAGAGACAAAAGCAGCGACGTCCGTGCGAAGGGATGGCCACCAGTAATGGCGTACAATCGCACCCCATGTTCTCTTCTGACCTGCATGACCGGCTGTTTTTGAGGCATGACCCCAGTGTAAGACTTTTTGCCTGTCGGTCTCGGAGACATAGGTCTTCCCGGGCGGTATCTGGGCCAGGGTGACAGGAGCTACCGGAATAATCTTGCTAGGAGAGATGATAGGTTGGGTACTCTCTTCCTCCTGCTCCTTGGGCATGAGAGACCTAGACAGGGCATCAGCGCGTACATTCTTGTCCGCGGGTCGGAAATGGAGCTGGAAATCAAACCTGGCAAAGAATAAGGACCACCTGGCTTGCCGTGGGTTCAGTCGCTGAGCGGACCGCAGGTATTCCAGGTTCTTGTGGTCCGTGTAGATAATCACGGGGTACACTGCTCCTTCCAGGAGGTAGCGCCACTCCTCCAGAGCCAGTTTGACCGCCAATAGTTCTCGGTCACCGATGGTGTAATTACGTTCAGGCGCTGAGAAGCTCTTGGAGAAGAAACCGCAAGTCACCATCTTCCCGGAGGAGGACTTCTGCATGAGCACTGCTCCGGCTCCTGAGGAGGAGGCATCCACCTCCAAGGTGAACTGGCGGTTTAACTCCGGTCGGTGGAGTACAGGAGAGGAGGCAAATGCTCGCTTCAGAGAGCAAAACGCGGCGTCGGCCGCAGGTGACCAGTCCTTTGGATTAGCCTCCTTCTTGGTCAAGGCGGAGAGAGGAGCAGTCAGGGCAGAGAAGTGAGGGACAAACTGGCGGTAGTAGTTGGCGAATCCCAGGAACCGTTGGATTGCCTTCAGTCCAGAAGGGGGAGGCCAGTTGAGAATGGAGGAGACCTTCTGTGGATCCATCTGCAGCCCTGTACCCGAGATGATGTATAACAGGAAAGGGAGAGAAGACTGCTCAAAGACACACTTCTCATATTTGGCGTAGAGACGATTCTCTCTCAGTCTCTGTAGAACCAGCCGTACGTTCTCTCTGTGGGTCTGGAGGTCCGGAGAGAAGACAAGGATGTCATCCAGATAAACTACTACACAGATGTAGAGGAGGTCCCGGAAAATGTCGTTCACCAATTCTTGGAATACGGCAGGAGCGTTACACAGACCGAAGGGCATTACGCAGTATTCATAGTGCCCATCGCGAGTATTAAACGCGGTCTTCCATTCGTCCCCAGAGCGGATACGAACTAGGTTGTAGGCACCCCGAAGATCCAGTTTGGTGAACACACGGGCTCCTCTGAGCCGGTCGAACAATTCGGGGATGAGCGGCAGGGGGTACTTGTTTTTTATGGTGATCTGATTCAAACCCCGGTAGTCAATGCATGGGCGTAGGTCACCCTCTTTCTTCTTAACGAAGAAGAAGCCTGCTCCCGCAGGAGAGGAGGATCTCCGGATGAATCCCTTTGCCAGGCTTTCTGTGATGTAGGTAGACATGGCCCTGGTTTCGGCTGGAGACAACGGATATATCCGTCCTCGAGGTGGTGTTGTTCCTGGGAGCAGGTCGATGGCGCAATCGTAGGGATGGTGAGGCGGAAGTACCTCAGACTCCTTCTTGTCAAAAACGTCTGCGAAGGACCAATAGGCCGAGGGCAGTTCCGGTAGGTTCTCTGGAACCGGAGGTCGTCGGATGGGTTGTATAGACTTCAGACACCTCTCATGACAGGCGGAGCCCCATCGGGTGATTTCGCCAGTACCCCAGCTGACTGATGGTTCGTGTGTCCGCAACCAGGGAAGTCCCAGCAGGATTTGATGGGACATGTGTGGAATGACGTAGAGAGCGATGTTCTCGGTGTGCAGGGCACCGATACGCAGTTCGACCGGCCTGGTGACCCAGGAGATGGTATCAGCGAGGGGTCTCCCATCCACAGAGGCAATCACTAGGGGCTTATCGAGTAGAGTAACAGGCAACTGGTACTTGTCCACCGTGGCCTGCTGGATGAAATTGCCTGCTGCTCCAGAGTCGAGGTATGCCTCAGCCGTGAAGCGCGTCTCTCCCGCTGACACTTGCACGGTCCACATAACCGGGTCTGAGAGAGTCCCAGCACCTAGGGTGGCCTCTCCTACCAACCCTAGGCTTTGGAGTTTCCCGGCCTCTCTGGACAGGAGCGTAGCAGGTGTGTGCCCTCTCCGCAGTAAAAGCAGAGACCCTTGGCGAGCCGCTCTGCTCGACGTTGTTCAGACCGCCGTACTCGGTCAATCTGCATGGGCTCGTGGACGGGAATCCCCTCTGTTGATGACTGAGGTACGGAGGACTTCCGTGGAGGAGAGGAATGCCGTACCGGACGTCTCTCACGAGATAGCTCTTTGGAGCGTTCCTGAAAACGAATGTCCACTCGAGTTGCTAGGGCAATCAGGGCATCTAGGGTGGAGGGAACGTCACGACCCGCCAACTCGTCTTTGATGCGACTCGAGAGTCCTTCCCAGAAGGCGGCTGTTAGGGCCTCATTATTCCACCCGAGTTCTGAAGCCAAAGTGCGGAAACGGATGGCATATTGGCCTACCGTCAGTGTTCCTTGACGCAGGCGGAGAAGGGATGAAGCAGACGCAGAGGCGCGTCCCGGCTCGTCGAAGGTGCTGCGAAAGGCCTGCAGGAACTCTTGAAGGTCCTTGGTCATAGGGTCCTCCTTCTCCCACAAGGGATTCATCCACGCCAGTGCCTCGCCCTCTAGGTGAGACATGATGAAGGCGACCTTGGCTTGGTCAGAGGCAAACAAATGTGGCAGCTGCGTGAAATGAAGGGAGCATTGGTTTATGAAGCCCCTGCAGGTCTTGGGATCTCCGGCATAACGAGGTGGTGAAGCCAAACGGAGTCGGGAAGCATCCGAAGAGGCTGCCACGGGTGCGGGAGCCGTGGATTGACTAGTGGAGGCCCGGAATGTTGAAGGCGTAACTGCCGCTTGTAACGTGTACAGGCGGGTGTCCACGGAAGTCATAAAGTCCAACATGCGGGTCTGGACTTCACGCTGGCGTTGGAGTTCCTCTTGCAAGGCCGCTAGTGCTGCAGCGGGATCCATGGCCTGATCTTACTGTCAGGGCCAGGCGGTCGGGCAGACCCAGGAGGTGGATCCACTGGTCCGAACTCTAAGATGGTGGTAAGGAGTCCGGTAGCTGAAGCACTATGGGCAGCAGAACAGTCCGTGCAAGTGTGTAACGGAGAAGTCCCTGGGACCACGGAGTCACAGATGGTAGTCCGGGTGACGTAGCTCAGGTTCGGAAGCCGAGATGAGGTCAGGCGGGGTCCGGAACCTTTGGAGCGAGATGACGGGTCACCGCAGGGATCCGAGATGGTACGGACTGTCAGATGGCAGACGGACAGCGTGCGGGGTTTGGGATTCAGCAGGACCGGATGCCGAGGCAGGATCAGCTCTAGAAGAGAGATACGTGAGTATGGCAAGGAGACACAAGGAGACCTGACTCCTAGCTTGGAAAACACGAAGATCAGGCCCCGCCCCCTTGGACAATAAACCCTTATATACCCTGTACCTGTTTAGCTTCATTTCCTGTTAATGGACGCTGGCCCTTTAAGAAAGGGTCAGTGACCGCGCGCGCGCCCTAATGCGCATGCGCGCCGCCCGGGTGCCAGAAGCCAGGGAAGGAAGCTGAGGGGAGGACGCAGGGGAGCCGGCCAGGGCCTGGGAAGCCGTCAGACGCCGGGATCGGAGGCCAGGGAACCTGGGAAGGACGGGCACCGGAGGCTGGGGAGCGGGGAGCGTGGCAGGTGAGTCGGGGAGCGGGGCTGAGGACCCGGGGAGCGGAGCAGAGGACCCGGGGAGGGGAGCCGAGGACCTGGGGAGCGTGACAGATGCTATATAAGCAAAGCTTAATAAACAAGTAAATAATAAGAGCTTTCTCAATCATGCTCAATTTTCTTCTGTTAGAGGCTCAAAAATTGGCATAAAAAGTTTTTCAAAAAAACTCTTACTATTATTTACCATTTGATTTATGGAGATACAGTTGTATTTTTTTTTTTTAATCCTAACTTTCTTCTTATAACTCTTGGCTCATAAATTCCAACCTTTATCAGTTAGTGACACTTGACTTATTGGATCTGTGTTGAATTTCATCTCATCACAAATTTATAGATATGATTTTACACACAAGCTAAGTGGCAGACTCATATACAGTGACTATTTTAAGTTTCAGATATTCTTTATTTCTTACTTTGTAAGATTTCTCAGTGGATTTTTTAAGTACACTTTACATTTTGAACATTAAGGTTTGGCTCTGTGCTTATTTTCTTGTATTCATATTTAATGCCTGCTAATTATGAAAACTGAAAAGTGAAAACCTGTTTAAAAAAAAACATGTTTTATTAGAAAAAAGAACAATTTTTGTAAATATGTTAATTATTAAATAAAGTAGAAAAAAGCTTGAAAAGTCATGGCATGGGCTCTGGAGTCCATTTCTACCCAGATGATTCTTACATATCAAAATGAAAAGAAGAAATGTTGACAAATAATAACTTTAATGAGAGCTGTGCTATATATCCCATATATATATATATATATATATATATATATATATATATATATATATATATATATACATACTATATTATGCATTTGTAAATGTAGGTGTATTATTTGCAATTACAAATCATGCCACTATATAATACTTTGTATAGCTATATAATGAATAAGGATCACTGATAAATAAACAGTAAGTTACGTATCATTGATCTATTTATAAAAAATGTATCACCTATTGGCCAGTGTAGGGTAAAAAAAAAGCTTCTACTGAATTATTTAAATTATTTCATTTTCTTTCAATCTTAGGTTTGTTAGACTGTAAGCAGTTTCATACGTCTACCAATGTCAAGTAGACACCATCCGCAAAATACTAGTAATATTTAGGTATTTCAACAGCTTCTGTTATTAAGTCATTGATATATTAAGTACTGTATATTCTGCTAACATTTCTTGTTGGGCAGAGTGTGTAAATCTTTATTTTTCTTATACATTAAAAATGTTATATGACTTTAAAAAAACAAAAATCTGTTTTAGTTAGCTATGAGCCATTAAAAAAAACACCTAATGACCAATATTAATTTTTATGGAATATAGTTAAAATACCTACTATGCCCATGATTAAATTACATATACTATGATTTCAGTACTTTGAAACATTACTATCTTTGCAAATATAAAGATGTTATTCCAATTTTCTTATATTTATTTAGCAGAAACCTAAAACATATCTAAACACTATTGTGCCCAGGAGAGAAGGACCATAAAATCTTTGAAAACCAACAAAGAAATCATTATTAAACCTGCAGACAAGGGGGGTGCAATAGTCGTGATGAACAAATCAGACTACATGAAGGAAGCACACAGACAACTGATGGACACACGCTACTATATAAAATTGGAGTCTGACCCTACACAGGACTATTACAAAGAACTTAACAAGTTGGTCTCTTGTTTGCCTAACATATCCTTAAGAGCTGATGAACTGATACTGGTAAGTCCAAGGCACATTCTACATGCTTCCCAAAATTCACAAATCTGGAAATCCAGGAAGACCCATTATTTCATTTGTGGGCACACTTACTGAACAAGACACTGGACGGGTAGGGGGTATCCTTAAACCCTTGGTAAGGGATAAAACCAGCTACATCCAGGACACTACTGACCTATTAAAAAAACTATCAGCAATAGGTTCTCTTTCAGAGGGAACCATCCTTGCCACCTTCGATGTGGAATCTTTGTACTTGAATATTCCACACCAGGATGGATTAAGTGCCTGCAAAGTCTTCCTGGAAAATACAGTAATTGATGCCGATTCTGTGGTGAGGCTTACAAAATTCTTCATCACCCATAATTTCTTTGCATTTGACAATAACATATATCTACAGGAGACTGGGACTGCAATGGGAAGCAAAATGGCACCACAATATGCAAATCTTTTCATGGCCAAGCTTGAGAGTGACTTTTTAACCTCTTGTCCTATCAGGCTTCTGGCCTACTACCGTTACATTGACGATATTTTAATCATCTGGACAGAGTCTGAGGAGTAGCTGGAGACCTTCCATGAACACTTTAATCAGTTTCATCCCACCATCAACCTAACACTCAACTACTCCTGTAGTGAAATCAACTTTTTGGACACCATCATTAAACTACAAAACAATGAATTAGAGACATCCCTGTACAAGAAGCCATTTGACCGTCCAACAAAATGGGAAATGGGACAGTTTTCATCCCAAACACATAAAAAACTCTATAGTGTACAGTCTGGCAATCAGGTACAATCGGATATGTTCCAACACTACAGATAGAGACAATCACCTTAAGGGCCTCAGAAAGACCTTTTTAAATGAAGGCTACCACCCAAGAACAATTAAAACCAGATTACAAGAGTCACTAGAATATCAAGAAACCATCTCCTACATTATAACACTAAAGGAGAAAACCATCGGGTCCCTCTTGTAATCACCTACAACCCAAATCTGGAGAGGTTAAGAGGAGCTGCACGGAGAATACAACCATTACTGCAAAAAGAGGCTCAATTAAAATCTATTTTTCCAGACCCTCCACTTCTGTGTTTTAGGCAGCCCCCAAATCTAAGAAGCATCATTGTCAGAAACTCCCTGTTCTCTCCAACAACAGGAACATTTCCCTGCAACCAGAAAAACTGTAGGACCTGTTCATTTATATTGACAACAGACAAGATAAAGATTCCCAGATCATATCCGGACTATAAGATCCCAGGTACCTTCAGCTGCACCAAAACTAATGTGGTGTACTTAATTATATGTACCAAATGTCCAACTGGGTTCTGTATGTAGGGGAGACAGGACAACAACTCAGGACAAGGATGAATTCTCACTGCCACACAATTAGAGAAAAAAGGATAGATCTACCTGTGGCCAAAAATTTTTGTAACCCCGACCACAACATCATGGACATGAAATTGCTGGTATTGAAAGGAAATTTGAAGTCTCAGAGAGACAGAAGGGTTTGGGAATGCAAACTTTTGATAACCTTTGACACATTCAGAGCAGGAATGAATGTGTCACATGGATTTATGTCTTTTTAAGAAAGGTGCTCCTCAGACCATCTTGGGGCATCTCAGCCCGGACCAGACCCCGATCAGAGGTAAATAAAACTTTTACACTGCTTATCTATGAACTGCTACAATATTTATGGCCACAACAGTTTGTCCTCTTGCCATACTGATAGTTCTGCTTCACATAGCTTGTCTTATTTACTGCCCCTTTATATGTCCAGTTGTATATAAATATGTGATTCTTCAGATTTTGTGTTAGGCCTCTTTCACACGTCGGTGTCTCCGGTACGTGTTTGGTCCTTTTCCTCATGTACTGGAGACACGGGCACACGTAGACCCATTAAAATCAATGGGTCTGCGCTCACGTGCGTGTTCTGCCATGGACCGTGTGGAGCATACGTGTGTCCGTGTGCTCCACACGTCAACATGTCCGTTTTTCTCCGGCATAATGGGTGTCACATAGCCTGCAAACGGACCACACGGAGGTGTTCCGTGGGAAACGCACCGGAGAAAACACACGTGTTTGAGAAGATAAAAAAAAAACTTTACTCACCTTCTCCAGCGCTGCTGTCTCTGCCGCTGCTGGCACTTGCTTCCGACCGCTGCTCATTATGCTCATTGAATATTCACTTCACTGCGGCCGGAAGCTGCAGCAGCGGGGAGTCGGCAGGACCAGAGACCAAAGATCAGCACCACGGACAGTGACGCCAGGGACAGGTGAGCAGAAAGTTCCCGTTCTTCATGTGTTATCACAGATAATACACAGAGAACACACGTAGGCCATAAGCACGGCTCACGGAGGGCAAAATGCACCTCTGACATGTCCGTGAAAAACGTGTGTGGTTTTTCATGAACGTGTAAAAGAGGCCTAATACTGAGCCTGATGAAGAGACCTGAGTAGTCTCGAAAGCTTGCTATTATTACAATTTTTTCAGTTAGCCATTAAAAGGTATCAACCACTGAGGATTCTCAGTTCTTTGAAACAATTTTTTTTAAACACTATTGTGAATTCTAAACAGTTACAGAAATTAAATGCGAAATTTGGTCCTCTTTCACTGACAACGCATTTTTTTTGCTTGTGTTTTCTACTCCTGCATTGGATAATGTCTTACCATTGCTCAACAGTAATCTACAATTATTGATGGATTCCATTTTACTTGATATCTTTTCTCCATAGCTGCAATATCTTGGTGAAATCTCTCACCTTGCTCTTCACTCTTATCTGCTCCACAAATTCATGGTAAAAAGTCTAGATGTGAATGTAAGAAATAGAGATGAGCGAACCTGTTCGATAAAGGTTCGTCAATTTCAAGTTCAGTACGATCCTTAGCCTGTTTGTTCGGACTCGGCAACCCCGAGCATTTTCCCCAAAAGTCAGTAATATTCGTTTTTGTTCATTTTTTGCCCCCGAATGCTTGTCACGTTTCAAAAAATGCTTTCTTTTAATAGCATTTTCGGCTTTTGTAAAGGACTGTGGTGTTATCTGATGTGAATGTGTAAAATCAGGCGAGGAAGCAGGGACTCTGGACTGGGAGAAGGCTTTTGGCATGCAGCGCTTTATTTTCTTTTTCTTAACTTAATTTGTGTATGTTGCCGCAGCCAATCACAGCGCAGCAAACATGCACAAGGTTCAGACAGAAGGGCTTCTGTGATTGGCTGTTTAAGTCACATGTCCGTTTGCATATACAAACGCTGGCTCAGCCTATTCCCATAGAAATGAGGACAACTTCAGTTATTGGAAAGCCTACTCCATTTGATTTCTTTGGCAGGCACACATCAATGTGATGTCAGGTCAGGAAGAGGAGGGGGACAAAATAGAGCATGATAATGAAGTTGTAGATCCCACTTGGTTTTAACCCAGAGGCACCACAGGTGACTAGTTCAGCATATGAGGAGGAGGAGGAGGAAGAAGCTGAGGATGTTACGGTGGTGATTCCCACACAAACAGATAGTGATGCCACCTTGAGAAGCACTGCATTGTCACCCACAGTTCTGGCTAATGGTTAGCAGCGGTTGCGGGTCTGCAGTTCGCAGGAAGGGTGGATTAGCCTGGGCCTTTTTGGAGAATGTAAAGATTACCCAAATTCCATTATTTGCCAACATTATAAACAACAATTGAGTAGAGGTAAAAATTCAAATACTTTTATTTCTACATGCATGAGCAAGCACACGCGCAATCAAGATGCATTACTGTGAGAATCTCATTGCGGTAAAATTCTTACGAACGGGACTACCCAACCACTGGCAGCCAATTCAACATTGTTTGCTGCTTCTTCCTCCTTATTAGAGATGAGCGAACCGGTCCCGGTTCGGCTCGAGGTCGGTTCGCCGAACGGAGCTCCCGTTCGAGTTCGGCTCGTCGAACGTTCGACGAACCGAACTCGAGCCAATAGGAAACAATGGCAGGCAATCACAAACACAGAAAACACCCTCAAAGGTGTCCAAAAGGTCACAAACAACTCACAACACATAGGAAAGTGACAAGGACATATACTCATGTGAAAACAAAAGAGCTGGACAAGGAAAAAGAGGAGGAGACACAGATATATGAGTATATGCAAGGAAACATCGATTCCATTATTGTGCAACTTGAGCCCTGCTCATTTTAGGCTTCCAATCTTGATAAATTGCCTGAGCTCGCCACGTACGCCTTGGGGATCTTGTTGTGTCCTGCAGCCAGCGTTCTCTCGGAACCTGTCTTCAGTGCTGCTGGGGGTCTGCTGGCAGATAAGCACACATGTCTGTCCACTGACAATGTGGACATGGCTCTCAGAAGACTTTTCTTCCCCTGGGTATTTTTGAGAGTGCTTCATGCAAAGCATCTTTTTCTTTTTCAAAAGGGGGCTCAACCGATGCCAGTCAAGTGGGGTGTGTGTGGCCCAGTTAGTGGCAACGAGGGAGACTGTGGTTGGAGTCCCCTCGCTGTGTCTCTAAAAGAACCAAGATGAACAAGTCATGGCTCTCAGAGGACTTTTCTTCCCCTGGGTCAGCCAGGGGACGGGAAAGGCACGCGTATTTTTGAGAGTGCTTCATGCAAAGCATCTTTTTCTTTTTCAAAAGGGGGCTCAACCGATGCCAGTCAAGTGGGGTGTGTGTGGCCCAGTTAGTGGAAACGAGGGAGACTGTGGTTGGAGTCCCCTCGCTGTGTCTCTAAAAGAACCAAGATGAACAAGTCATGGCTCTCAGAGGACTTTTCTTCCCCTGGGTCAGCCAGGGGACGGGAAAGGCACGCGTATTTTTGAGAGTGCTTCATGCAAAGCATCTTTTTCTTTTTCAAAAGGGGGCTCAACCGATGCCAGTCAAGTGAGGTGTGTGTGGCCCAGTTAGTGGAAACGAGGGAGACTGTGGTTGGAGTCCCCTCGCTGTGTCTCTAAAAGAACCAAGATGAACAAGTCATGGCTCTCAGAGGACTTTTCTTCCCCTGGGTCAGCCAGGGGACGGGAAAGGCACGCGTATTTTTGAGAGTGCTTCATGCAAAGCATCTTTTTCTTTTTCAAAAGGGGGCTCAACCGATGCCAGTCAAGTGGGGTGTGTGTGGCCCAGTTAGTGGCAACGAGGGAGACTGTGGTTGGAGTCCCCTCGCTGTGTTTCTAAAAGAACCAAGATGAACAAGTCATGGCTCTGAGGACTTTTCTTCCCCTGGGTCAGCCAGGGGACGGGAAAGGCACGCGTATTTTTGAGAGTGCTTCATGCAAAGCATCTTTTTCTTTTTCAAAAGGGGGCTCAACCGATGCCAGTCAAGTGGGGTGTGTGTGGCCCAGTTAGTGGAAACGAGGGAGACTGTGGTTGGAGTCCCCTCGCTGTGTTTTACATGCTTTTAGAAAGGCATGACATGGCTTGGAGGTTGACTTTCATCATCTGCAAACTGTTGGCTACCAAAATGCTGCCTTTCCAACAACTGTGGTTATAGACAATGAGGAACATACTGATGAAGATGAGACGCAGATACCCGATTGGGATGACAACTTAAATATTCGGTCAGGGCAAGAAGAGGCTCGGTCTGAGGGGGAGGGGAGTGCAAACACAACAATTGATGATGAAGTTCTAGATCCCACCTACTGTCAACCCACAGTCAGACACTCGAGGAGGTCAACAGAGGCGGTGGAGGAGGATGCAACCGACGTCGAAGTAACCTTGCGCCTTCCTGGACACAGTCGGAGCACTGGTAGCACGTCTACAACTGCATCCTCAGCCACCACTCTGCCTCTGAGCATTATTCGGGGTGGATCAACAGGTCGCATGGCCTCTAAGCCTTGCCTAGCCTGGTCCTTTTTTGACATAAAAAAAGATCGACCAAATTATGTGATCTGTAACATTTGGCATGGTTATCTTACTAGAGGTCAAAACCTCAGCAGTTTGACAACTTCTTCCATGAATCGTCACATGAATAAATATCATATGGCCTGGTGGGAAGCTCACCGTGCTGCAATGCGGCCTAGCGGAGCCAACCATCCACCGCCTGCCCCTTCCAGTGCATCCGCGCGCTCGTCATCTTCTAGGACTGTGGGGACAGCTGTCACACCTGTTTTTCCACCCACAACTTCCACCACTGTAACCGCAACAGGCAGTTTGCTTAATAGGTCGTCAGTTGGTTTGGAAGGGGAAACAAGTGATTGTGTACAGCTCTCTCAAACATCGATAGCACCAACGTTGGATGAAGGCAACATCATGTCTCCGCCTGCACTTTCCTCACAAACCTGCATTTTTCCAGGGACACCCTACTCAACACCGTCTACACACAGCAGCCAGATCTCTGTCCCTCAGATGTGGTCAAATAAAAGGCCACTTCCTGCGACCCATGACAAAGCTAAGAGGTTGACTCTATCCCTCTGTAAGCTGTTGGCTACCGAAATGCTGCCTTTCCGCCTAGTGGACACACAGGATTTTAGAGACCTTATGTCTGTCGCTGTGCCCCAGTACCAGATGCCTAGTCACCACTACTTCTCTAAGAAAGGTGTGCCCGCGCTACACCAGCATGTCACACACAACATCACCGCTTCCTTGAGAAACTCTGTGTGTGAACGGGTGCATTTCACCACCGATACTTGGACCAGTAAGCATGGACAGGGACGTTACATGTCGCTGACTGGCCACTGGGTAACTATGGTGATAGATGGTGAAGGGTCTGCTGCACAAGTCTTGCCGTCCCCACGACTTGTGTGTCAATCCTCTGTCTGTCCAAGTTCCGCCACTGCTTCTGCATCCTCCACCTCATCTGGGTCCTCCACCTCCGCCCCAAGCCTGCCTGGTCAGGCCACCAGCGTTCTCACTGCGCAGAAGGAATCACGCACCCCTCATTACTATGCTGGCAGCAGAGCGCAACGGCATCAGGCGGTCTTTAGCTTGACATGTCTTGGGAATAAGAGTCACACAGCTGAGGAGTTGTGGTCAGCTCTGCGGTCCGAGTTTAATAAATGGTTGTCTCCACTCAACCTGCAGCCTGGTAAGGCCGTGTGCGACAATGCTGCAAACCTGGGTGCGGCCCTTCGCCTGGGCAAGGTGACACACGTACCTTGTATGGCTCACGTGTTGAACCTTGTCGTCCAGCAATTTTTAACACACTATCCCGGCCTAGATGGCCTTCTGAACAGGGCACGAAAACTGTCTGCTCACTTCCGCCGTTCAAGCGCCGCAGCTGAGCGACTTGCATCGCTCCAGAAGTCTTTCGGCCTGCCGGTTCATCGCCTGAAATGCGATGTGGCGACACGCTGGAATTCAACTCTCCACATGTTACAGTGACTGTGGCAGCACCGCAGAGCCCTGGTGCAATACGTCATGACGTATAGCCTGGGCCAACGAGATGCAGAGGTGGGGCAGATCACCCTGATGGAGTGATCTCAGATCAAGGACCTATGCACCCTTCTGCACAGTTTCGACATGGCGACGAATATGTTTAGCGCTAACAATGCCATTATCATCATGACGATTCCAGTCATTTACATGCTGGAGCACATGCTAAACACTATTCGGAGTCAGGGGGTGGGACAACAGGAAGGGGAGGAACTACAGGAGGATTCATATGCGCAAGACACAACAACATCACCAAGGTCCAGACGTTCATCATCACCAACGCGGCAGGCATGGGACCATGGGGGACAGGGATCAACAAGGGCGCATGGTAGCAGGAGAGATGTTGAGGAAGGTGCAGGAGGACATGAAGATATGGAGGACGAACTGTCCATGGACATGGAAGACTCAGCAGATGAGGGGGAGCTTGGTCAAATTTCAGTTGAAAGAGGTTGGGAGGAGATGTCAGAGGAAGAAAGAACGGTTAGCACCTCTATGCCACAAACACAGCGTGGACTTGGTCCGCATGGCTGCGCAAGACACATGAGTGCCTTCTTGTTGCACTACCTCCAACATGACCCTCGTATTGTGAAAATTAGAAGTGATGATGACTACTAGCTTGCCACACTATTAGATCCCCGGTACAAGTCCAAATTTTGTGACATAATTCCACCCATAGAAAGGGACGCACGTATGCAGGAGTATCAGCAGAAGCTGTTACTCGATCTTAGCTCGGCTTTTCCACCAAACAACCGTGCAGGTGAAGGGAGTGATTCTTCCAGTTGGAACTTGACAAACATGGGACGGCCTCGTCATCTTCAACAGTCTACCCGTACCAGTAGGACCGGATCTGGTGCTGGTAACAGCAATTTTATGGAATCTTTTAATAATTTTTTTAGACCCTCCTTTGCAAGGCCACCAGAGACAACAAGTCTGACACATAGTCAACGGATGGAGAGGATGATACAGGAGTATCTCCAAATGAACATCGATGCAATGACTTTTCAAATGGAGCCTTGCTCCTTTTGGGCTTCAAATCTAGAAAAATGTCCAGAGCTCTCCAGTTACGCCTTGAAGATTTTGTCGTGTCCAGCTGCCAGCGTTGTCTCTGAACGTGTCTTCAGTGCTGCTGGGTGTGTGCTGACAGATAAGCGCACGCGTCTGTCCAGTGACAATGTGGACAGACTGACGTTCATCAAAATGAACAAGTCATGGATCCAGAATGAATTTACTACCCCTGTGTCATCCTGGGGAGAGTAAATGCTTGTGGATTTGGAATGTGCTTGATGCAAATCAAAACATCCTGTTTGCAGCTATGGCACAAGTGCTGCCACTGATGAGGTGTCTGTGTGCCCAATTTTTGGAAAAAAGGTAGACTCCGCTTGGAGTAACCCTTGCTTGCTGTGTTTTTTAAAAATGATACAAGATGAACAGATCTGAAGGCAAGATGAAGGCAACATCATGTCTCCGCCTGCACTTTCCTCACAAACCTGCATTTTTCCAGGGACACCCTACTCAACACCGTCTACACACAGCAGCCAGATCTCTGTCCCTCAGATGTGGTCAAATAAAAGGCCACTTCCTGCGACCCATGACAAAGCTAAGTGGTTGACTCTATCCCTCTGTAAGCTCTTGGCTACTGAAATGCTGCCTTTCCGCATGGTGGACACACAGGATTTTAGAGACCTTATGTCTGTCACTGTGCCCCAGTACCAGATGCCCAGTCGCCACTACTTCTCTAAGAAAGGTGTGCCTGCGCTACACCAGCATGTCGCACACAACATCACCGCTTCCTTGAGAAACTCTGTGTGTGAACAGGTGCATTTCACCACCGATACTTGGACCAGTAAGCATGGATAGGGACGTTACATGTCGCTGACTAGGCACTGGCAAACTATGGTGAGAGATGGAGAAGGGTCTGCTGTACAAGTCTTGCCGTCCCCACGAGTTGTTTCAATCCTTGTTCTGTATGTAGAAGTTAATACACTGCTTCTGCCTCTTCAACCTCGTGTGGGTCATCCACCTTGGCGCAAACCCTGTGTGGTCAGGCCACCCTTCCTTGCAACTGCGCACAAGGACTACCACACACCTCCTTACTATGCTGGCAGCAGAGCTCAATGCCATCAGGCGGTCAAAGTTTTACTTTGAATTGTATGGGAAATGTGAGTCACACCGCTATTCCAGAGAATAGTAGTCAGGCAGGGTCAAAACATTAATTGAGGAACAGGAACAGAATGGGACGGCCATGACTTAATCAGAAAACAAGCAGAGGTGAAATGCGGATCGGCCAACAAGGTACATAAACAGCAAGCAGGAAAAGTAGTCAGGTAACAAGCACACAAAATCATAAAACTGAACTGGGGGTAAAATTAACCAGAGGTTCATAGCTATGTCTGGCAGTGGTCTGCAGACAGGATGGTCATAAAAAAGGGTGTGGTATCTTCACATTGGTTGTAGCTGAATGATGGTATTTCATCTGTGAGATACCCACCAGCTACATTCAGCCAGAGATTCTGCATCTGTCAAGGTAATGCAGCCCAGTGGGTGAGCATAACCTGCGTCCACCTGCGCTGCTGGCATCGACTCCTCTCCCATCATCAGCACTATGCATGAAAGGAACACGTTGTCACCTGGCGACTGGAGTACAAATTGCCGGAGCGGACTCCGTTGGTGACTTAACAGCCGTGTGCGGCAATGATGCAAACCTGGCTGCGGGCCATCCTCAGGGCAATGTGACACACGTGCCTTGTATGGCTCACGTGTTGAATCTGATTCTCCAGCAATTTTTAAAACACCATCACGGCCTACATGGCCTTGTGCAGCGTGCACGCTCGCTATGTGCTCACTTCCATCGTGCGCACACAGCAGCTCCACAACTTTCATCACTCCGGAAGTCTTAGGGTCTGGCACTTAAACGCCGGAAATGCGATGTTCCGACACGCAGGAATTGGAATCTGCACATGTTGCAGCGTGTGTGGCAGCACCGCAGAGCCCTGCTGAAATATGGTATGACATATAGCCTGGGATAACTTGATCAAGAGGTGGTGCAGATCACACTGCTGGAGTGGTGTCAGATCAAGGACCTATGCACCCTGCTACACAGTTTTGAAATGTCGACGAAGATGTTTAGCACTGGCAATGTCATTCTCAGCGTGACAATTCTGGTCATCTACATGATGGAGCACACTGTAATTATTATTCGGAGTCAGGTGTTGGGACAAGAGGAAGGGGAGGAAGTACAGGAGTAGTCATATGCGGAAGGGATAACAAGATCTACGAGGTCCAGATGGTCAGCGGCACCTATGCGGCAGTCATGGTGAGGGAGAGGGATTAACAAGGGCGCATAGTATCAGCAAAAAGTGTTGATGAAAGTGCAGGAGCCCATGAAGAAATGGAGGACGAACTGGAGATGGGCATGGAAGACTCAGCAGATGAGTGAGAGCTTGCTCACATTTCGGTTGTGCGAGGTTGTGGGTAGAGGGCAGAGGAAGGATGCACGATTCTCACCTCTCTGCCACCAACACACCAAGGACTTGGTCCTCCTGGATGCACAAGACACATGAGCGCCTTCTTGCTGCACTACCTACATGACCCTCGGATTGTATGAATTTGAAGTAATCCTGAATACTGGGTTGCCACACTGTTAGATCCCCGGTACAAGACAAAATTTGGCGAACTAATTCCTGCCATAGAAATAGACGCACGTATACAGGAGTATCTGCAGAATGTGGTACGCAATCTTAGATCTACTTTTCCACTAAACACCAGTGCTGCACAGAGTGAATCTCAACGCTTTGTCAAGGATAGGAGGAAATGGTCTTTTACTTGTCCACATGGGAGGGACCGAGGGATGGCTGCTGTGCTGAGATGGCGTTGAGTACGGTGTCCCTGCACAGTTGCACTTTTGGTCATATCCCAAAATGAGTTGAAAAAGGACAGATGCTGTTGGAAAGGGGAACAGGTGTGTTGGAAAGGGGAAAAAAGTTTTGGTCCGTGGATTTGGTGGTTAAGCAACTGTAACATTTGCTGAAGAAACAACATCTGTTACAGTGGGACTGGCAGATTTGGATAAAGTGGTATATAATCTGTGACCGCTATATAACGAAAATTAATAAGAAAAGAAAGAGAAAGGTATATATCCCCATCAGCAGTCAGTGTCCACCGTGCTCCCAGTTAGAAAAGGAGAGGTTGGCAACTTGAAGGTTTGGTGGAGGATACAGAGCTGTGTGGCTATGAAACTAATAGTAGCCTGAACCGAGTTAGACGCCATTCGGATCTGGAGACTGTGAGCCCTGTTAGCGTCACAGGGTCCACATGCCCACCCAGCCCAGGAACTCCCTGTTAACAACACAGGGGCCATTGAGTACGCTGACCGTGTGCGTAGGGGCCACACCTGTGGACAACAGGCGCATCAGCAGCAGCAGGCCTGTTAATGCCACTGGGCTGCACAAGCAGGACTGTTAGGACAGGAGCTGGTCTTAACCGTTCTGCGTTACCAACTGTGTGCATCCACCACCCTATCCCTGCCTACCTCTGGCCTAAAGCCGCAATGGGTTCAACACATGGAGGTCTGCTCTTTCGGAGCATAATAGAAGACTGCGCACCTCCTTGTTGGCTCCTGCCCCTTTTATAACCTGGGTCCGCCCCAAACCAGGGTGAACCACAATGCACCTCCTGGAGACAAAAGTAGAGTGACACGTCATCAGTGGCATAACTAGCGTCCTATTTGGAAACGCAACTTCAATTATGACCTCATGGCTGCCATGACCCAAACACCTCACCAGTCATCGTCTGACCATCAATAATGCGGTGACAAGTCATAGGTGTGGGCCTCTGCAAGCCATTTGGGAAGACACCTGATGCCCTGTGGTCTATATGGGACCCCCACATCAGGGCCAGGGCCAAAGAGTTCATTACCGGACCTAGTCTCTGATGCAGGAAGTGCCTGAGCATGCTCAGTAGCATGAAATACAGTCTCTGAAAAAAGACTATCAGCTTTAGCATGGTGTCTAGGCACTAGAGATGAGCGAACCGGTCCCGGTTCGGCTCGAGGCGGTTCGCCGAACGGGGGGTCTGGCTCGAGTTCGGCTCGTCGAACGTTCGACGAACCGAACTCGAGCCCATAGGAAACAATGGCAGGCAATCACAAACACAGTAAAACACCTAGAAAACACCCTCAAAGGTGTCCAAAAGGTGACAAACAACTCACAACACAACACAAACACATGGGAAAGTGACAAGGACATGTACTCATGCGAAAACAAAACAGCTGGACAAGGAAAAAGAGGAGGACACACAGATATAGGCATGGCACGCCCTTCTAAAGTCATGTAAAACACCGCAAGGTGACTCCAAGCGGAGTCTCCCTTTTTTCCAAAAATTGGGCCCCACACACCCACCCCTTCAGTGGCAGCAGTTGTGCCCCAGTTGTACACTTCACAGCTAGATTTGCATCAAGCACATTCAAAAATACGCCATTCTTATCCGTCCCCAGGATGACACCGGGGTAGGTAGCAAAGTCTTTCCTGATCCCAGCTCTGTTCATCTTGGCTTCTTTTAAAAACACAGCAAGCAAGGGTTACTCCAAGCGGAGTCTCCCTTTTTTCCAAAAATTGGGCCCCACACACACCCACCCCTTCAGTGGCAGCACTTGGGCCCCAGTTGTACACTTCACAGCTAGATTTGCATCAAGCACATTCAAAAATACGCTATTCTTAACCGTCCCCAGGATGACACCGGGGTAGGTAGCAAAGTCTTTCCTGATCCCAGCTCTGTTCATCTTGGCTTCTTTTAAAAACACAGCAAGCAAGGGTTACTCCAAGCGGAGTCTCCCTTTTTTCCAAAAATTGGGCCACACAGACACCCACCCCATCAGTGGCAGCACTTGGGCCCTAGTTGCAAACAGGATGTTTTGATTTGCATCAAGCACATTCAAAAATACGCTATTCTTAGCCGTCCCCAGGATGACACCGGGGTAGGTAGCAAAGTCTTTCCTGATCCCAGCTCTGTTCATCTTGGCTTCTTTTAAAAACACAGCAAGCAAGGGTTACTCCAAGCGGAGTCTCCCTTTTTTCCAAAAATTGGGCCACACAGACACCCACCCCATCAGTGGCAGCACTTGGGCCCTAGTTGCAAACAGGATGTTTTGATTTGCATCAAGCACATTCAAAAATACGCTATTCTTAGCCGTCCCCAGGATGACACCGGGGTAGGTAGCAAAGTCTTTGCTGACCCATGACTTGTTCATCTTGGCTTCTTTTAAAAACAATGTAAGCAAGGGTTACTCCAAGCGGAGTCTCCCTTTTTTCCAAAAATTGGGCCACACAGACACCCACCCCATCAGTGGCAGCACTTGGGCCCTAGTTGCAAACAGGATGTTTTGATTTGCATCAAGCACATTCAAAAATACGCTATTCTTAGCCGTCCACAGGATGACACCGGGGTAGGTAGCAAAGTCTTTCCTGATCCCAGCTCTGTTCATCTTGGCTTCTTTTAAAAACACAGCAAGCAAGGGTTACTCCAAGCGGAGTCTCCCTTTTTTCCAAAAATTGGGCCACACAGACACCCACCCCATCAGTGGCAGCACTTGGGCCCTAGTTGCAAACAGGATGTTTTGATTTGCATCAAGCACATTCAAAAATACGCTATTCTTAGCCGTCCCCAGGATGACACTGGGGTAGGTAGCAAAGTCTTTGCTGACCCATGACTTGTTCATCTTGGCTTCTTTTAAAAACAATGTAAGCAAGGGTTACTCCAAGCGGAGTCTCCCCTTTTTTCCAAAAATTGGGCCCCACACACACCCACCCATTCAGTGGCAGCAGTTGTGCCCCAGTTGTACACTTCACAGCTAGATTTGCATCAAGCACATTCAAAAATACGCCATTCTTATCCGTCCCCAGGATGACACCGGGGTAGGTAGCAAAGTCTTTCCTGATCCCAGCTCTGTTCATCTTGGCTTCTTTTAAAAACACAGCAAGCAAGGGTTACTCCAAGCGGAGTCTCCCTTTTTTCCAAAAATTGGGCCACACAGACACCCACCCCATCAGTGGCAGCACTTGGGCCCTAGTTGCAAACAGGATGTTTTGATTTGCATCAAGCACATTCAAAAATACGCTATTCTTAGCCGTCCCCAGGATGACACCGGGGTAGGTAGCAAAGTCTTTCCTGATCCCAGCTCTGTTCATCTTGGCTTCTTTTAAAAACACAGCAAGCAAGGGTTACTCCAAGCGGAGTCTCCCTTTTTTCCAAAAATTGGGCCACACAGACACCCACCCCATCAGTGGCAGCACTTGGGCCCTAGTTGCAAACAGGATGTTTTGATTTGCATCAAGCACATTCAAAAATACGCTATTCTTAGCCGTCCCCAGGATGACACCGGGGTAGGTAGCAAAGTCTTTCCTGATCCCAGCTCTGTTCATCTTGGCTTCTTTTAAAAACACAGCAAGCAAGGGTTACTCCAAGCGGAGTCTCCCTTTTTTCCAAAAATTGGGCCACACAGACACCCACCCCATCAGTGGCAGCACTTGGGCCCTAGTTGCAAACAGGATGTTTTGATTTGCATCAAGCACATTCAAAAATACGCTATTCTTAGCCGTCCCCAGGATGACACCGGGGTAGGTAGCAAAGTCTTTCCTGATCCCAGCTCTGTTCATCTTGGCTTCTTTTAAAAACACAGCAAGCAAGGGTTACTCCAAGCGGAGTCTCCCTTTTTTCCAAAAATTGGGCCACACAGACACCCACCCCATCAGTGGCAGCACTTGGGCCCTAGTTGCAAACAGGATGTTTTGATTTGCATCAAGCACATTCAAAAATACGCTATTCTTAGCCGTCCCCAGGATGACACCGGGGTAGGTAGCAAAGTCTTTCCTGATCCCAGCTCTGTTCATCTTGGCTTCTTTTAAAAACACAGCAAGCAAGGGTTACTCCAAGCGGAGTCTCCCTTTTTTCCAAAAATTGGGCCCCACACACACCCACCCCTTCAGTGGCAGCAGTTGTGCCCCAGTTGTACACTTCACAGCTAGATTTGCATCAAGCACATTCAAAAATACGCTATTCTTAACCGTCCCCAGGATGACACCGGGGTAGGTAGCAAAGTCTTTCCTGATCCCAGCTCTGTTCATCTTGGCTTCTTTTAAAAACACAGCAAGCAAGGGTTACTCCAAGCGGAGTCTCCCTTTTTTCCAAAAATTGGGCCACACAGACACCCACCCCATCAGTGGCAGCACTTGGGCCCTAGTTGCAAACAGGATGTTTTGATTTGCATCAAGCACATTCCAAATCCACAAGCATTTACTCTCCCCAGGATGACACAGGGGTAGTAAATTCCTTCTGGATCCATGACTTGTTCATTTTGATGAACGTCAGTCTGTCCACATTGTCACTGGACAGACGCGTGCGCTTATCTGTCAGCACACACCCAGCAGCACTGAATACACGTTCAGAGACAACGCTGGCAGCTGGACACGACAAAATCTCCAAGGCGTAAGTTGCGAGCTCTGGCCATTTTTGTAGGTTTGAAGCCCAAAAGGAGCAAGGCTCCAGTTGCACAGTCATGGCATCGATGTTCATTTGGAGATACTCCTGTATCATCCTCTCCAGCCGTTGACTATGTGTCAGACTTGTTGTCTCTGGTGGCCTTGCAAAAGAGGGTCTAAAAAAATTATGAAAAGATTCCATAAAATTGCTGTTACCGGCACCAGAAAAGGTCCTACTGGTACGGGTAGACTGTTGAAGATGACGAGACCGTCCCATGTTTGTCAAGTTACAACTGGGAGATTCACTCCCTGCACCTGCACGGTTGTTTGGTGGAAAAGCCGAGCTAAGATCTAGTAACAGCTTCTGCTGATACTCCTGCATACGTGCGTCCCTTTCTATGGCTGGAATTATGTCACAAAATTTGGACTTGTACCGGGGATCTAATAGTGTGGCAATCCAGTAGTCATCATCACTTCTAATTTTGACAATACGACTGTCATGTTGGAGGTAGTGCAACAAAAAGGCACTCATGTGTCTTGCGCAGCCATGCGGACCAAGTCCATGCTGTGTTTGTGGCATAGAGGTGCTACCCGTTCTTTCTTCCTCTGACATCTGACCCCAACCTCTTTCAACTGAAATTTGACCAAGGTCTCCCTCATCCGCTGAGTCTTCCATGTCCATGGACAGTTCGTCCTCCATTTCTTCATGTTCTCCTGCACCTTGCTCAACATTTCGCCTGCTACTATGCGCCCTTGTCGATCCCTGTCCCCCATGGTCCCATGCCTGCTGCGTTGGTGATGATGAACGTCTGGACCTTCGTGATGTTGTTGTCCCTTGCGCATATGAATCCTCCTGTAGTTCCTCCCCTTCATGTTGTCCCACCCCCTGACTCCGAATAGTGTTTAGCGTGTGCTCCAGCATGTAAATGACTGGAATCGTCATGCTGATAATGGCATTGTCAGAGCTAAACATATTCGTCGCCATGTCGAAACTGTGCAGAAGGGTGCATAGGTCCTTGATCTGAGACCACTCCATCAGGGTGATCTGCCCCACCTCTGCATCTCGTTGGCCCAGGCTATACGTCATGACGTATTGCACCAGGGCTCTGCGGTGCTGCCACAGTCGCTGTAACATGTGGAGAGTTGAATTCCAGCGTGTCGCCACATCGCATTTCAGGCGATGAACCGGCAGGCCGAAAGACTTCTGGAGCGATGCAAGTCGCTCTGCTGCGGCGCTTGAACGGCGGAAGTGAGCTGACAGTTTTCGTGCCCTGTTCAGAAGGCCATCTAGGCCGGGATAGTGTGTTAAAAATTGCTGCACGACAAGGTTCAACACGTGAGCCATACAAGGTACGTGTGTCACCTTGCCCAGGCGAAGTGCCGCACCCAGGTTTGCAGCATTGTCGCACACGGCCTTACCAGGCTGCAGTTTGAGTGGAGACAACCATTTATTAAACTCGGACCGCAAAGCTGACCACAACTCCTCAGCTGTGTGACTCTTATTACCAAGACATGTCAAGCTAAAGACCGCCTGATGCCGTTGCGCTCTGCTGCCAGCATAGTAATGAGGGGTGCGTGATTCCTTCTGCGCAGTGAGAACGCTGGTGGCCTGACCAGGCAGGCTTGGGGCGGAGGTGGAGGACCCAGATGAGGTGGAGGATGCAGAAGCAGTGGCGGAACTTGGACAGACAGAGGATTGACACACAAGTCGTGGGGACGGCAAGACTTGTGCAGCAGACCCTTCACCATCTATCACCATAGTTACCCAGTGCCCAGTCAGCGACATGTAACGTCCCTGTCCATGCTTACTGGTCCAAGTATCGGTGGTGAAATGCACCCGTTCACACACAGAGTTTCTCAAGGAAGCGGTGATGTTGTGTGCGACATGCTGGTGTAGCGCGGGCACACCTTTCTTAGAGAAGTAGTGGCGACTAGGCATCTGGTACTGGGGCACAGCGACAGACATAAGGTCTCTAAAATCCTGTGTGTCCACTAGGCGGAAAGGCAGCATTTCGGTAGCCAACAGCTTACAGAGGGATAGAGTCAACCTCTTAGCTTTGTCATGGGTCGGAGGAAGTGGCCTTTTATTTGACCACATCTGAGGGACAGAGATCTGGCTGCTGTGTGTAGACGGTGTTGAGTAGGGTGTCCCTTGAAAAATGCAGGTTTGTGAGGAAAGTGCAGGCGGAGACATGATGTTGCCTTCATCCAACGTTGGTGCTATCGATGTCTGAGAGAGCTGTACACACTCACTTGTTTCCCCTTCCAAACCAACTGACGACCTTACAAGCAAACTGCCTGTTGCGGTTACAGTGGTGGAAGTTTTGCGTGGAAAAACAGGTGTGGCAGCTGTCCCCACAGTCCTAGAAGATGAAGAGCGCGCGGATGCAGTGGAAGGGGCGGGCGGTGGATGGTTCGCTCCACTAGGCCGCATTGCAGCACGGTGAGCTTCCCACCGGGACTTATGATATTTAGTCATGTGACGATTCATGGAAGAAGTTGTCAAACTGCTGAGCTTTTGACCTCTACTAAGAGAATCATGACAAATGTTACATATCACATGAGTTGGGCGATCTTTTTCGATGTGAAAAAAGGACCAGGCTAGGCAAGGCTTAGAGGCCATGCGACCTGTTGATCCACCCCGAATAATGCTCATAGGCAGAGTGGTGGCTGAGGATGCAGTTGTAGACGTGCTACCAGTGCTCCGACTCTGTCCAGGAAGGCGCAAGGTAACTTCGTCGTCGGTTGCATCCTCCTCCACCGCCTCTGTTGACCTCCTCGAGTGCCTGACTGGGGGTTGACAGTAGGTGGGATCTAGAACGTCATCATCAATTGTTGTGTTTGCACTCCCCTCCCCCTCAGACCGAGCCTCTTCTTGCCCTGACGGAATATTTAAGTTGTCATCCCAATCGGGTATCTGCGTCTCATCTTCATCAGTATGTTCCTCATTGTCTATAACCACAGGTGTTACAGTTTGTGACAAAGGGTCAACATTATGCTCAGAAACTTGGTCCTCACGGCCTGAATCTGAGTCACAAAGGTTCTGGGCATCACTGCAGACCATTTCCTGTTCTGTACTCACTGTAGCTTGGGAGCAGACCTCTGATTCCCAGGCTATAGTGTGACTGAACAGCTCTGCAGACTCAGCCATCTCAGTTCCACCATACTGTGCAGGGCTGATGGAGACTTCAGAGCTGGGAGAAAGCAAGTTTGATTGGGATGACAACTCAGAGGACTGGTGTTTTTTGGATGCGGTACTTGAAGTGGCAGAGAGGGCACTTGTTGGACCACTTGAGATCCATTCAAGCATTTTCCTTTTTTGCCCATCATCTACCTTTGTTCCTGTTGTTCGTGTCCGTAACAAAGGGAGCACATCGGATTGTCCACGGTAAGTAGTAGACATCTTACTTTTGCTGGTAGATGGTCTATCTTCAGCAGATGATAATGGAGCTTTGCCACCTTCCCCACGGACAAAACCTTTTTTGCCTTTTCCACCACGCCTCTTCCCCTTTCCACCAGCATCTGTCATTTTGCCACTCATGTTGATTGCGACAAGATTGTGGACTGAAAATGTGGTAGTAAAAATTGAGAGGTGGTGAAGATTGCAGTGGTGGTCTAGCTTTATTAACAGCAGAATAATAAAGAATAAATATCCCTGACAATGCAACTTAGTTATAATTAGTTGGAGTGTGCAACGCAGGCAGACGTGCTGCAAATGTCTTTGCACTAGTGGGACTATAGCAAAGTCCAATAGCCACGTATAGGATGCCACTAGGTACACTGAGTGTTTGCTAGTATAATGGCTTGGTTAGAATGAGTTGTAGTGTGCAACGCAGGCAGACGCGCTCTGCAAATGTCTTTGCACTAGTGGGACTATAGCAAAGTCCAATAGCCACGTATAGGATGCCACTAGGTACACTGAGTGTTTGCTAGTATAATGGCTTGGTTAGAATGAGTTGTAGTGTGCAACGCAGGCAGACGCGCTCTGCAAATGTCTTTGCACTAGTGGGACTATAGCAAAGTCCAATAGCCACGTATAGGATGCCACTAGGTACACTGAGTGTTTGCTAGTATAATGGCTTGGTTAGAATGAGTTGTAGTGTGCAACGCAGGCAGACGCGCTCTGCAAATGTCTTTGCACTAGTGGGACTATAGCAAAGTCCAATAGCCACGTATAGGATGCCACTAGGTACACTGAGTGTTTGCTAGTATAATGGCTTGGTTAGAATGAGTTGTAGTGTGCAACGCAGGCAGACGCGCTCTGCAAATGTCTTTGCACTAGTGGGACTATAGCAAAGTCCAATAGCCACGTATAGGATGCCACTAGGTACACTGAGTGTTTGCTAGTATAATGGCTTGGTTAGAATGAGTTGTAGTGTGCAACGCAGGCAGACGCGCTCTGCAAATGTCTTTGCACTAGTGGGACTATAGCAAAGTCCAATAGCCACGTATAGGATGCCACTAGGTACACTGAGTGTTTGCTAGTATAATGGCTTGGTTAGAATGAGTTGTAGTGTGCAACGCAGGCAGACGCGCTCTGCAAATGTCTTTGCACTAGTGGGACTATAGCAAAGTCCAATAGCCACGTATAGGATGCCACTAGGTACACTGAGTGTTTGCTAGTATAATGGCTTGGTTAGAATGAGTTGTAGTGTGCAACGCAGGCAGACGCGCTCTGCAAATGTCTTTGCACTAGTGGGACTATAGCAAAGTCCAATAGCCACGTATAGGATGCCACTAGGTACACTGAGTGTTTGCTAGTATAATGGCTTGGTTAGAATGAGTTGTAGTGTGCAACGCAGGCAGACGCGCTCTGCAAATGTCTTTGCACTAGTGGGACTATAGCAAAGTCCAATAGCCACGTATAGGATGCCACTAGGTACACTGAGTGTTTGCTAGTATAATGGCTTGGTTAGAATGAGTTGTAGTGTGCAACGCAGGCAGACGCGCTCTGCAAATGTCTTTGCACTAGTGGGACTATAGCAAAGTCCAATAGCCACGTATAGGATGCCACTAGGTACACTGAGTGTTTGCTAGTATAATGGCTTGGTTAGAATGAGTTGTAGTGTGCAACGCAGGCAGACGCGCTCTGCAAATGTCTTTGCACTAGTGGGACTATAGCAAAGTCCAATAGCCACGTATAGGATGCCACTAGGTACACTGAGTGTTTGCTAGTATAATGGCTTGGTTAGAATGAGTTGTAGTGTGCAACGCAGGCAGACGCGCTCTGCAAATGTCTTTGCACTAGTGGGACTATAGCAAAGTCCAATAGCCACGTATAGGATGCCACTAGGTACACTGAGTGTTTGCTAGTATAATGGCTTGGTTAGAATGAGTTGTAGTGTGCAACGCAGGCAGACGCGCTCTGCAAATGTCTTTGCACTAGTGGGACTATAGCAAAGTCCAATAGCCACGTATAGGATGCCACTAGGTACACTGAGTGTTTGCTAGTATAATGGCTTGGTTAGAATGAGTTGTAGTGTGCAACGCAGGCAGACGCGCTCTGCAAATGTCTTTGCACTAGTGGGACTATAGCAAAGTCCAATAGCCACGTATAGGATGCCACTAGGTACACTGAGTGTTTGCTAGTATAATGGCTTGGTTAGAATGAGTTGTAGTGTGCAACGCAGGCAGACGCGCTCTGCAAATGTCTTTGCACTAGTGGGACTATAGCAAAGTCCAATAGCCACGTATAGGATGCCACTAGGTACACTGAGTGTTTGCTAGTATAATGGCTTGGTTAGAATGAGTTGTAGTGTGCAACGCAGGCAGACGCGCTCTGCAAATGTCTTTGCACTAGTGGGACTATAGCAAAGTCCAATAGCCACGTATAGGATGCCACTAGGTACACTGAGTGTTTGCTAGTATAATGGCTTGGTTAGAATGAGTTGTAGTGTGCAACGCAGGCAGACGCGCTCTGCAAATGTCTTTGCACTAGTGGGACTATAGCAAAGTCCAATAGCCACGTATAGGATGCCACTAGGTACACTGAGTGTTTGCTAGTATAATGGCTTAGTTATCAGTTGGAGTGTGCAGAGGACAAGAGGGTACAGTGGCAGGATTGTGGTGCTCTGGGTAGAGGAATGGAAGACTGCCTTTCTATTCCCTCCTAATGGTGAAATGCAGGTAGGAAATCCCTGACCTGGGCTACACAGACGCTGTTGCTGTTTGCAGGACCTGTCACCTATGGCTCTCTGACCCTGCCGGTTGGAGCCCTTAAAAGGACTGCTATAAAGTGCTCTCCCTAAGCTGTCTAACGCTGTGTATGCAGCTATAGGACTCAGGAAGACGGAGCTGCGACAGTGATGTCTGACACCAAAGACGCAGAAGGCAGATAATGGCGTCCGTGAAGAAAATGTCCGGTTTTATAATGCAGGGACATGAGACATGCAGATCCTATCACACATGCCGTTGCTTCTCTGGCTCAAAGTCCACTTAGCTGTGTGTGTGTCTGGGATTGGCTGACATGCTGGCCCGCCCCACAAGACGCGCGCGCTTAGGGAAGGAAGACAAGAAAAAAAAAAAAAAAAATGGCGATCGCCATTATAGAAACAGCAGTGATCTGAAGGCGCTGTTCACGCACACTATACACTGAAATGTGATAATAGTTTGATTCACAGAGTGACTTACACTATTACAGCAGAAACCAAGCTATGATTTAGCTGTTTTTTGGCTGCTAGAACCGTTCTCGAACGTTTCTAGAACTACCGAGCTTTTGCAAAAAGCTCGAGTTCTAGTTCGATCTAGAACATGCCCCAAAATCACTCGAGCCGCGAACTGGAGAACCACGAACCACGAACCGCGCTCAACTCTACTAGGCACAAAACAGGACTTAGACCCGGCACGGAATGCAAGCACCTGTGCAAAGAGGCTTTTCACACTTAGTGTGGGAGCATGCGCTGTATCCCGAAAAGAAGACTTAGCGTCAGGAATAACACAGTCAGGCTGAGCATACTCACTACGCGAAACACTGTAATTATGCTGCAGCTGGGGTACATCGGCACACGCATGCGCACTAGCTGAGTCTCCACACTTAGACATGGAGGGGAAATTTGTCTTGGAGATGCTGTCTATGAACAGAAGGAAAAGCTAAAGGAAGCCTGACTTTCTATCCCTCCGAATTATGAAATGCAGCAATGAATTCCATGAGTTTGCTATAACATTAGCGTATCAAAATGTGCATGAGGGTGTGATGTAGAGGTGCTAGAAATAGCTTGTCACCAGTGGGGCACTAATGGAATACAACAGCCAGTTCTATGATGCCACTAAATGGCAGTATTTTGTGCTATCATTATAGCTTATTAAAAACAGAGCAGGAGGGTGTCATGCAGAGGTGCTGCACATAGATTTGCAGTAGTGTGACTAGACAAAAGAACAATAGCCACGTTTAGGATGCCACTAGGTACACTGAGTGTTTGCTAGTATAATGGCTTAGTTTAAAAAAGTTGGAGTGTGCAATGCAGGCAGACGTGCTGCAAATATCTTTACAATAGTGTGAATAGACAAAAGTACAATAGCCACGTTTAGGATACAACTAGGTACACTGAGTGTTTGCTACTATAAATGGCTGAGTTTAAAAAAGTTAGAGTGTGCAATGCAGGCAGACGTGCTGCAAATATCGTTCCAATACTGTGAATAGACAAAAGTACAATAGCCACGTTTAGGATACAACTAGGTACACTGAGTGTTTGCTAGTATAATGGCTGAGTTTAAAAAAGTTAGAGTGTGCAATGCAGGCAGACGTGCTGCAAATATCGTTCCAATACTGTGAATAGACAAAAGTACAATAGCCACGTTTAGGATACAACTAGGTACAGTGAGTGTTTGCTAGTATAATGGCTGAGTTTAAAAAAGTTAGAGTGTGCAATGCAGGCAGACGTGCTGCAAATATCGTTCCAATACTGTGAATAGACAAAAGTACAATAGCCACATTTAGGATACAACTAGGTACAGTGAGTGTTTGCTAGTATAATGGCTGAGTTTAAAAAAGTTAGAGTGTGCAATGCAGGCAGACGTGCTGCAAAAATCGTTCCAATACTGTGAATAGACAAAAGTACAATAGCCACGTTTAGGATACAACTAGGTACAGTGAGTGTTTGCTAGTATAATGGCTGAGTTTAAAAAAGTTAGAGTGTGCAATGCAGGCAGACGTGCTGCAAATAACGTTCCAATACTGTGAATTGACAAAAGTACAATAGCCACGTTTAGGATACAACTAGGTACAGTGAGTGTTTGCTAGTATAATGGCTGAGTTTAAAAAAGTTAGAGTGTGCAATGCAGGCAGACGTGCTGCAAATATCGTTCCAATACTGTGAATAGACAAAAGTACAATAGCCACGTTTAGGATACAACTAGGTACACTGAGTGTTTGCTAGTATAATGGCTGAGTTTAAAAAAGTTAGAGTGTGCAATGCAGGCAGACGTGCTGCAAATATCGTTCCAATACTGTGAATAGACAAAAGTACAATAGCCACGTTTAGGATACAACTAGGTACAGTGAGTGTATGCTAGTATAATGGCTGAGTTTAAAAAAGTTAGAGTGTGCAATGCAGGCAGACGTGCTGCAAATAACGTTCCAATACTGTGAATTGACAAAAGTACAATAGCCACGTTTAGGATACAACTAGGTACAGTGAGTGTTTGCTAGTATAATGGCTGAGTTTAAAAAAGTTAGAGTGTGCAATGCAGGCAGACGTGCTGCAAATATCGTTCCAATACTGTGAATAGACAAAAGTACAATAGCCACGTTTAGGATACAACTAGGTACAGTGAGTGTTTGCTAGTATAATGGCTGAGTTTAAAAAAGTTAGAGTGTGTAATGCAGGCAGACGTGCTGCAAATATCGTTCCAATACTGTGAATAGACAAAAGTACAATAGCCACGTTTAGGATACAACTAGGTACAGTGAGTGTTTGCTAGTATAATGGCTGAGTTTAAAAAAGTTAGAGTGTGCAATGCAGGCAGACGTGCTGCAAATAACGTTCCAATACTGTGAATTGACAAAAGTACAATAGCCACGTTTAGGATACAACTAGGTACAGTGAGTGTTTGCTAGTATAATGGCTGAGTTTAAAAAAGTTAGAGTGTGCAATGCAGGCAGACGTGCTGCAAATATCGTTCCAATACTGTGAATAGACAAAAGTACAATAGCCACGTTTAGGATACAACTAGGTACACTGAGTGTTTGCTAGTATAATGGCTGAGTTTAAAAAAGTTAGAGTGTGCAATGCAGGCAGACGTGCTGCAAATATCGTTCCAATACTGTGAATAGACAAAAGTACAATAGCCACGTTTAGGATACAACTAGGTACAGTGAGTGTTTGCTAGTATAATGGCTGAGTTTAAAAAAGTTAGAGTGTGTAATGCAGGCAGACGTGCTGCAAATATCGTTCCAATACTGTGAATAGACAAAAGTACAATAGCCACGTTTAGGATACAACTAGGTACAGTGAGTGTTTGCTAGTATAATGGCTGAGTTTAAAAAAGTTAGAGTGTGCAATGCAGGCAGACGTGCTGCAAATATCGTTCCAATACTGTGAATAGACAAAAGTACAATAGCCACGTTTAGGATACAACTAGGTACACTGAGTGTTTGCTAGTATAATGGCTGAGTTTAAAAAAGTTAGAGTGTGCAATGCAGGCAGACGTGCTGCAAATATCGTTCCAATACTGTGAATAGACAAAAGTACAATAGCCACGTTTAGGATACAACTAGGTACAGTGAGTGTTTGCTAGTATAATGGCTGAGTTTAAAAAAGTTAGAGTGTGCAATGCAGGCAGACGTGCTGCAAATATCGTTCCAATACTGTGAATAGACAAAAGTACAATAGCCACGTTTAGGATACAACTAGGTACAGTGAGTGTTTGCTAGTATAATGGCTGAGTTTAAAAAAGTTAGAGTGTGCAATGCAGGCAGACGTGCTGCAAATATCGTTCCAATACTGTGAATAGACAAAAGTACAATAGCCACGTTTAGGATACAACTAGGTACACTGAGTGTTTGCTAGTATAATGGCTGAGTTTAAAAAAGTTAGAGTGTGCAATGCAGGCAGACGTGCTGCAAATAACGTTCCAATACTGTGAATTGACAAAAGTACAATAGCCACGTTTAGGATGCCACTAGGTACACTGAGTGTTTGCTAGTCAAATGGCTTAGTTTAAAAAAGTTGGAGTGTGCAATGCAGGCAGACGTGCTCTGCAAATGTCTTTGCACTAGTGGGACTATATCAAAGTCCAATAGCCACGTTTAGGATGCCACTAGGTACACTGAGTGTTTGCTAGTCAAATGGCTTAGTTTAAAAAAGTTGAAGTGTGCAATGCAGGCAGACGTGCTCTGCAAATGTCTTTGCACTAGTGGGACTATAGCAAAGTCCAATAGCCACGTTTAGGATGCCACTAGGTACACTGAGTGTTTGCTAGTCAAATGGCTTAGTTTAAAAAAGTTGGATTGTGCAATGCAGGCAGACGTGCTCTGCAAATGTCTTTGCACTAGTGGGACTATAGCAAAGTCCAATAGCCACGTTTAGGATGCCACTAGGTACACTGAGTGTTTGCTAGTAAAATGGCTTAGTTTAAAAAAGTTGGAGTGTGCAATGCAGGCAGACGTGCTCTGCAAATGTCTTTGCACTAGTGGGACTATAGCAAAGTCCAATAGCCACAGATAGGATGCCACTAGGTACACTGAGTGTTTGCTAGTATAATGGCTTAGTTAAAAGGAGTTGGAGTGTGCAGAGGACAAGAGGGTACAGTGGCAGGATTGTGGTGCTCTGGGTAGAGGAATGGAAGCCTGCCTTTCTATTCCCTCCTAATGGTGAAATGCAGGGAGGAAATCCCTGACCTTGGCTACACAGACGCTGTTGCTGTTTGCAGGACCTGTCACTTATGGCTCTCTGACCCTGCCGGTACGAGCCCTTAAAAGGACTGCTATAAAGTGCTCTCCCTAAGCTGTCTAACGCTGTGTATGCAGCGCATACAGCTGTATCGGCGATAGGACTCAGGAGGACGGAGCTGCGACAGTGATGTCTGACACCAAAGATGCAGAAGGCAGATAATGACGTCCTGGAAGAAAATGTCCGGTTTTATAATGCAGGGACATGTGACATGGACATCCTATCACACATGCCGTTGCTTCTCTGGCTCAAAGTCCACTTAGCTGTGTGTGTTTCTGGGATTGGCTGACATGCTGGCCCGCCCCACAAGACGCGCGCGCTTAGGGAAGGAAGACAAGAAAAAAAAAAAAAAAATGGCGATCGCCATTATACAAACAGCAGTCATCTGAAGGCGCTGTTCACGCACACTATACACTGAAATGTGATAATAGTGTGATTCACAGAGTGACTTACACTATTACAGCAGAAACCAAGCTATGATTTAGCTTGTTTTTTGCTGCTAGAACCGTTCTCGAACGTTTCTAGAACTATCGAGCTTTTGCAAAAAGCTCGAGTTCTAGTTCAATCTAGAACATGCCCCAAAATCACTCGAGCCTAGAACTGGAGAACCACGAACCGCGCTCAACTTTACTCCTTATGTATCACTGGCAAAACTATTCTAACACAGGTCTCCAACCACAAAACCTTCTATTGTGTACCCGCTACAGTTGGGGGGAGTGAGGGCATGTGAGGTATTCCGGAAAGGACCATGCCTGGTGTTTTTGATCCATGTGAGACACCAAGCACACCACATTTTCTCAATCCAGCATTATATCTCCCACTACACCTCCCTCCCAGGCTACCACTCGGTCATGTATACCTTACTCCACCCTCTCTCAGCACAGCAGCCAGCCCTCGGTCTTTCAGTTTTGGTCATGTAAAAGACCATATACTGCCACACATGGCAAAGCAAAGTGCTTGAACTTCCCCATATCAAAACTGTTGGCCATGGAAATGCTGCCTTTCCGCCTGGTTGATACAGAGGGTTTCCAAAACTTGATAGCCATCGCAGTCCCCCATTACTAGTTGCCCAGCCACCATTACTTTTGTAATAAAGCAGTGCCTGCGCTATACCATCATGTCGCAGCCAAGATTACCTTTTCCTTTAAAAACTCTGTGTCTCCCAGGGTGCATTTTACCACTGACACCTGGACGAGCAAGCATTACCAAGGATGTTACATCTTGCTGACTGGACACTTGGTTAATCTAGTGGCTGCGGGGGCAGGCAGGAAAGGAGGCCTGCTTCCTAAGTGTTGAGATCCCGAAGACTTTTGTGACAAAGTTCTGCATTTACTGCTTCCTCTTCTGCTTCCTCCACCTCCTTTAGGGCATTCACCTGCTCCCTCAACCTCTCCCTTAATGTAACTTGTGTTAAGAGAGTGCAGAGAGAATCCCCCAACCTACGTATAGTTCAGCCAGGGCTCAATGCAATCAAACAGTGCTGAAGTTAATTTGCATCGGAGAATGCAGTTACACAGCTATAGAGTTGTGGACCACTGTCCGTGCTGAGTTTGATCAATGGCTTTCTCCACTGAACCTGGAGCCAAGGAAGGACATGTGCGACAATGGTGCAAACCTGTTAGTAGCCGTATGCCTGGGCGACAACCCATATGTGCCTTGCATGACTCACATCCTGAACCTGGTTGTACAGAAATTTCAAGCCCACTATCCTGGGCTGGATGCGCTGCTGCACAAGGCACGGTAGGTGTGTGCTCACTTCCGCCTTTCACATCCCACGGCTAATCGACTTGCGATACTACAAAGGACTTTCGGCCTACCGGTTAACCGGCTGATATTGGATGTGCCGACATTGTGGAATTCCACTCTACACAGTTGCAGCAACTGTGGCAGCAGCAGCAAGCCCTGGTGCACTATGCCATGATGCATAAACTTGGACAATGCTGTATGTTGTCTAAGGTTATGCAAATCACGATTGCGGAGTGGGCACAGATGAACAACCTCTGCACCCTCCTGCACAGTTCTGAATTGGCTACAAAGATTGTTAACACTAATGATGCTGTCATCTATTCCACGCATCTACATGTTGGAGAACACTTTGAGTAGTCTGCGAAAGGCGTTGGGGGTCTGAGAGAAAGATGAGGAAGCAAAAGAGGATGAAAAAGAGATACCATTTCCTGGAAGGACCAGACAGTCATTGCACAGGTGTCATGTGATGGGAGGGTAGCATCCATCAATCAATGTGGACTCATGTTAACAGACAAAGTGGTAGTGAAGGTGCCGGAGCTGAGGATTAAATGGAGGAGGAAGAGGTGATGGGTGCAGAAAACTCCGGAGACTAAGAAAATTTTGATCCCGTCTCTGTTGCCCGTGATTGGTGGGAAGAGTCAGAGGAGGTAAACTTGAGTGTTAACCTGCCACCAACACAACATGGACTTGAAAGGCATGGAAGCATCCAACACATGAGCGCCTTCTTGCTTCCCTATTTGCAACATGATGTCCGTATCGTTACTATTAGAAATAGTGCTGACTACTGGGTTGCCACTTTGTTAGATCCATGGTACAAGAGTCAATTTAGCAAGATGCTTCCACCCTTAGAAAGGTACACTCGGATGCTGAAGTATCGAAACAGGCTTGTAGACCATCTTAACAGTAGTTTTCCACAAGACAGTAGTGAGGCACTCTGTGTGCATCACAGTTCTAAAATTTGCATACTTACCTCCAACCTTCCACAGTCCCACCATCACTGGAAAATCTCCAATTCTGCAAACAGTCCTCACCAATCAACCATTAACTGCTAGTCGTCATTTTGACACCCGAAAAAAGCTGCATCCACCGTTTCTTGGGTCATTTAAATGACGAGCCCCAGAGAGAATCGTCAGCCATATGCGTATATCTAATATATAAAGCTGTGTATATATATATATATATACATATATATATATATATATATATATATATATATATATATATATATATATATAGATATGTATATATATATATATATATATATATATATATATATATATATATCTATATATATATATATACATATATATATATATATATATATATATATATATATATATATATATATATACTGTATGTGTGTCCGCTATAGGAATCTGCATCATCTCATTTACAATCATGATATTTTGCACAGACACCTCATGTTACTCAGAGCGTCATAGTCTATTTTGTGAGGGGAAAAAAATATAACCCCGTGCTTTACAGTTATTCATCAAACAAATTCCTTATATTAAAGTCAATGGAGCTGGGAGGTGAGGTCATTAATAGGAGCTGTGAGTCGTTGCTATAGGCAACAGAGGACATTCGTCCTGTAAGAAGCTTATGTGGGAGGCAATATGATATCGGTGGAGAGACGGATAGAGAGAGATAGAGAAAGATAGGGAAAGAGACAGACAGACAGAGAAACAGACAAGGAAAGAGACAGAGAGACAGACAAGGAAAGAGAGAAACAGAGACAGAGAGGGAAAGAGAGAGAAAGACTAGCAGGGAAAGAGAGACAGACAAGGAATGAGAGAGACAGACAGGGAATGAGAGAGACAGACAGGTAATGTGAGACACAGACAAGGAATGAGAGAGACAGACAGGGAATGAGAGAGACAGACAGGGAATGAGAGAGACAGACAAAGAATGAGAGACAGACAGGGAATGAGAGAATGAGAGACAGACAGGGAAAGAGACAGACAGGGAATGAGACAGACAGACAGAGAATGAGAGAAAGACAGGGAATGAGAGAGATAGACAGACAGGGAATGAGAGAGACAGACAAGGAATAAGACAGACAGACAGAGAATGAGAGACAGACAGAGAATGAGAGAGATAGACAGGGAATGAGACAGACAGACAGAGAATGAGAGAGACAGACAAAGAATTAGAGACTGACAAGGAAAGAGACATTGTGGCATGGAAAGAGACAGAAAGAGACATCCAGACAGACTACTTACACAGTTATACACACTATACATTATTACCTCATCTTGCAGTTCTGATCGGTGCAGAGCAGGAGAGAAACCATGGGGACTTGCACGGAAGCTGCAGCAGCTGAACAGCAGGACCAGCATGTTCACTGGTCATGTGATCAGGCACATGATTAGTGACCTGACAAGTCCTTCCCTGCAGCCTCCATAGTACATTTCCTGTCCTGCACCAATCACATAGATAAGTGCAGAGTAGGAGAGAGAGGAGAGAGGGCAGCTCTCTATGAGCGACTCAGGTCCACTCACTGCCCTGATAGTGGCCACGCCCCCTGGGGCCCGGTGAGCTGAGAGATGAAAGGGGAGGGGCCTGGGCTGTCAGCTGCGGGCCCCCCCTCCTGCCTCCAGCTCACGGGCCCCTTAGCAGTGGTGTGGTCTGCCTCTATTGACGGTACGCCACTGATTGACCTATATTAGTCACATGTGAAGGTTTGATTTTCTCCATGCAAATAAGATAATTGAGGTCCAGAAGGTGACTTTTGTGATGAGCTGTTGTATCTGTTGTGTCCTCATTTATGTTATCAACATCTGAACTCATTGAATCTTTACTTTTCCAAGGAGCATCAGACAGATCCTGCAAGATAAACATTTGATCTGGTGATAAATATTGATTTCTATCAGCTCCTTGTGTGTGAGTTTCATGATTTGCTGTTTCTGATTCAGTTTCTTCTCTGTTTTCTCAATGATCTCCAAAGTGTGCTGCCTTTCTTGGTTTCTTTAACTAACTGTTGGTGAGCTATTTCTGTAGGGGTCATCTGAACAAGACATTGTGGAGTGATCTCACGTAATACCACACGTTGAAAGAAACCCTTATTTTTGGGGTCCTTTAGATTGAATAGAAGACTTCTGTACTTAGTTTTGTACCTTACACCAGTATCATGATACAGGTTAAATATTTATTCTTCAACATTTTCAGCCAGCATTTTTATTGTTTACTCAGGCAACTAAAGATACTTGGTCTCCTTAACCCTTCTCATCAGGACTTCATACAGTGCCTGCACTGTGCTGTCGCGAACAGCTTTAGTGGACTTTGCTGCAAACGGAATGAGAGAATCATGGCATTCTCAACTTCAAATGAGTTCTTCTTGGAGTTTCTTTTTCCCAATTTCTCCTTTGGATTTTTTGGTGGAGCCAATCCTTGAAGATTGCCAGTTGACCTACTTGAAGGAAGCATATTTTTGATCTTCAGCTCTGTAAGTTGTCCTTCTCTGCAAATCAGAACATTATCATCATCGTATACATCCTGTACTAGTATCTGAAGGTCCAATTCTGGCTGGGTAGAAGGTTGCTGTAACTCATTTAATATCTCCACCTCCTTGGAATACACTGATCTTCAGTATTTGTTTTGTATGCATTTTTACACATTATCAATTGTTCTATGTACAATTATGTACCTTATCTATCACTTTTTACTATGTATGATTTTCATCATGGTATCCATGTCTTTTTTCTAATTCTCATCTCTTTCCCCTTTTATTCTGTTCACTTTCACTCCCCTTCTCTTTTTTCTTTTTCCTGTGCTCTTTTTCTATGTTTCTATGGTTGCGCACAATTATACCCTCCTCCAAAATGGCCACTGCATGGTGCTCATGCACCGCACAATCCCTTGCTTGCGAGTGTTCCTGATGGCATCCTGATGGTGCAGGGTGCGTCTATGATGTCATCGGAGGGTTTATTCCTCCCTGCTTTGCATCCGGGATTGCTTGAGGGAATGCTTGACTGCCGGGAACCTCCCTCGCATGCGCCGGTGGACGCGATATTTAGTGTCAGTACATTCACCTGAGAGTTTTTTCCTACTATATAAACTCTGTATGCTGTACCACATACCACTCCCCCTTTGAAGAAGCATCTGTGAGCCGTGACACAATGTGGGTATGGGTAAATGACTTTTGTATTATTATGTGGCTGTTATGATGGATTTAACCCCTGGCTTCTCACTTGTTGAGGTTACCAGTCTGACTGTTTCTGATCCATAGCTGTGGCCAGTATAAGCATGTATCTTTCCTACCTCCTAACTGATCTACTGCACATCAATAGTTTTTTGTATACTCTGACCCAGGACACTGCTCCTTAATTATAATCTACCTCTGTAATTGGTTACTCCCTTGCTTTTCTGGTCCTCGCCTTGTATCCTATATGTTTTCAATTAATCCTTTTGATACTGTCTTCTTTTATTTTAATGAAATTGTAAATTATTAACAAAGATATATTTTTTTTACAATTTTCTTTGCCATTTGGTGCCAATTTATTGACTACTTTTGACAGAAGAGCCTGTATTCACCACCCAGCACATTCTCTGTAATAAGGTGCTTTTCTTAATGGTGGATGGGACACATTGAGATTTTGACAGTGACCATAGAATATTTGGATTCCCATGTGTATGGAGATTCTGATACTATCTGTACAACAAGATCCGGATAAGATGCCATATTTGGAGGGATCTTCACCTTGAATTTCTCAAACAAGCAAAGTGGACTGTGCCATTCACGATCATTTGGCTTTGCTTGTTAGACACATTCAGCAGATTATTCATGGTTTATCTTTCTTACTTGGCTATCTCCACCTTGCATTCAATCCAGGGTATAGGTCTGCCTGAAAGGATTTTGAATGTCGAGACTCCAACATGGTTCTCAATGTTATGTCTTGTGGGTGGTGCCAGGGTGTCTGGCTTCTGGGAGATACAGGCCTACACCAACCACTAAGACATGTCTTCATTTTTCAAATTCAAATGCTAGCTCAGGGCCTATGTGTTGTATGGACCATACCTCCCATCTCTTTTAATGCCTTATGAGAAGGGGGCAACTGATGCTACTGTACTGCTGTGTGACTGAAAGGATTTTGAATGTCGAGACTACAAAATGCGTCTCAAAGTTATGTCTTGTGGGTAGTGCCAGACTTCTGGATGGAATACGCCAACATCTGCCACTCAGGCATGTCTTCATTTTTCAAATTAAAATGAAAGCCCACAGTCTGTGTGTTGCATGGACTGCACCTCCTATTTCTTTCAAAGCCCTCTGGGGAGGGTGGCAATTGATTCTACTGTATTGCTGTCTGCCTGAAAGTATTTTTACTGGCAGGGGTATGGGAGCACAAGCCCTACACCTGTCTCTCATCCACTTCTATATTTTTTATGTCAATAGCCTAGGAAGCTAATAGCTATGCCAAAACAGTGGCATGCACTGTAAAACATATTTTTGCTGTTTTGGAAGCTTTTCGACCCCCCTAAGGATGTTTTCTGTCCCTTACGTTTGGCCTCACATTCAATTTAATGGGGTTTGGAAAGGTTCGATAAAGGTTCAAAGTTTGTTTTGATAAAGGTTCACGAAAGTACCACTTGATCGATTCAGTTTGGGGAACCGAACCGCAGGAGATTCCCTCATCTCTAGTAAGAAATGGATCTTTAAGGACACGATACAACCAAGACTGTTATGTTTTCAGGAAAATTTCTATGAACACTAATGTGAATGCTACCCATGTAGCCTTTTCCTTGCCCTGCGAAAAAAACAAAACAAAACAAAACTGAAAAACTACTCATATTGAAGAAGCTTATGATTCTAAGGTTCAATAAAGACTCCTTTCTTTATCTTTGCTTCACTCATCCTTGAACATATATCAATGAGATATTTGAATGCTTTTGCATTTTTATCCATTGTTTTTACAAAGTTTTTCATTATGTCCAACTTGATATGCAATGATGGTAACTAGTGATAAGAGAGCACTAAAATGCTATACTGCATGGTACTCAAATCGAGTAGGTCAGATGCTCGGACAGGCTCAATTCAAGTATGAGTATAATTGGAAGTCAAAGGAAAATTCGAGCATTTTGCTGGAAGACCCAACAGGAGGGTAGGGGAAGGCAGGATAAAAATTAAGTGGATTGAAACAACACTCACATGGAATGGGAATAGCAAGGGGTAGACTCCTAGATTGCTGCTGGGCACAATGCTATCAAAGTATTAGGCTGTTTGAACATTTTTATCATGTTTTTTTCATGTGTTTTTGAGTGAAGATTTGTCACAAAATCAGAAGGAAATCCTAATTTACAGCCAATGAGAGTCCAAAAGTGTCATGTACACGATGCTTATTTGAGACTTGCAGATTTGATGCAGAAAAAAATCTGCAGCATGTCAATTCTTTCAGCAATTTTAAAGTGTATTTTTACCCACTCACTTCAATGAAGTCTGTTAAAAATGCTATAAAACGCAAATGAAAAACGCATGCAAAAACACATCAAATCCATGCAGTTTTGGTGCTGCTTTTTTCCTGCTAAAAGATGCAGAAATGGGGCAGAAATTTCTGTAGCCAATTACGCAATGTGTTCACATACCACATACATTCCTTCTATAGGTATATTACTGCTAAAACCTAAAAACAAAAGTCCTTTTCAGAGCTACATAATTCCTTTTCCCTATTAATACTTTAAAGTTTGTAGGTATATGACACGCCCCACCGGGGCATGGGGGCACTCGTTACCGGGCCGTGGTTTCTGTTTCTGCTCAAAGGATGTCATGGCGACAGCGCCTGGTTTCATGACCCTGGCGGTGTCGTTTAGTGGATGGAGATGTGGGTTATTTACAGGGGAGATGTCATGACTAGAGTTGAGCGCGGTTCGCGGTTCGAGGTTCTCCAGTTCGCGGCTCGAGTGATTTTGGGGGCTGTTCTAGATCGAACTAGAACTCGAGCTTTTTTGCTAAAGCTCGATAGTTCTAGATACGTTCGAGAACGGTTCTAGCAGCAAAAAGCAGGGCTTTTTACAGCTACAGTGTGCAGGAGCCATGGCTGGCAGCCTGCCAGAAGCTGGTAACCAAGATAAACATCGGGTATCCAAGCAAAGCGCTTTGGTTAGTAACCCGATGTTTATCCTAGTTACGTGCAGGAAGCCCACACTTCCCCGCTCAGCTCACTCCGCCCCCTCCTGCACGCGGCATGTTACACATACATACACACACACAAACACACACACACGTCCCCAGCCACGCAGTCCACGACACTGACGTCCTCCTGTCACTCTGCACACATGGTCCCGCTCAGCTTACCTGCGGTGATGAAGTCCCGACCTCAGCGCTGTCACTGTCCTCCATGGCCGCCGCTTGTCACATCACCTTCTCTTGCTTCCGACCCGAGACTGACTAGCGGTGACGTCACGGGCCTCTCGCGATACTTGGTGTGAAGGCGCCGGTCATTGAACTCAGTGACAGGTGCTGTCGGCAGTGCAGGAGATCAGCGCAGGTAATGTACCTCGCTGACAGCAGCACTTATCATGCCCTGCAGTGACCTGGGCTGACCCATTGATGTTAGCTCAGGTCACTGCACTGCTCTCCCAGCCAATGGGGAACATCCTGCTCTTCATTGACTGGGACAGTGTGGATCGTCATGGCAACCCCTTGGATTACACCAGACCTGGATTTGTTTTTCTTTCTAATAAATTGGTTAAAGAGGGAATGTATTGGGGAGTATTTTTTCAAATAAAAATGTGTTTGTCGTCTATTTTTTTTATTACTGACTGGGTTGGTGATGTCGGGTATCTGATAGACGCCTGACCTCACCAACCCCAGGGCTTGGTGCCAGGTGACATTACACATCTGGTATTAACCCCATATATTACCCTGTTTGCCACCGCACCAGGGCGCGGGATGAGCTGGGGCGAAGCACCAGGATTGGCACATCTAATGGACGCGCCACTTCTGGGGCGGCTGCGGCCTGCTATTTTTAGGCTGGGGAGAGTCCAATAACCATGGACCTCCCTAGTCTGAGAATATCAGACCCCAGCTGTCTGCTTTACCTTGGCTGGTGATCCAATTTTGGGGGGGACCCCTACGTGTTTTTTTTTTTAATTATTTATTTCATTTAAAATAACAGCGGGGGGTGCCCTCAGTTTTGGATTACCAGCCAAGGTGAGGTTGCCAGCTGTGGTCTGCAGGCTGCAGCCATCTAGCTGGCTACAAAAATAGGGGGAACCCTACGTCATTTTTTTTTTTCATTTTTTTGGCTAAATACAAAGCTAAACACCCCTTAGTGCCACATGAAAGGCACCAAAGGGTGCAAAATTACAAAATGCAGGAGAGTGGGACATTATGTGTCTTTCTGCCATTATAATGACAGAAAAGACTGATATGAAGTGCACAAGCACAAGAAAATAACCAGAGCGCTCTACGCTGTGAAAAGCAGTAGAAAATGGCACTGGAGTGAACATGTGACCGTCTCATGTAGGATGAAGCTATGGATCCTGGGCAAATTTATGCATTTACCCTCCTTCAGTTTTTTTGCAGTACACAAAAAAAAACGGAAGGCACACGGATGACAAACAGATGACACACGGACCGTCTACGGAACGGAAACAGATGCCACACGGATGCACCCGTGAAAAAAAAACGGACTGTTTTTTGCAGACCGCAAAAATGGATCGGTCGTGTTAATGAAGCCTTATTCTGATCTGCCGTTTATAAACAGCAGGCAGAAATAAGTGAATAACGCCCCCCAGCATCAGAAAATCTCCGGGGTTTCAGGGCTAGCTGAGACCCTGGAGATCATGATTCAGGACGGTTTTTCCGGTCCCCGCTCACGTGATCACAGGTATACACCGTACACCGATGATCACGTTACAGTAAATGACAGCGCCGGTAAAAACTTATTTATCTCCCATCTGACATGAAGAAACACTTCTTCTCCACTTCTTCTCCACTTCTTCTCCACTTCTTCTCCACTTCTTCTCCACTTTTTCTCCACTTTTTCTTCATTCTTTCTCCACATTTTCTCCACTTTTTCTCCATTTTTTCTCCACTTTTTCTCCACTTTTTCTCCACTTTTTCTCCATTTTTTCTCCACTTTTTCTCCACTTTTTCTCCATTTTTTCTCCACTTTTTCTCCACTTGTTCTCCATTTTTTCTCCACTTTTTCTCCACTTTTTCTCCATGTTTTCCTCCACTTTTTCTCCACTTTTTCTCCATTTTTTCTCCACTTTTTCTCCACTTTTTCTCCACTTTTTATCCACTTTTTCTCCACTTTTTCTCCACTTTTAATCCATTTTTTCTCCACTTTTTCTCCATTTTTTCCTCCACTTTTTCTCCACTTTTTCTCCACTTTTTCTCCACTTTTTCTCCACTTTTTCTCCATTTTTTCTCCACTTTTTCTCCATTTTTTCTCCACTTTTTCTCCACTTTTTCTCCACTTTTTCTCCGTTCTTTTTCTATGGTCGGTCTACCCATTAGCTCTGCCATGCATAGTGTAGCTCTACACCTACTGCACATGTTACTTTATGATTGACATTTCTTTCGTACCAAAGCTGTCTTAGCCTACTCTGACCCCATATTTGTCATTACTATATTGTCCTTGTACTGTATTATGACATTTGTATCATGTGTTTCATTTCTTGCTGTGTTGCAATTTTTTTGCTGCATCCCAATTGTACCTCTACATTGTTCGAGTTTATGTTATTGTTCTCTCACTCTTATGTGATACTGATTATTGTCATTCTTCATGATTACATGCAGATAAGTCCAATCTGACGAAGGCTCAGGCCGAAACGTCATTTGTAACTTGTTTTGGACAAAAACATATATGCTTATGAAAATTTTTTTTTTCTTAATACGGACAAATAAAGAGTGATTTTGCATCACTATCCGTTGTGACTTACTGACTTAGTCTGGGAGATTTAGAGTGCCGAGGTTACTCACTAATTTTATCTATTATTACCTCTGAGCACCTATATACCAGTGAGCAGAGCTTCCTCTACAGTAGTTCTCCTGAGGAAGACCCGGGGAGAGTGAGTGCAGATTCATTGCACCCACACTCCTCACATGAAGGGTCCGCATTCCTAGAAAATGGGGGATACGTTCCCTGAGTGTCATTCCCCTATATTCTAGACGGTCCAGAGTCATCGTGGGACCCCTTTATTTTTTTTCTTACAATAAATTGGTGAAAGAGGAAATGTTTTGGGGACTGTTTTTTCAAATAAATTTCTTTTGTCGATTTTTTTTTTGTTAGTACTGACAGTTTATGATGTTGAGTATGTAATAGACGCCATGACATCACAAACTGCTGGGCTTGATCTCAGGTGACTTTACAGCTAGTATCAACCCGATTTATTACCCCATTTGCCTCTGCACCAGGGCACGGGATGAGCTGGGGTGAAGCGCCAGGATTGGCGCATCTAGTGGATGCGCCACGTCTGGGGTGCCTGCGGCCTGCTATTTTTAGGCTGTGAAGGCCCAATAACTATGGACCTTCCCACCCTGAGAATACCAGACCACAGCTGTCCGCTTTACCTTGGCTGGTGATCCAATTTGGGGGGGACCCTACTTTTATTGTGTAATTATTAATATTTATAAAATAATTATAAAAAAGAGCCTGAGGGGACCTCCACATTCGATCCCCAACCACGGTAAAGCTGCCAGCTGTGGTTTTCAGGCTACAGCCGTCTGCTTTACCCTAGCTGGCTATCAAAAATGGGGGGACCCAACGTCATTTTTTTTTTAACTATTTTTTAAATAGAAAAAATTAATGGGCTTCCCTGTATTTTGATTGCCAACCAAGGTAACGGCAGGCAGATGGGGGTGGCAACCCATAGCTGTCTGCTTTATCTGCGCTGAGAATCAAAAATACCGCGGAGCGCTACGTCATTTTTTTAAAGATTTATTTTTACAGCACTGTGATGTCCAGCAATCAAAATACAGGGAAGCCCATTTTGTTTTTAGTTATTTAAATAAATAATTAAAAAAAATATATATGGGCTCCCGCTGCATTTTTTGTATTGCTAGCTAAGGGTAATCCAAGCAGCTACTGGCTGCTAACCCCCACTGCTTGGTGTTACCTTCACTGGCAATGGAAAATCCAGGGAAGCATTTTTTATTTTTTTTGCCAAAAAACTACAAAAAAAGGACGTGAGCTTCGCCATATTTTTCTATGCTAGCCAGGTATAGCAGGCAGGTGCTGGAAGAGTTGGATACAGCGCTAGAAGATGGCGCTTCTATGAAAATGCCATTTTCTGAGGCGGCTGCAGACTGCAATTCGCAGTAGTGGGGCCCAGAAAGCTCAGGCCAACCTGTGCTGCGGATTCCAATCCCCAGCTGCCTAGTTGTACCTGGCTGGACACAAAAATGGGGCGAAGCCTTCGTCATTTGTTTTCTAATTATTTCATGAAATTCATGAAATAATAAAAAAAGGGCTTCCCTTTATTTTTTGGTTCCCAGCCAGGTACCAATAGGCAACTGGGGGTTGGGGGCAGCCGTACCTACCTGCTGTAACTGGCTAGCATACAAAAATATGGCGAAGCCCACATAACTTTTTCAGGGGCCAAAAAACTTCTGCATGCAGTCCTGGATGGAGTATGCTGAGCCTTGTAGTTCTGCAGCTGCTGTCTGTCTGTATGGAGAAGAGCAGACAGCAGCTGCAAAACTACAAGGCTCAGCATACTCCATCCAGGACTGTATGCAGAAGTTTTTTGCGCACCAAAAAATGACGTGGGCTTCGCCATATTTTTGTATGCTAGCCAGGTACAGCAGGCAGCCACGGGCTGCCTCCAACCCCCAGTTGCCTATTTGTACCCGGCTGGGAACCAAAAATATAGGGAAGCCCGTTTTTTTTAATTATTTCACTTATTTCATGAAATAATTAACCCCTTAACGACCCATGACGTACTAGATACGTCATGGATCGTGTGCCGGCAGGCGGCGGCGATCAGCGCACATATCAGCTGTTATCAACAGCTGATATGTGTGCCTGCTAGCCGCGGGTGGAATCGCTTCCACCCGCGGCCATTAACCCCTTACATCTCGCTGCCAAAGTCTTGGCAGCGATATGTATATGGGCGCCGCCATGACAGTGACTTACCCCGCCCCCACCGGAAGTCACGTGACATGATCACGTGACTTTCGGCGGTTGCCATGGTAGCACAGGGTCATGTGATGACGCCTGTAGCTAACATGAGTCACTTCCTCTCAATGCCGGAATACAGCCGGCATTGAAAGTGAAGCAGCAAATCTGCAGTTCTCAGCTCTGTAGCTGAGATCTGCAGATAGTGCAAAGCGATCGGATTGCTGATCGCAATAGCCCCCTAGGGGGACTAGTAAAATAAAAAAAAAAAGTAAAAAAAAAAGTTTTCAAAAATTTAAAAAAAATAAAAAAACCTAAACGTTCAAATCACCCCCCTTTCACCCCATTGAAAATTAAAGGGTTAAAAAAATAAAAAATACACACATATTTGGTATCGCCACGTTCAGAAATGCCCGATCTATCAAAATATAAAATCAATGAATCTGATCAGTAAACGGCGTAGCGGCAAAAAAATTCCAAACGCCAAAATTACGTTTTTGGTCGCCGCAAATTTTGCGCAAAATGCAATAACAGGCGAACAAATTGTAGCATCTGCGCAAAAATGGTACCGTTAAGAACGTCAGGTCGAGACGCAAAAAATAAGCCATCACTGAGCCTCAGATCCTGAAAAATGAGAACGCTACGGGTTTTGGAAAATGGCGCAAAACGTGCGCAACGTTTTTTGGACAAGCTTGTGAATTTTTTTTAACCCCTTAGATACAAGTAAACCTATACATGTTTGGTGTCTACAAACTCGCACCGACCTGAGGCATCATACCCACACATCAGTTTTACCATATAGTGAACACGGTGAATAAAATATCCCAAAAACTATTGTACAATCCCACTTTTTTTGCAATTTTTCCGCACTTGGAATTTTTTTGCCGTTTTCCAGTACACTATATGGTAAAACTTATGGTTTCATTTAAAAGTACAACTTGTCCCGCAAAAAACAAGCCCTCATATGGCAAGATTGATGGAAAAGTAAAAAAGTTACGCCTCTTGGAAGAAGGGGAGCAAAAACCAAAAACGCAAAAACGGAAAGTGCCGGGGGCTGAAGGGGTTAAAAAACAAATGACGTGGGCTTTGCCCCATTTTTGTGTCCAGCCAGGTACAACTAGGCAGCTGGGGATTGGAATCCGCAGCACAGGTTAGCCCGAGGTTTCTGGGCGCCTCTGCTGCGAATTTCAGTCCGCAGCCGTCCCAGAAAATGGCGCTCTCATAGAAGCGCCATCATCTGGCGCTGTATCCAACTCTTCCAACAGCCCTGGAGCCGGGTGGCTTGTTGGGTAATCATGAGTTAATACTGGCTTTGTTTTACTAGCAAGTATTAAGCCAGAGATTCTTAATGTCAGGCACGTTTGACCCGGCCATTAAGAATCTCCAATAAAGGGTTAAAAAAAAGACACCACACAGAGAAAAAATACTTTAATAGAAATAAATACACAGACACATTAGAGACTCCATCTTTATTACCCCCTGTCAGCCCTCCACGATCCTGCTCTTCTGTCTTTCTCGTTCAACAAATGCAGCTCTGCTACATCACTGCTGCATGGGGGAAGACGCTGCTTCCCGTGGAGCATTCACTCCGTGAAAGCTGCACGAGAAGAAGCGTGCAGCTTTCACTCCGTGAGTGATCAGTGCTGCTAGCGGTAACAGCGGTAACGCTGACAGACGCGTTACCATAGCAACGGTGCTCCCGGAGCCGCGGTTAGCGGTGACGTCACCGCTAACTGCGTTGTTATGGCATCGATGATCTCCGTTAATTACCGGCTGTGTCAGCCGGTCCCTAACGGAACGTGGAGTCGACCGTGTGCTGGAGCATGTCGCCGGTACACGGCGATACACAAATGTGCACCATGTACCGGAGAGATGCACTCGCAGGTCCTACATGACGCGTCATAGTCATGTGACCAGTCTATAGCCAATGAGATAATAGCCACATGACTGGTCACATGGCTATTTTGACGTCACGATAGGTCCTGCATCACTGCTGGCAGTGCTGGTCACCGGGAGGATTCAGCGATCATCGGATAGAATAGCGGCAGGAGACAGAGTGCAGGAGGGATCGCGGGGACTGGTAAGTGTTATGGCAATGTTTATTAACTGTTTGTGTACATTTATCATGCATTTTTATGTGTTTGTGATTGCCTCCCATTATAGCCTATAGGTTCGAGTTCGGTTCGTCAAAGCGAACTCGAACGGGACCTCCGTTCGGCGAACCGACCTCAAGCTGAACCGCGACCGGTTCGCTCATCTCTAGTCGTGACGCCACCTGTGGTATGCGGCAAGATAGGTGCCACCGCCGCTGTTCAGTTCCCCTGGAGTCGATGGTGATGCAGCAGAGTTGAAATAGCTCTCCACAGGTAGAGCTGATTCCAGGGCTGTTGGGAGTAGTAGTCTGTAATGGCGGGGTGCAGGGCCGGAGGTGCAGGGAATAACTGGACAACACAGAAATGCAGTCACAAGGTCTTTACTCACAGTTAAGAGTTCCAGATTAACACGACCGGACAGTCAAATGCTGCCCTTGGAGTACTGACTTCTGCTGTAATGGGCCCCAGCCGATCCCGAATAGTTCGGAGGCACAACCTGGTGCACCCTTCTGTGTTCCTTTCTGGTCATCTTCCTGCGCTGACTTCTCCCACCTGTCCTGTGGCTGCACACACAGAGCCCCTAGCCGGTGTCCACGGACCCTGTTGAGCCTTCTAGTTCTCCACTAGTTGAGGGGCTGGTCCCCTTCTACGGCCAAGTCCCTCCACTCCAGTATGCAGTTTGTGGAACGAGACACCGGGTGTATGGCACACTTCCTGTGGGCGCTAGGATCCCTTCAGACGTGTGCCTGGCAAAAGCAGCACCAGCTTTTGACCACAGGTCTTCACTCCTCAGCTCCTACTTCCTGACTGGCTAAAGTTTCACAATGTGCTCCCACTAACTAGACTCCACCTCCAAGTTGGCTTAGGGGACGGTGCTTAAACCGAAGAAGAGCTATACCATAGTTTAGATGCACTAGGCCCTAACCAAGGCCTGTTTGTGTGTACACCGATTTGTGACCTTCTCCTTACCCAGGAATGGGATACCAGACCTCTGGCTGAGGTGCAGTACCTCTGTGGCAACTGAAGCCTCAGAGGTGCCACATATATATTGTATATCTGATTTAAAATGCACAAGGCGTACAATAAGAGAGAGGGAAGTGGACATGCTGTTCATGGTGCACGCAGTGGCTGAAGCCATTATCTAGTTAAAACTGTGTCTACTGCAGGTGCACAACAAACATACTCATCCATACAATCTGCCTACCTTTCCCACTTTGCAGGCGGGTTCGGGACACCCCTCTTGAAGCCAGAGCAGTGCGAATAGGTTGTTGGTTTGATGGCAGGTAAGGCTTCCAATATATTTACCAGCACTGTTGTATCTAACTAGCCAAGAGTCCAAACCACATAATCCTCACCCTGATCCTTCTTCCTCTCACCATTGAGAGTCCCAGAACACAAGTGATCCCCCAATTGGACACTCATTAAAGCTCTTTAAATTTCCATTTATTTATTCTGGCTTCTTATCCTGCACGTTTTAAGAGGGATACGTGGAGATCATGAGTAGTGATTGGAAATTAACGAACCTGTCAAGGTTCAGTTAGCTCCATGTTCACCGACTTTCCCGGTGCTCGCCGATCAGCTCAATGAACATATCTGAACACAATTGAATTCAATGTGAGGCAAAACATATGTGTTAGTAAGGAGGCTGGTGTTCATAGGGGCTATGGGGGCTCATGTTAGTAAGGGCTGGGGGGCTGCAAAAGAAAGAAAATAAGCAATAAAGCATGACAGTTATACTTACCGAGTTTCTCACGCGGCTGTCACATTACTCCCAGATCTGCTCATGAACCCTCATATATATTCACTGCTTCCACTGCCATGGCAGTCCCGACGTCTCTGATTGGTTACAGTCAGACCACGCCACCAATGTGTGTGACAGGATCTGTGATTGGTTGGAATCACACATACAGTCTGGGTCCTCTAAAGGAGTGTAACAATAAATACATAAACAAATAAAGCAGACTGCAAAGGCTGCAGGCCCAGCGGTGTGCTTACCTTGGCTGTGTATCAAAACACAAGGGACCCCATACTTTTTTTTATTATTGAAATAAATAATTTAAAAAAAGTATGCGGTCTCCCCTAATTTCGATAAAAAAACAAGAATGCCACGGAGACACCATCACGTTTCTCAACGCTGGCAGGAAACTAGACAGATTTTTCACCATGATTCACGGCACATGGAGGGACATGTGCGTGTTTTACACGCCAGTGAAAAACGTCAGTGTTTTTCACTGACGTGTGAAACGGGCCTAAGGTAGATTCAATTTGGTTTATTTGAGCAATTCTGGTTTGCACCAAATGCTTTTTCAAAATAATTACAGAAAAGAACAGGTACATAAATTGTAGTTACCTACTAGTATCTGCAGTTTAAAAAAAAAAAAACGAAAATTGTTGGTATAAGTTGGTGTACATGCAGCTTGCAAGCTCATATACACACTGGCCACAAAACATAAAAAAACAAAGATGAAAATAATATGAACATATACCCTGCTGTAACTAAATAAAAGCATAATGCATATAAATAAACATAGGGAACTTAGTAAACACTGTTCTTGATCAAAAAAGCATAAAGCAATCCCACCGCTACAAGGTGTACCTAATTGGGACAGTACCTACACTCTCTAATATTAAAACCTCACTATGTGTCAACAGACATCAATCTTAATAAAGGCAGAGAGTGGCTGGGCCCCAACAGGATACAAAGCCATAGGAGGCACTAGATGAAATACCCAAGTTACTGAGAAGGGGGCTACACCCTGTTTGTTCTGAGTACAAGAGACTACATAAAAAGAAAAAAGTGAGCCGGAGTATGAGTTGGTGTAGATGCAGTTTGTAAGATCATGTTCACACTGGCCACAAAACATAAAAAAACAAAGATGAAAATAATATAGACATATATCCTGCTGTAACTAAAATAAAAGCATAGTGCATATAAATAAACATAGGGTACTTAGGAAACACTGTTTTGATCAAAAAATGATAAAGCCATCCCACCGCGACAAGGTGTACCCAATCGGTACAGAACCTACACTCTCTAATATTAAAACCTCACCATATGTCAACAGACATCAATCTGAATAATAAGAGCAGAGAATGGCTGGGTCCCAACTGGACCAGCTGGTTATTTCATCTAGTGCTTCCCATGGCTGTGTGTCCAGTTGGGACCCAGCCACTCTCTACCCTTATTCACATTGAGGCCTATTTTAGACCCATGGTAAGGTTTTAATATTAGAGAGTGTAGGCACTCTCTAATATTGCCTACACTCCTGACTATGTTGAAGGGTGATTAAAGTTTGCATTCTTTTTACTGTCATTCACAGCCTTTAAGCACTTTCTGAGTAATACCTCTACTCTTACAAGGTTAAAAAGATAAATAACCAATTACATTATCCAGAAAAAGTATGCATGAGGATACAGCCCAAAAGCATTAGGAAGTAAAACAACTTTTTTGTCACTTGTCCTAAAGCATTCTACCATTAACCTTTCAAAACATATTAGTGTAGTTTATTATTTAATGATATCTAGCTTCACTTCCCAACATGGTTTGCCACATACAAAGATGCAAATTAATTACTCAAGCCATCTTTAAAAGGCCAGAAGGTTGTAAAACTCGGCCATCTGGTTCTTAAAAAGATTGGAACTGCTCTCAATGGTGTTTTAAAATTCAGGGAATGTGTAGATCATGTCCACAATACAACTTATCCACTTCAGGGCACTGGTCAAGTGTGATTTGTCTTAAGTGGTTAGGAGGGAAAGCAGCAACAGTAGCAGATGTTTATAAGGTTTGCCAAATAAACACTGTAGGAGCCAGGATTCCAGCACTTTGTTCTGATAGATAACACATTAGAATTAGAATTTGGCCACTTTTTCAAGTTGCTTTTAAAGTGCTTCTATTTCTTAAACTTGTTGTCCAAACAGGTTTGGATAATAAATAATAAACGGTCTAAATTATATTTCTATTGAATAGCTAACAATAACTAGAGTTTGATCTTCAGTAAAATAATAAAAAGGATATCTAAAATTGTCAAGATTACAGAAAATTCAAACATGTTTAGAAACTTGGAAAGATATGACACATTCTCTTCCCATCTGAAACCTCTAACATTTGATGCTTAATTGTTATTTAGTTTTTAAATAATTACTTTTGGTCTTTCTCAACTTTTCAAAAATGTTGAAATGCGAAGATACTTTTTTTAGCTAGTAGGACAACTATATCAGGAATTATTATAAAAAAGAATAAAGTATGAAATATCTACTATACTTTTTATATTATATTATAAACTAATTTTAATTAAAATCTAATTATGAAATATGATGTACTGATCATATCTGGATTTTTTGGCAGCTAAAATATACATGGCATCAAATAACATAGAGGTAGAGCGGGTATATTTAGTCATGCAAGGTTTGATTAATAAAGAGTGTCTTAATGAAGGGACTTTTTGGAATAGCATGCACCAAATCTATTAAGAGGTGCGAACCACTTAAAGAATTCTCACAACTTTTCAGTTGCATATATCTACTTATGCTTCTCCAGAAATGCTACTGGAGCAACATATCTGATGTAAAAATGCAGCCACCATTGATGAATTTGACAGGTGAGCCTAGCCATGGTCCATACCACACCGGCTTCTCCATAGCTCCACACATTTTTTCGGAGAAATATTTGGACAGTGACTGACTTTTCATGATTTGTACTCTACATGTCACTATTTTTAATTTGAAATGAAACACCTGAGATGAAATTGAGGTGTAGCCTTTCAGATTTAATTAAAGGGGTTGGTTGACCAAAAATATCTTGTGAAAAGATTAAGAATTGCAACCATTATCTACAAAGTCTCCTGATTACAGGAGCTCAAAAGTAATTGGATAAATTTACTTGAAGCTTGAAGTTTGTGAAGCTAGATTTTGTGTACCTTCCATTATTCCTTATGGTTATCTCATTATTTTTTATAGACTGTCTAGTCTTCCTATTAAAAAACATGGTAATATATCCAAATAGCCACATCTTTTGAAGGCATGTATTATATTATTATATTTTTAGATTTCTCAAACTAATTTCTGATAGATTACAATCTTTGAAGGTCTCTCTCTTTCTTTAATATGAGAAGATAGTGCCATAAAGTTATCTGAGTAGAAATTCCTTTTTTTTTATAATTGTTTTACTATTTCTGTATTTTAGATGTAATGCACATACTGTATACAGTATGGGGTCACATGTTGCTTATGTTTTTTTCATTATTTTTATATCATATGGTGTCTGATGAAGGTCCAGATCACAGGACTGAAATTTCACTGACTTTATAATTGGAATGCCTAAAAAAATAAATAAAAAAATTGTTATATAACTTTAAGGTATTTCATAAACCTGTCACATACAGGCGCGTAACTACCATGGTCGCAGGGGTCGCCTTTGTGACTGGGCCGGTAGGTTAGGGACAAGCAGCCACCTAGCAGATCAGCAGCCAGCTCCTTTCAGTGAGAGAGGAGCTGCACTGATCTGTCGCATGACCACACGGTCGCTATATGACCCGGTGCCACCGTTGCTAACACCGGGCCCCCCTGCCCGTTGTCAGTGGCAGCGGCACAAGGCCCCCCTCCCCTGTCATCGCGCACAACAATGATGATGCATAGAGCAGCCGGCGCCGCTCTATGCATCATCATTCTCCCCCTGTGCCTGCGCGGTGACATCAATCCTGTGCGACTGCTGTGCTGAGAGCACAGAGCGCAGGATGGGAGGAGGAAACAAGGAGAAATGAGGATGGAGCAGCGGTTGAAGGAGGAGAGGTGAGGACAGAGCAGCGGAGGAACAAAGAGAAAGGTGAGTACTTGTTGTTTTTATTATATAAATTAGTGAGTACACGGTGGCCAGAGGCCTGGGGGGCTGCATTATACATGGAGGCCTGGGAAAGCTGGCTGCATTATAATACATGGAGGCCTGGGGAGGCTGGCTGCATTATTATACATGGGGCCTGGGGAGGCCTGCTGCATTATTAGACATGGAGGCCTGGGGAGGCTGACTGCTTTATTATACATGGAGGCCTGGGGTGACTGGCTGCTTTATTATACATGGAGGCCTGGGGAGACTGGCTGCTTTATTATACATGGAGGCCTGGGGATCCTGACTGCTTTATTATACATGGAGGCCTAGGGAGGCTGGGTGCATTATTATACATGGAGGCCTGGGGAGGCTGGCTGTATTATTATTCATGGAGGCCTGGGGAGGCTGGCTGCATTATTATACATGGAGGCCTGGGGGGCTGCATTATACATGGAGGTTTATGGGGCTGCATAATAAACATGAAAGACACCTTATACATGGACTATAGGGTGTATTATAAATGGAGGTCTAGGGGGCTGCATTATACATGGAGGTCTATGGGGCTGCATTATACATGGAGGTATATGGGGATGCAATATACAACATAAAGAATACCTTCTACATGAACTAGGGGTGCATTATACATGGAGGAGTATGGGCCTGTATAATACAATATGAAGTTTTATGGGGTTGTGTTATAATACATATACAGTCATATGAAAAAGTTTGGGCACCCCTATTAATGTTAATCTTTTTTCTTCATAACAATTTGGGTTTTTGCAACAGCTAATTCAGTTTCATATATCTAATAACTGATGGACTGAGTAATATTTCTGGATTGAAATGAGGTTTATTGTACTAACAAAAAATGTGCAATCCGCATTTAAACAAAATTTGACCGGTGCAAAAGTATGGGCACCCTTATCAATTTCTTGATTTGAACACTCCTAACTACTTTTTACTAACTTACTAAAGCACTAAATTGGTTTTGTAACCTCATTGAGCTTTGAACTTCATAGGCAGGTGTATCCAATCATGAGAAAAGGTATTTAAGGTGGCCACTTGCAAGTTGTTCTCCTATTTGAATCTCCTATGAAGAGTGGCATCATGGGCTCCTCAAAACAACTCTCAAATGATCTGAAAACAAAGATTATTCAGCATAGTTGTTCAGGGGAAGGATACAAAAAGTTGTCTCAGATTTATACTGTCAGTTTCCACTGTGAGGAACATAGTAAGGAAATGGAAGAACACAGGTACAGTTCTTGTTAAGCCCAGAAGTGGCAGGCCAAGAAAAATATCAGAAAGGCAGAGAAGAAGAATGGTGAGAACAGTCAAGGACAATCCACAGACCACCTCCAAAGACCTGCAGCTTCATCTTGCTGCAGATGGTGTCAATGTGCATCGGTCAACAATAAAGCGCACGTTGCACAAGAAGAAGCTGTATGGGAGAGGGATGCGAAAGAAGCCATTTCTGCAAGCACGCCACAAACAGAGTCGCCTGAGGTATGCAAAAGCACATTTAGACAAGCCAGTTACATTTTGGAAGAAGATCCTGTGGACTGATGAAGCAAAGATTGAGTTGTTTGGTCATACAAAAAGGTGTTATGCATGGAGGCAAAAAAACACGGCATTCCAAGAAAAGAACTTGCTACCCACAGTAAAATTTGGTGGAGGTTCCATCATGCTTTGGGACTGTGTGGCCAATGCCGGCACCGGGAATCTTGTTAAAGTTGAGGGTCGCATGGATTCAACTCAGTATCAGCAGATTCTTGACAATAATGTGCAAGAATCAGTGACGAAGTTGAAGTTACACAGGGGATGGATATTTCAGCAAGACAATGATCCAAAACACCGCTCCAAATCTACTCAGGCATTCATGCAGAGGAACAATTACAATGTTCTGGAATGGCCATCCCTGTCCCCAGACCTGAATATCATTGAAAATCTGTGGGATGACTTGAAGTATGCTGTCCATGCTTGGCAACCATAAAACGTAACTGAACTGGAATTGTTTTGTAAACAGGAATGGTCAAATACACCTTCATCCAGGATCCAGGAACTCATTAAAAGCTACAGGAAGCGACTAGAGGCTTTGATTTTTGCAAAAGGAGGATCTACAAAATATTAATGTCACTTTTATGTTGAGGTGCCCATACTTTTGCACCTGTCAAATTTTGTTTAAATGCGGATTGTACATTTTCAGTTAGTACAATAAACCTCATTTCAATCCAGAAATGTTACTCAGTCCATCAGTTATTTGATATAAGAAACTGAAATAGCTGTTGCAAAAACCCAAATTGTTATAAAGAAAAAAGGTTAACATTAATAAGGGTGCCCAAACTTTCTCATATGACCGTAGGACTATGGTGGTTACATTATAATATATGGAGGACTATGGAGCCTATCTTATACATGGACTATGAGGGTGCATTATAAAACAGGGAGGCCTGTGTGGTGCAGTATAATATATGGAGTACTATGGGGTGAACTATAATATATGAAGAATTATAATACATGGAGAACTATGAGAAATTCATTTTAACAGTTGGAGGACTATTTAAGCTACTTTATACATGGAGGATGTTACGGGGGGCTGTCTGATAATAACTTAAAGGAGTATCAGACAGTCAGGGTCCACCGTGCAAAGACTCTGCTGCAGACTATGGCAGAGTGCAATACCTCTGTTAACTCACAGAAGGATATAATAAGTAAGTAAAGCAATTCCTCCCTTACTTGGAGGGTGTGTGGAATGATCTCTGTTAATAATCACAGAGACAAAGGCAATGTGTGCGAAATGGCACCTACCTAGGTCCGCTCTTCTAGTGGTGCAAAAGAGACGAACAGCAGCGTAAGCCGCACAAAGCTCCTACCTGCGTTCGCTCCACTAGTGTGCGAGGACACGAACCACTAGATATGGCACCTGCCTAGGTCCGCTCTTCTAGTGGTGCAAAAGAGACGAACAGCAGCGTAAGCCGCACAAAGCTCCTACCTCTGTTCGCTCCCCTAGTGTGCGAGGATACGAACAACTGCCAGAGTATAAGGAACGTTACCCTAGCGGCAACGTCCACCTACGAGTCGAACCACAAGGCCCAGCCAGACCATGTGCCTCAGGCACCTGCCTATGTCCGCTCCCCTAAGAGGTAAGGATACGGACAGCAGCCGAAGCTGTAAGGTATAAGAACGCTACCCTGCCGGTAGCGCTCACCTAGCATAGACAGAGGAATGCCTAGAGGAACGCGCACAGAGCGTCTACTCTTATGCATGAACCAAGAGGACTGAGCGCCATGCGGCGTGTGTCAGGGTCTTATATAGACTCTGTGCCTCATCCAAGATGGAGGACACCAGAGCCAATCCGCTGCCAGAACGACAGGAGTGACGTCATGCTGGCCTATCAGCGAGCAAGGCATCACAAGCACATGACCAGCGACCAATCGGCATAGAAGATGTCAGAGACATGTGACCTCGTGTCAGCGATGATGTCACCCGCACATGTGCAATGGCTCCAAGATAGGACTTAGTCTCCGGCGCTCGCACATGTGCAGTAGCAAGAAATCTGGACTTAAGCCTGCTTTACACGGTACGACCGATTGTGCGATTTCACAATCGATCGTACCCGCCCCCGTCCTTTTTGCGTCACGGGCAAATCGCTGCCCGTGTCGCACAAAGTTAGTAACCCCCGTCACACATACTTACCTCTCGTGCGACCTCGCTGTGGGTGGCGAACGTCCACTTCCTGGAGTGGGAGGGACGTTCGGCGTCACAGCGACGTCACACGGCCGCTGGCCAATAGAAGCGGAGGGGCGGAGATGAGCGGGACGTAAACATCCCGCCCACCTCCTTCCTTCCACATAGAGACGGCGGCGGCCGCGGGAGGCAGGTGAGCTGCTCATCGTTCCCATGGTGTCACACGGAGCGACGTGTGCTACCACGGAAACGATGGTCAACTAAAGTAAACGATATTATGGAACCTAACGGGCAGTATCTGACTCACGATTTGTGAGCGATACTGCGTCGCTAGGAGGTGTCACACAGGCCGGCATCGCCAGCGATGCCGGATGTGCGTCACAAAAACCGTGACCCCAACGATCTATCGCACGATAGATTGCCTGGTGTAAAGCACCCTTAAGTCTCCAGCGCTCGCACATGTGCAGTAGCAAGAAATCTGGACTTAGTCTCCAGCGCTCGCACATGTGCAGTAGCAAGAAATCTGGACTTAGTCTCCAGCGCTCGCACATGTGCAGTAGCAAGAAATCTGGACTCGCAGAGCTCGCAGCAACCGTAACAGAGGACTATGGGGGTGCATAATAATATATTGAGGGCTATGTGGTGCAGTATAATAAATGGAGGACTATGGGGTGAGTTATAATACATGGAGAACTATGGGAAATGCATTAAAATACATGGAGGACTAGGGAGGTGCATTCTAATATATGAAGGTTTATGTGGGACCCTTTATACTATATGGAAGGTTATGGGGGGCCATTATATTATTTGGAGAACTATATACAAGAGGGACAAAGAAACAAGCATGGGATGGGAATGTTTTGTGCTGAGGGAAAAAAGCTCTTTCCCTCAGCACCCTGCTTTCCCATGCTGTGCTATACATCTTCTCTCAGTACCCAGCTTTCCCATGCTCTGATATGCAAAAGTTGGGTGCTTAGGGAAAGATGTATAGCAGAGCATGCGGAGGCTGGGTGCTGAGGACAAGATGGAGATCAGAACATAAGGGATTTCAGACCATGGGAAATCTGGGTGGTGAGGGTAAGAGCCAAGTGTCAGCATCATTATCCCGTAGCCCGAGTGTCAGTGTCACTATCCCATACCCCAAGTGTCAGTGTACGTGGAGAGGGGGGGCCCTAGGTCTGAACTTTGCACCGGGACCTATCAAACTCTAGTTACGCCACTGGTCACATACATGGGTTGGAAACCTTCTTGAGCACCCTCATTCTTTTTTTTCGAGAGTGCAGTAGATCTCCATATATACTCTGTAATATTACCTCAATCGATGTTTGCCTTTCTCTAGATGCACATGTTAGGCTATATGTTGAACTGGTTCAAATTGTGCTTTCGTTAAACATTAAAACAAGGTACTTATATAACAATTGCAACAAAAATTACATACTTCAATAAAACAAAGACAGCACTGTTATTAATCAATAAATTATTGAAAAAGTCAGATCCAAAAGAAAATTGCATTCTGGATGAATAATAATGTATCTGCAATTTCTTCCCCGGTTGCAAAAAAATGATTTTTTATGTAAGACTGATACATTCATTTATTACCTGAAACAACTTTGTATTAATACAATTTTGATTTGTGCTTCTTTTAAATCTACATTAAACCATGAAAGATTTATAAGATGCTGTAAATTTCTGTGGATCGTATATCTTAACTTCTGTTACTCTTTATAAATTTAATGTTAAGAAAATATTATTCATTTTTCCAAGAAATTGTCAAGAAATTCATTATAATCAGTAGTGTAATTTATCCTAACCAGTTCTAAAATAGTATCAATAATCAAAGGTATATTTTTTTTATTTGTGCTAAGAAGGAGTAATTCTACAGTTTTACAATCTCTACATTTTGCAGAAACAGATATTTTTTTTTTATTTTGTGAAAGATCTCCTTTTAAGGTGGTCAGTTGATCAATTTTTTACTTTGCTTTTTTATTCATACTATTTAAAAAAATACTATAAAATATACACAAGATTTGTCCATTAAAAAAACATGACCTTTAGTGTGGGCAGCAAGCAAGTTACCCCACAATATAGCATTTCCAGACAATCAGAGAGACTGTACAGTACATCTAATATCAAACTGAGGATACAGCCAGTAAAAAAGCAAGCTGTGCTTCTGCCATTTTGTGGGAAATGCAGATAGGAAAAAACCAATACATTTTTTGAGAAAAGAATAAATTGATTTAAAGGGTAGAAGATAGCAGAAAATGAACTATTGTTTAAAAGATTTCTTTTGTTACATATATTTTAAAAGAACAATGCAATTTTTTCAAAATTAAAATTTTTACATATTAAAAAAACAAACAAAATTAGTAATCTTGTAGTTTGTATACTGACCACTGGAGCTTTTGTTTTATATACTCATACTTCCTTTCATTTCAGGAAGACTTCTCAGCAAGGCTCCATTTTATCAATAACAGGATTACAATGGCAGCTGATAACACACTATCCACCAATCACAACACATGACTTCATGCCTGAATCTGCTTCCCCTACCATCACAATAGACTTTGCAAAGATTTATGAGACTCTTCAATATAATAGATAGGTACTCAGGATCTGACCTTTGTGGCTACATTTCGTAGTTTCATAGTTTTTAAGGTTCAATGTAGACATTAGTCAAGCTCAAACTGTAGCCTCTCATGTTGATCCAGAAAAAGGGAAAAAAACATGAGGTTTGCTAATTGTGATCTATCCAGATTGCATCAAAAATGTATTGCCCATAACTTGTAATATTCTATTTTTCCAGAAATACATCCAGGCTCTCCTTGAGCTTTTCTAGTAAATAAACTATTACAACATCATATGGCAGAAAAGTGCATAGCCTCATTGGTCTTACAGTTAAGAATCTGCATCTGAAATTATAATAAAATCTTTTTACATCTAGCTGTAGTTGATGCCCCCTAGTCATTATTGCAGGCCTAAATGTGAAATGATCATTAAAAAGTCTCTGTACTGTCCCCTCATATATTTTACATTGAACTAAGATTGCCCCTAAGCCTTCGTTTTTTCCCAAACTGAATAACTCCAAGTTTAATAACCTATTTTGGCATTGCAGTCACCCATTCCATTCCTTTAATAACCTTGGTTGCTCTTCTCTGCACTTGCTCTAGTTCAGCCATGTCCCTCTTATACACTGGAGACCAAAATTGTACCCAGTATTCTAACTGTGGCTGCACTAGTGACTTCTATAGGGGTAAAACTATGTTCTCGTCATGAGCATCTATGTATCTATTAAAGCAATCCATTAGTTTATTTACCTTGGCTGCAGCAGCCTGGCATTGGCCACTTAAAATAACTATGTACGTGTGTTGTTTCCTAAATAAAGAAAATGGAAATATGAGACTAAAAAAGCCAAAGTGGCCAGTGTTAGAATTGCAATAGTTCTATTTTTTCATACAAATATTTAAAAAAAAAACCCCAAAAAACATTGCCAACATCATAGAAAATACATTTAACACAAAAACCTTATTTCTTATGACAACTTCTCTTTAATAACAGGAAATTTATATAGAGAGAGGGAGACTGGTAGTCTGACTGAGTCTGAAAATCACTGTATTATGTAGCAAGATGCTACTAAGCAGTGTGATTCATTCAGTCTGCTCTTGCACAGCTTGACCATTGTACATTTGCTCCATCCAATAATATGTTATTTTCTGCAACAAACTAATAGGAATGAGTTTTAAATGCTATAGGTAATACTACAATTTTGTCAAGTATATGACAGTGTAATAAGTGATAGTGCACATTTTCATTAACTAAACTGTTGCAACTAAGAGTAAGAATTGGATTTAAAAAAACTCAAAACAGCTTTCAAATTTAGATCATTCTGTGACAATATAGTCAAGCACAGCCATCAATTTTGGCACCTGATTTGAACTACACAGTGTGCATTTCCCACAAACCTGAGGTTAATATTGCTTTATTTTCCATGACAAACTAATAGGAATAGGATTGAGAAACCACAGACCTCAGCACATAATATTACAGAGGCTGTAACTATTTATTGGGACACAACCCTTATATTTTTGCACTACCAGTGTATATTTGCCGCACCCAATATTGTGTTATATTCTATAACAAAATAATACGAAGATCTGAAGTTTAAGAACCACATTCAGGATTAACAGCCTGCAAGCCAGATAAAGAGGGAGGATTTAATGGGCAAAAACAGGAGACCAGTTCCTGTTAGGCTGCTTTTACCTGTAGGCAAAAAAACGCAAACCGCATATGACCGGATCCTGTGGATTGAATGTGCAACACATGCAACCACAATTGTTATTTTACTGGATCATTCTGCAGCGGGACACAGAATTTATCGGCCAGTACTGGAGTCAGCTGAACTCCTGATCTCACAGCCCGCACATGCTGCGATGGATGCAGGTTAACAGCAGTCACTGCCTGCTGCTGATCACGTGTGACCATGTGTGGGCCATGAGGACAGCAGTTAAGCTGAGTTCAGATCAGCTGACTCCAGTGCTGGTCGATTACGCCTTCTGTGTCCCCTTGCATCCATCGCAGCGTGTGCGGGCTGTGAGCTCAGCAGCTGATGTGAACTCCTGACCTCATAGACAGCAGAACAAAGTAATCAGATCGGATGACTCCAGTGTAAGATGATTACTTGTTCTTTGTCCCGCTGCATCCATCATAGAGTGTGCGGGATGTATGGTCAGCCGAGTTCAGATTAGCTGACTCCAGTGCCGGCCAAACTCTGCTGACCTCACAGCCTGCACACACTGTGATGGATGCAGGTGGACACAGAACAAGTAATCGGCCGACACTAGAATCAGCTGATCTGATTACGTGTTCTGCTGGCTGTGAGGTCAGGAGTAGGGATGAGTGAGCAGTAAAATGCTCGAGTGCTCGATAGGCAAAGCCCATGTCGATTTTTTTTTAAAAAATTCATTAAAAATAAAAAAAAACAAAAACCCCAAACACATAACCCTAACCCTAGGCTTAGGAGTAAAAAAACAAATGTGTGGGCTCCCGCTGCAATTTCTACTGCTAAGGGTAACCCAGGCAGCTTATAGACCACAAAAAGCAGGAGGAAAAAAAACCGGGCACAAAGTCTCCAGCTGGTAATTAACGCAGAGCATGTCAGCGGAACTGCCTGTGAATAGAGGCAGTAAAAACTAGTCTAGCATAAAACTGCTAAGCGGGGTCCACCATGCCATAAAGCTAAAAAGACATATCAGGCTGAACAGTAGAAATAGGAGGGCACTCACCATATAGAAGCAGAAAAAACTTTGGATTTATTGAGTTCAAGGAGCAGGCATAAAATACAGGACAGAGGGGAGAGGGACTGACCCCACACAGACGACAGCTGTTTCGCACCGGAGTCGGCGCTTTGACAAGTCCTTAGTGGATATGTCAGTTCCTCACTCTTTTAAGGGAGTGGGCTAAGGAATGACGTCAGTGTATTAAAATCACATTAGTAAAATATTAAACATATCTAGAAAAATATCACACAAAATTTACAGAATGCAACAAGTCAGCAGTATTACAGAACTTTTTCCAATAATAGGGCGGCAGAAAAAACCCATTACAAAAAAACCCATTACAAAAAAACAAGCCTATCATTTTTATCATTAAGACCAAGTGGCCCAATTGCATCAGTTTTTATAATCCACCTTGATTCCTGCCACTGTAAAAATTTATGGGTGTCACCCCCTGCAGTAGCGGGAACAATTCTCTCCAAGCCAGCAGACATTAAAGAATTTTTTTCTCCAAAATATTTTTCTTGCACGTGTTCAATCAACCGGGGAGCACCAATCCCCGTATTTAGGAATTTAGGGAATTTAGGTGCTTTCGAACCTGATGAACAGGGGTCTAATTGTTTTTCCAACATAAAAACGCCCACACGTGCAGAATATTACATAGACAACAAAATCTGTCCTGCAAGAAATAAATTGCTTAACTATGTGTAATCCCACCTACTTGGACAATTTTACCTTGTACATGCTGCCTACAGAAAGAACAATTCCCGCATCTGTAATTACCGACAAGGGTGGATTTTTGGAGCCAATTGGCCTTAGTAGTAAATCTTTTGAGGACCAATACATCACCCAAATTTTTATTACGCCTATAGGTGATAGAAGGCTTATTCAAGGCAAAAGAATGTAAATCACGATCATCCTGAATAAGATGCCAATTATTTAGGATTGCTGAACATATATGTCTATCCATTGTACTGGACCTAACCCAGGCAGCTACTGGCTGCTAACCCTCGCTGCTTGGTGTTATCTTTACTGGAAATGGAAAATCCAGGGAAGCCCCTTTTTTAAATTTTTGCCCAAAACTAAATGACATGGGCCTTGCAATATTTTTGTATGCTAGCAAGGTACAGCAGGCAGGTACGGGCTGCTCCCAACCCTCAGCTGCTTATTTGTACCTGGCTGGGAACCAAAAATATAGGGAAACCCTTTTCTTATTTATTTCATGAATTTCTTGAAATAATTAAAAAGAAAACGACATGGGCGTCACCCAATTGTTGTGTCCGGCCACATACAACTAGGCAGCTGAAAATTGGAATCCGCAGCGCAGGGTGGCCCAAGCTTTCTGGGGCCCCCCACTGCGAATTGCAGTCTGCAGCTACCCCAGAATTTGGCGCTTTCATAGAAGCACCATCCTCTGGCGCTGTACCAACTCTTCAGCAGCCCTGGTACCAGGTGGCACATTGGATAATAAGGGGTTAATACCAGCTCTGTTTTACCAGCTGGTATAAAGCCCGAGATTTTTAATGCCAGACCAAGTTTGACCTGGCCATTAAGAATCTCCAATAAAGGGTTAAAAAAAGACACCACACGGAGAAAAAATACTTTATTAGAAATAAATACACAGACACATTACGGACTCCATTTTTACAGAACCACTATTAAGAGGAGACTTTGTGCAGAAGGCCTTCATGGTAAAATAGCTGCTAGGAAACCACTGCTAAGGACAGACAACAAGCAGAAGAGACTTGTTTGGGCTAAAAACACAAGGAATGGACATTAGACCAGTGGAAATCTGTGCTTTGGTCTGATGAGTCCAAATTTGAGATCTTTGGAACCAACCACCGTGTCTTTGTAGAAAAGGTGAACGAATGGACTCTACATCCCTGGTTCCCACTGTGAAGCATGGAGGAGGAGGTGTGATGGTGTGGGGGTGCTTTGCTGCTGGCACTGTTGGGGATTTATTCAAAATTGAAGGCATACAGAACCAGCATGGCTACCACAGCATCTTGCAGCGGTGTGCTATTCCATCTGGTTTGCGTTTAGTTGGACCATAATTTATTTTTCAACAGGACATTGACCTCAAACACACCTCCAGGCTGTGTAAGGGCTATTTGACTAAGAAGGAGAGTGATGGGGTGCTACGCCAGATGACCTGGCCTCCACAGTCACCAGACCTGAACCCAATTGAGATGGTTTGGGTTGAGTTGGACCGCAGAATGAAGGCAAAAGGGCCAACAAGTGCTAAGCATCTCTGGGAACTCCTTCAAGACTGTTGGAAAGCCATTACCGGGGACTACCTCTTGAAGCTCATCAAGAGAATGCCAAGAGTGTGCAAAGTAGTAATGTAAGCAAAAGGTGGCTACTTTGAAGAACTTAGATTATAAGACATATTTTCAGTAGTTTAACACTTTTTTAAGTATTTCATTCCACATGTTTTAATTCATAGTTTTGATGCCTTCAATGTGAATCTACAATTTTTGGTCATGAAAATAAAGAAAACTCTTTGAATGAGGAGGTATGTCCAAACCTTTTGTCTGTACTGTATGTATGAAGACATATGTATGTGTTTGTGTTCAGTGTATACATGCATGTGTGCTATGTGTGTATTTGTGCTCGATGTATCCATGTGTGTCTGCTATGTGTGTATACATTTGTGGTTATATGTGCTCATGTGTGTCTTTGTGTGTGTGTATGTGTGCAGTGAGGACCTGGAAGCCGGAGCATCACAGGGACAGCATCGTGAACTCATCAGAGTTCACAATGAACTCTGATGAACCCGAGAAGTCCTCCTCCTGACACTCGCTGTAGAGTGAGTGTAATGGGGGTGTCATCAGGATGTCATCAGAGTTCATTGGGAACTCTGATGACCTCCTGGATGTCACTACACACAAACTGCTTGCTATATACTAACCTTTCCCCGTGGTGCTGTCCCGGCGCTGTCTTTGCGATGCTCCGACGTCCAGCTCCTCAGTGAAGTGAATATTCAGTGACTATAATGAGCGGCGGTCAGGAGCAGGAGGCAGCAGAGGCAAAGGAAACAGCACTGGATACAGGTGAATATAGAACATCTTTTTATTTCAAAGACTCGTGTTTTCTCTGTTACTGTCATACGTATGACCATAACCATGCGTGTGGCTTGTACCTGATAAAACACGGACATCTGAAACCAGCCAGTACTGTACTAACCATGCAGGCTGTTTTCTGCGCATGCTCAGTACAGAATACAGGATCCTGTCTATCAGGATCTGGCGACTTCTGGTACAGCAGGATCCGGTGCCCATTGAAATACATTGCAGCTGCCGCCGCAATATGAACGATCCATTGAGATGCAGTATTTTGCCTGAGGACAAAAATGCTGCAAGTAGCATTTTTGAAAAGAGGTAAAATACTGCAAAGCAGAATTTAGTGTGTGCCGCACGCAACTGCATGTGACCGCATATTGCTGTGATTTCATTGCAAATGCATTGAAATGACAACGCATTTGTAATGGATCCGGCTTTGCGGCAAAAACATCCATTTTTGCCACAGTTAAAAAACATGCTGATGTAAAAACACCCTTAGCAGAGAATTGTGAAGAGTGTAGATTAGATAAAGGGCTCCCAGCAGTGAAAGACCAGACCTGCAGACAGTAGTAAGCCTCACCATTATCTAGTGGTGACTGTGCTCTACAGAACTGGTAAATTGGGCACCTGAAGACAGAGAATTGGAAGTGTGAGTCTAATATTTGCCAGGTCTGTAGGTTTTAGAGAATAAATACAGGATCAGCGATCATAGGGGGCAGGGACACCACAGGAAACACCATACCTTGCCTGTTGGTGCTCTTCATGATTCTAATTTACGAAATGTATATGATGGTTTCTACGCTGTGTTACTTTGCAATATGTCTGGCATTAGGGAGTTATGGGCACTAGCACATTACTCACGCTTGTATCCTGAACACATGGTCTAATATACACACACACATATATATATATATATATATATATATATATATATATATATATATATATATACAGTCATGGCCAAAAGTTTTGAGAATGCTACAAATATTAATTTTTACAAAGTCTACTGCTTAAGTTTTTCTAATGGCAATTTGCATATACTCCAGAATGTCATAAAGAGTGATCAGCTTAACAGCAATTACTTTCAAAGTCAATATTGGCTAAGAAAATTAACTTTAACCCCCAAAACACATTTAAACATCATTGCATTCCTGCCTTAAAAGGAGCAGCTAACATTGTTTTAGTGATTTTTCCATTAACACAGGTGTGGGTGTTGATGAGGACAGGGCTGGCGATCAATCAGTCATGATTAAATAAGAATGACACCACTGGACACTTTAAAAAGAGGCTGGTGCTTGGTATCATTGTTTCTCTTCAGTTAACCATGGTTATCTCTAAAGAAACACGTGCAGCCATCATTGCTCTGCACAAAAGTGGCCTAACAGGGAAGAGTATCACAGCTTCAAAGATTGCACCTCAGTCAACAATCTATAGCATCATCAAGAACTTTAAGTAGAGAGCTTCCATTGTTGCCAAAAAAGCTCCAGGGCGCCCAAGAAGGACCAGCAAACGCCAGGACCATATCTTAAAACTGTTTCAGCTGCGAGATCGGACTACCAGCAGTGCCGAGCTAGCTCAGCAATGGCAGCAGGCTGGTGTGAGTGGTTCTGCACGCACTGTGAGGCGGAGACTGCTTGAGCAAGGCCTGGTTTCAAGGAGGGCAGCAAAGAAGCCACTTCTCTCCAGAAAAAAACATCAGGGACCGACTGATATTCTGCAAAAGGTACAGGGAGTGGACTGCTGAGGACTGGGGTAAAGTCATTTTCTCAGATGAATCCCCTTTTCGATTGTTTGGGACATCTGGAAAACAGCTTATTAGGAGAAGAAGAGGTGAGCGCTACCACCAGTCTTGTCTCATGCCAACTGTTAAGCATCCTGAAACGATTCATGTGTGGGGTTGCTTCTCAGCCAAGGGAATCGGCTCACTCACAGTCTTGCCTAAAAACACAGCCATGAATAACGAATGGTACCAGAATGTCCTCCAAGAGCAACTTCTCCCAACTGTCCAAGAGCAGTTTGGCACCCAACAATGTCTTTTCCAGCATGATGGAGCACTTTGCCATAAAGCAAAGGGGATCACTAAATGGTTCATGGAACAAAACAATAGAGATTTTGAGTCCATGGCCTGGAAACTCCCCAGATCTTAATCCCATTGAGAACTTGTGGTCAATCATCAAGAGACGGGTGGACAAACAAAAACCAACAAATTCTGTCAAAATGCAAGCATTGCTTATGCAAGAATGGACAGCTATCAGTCAGGATTTCATCCAGAAGTTGATTCAGAGCATGCCAGGGAGAATTGCAGAGGTCCTGAAGAAGAAGGGTCAACACTGCAAATATTGACTTGCTGCATTAACTCATTCTAACTGTCAATATAACCTTTTGGTACTCATAATATGATTGCAATTATATTTCTGTATGTGATGTAAACATCAGACAAACACAATTAAAAACCAGAGGGCAACAGATCATGTGAAAATATAATTTTGGTGTCATTCTCAAAACTTTTGGTCATGACTGTATATATCACTGTACACAATACATGATTAAAGAAATGATATTCTTTTGCACTCCCAGCACTTTTTAATGAATTGGTTTAATATAATGCACTATTAGGTTTCTATGTACAATGATTCTATACAATACATTATTGAGCGTCCCTGTTTTTTTGTCAGCAACATTGATTCATTTTTATATCTAATATTCTAAGTACATTTTAATATTAATAATAAAGAGAAATTTTTATTGGTACAATATACTTTTTCCATCTTTTTTCATTTTACATTTATTTTTGAGTTATATTAGCATTATTTTTTCCCTGTGGGTATTTGCGTGAATAGTTTTAATAACAAGAAAACAAAAGTCTATTTTAGTATCCACATGTGGCTCAATCTTCAAGAAGATAAAGGCTTCTAATTTCAACCAGTATGTATTCTGAAATTTATAGCCATTCCACCAGATATATGTGCCCATCCCGAGCGACCCCTGTTTTTGGTGTTTAGTGTGACAGAAGTTTACCACAAGTGCCGTCCCTTACAAACAATAAAGACAGGTTTGCTGTTATAAAATGAAAGATGTAATGACTTGTCAATTAACTTTAAAAAAGTTTCTCTATTTTGGAAGAAGTTTTTAATTTCTGTAGCCTAAAAATACTATGTTTCCAACAGTTGCATGGTAAACAACAGAGACAAAATATTTATGGCTGAGCTGGGGAGCCCTAATTTTTTGCACCTAAGCTGTCCAATGTGCATTTGTTGCACCCAATATTGTATTATTTCCTGTAACAACCTAACACAAGTATAGTATCTAAAGTTTGAACACCACATGCAGCCCTAACAGACAGTCTGTGATAAATTAACGAGGCATGTCAAAAAAATCAGTGCAGGTTCAGTCAATAAAATTAAAACAATATCTGCTAAAAATTTGCTTTTTACAAGTGCAAAAATGATACAATTTTTTAGAAAACAAAAACAGAAGTGTTGTTTTGAAAGTGAAGAAGTTATGGCTTCTAAACTGAAAGTGAAAGAGTGATCCCTTTATTAGGATTGGCAACAGATTTGCTACTGTCAAAATCATTAAACAATAACAAAGCCATTTTATCAAACCATCCATCAATTATGCTTTTTCTTTGGGAGCAGGAAGAAAAGGCTTGCTGTTTTCAAGGAATGGCTTGTCAACAAACTTTAAAAAATTGGCCCCATTTTAGAAGACATTTCATGTTTGTGTACACTCATGTTTTCAAAAGCTGGATGGTAAATAGCTATATAGCATAGTGAGCAGACAGGAGATTTGTGACTTGCCTGGCTGTAAAGTGGGAGCGGCAGTGACTGAAGTAATAATATGGGTCCGGAAATGGGACACCAGTCATGGGTGGTATAAGGATAAGGATCAGGATAGTGGTAATGATGACACTCATCGGATACTATTTGGAAGTGCCAACTGGCTGCGAGAAAGACAAGCTTGAGGGAAAACAAGGGAGAGGACAACTTGAGGTATTCTCTGATTGCTTGCCAGTTTGTTTTTGCCAATTGAGCAAGTAATGTTACGACATGCGCTTATGATGAGTTTTTAGTCAATATGACCTTGGATATATGGATACATCTTGCAATCTTGCATTTGTCTTTTCTAGAGCCTGCAGCCTGCCAAGGAATCAACTACTAGTTATATTTAAAAGAATTTCCACACACTAGAGGCCTACATATGCAACTCTCCATAACCATGACTAGACATTTCAATTACTGTTGTGCCAATTCCACCAGCAGCACTTAACTTCAAACAACCGCAATATGTCTTTTAACTGCAGCCGTTAAGGGGCATTATTGCTTAGCAACACTTTTTAAAGGCACTGAGGAATTGCTGAACGTGTCCCCCCAAGGCAAAATTCCTGCAGCTGATAGCTATATATGACAGTTAACAGCTGTGGAAATTAACCCTGACTGGTTTTGGAACCAATTTGTGTTTATGAACTCCTTAAATATGCTGTCAATTGTAACAGTGGTACCTAAGTGGTTAAAAGAGGGCGTAAATTAGCCCCTTTGACAACAATGTCCCCCTGCAATCGTAATTGCTGGCGATGATGGTTTCCATGGTACCCTGAGGTCATCACATGACCCCGAGGTACTGTGGTCTGTTAGATCCTGCTATAAACAAGATCTAATAAGCTGGGTGAGTAATTAACAGGTCTCAGCACTGTAGTACAATAGTAATGCAATGCACGATATCAGTAATCGAAGGGAAACATTCCCCAGTGGAACTAAATGACAAAGTAATATAAAGTGAAATAAAATATGCAAAAAAGTAAAATTAAAAAGGTCATGAAAACACTTTTTGCGACTAAAAACACAGCTTTTGTGTTTAAACAAAAACATGAAAGTATACATAATTAGAATTACCGAGTCTAAAATAAACCAATAAATAAAACTGTCATGTTGGTCATTCTGTATAGCCAACACAGTTAAAAACATAATAAATAACAAGCATAATTTTACTTTTTCATCATACTGACACACATAAATTAAAATTAATAAAAAACAATCAAAAAGTCATATGTAAAAAAAAATGCAACAAATGAAAGTGCCGAATTGACTCTCAAAATTACAACCCTAATATGGCTCATTCGGCCAAAAAATAAAAAAATATACAGCACTCGGTACATAACGACACAAAATCAATTCAGTTTTCCAAATTATTGCTTTTAGTGTGTAAAAATAGCAAAACATCAAAAATATAAACAAGGTATTGCTATAATTTTTCTGACACATAGAATAAATTGGTCTTGTCAGTTTTACCGCATGGTGAACCGCGCATGAAAAAAAAACAAAAAACAAAACAATAACTGAATTGCTGTTATTTTTTTCAAAATGCATCTGAAAAATGTGAATAAAAAGCAATCAAAATTGGTTATGTGCCCCAAAATGGTAGCAAAAAAAATCTTCATCTGGTCCCGCAATAAATAATCCCTCATATAGCTCTGTTCGCCAAAACATAAAAATGTTACAACTCTCAGAATATGGTTATGAAAAAACATCTTTATTGTGTGATAATAGCAAAACATAAAAAATATATAAGTATGTTATCTCAAAATGTCTCCTTACATCTGTGACCTAGTCTCCCGGTACTTACCTGCGCGGAATCTTCGATCCTCACAAGATCTCCTTCTCTACTCCCTTTTCATCTCCTCTCCTCTTCCCACCATCGCATCTAAGATTTCTCCCGTGCCTCCACCAAACTCTGGAATGATCTGCCACAACCTATCAGATTCTCCCCTACCTTGACAAGCTGCAAAAGGAACCTGAAGACCCACCTCTTCTGACAAGCCTACAACCTGCTGTAACCCTCAGTCTGATATAGCACCGCACGACCTTCTCTACACTCACCTACTGTATCCTCACTCATTCCCTGTAGACCGTGGGCCCTCGCAGGCAGGGACCTCTATCCTCCTGTACCTGTCTGTGCCTTGTATTGTTTATGATTATTGTACTTGTTCCTATTATGTATACCCCTTTCATATGTAAAGCGCCATGGCATAAATGGCGCTATAATAATAAATAATAATAGTAATCTCTGTAATCGCACCAACCTGAAGAATAAAGCCATCTTACCATAATAAAATCTAATTCTCCTATTGCTGTCGATTTGTTTATTCTACCTCCCAAAAACTGGAAAAAGGCTTGGTTAACATTAATTTTGTGCTTTTCGATCAGCACTTACATCAAAAGGTTGGTGTAAATCTCAAAAAATGTGAATTCAGACAAAGGTCCCTCACTATTATAAGCAAATGCTTAAAAAGTTTGATACCACCAGAGCAGAAGCCAGAAGACAAAGTGACTCCATCTGCCTCATTAGAGTGAGAGGGTCTGTTGAGGATTTCTTCTTAAGGTAAATTTTTTACACAGAAACTCCAACACAAACGCTCAGCATAGAACACAAGAATGTGATAGCAGCCTTATAAGTAGTGATCAAAAATGCTATGTTCCCCAAAATATTAAACAATAACCCTAACTTATCCTATACAACATTAAACCCCCTTTTAAGTACATCATCTGTCACTGAAAAATTTGAAACTTCCATGTTACTGGTAGAACAATGACTCTGGAAAGCAATATGGCTTCCACCCCCCATAATAAAGTCCAGTGACGTCTGTGCTCCCAAAGCCACATACCCCCCTCCTTCTCAGCCACATTGTGTCTCAACTGTAGAAAGTGGCCACATGTTGGCAATATTGTATTGTAGCGGGGAGAGCCCAATTATTTTTTTACGGTGTGCATGTCTCCAGAAGCACAAACTGGGCACAGTATATGAGGTCTAAACTGGCATATTTGCAATTTTTTAAAAAAAGCACAATGTGGATGTTATAAAATAGTCACTGTTGCCATAGATGAATTCATTGAGAGGTGTGACTTATACGATTTGGTCATGTTGTTTTCTTTCTGTTGTTCTGGCAATGTGGTGCTAGCAAACAGACTGGAGGAATTATATGCCATCCAGCCCATAACCTGCTCTCACATTTTTTTTGCTTGTTTTGCTTGTACGTGGCATCACTAAGGAATAAAAGGTAATAATTTCTGACTAGGTGTCTCAAATATACTATTACTTTTCTAGAAGCTAATCCTACATGAATTGAAGACTAAGGGTATGTCCGCACTCTGAGTTCTTGATTTGACAAAAAAAAATGCACCCTCTGGCAGACTTTGACAACTGTAAACACTGCATTTGACAAAAAAAGCATTAAAAATGGTTTGTTTTTGGATGTATTTTGCATGCGATTTACATATGTTTTGGATGCATTTTTGAAAGTGTGGTCCCATGGCAATTCAGCTCTGTTACATCCCTGTCCCGTAGAGCATGACTGCCCGCTGATAGCAGACAGAGACAGAGCCGCATGATGAGAAGGAACTCAGATGAACTTCATCCGACTTCATTGTCATTGCGCTGCTCTGTATCTGTGTGCTGTCATGAACTCGGATGAACCTCTGACATCAGTGGCAGGACATAGGCAGTAGTGCTGGGTCCACAGCAATGACCTTAGAGCTTCACCCGAGTTCACTATCATCATGTGGCTCTGTCTCTGTGTCGCGGCTTGGTTTGCGGTCGCAGGTGAAGGACTCACCTGTGACTGCAAATCACCTGAGTGACTAAGTGAGCCGCGCGATCATCAGTGCTATCACTCAGGTTACCCGTGGCCACAACTGAAATCCTCCACCTGAGACCGCAAATCACCTGAGCGAGTGCACCGCTGATCTTGCGGCTTACTTCAGTCACTCAGGCAACTTGCTGTCACAGGTGGAGGACTCCACCTATGGCCACGGGTAACCTGAGTGACATCACCGCTGATAGTGCGACTCACTTTAGTTGCTGCGTGGATCTGACAGCTGGCAGTCGTGCTCTGTGGCCGCTCCCTGTCAGCTTCCGAAGTAGAAAAGCTGAAAGCATCGTGGCATCTCGTGTGGAGTACGTCGGACCTGGAGGGGTCTTTGGTGGGTTAATAAAGTGGTGAAAGAGGGTGTTTTTTGTCTTTTATTCCAAATAAAAGATTTTTGGGTGTATGTGTTAATTTTCCTTCACGTACAGGTTTATCACGTGGGCTGTCTCATAGTCGTCTGCCATGATTAACATAGGAATTAATGGCAGCTATGGGCTGCCATTAACTCTTTATTACCCTGATTGCCAATGCACCAGGGCAATTCGGGAAGAGCTGGGTAAGGTCCCGGGACTGTGGCATCTAATGGATGCAGCAATTCCGGGCGGCTGCTGGCTGATATTTTTAGGCTGGGGGCAGCCTAAAAACGATAGGCCTTCCCAGTCTGAGAATACCAGCCCCCAGCTGTGTGGCTTTATCTTGGCTGGGTATAAATTGGGGGGGACCGCACGTCCTTTTTTTTAATTATTTATTTATGTTACTGCATGATATAGACCTGCCCACCGGCGACAGTGATTGGTTGAAGTGAGACAGTTGTTACTTAGCGTGGGGGCTCGTCTGAATGCAACCAATCATAGGCGCCGGTGGGTGGGGGAAGCAGTGAATATAAGATTGCCTAAAAAGCTGCTGGCACTTTCAGAAACAAGAGAAGCCACCGGAGCAGTGTGACAGCCATGCAGCGCCGCGTCTGTGTTCGGTGAGTATGAAGGAGGGGGAGGGGAGAGACCGACTTACAGAGAGAGAGAGAGAGACCGACCACCGACCGACAGAGAGAGATTGACTGACTGACAGAAAGAGAGAGTGACCGACCGACAGAGAGAGAGAGAGAGTGACCGACAGCAACAGAGAGAGACTGAAAGACCTGCGTTTTGTTTGTCAAAAAGAATGCAGAATGCAACAAAAATGCAGTGCAAGCGCACAGCTAAACATTTTGGTTGCGTTTTAACACACCTCAATCATTTCAATGGGTAGAAAATGCAACCAAAACACACTGAAGAAGTGACATGCTGCTTTTTTTAGTCAAGGATTTTGACGAATATTTGACAAACAAAATGCTGCCTAAAAAAAAGTCAACGTGTGTATGGAATTTTCTGACTTCTCATAGACTTTGCTAGGGAAGCACAACACATGCATTTTGTCATTGCCACGGTGCAGTTTTAAACACAGCCAAAACGCAGGAAAAAAGCACACATGCGGGCATAGCCTGAGAGAGGCATTATAAAGCCCGCTTTACACGCTGCAATGTATCTTACAATGTGTCGGCGGGGTCACGTCGTAAGTAACGCACATCCGGAATTCTAAGTACATTGCAGTGTGTGACAGGTACGTGCGATTGCGATTGAAGGGTAAAATGTTCATCGCATACACATTGTACCTTTCTCTAGAATTGCACGTCAGATTGTTCATCATACCCGGGGTAGAACACATTGCAGTGTGTGACACCCCGGGAACGATGAACAGATCTTATCAGCGTCCTGCGGCTCTCGGCCGACAATGCGGAAGGAAGGAGGTGGGCAGGATGTTTACGTCTCGCTCAGCTCTGCCCCTCCGCTTCTATTGGCTGGCTGCCGCGTGACATCGATATGACGCCAAACGTCCCTCCCACTCCAGGAAGTGGACATTCGCCGCCCACATCGAGGTCGTATGGAAGGTAAGTATGTGTGATGGGGGTTAATAGTTTGTGCGGCACGTTCAACAAATTGAACGTGCCACACATACGATGGGGGCGTTGCAAATCGCATACGATATCGTATGCGAAATTGCAACGTGTAAATCAGGCTTTAGACAATAGAATCTATTCAAATTAGCCCCAAAAAGGACTGTTGTTTTAATTTAGGTCCAGCAAGGACTATAAACCCATAATCCCTGAATAGATGTCTCCAATAAGATATATCTTCTCCAGCAAATAATCCTACAGTAACACCAACTAAGAGCAGTATTGTTGGAGAATAAAATCTATTTTAATTGAGCCTCAAAGGACTTTTGGCTGTACATGGCGGCAGCAACATACGGAAAGACAATATTCCATGTCTAGATGTCTCTAATATGCTGTGGCTTCTCCAGAAGCTAACCAAACACTAATTGCTGGTAGGTGAGTGTGACTGGGCCTTAAGAGTAGAACGTTTACACAATAGAATATATTTAAATTAGCCATGAAAAGGACTGTTGGTTTAGTTTAGCACCAGAAACAATTGTAAGCCAATAATCCCTGACTAGATGTGTTTAATACGATATGCCTCCTCCAGCAGCAGCTACAGTGCACAGAGCATGGCATCACCCAATTTTACTGTGTATAGATTCAATGATGCTATGCCATTGTATTACCGTGATTGGCAGGCAAACCCCTCATGTTTAGTGGCTGAAAAACAACGCAAAACATAGCATTCGCACATGCCCGATACCCAGCCGAGTAGCAAGCGTGCCAAGCACCCTGCTGCTTGATCGAGTAAAGAGCAAACTTGCTCGTCGCTAGTTATTACACTTAACATTAAAAAAAGTTAACTTTCAGTATTTGCATTGCCAACGCTATATATATATATATATATATATATATATATATATATATATATATATATATATATATATTTATATATATATATATATATATATATATATATATATACATATATATATTATATAAAGCTCAGTGTATGTATGTGTGTGTGTATGTATGTATGTATGTCCGCTAAGGGAATGCGCACCGTCGCATTTACAATCACGAAATTTTGCACAGACGCCTCATGTGACCCAAGGAACGTCATAGACTATGTTTTGATGGGTAAATTTAACCCCACGCTTTACAGTTAATCTCCAAAATCCTGCCTCCATTAAACTGAATAGACTTGGGAGCTACAAGCTATTAATAGCAACTGTCAGTGGTTGCTATTGGAACAAAATAAACTATTAGTATAAGAAGCTTATGTGTGAAGTAATATGATGTTGATGGAGAGACAAATAGAGAGAGACAGAAAGAGACAGACGTGGAAAGAGACAGACAGAAACAGATGGGCAAAAAGACAGACAGGCAAAGAGAAAACCCTGGAAAGAGACAGCTCTGGAAAGAGACAGTCGGGCAAAGAGACAACCAGGCAAAGAGACAGGCCGGCAAAGAGACAGCCCGGCAAAGAGACAGACGGGCAAAGAGACTGCCCCGGAAAGAGACAGACGGGCAAAGAGACAGCTATGTTAAGAGACAGACGGGCAAAGAAACAGCCGTGGAAAGAGACAGACAGGCAAAGAGACAGACCTGGGAAAAGACAGACTTGGAAAGAGATAGCCCTGGAAAGAGACAGACAGGCAAAGAGACAGACCTGGAAAGAGACAACCCTGGAAAGAGACAGACTGGGAAACAGACCAGGAAAGAGACAGACGGGCAAAGAGACAGATGGGAAAAGAGACAGACTGGGAAAGAGACAGACGGGAAAAGAGACAGCCTGGCAAAGAGACAGACGGGCAAAGAGACAGACGGGGAAAGACACACATATAGAGACAGACACAGAGATAGAGACAGACAGACAGAAACAGAGATGGAGACAGATAGACTGATACAAATACAGTCAGAGAGATAGAAACAGACAGACAAAGACATAGACACAGACAGACAAAGAAAGACACAGACAGAGAGACAGACAGACAGAGACACACAGAAAGAGACTGGGAGAGAGACAGAGAGACCGTTACTATCCCGGGCAGTGCCTGGGTACTATAGCTAGTATAATATATATATATATATAAAAGCTCTTATTAGAAGATATTTGGCACCTCAATGTCTTTAATGATTTGTTATAAATATTAGCATTGCTGCTATCTAAATTACAGTGCTTGGATGATTTTACACATCTTTTATTATTTTTAACTGAAGCAGGAGGGTTTATGTCTGGAAGATTTAGTTATTTTATGTTTCTTTGTGGACCATTTCTCCTCTTTAATATTTAATTCCCTTAATCATACTCAGATAACTTATTATCAAGGTCAATTTATTTTATACTTGTGGGTTTAGAAGAGTTTAAGAAAATCTCTGTTGTAGTACAAAGACCTTACAAGTGTGTATGACTTGTTATGGCTGTTATGCTAATAGGTAGAATTCTTATTCAATCATGCCAGCATTGTAAAAAGGATCTTTTCTCATAAAGGTTGCAAAAGGATACATAATGCAATAATTGTGCCAACTATTATATAGCAATTTTTGCATAAGAAAAGTATATGATTGGAAACATTACCAAATAAATGACGTTTACTGCTGTTGCTTCAGTGAAAGAGAATAAATAAAATTTTAGAATATGACTGTTTCATGCTCACTTTTGTATCCTTATATAGTAAAAGAATTTTATTTTTCATGTTTCTACTTATAGGTCTAAGATTTTTTTTTCCATCTCAAAAGCTGATGTTAATTAGTGACAATATGCCTTCTTTTTAAGGTGTTTTTTGGTCCCTACACAGTAATATTACCAAACCTCCTCCTTAGGACCACCTATAGTCATGGCTAAAAGTGTTGGCACCCTTGAAATTGTTCAAGAAAATGAAGCATTTCTCTCAAAAAAATATTATTGCAATTACACATATTTTGTTATACACATAATTATTTCCTTTGTGTGTATTGGAACAACACAAAAAAACAGGAAAAAAAGGCAAATTGGATATGATTTTACTCAAAAACACAAAAATAGGCTGGACAAAATTTTTGGCACCATCCAGAACTGTGGGTAAACACCTTTCTTACAAGCATGTGATGCTCATTCAAATTCACCTGTGGCAAGTACCTGGTGTGGACAATATGAAAATCACATCTGAAACCAGATAAAAAAGAGACGTTGACTCAGTCTTTGCATTGTGTGTCTGTGTGTGTCACACTAAGCATGGAGAACTGAAAGAGGACAAGAGAACTGTCTGAGGATTGCAGAACCAAAATTGTTGAATAATATCAACAACCTAAAGGCTGCACGTACATCCAGAGATCTTGATGTTCCTTTGTTCATGATGCATAACATAATCAAGAAGTTTACAACTCATGGCACTGTAGTTTATTTCCCTGGATGTGGATGGCAGAGGAAAATAGGTAAAATATTCTAATGCAGGATAGTCCAGTTGGTGGATAAGCAGCCCTAATCAAGTTCCAAAGAAATGTAAGCTGTCCTGAAGGCTCAAGGTGCAGCAGTGTAAGTGTGCACATTTGAATAAAATTAAATGATATGGCATTAGACCTAGGAGGATCCAGATACCTTAAAAAGCTATACGGAAGTTTGCCAATATGTATGTCAGCAATTCAAAATTATTCTGAGAAAGCGACTTGTGGACAAATGAGACACATAATTCTACTGTTTACCGAAAATGGAATGAGTCCTACAAAGAAAAGAACACAGTATCTACAACCATATATGGTAGAGGTTCAAAGATGTTTTGGGGTTTATTTGCTGCCTTTGGCATTGTGTGCCTTGACTGTGCGCAAGGCATCATGAAATCTGAAAATTAAAAAATAATTCTGGGTTGCAATGTAGTAGCGCCAGTGTCAGAAAGCTGGGTTTGCATCCTAGGTCATGAGTCTTCCAGCAAGACAATAACCACAAAAATACTTCAAGAAGAACCCAGAAATGGATGGGAACAAAGCACTGTAGATTTCTGAAGTGGTCAGCAAAGAGTCCAGATCTAAATCCCATCAAACACCTTTGTGTTTTAAGGCCACGTCTCACTAAGCAACATCACTAGCAACATTGCTACTAAGGCACGACTTTTGTGATGGAACAGCGATGTTGCTAGCGACGTTGTTGTGTGTGACATCCAGCAACAACCTGGCCCCTGCTGTGAGGTCGCTGGTTGTTGCTGAATGTCCTGGACCATTTTTTAGTTGTTGCTCTCCCGCTGTGAAGCACACATCGTTGTGTGTGACAGCGACAGAGCAACAACTGAATGTGCAGTGAGCAGGGAGCCGGCTTCTGTGGACGCTGGTAACCACGGTAAACATTGGGTAACCAAGAAGCCCTTTCCTTAGTTACCCGATATTTACCTTCGTTACCAGCGTCCGCCGCTCTCACGTGGTGAGTGCCGGCTCCCTGCTCCCTGCTCACATAGCCAGACTATACATCAGGTAATTAACCCGATGTGTACTCTGGCTAGGAGTGCAGGGAGCCAGCGCTAAGCGGTGTGCACTGGTAACCAAGGTAAATATCGGGTTGGTTACCCGATATTTACCTTAGTTACCAAGCGCAGCATCGCTTCCACGCGTCGCTGCTGGCTGGGGGCTGGTCACTGGTTGCTGGTGAGATCTGCCTGTTTGACAGCTCACCAGCAATCCATGTAGTGACGCTCCAGCGATCTCTGCCAGGTCAGGTTGCTGGTGGGATCGCTGGAGCGTCGCTAAAGGTACCGTCACCCTAAGCGACGCTCCAGTCATCCCACCAGCAACCTAACCTGGCAGGGATCGCTGGAGCGTTGCTACACGGGTTGCTGGTGAGCTGTCCCACAGGAAGACCTCACCAGCAACCAGTGACCAGCCCCCAGCCAGCAGCGACGCATGGAAGCGATGCTGCACTTGGTAACTAAAGTAAATATCGGGTAACCAACCCGATATTTACCTTAATTACCAGCGCACACCGCTTAGAGCTGGCTTCCTGCACTCCTAGCCAGAGTACACATCGGGTTAATTACCCGATGTGTAGTCTGGCTATGTGTGCAGGGAGCAGGGAGCCGGCACTGACAGCATGAGAGCGGCGGACACTGGTAATGAAGGTAAATATCGGGTAACCAAGGAAAGGGCTTCTTGGTTATCCGATATTTACATCGGTTACCAGAGTTCGCAGAAGCCGGCTCCCTGCTCACTGCACATTCAGTTGTTGCTCTGTCGCTGTCACACACAGCGATGTGTGCTTCACAGCGGGAGAGCAACAACTAAAAAATGGCCCAGGACATTCAGCAACAACCAGCGACATCACAGCAGGGGCCAGTTTGTTGCTGGATGTCACACATAGCAACATCGCTAGCAAGTCGTGCCTCAGCAGCGATGTTGCTAGCAATGTTGCTTAGTGTGACAATACCTTTAGTGTGACGGTACCTTAAGGAATGTAAATGATTAAGCTGGAAGTTTATTTGTTAAAGAGAGGTCTAAACCAGAGAGGAGGAATTTTTCACTAAAGGATTATTTCCCCTATTTTGTTAAACTTTCATAAATATCATATGCCTGTTTGAAAACATCAGTCCTAAACCCTTCATCAGGCACAGCTGATGTGATAGGCACTTCTTAATTAATTTTGTCTCCATTCAAAATAGTCTGGAAATCTCTACCTTCCCAGTTGTCTCCTGTATTTACATGCTCTTTGAAACATGATCTCACAGTTTTACCTCTGACCTTCTAGACATCAGATCGGACTTATCAGGCTGACTGTACCTGAACTTGTCTCACAATTGAAGGTTAGCATTTTTTCTCTTTATTCATCACAAATGGTTATCTTGCTGAACATTTTATCAAAACTTGGAGGCTATTTCATGGTAGTTGAGAAATGTGGTACTTTTGTATTAACATGCTTTTGGTTACTAGAAACGTTTTTAGGCATCTAATTTTGTGTGTTCTCTTTTAATACATCCATCGCTGATTATTTTTAGTCTTTAAATTGGGATAATTAGATATTGTAGGTGGTTTTCTAATCTGTGCCTGACAGGTGCACTGCGCTTGAACTCTGGAGTACTAGAGGTGTGCCTGAAAGGAGACTAACAGATTAATTTACGCAGATATTTTCACAAATAAGTTTATCTGGATCAGTATAAAATCATATTTGCCAACTTTGGAAAGGGGACAATATTGTATGGAGGCAATCGAGGGGATGATGAGGGTACAATTCTGTGTGGAACATAACTTGGATCCTCACTCATAAACATTGTTATTGTTTTCTTCTTTTATGTTTACTTGAGTCTGCATTATTTATGTATTATTATTGTTTGTGTATTACTTCTATTTTATTATTGAATAATATTTGACCTCAATATCTATTTCTATTAATTTCAGATATCTATAATATCTACATATTTTTATAGATTACAAATAGGTCATTTGGTTTGTATCCCAATGCGAGGTGCTTGGTCGGAGAAACAGGTTCTGGAGCAATGTGTGGATATGTAGATGTTTTTATTTGTTTTGCCTGAGATTTAATCATTGGTTGATTAGAGAATCTACCATTCATAAATCAATTCAGTCACATAAACTCTTGAATATACTACAATATTACTGGCAGTTCAATTGTTGTATAATTAGCAGAAAGAAGCCTTGGAATTTTAGTGTAAAGCAGCCTTGTGACAAGAAAATGTGAATTACATCTGTCAGGTATTTGTTTTTCATTTTTACTGATTTCTCATGAAAGAGTCATTTCTGGACTAAATTAATATGACTGAAAAGCTAAGAGATTTAAGGCCCTGTTACAAGCTACAATTTATCTGACGATCTCGTTAGCGATGTGACACGCCCAGATCGTAGTTACGATTTGCCGAGATCACACATAGGTCTTTTTGTAGCGGTCACACGTACACATCTCACATACAATGCTAAATCGTTCAGCGATATATTGTTTGAACAAGGCGGTCGTGTGGATCTTGTTCGTCGTTGGCAGGGTGTCAAACGTACCAATATGTCTGCTGCATTCCAAACGACGAACAATATTTTGAAACTGAACGACGTGTCAACGATCAACGATTTTCAACCTATTTGCGATTTTATTATTATTATTATTTATTATTATAGCGCCATTTATTCCATGGCGCTTTACAAGTGAAAGGGTATACGTACAACAATCATTAACAGTACATAACAGACTGGTACAGGAGGAGAGAGGACCCTGCCCGCGAGGGCTCGCAGTCTACAGGGAATGGGTGATGGTACAATAGGTGAGGACAGAGCTGGTTGCGCAGTGCTCTACTGGACTGAGGGCTATTGTAGGTTGTAGGCTTGTTGGAAGAGGTGGGTCTTGAGGTTCCTCTTGAAGCTTTCCACGGTAGGGAAGAGTCTGATGTGCTGAGGTAGAGCGTTCCAGAGTATGGGGGATGCATGGGAGAAATCTTGTACGCGATTGTGGGAAGAGGAGATAAGGGAGGAGCAGAGAAGGAGATCTTGTGAGGATCTGAGGTTGCGTGCAGGTAGGTACCGGGAGACTAGGTCACAGATGTAGGGAGGAGACAGGTTGTGCATGGCTTTGTATGTCATGGTTAGTGTTTTGAACTGGAGTCGTTGGGTGATGGGAAGCCAATGAAGCGATTGTTCAGAGTCGCTCGTAGGTGTCACACGCAATGACGTCGCTAACGATGCCGGATGTGCGTCACGGAATCCGTGACCCCGATGACATATCGTCAGATAAATCGTAGCGTGTAATGCCGCCTTTAATGTAGCAGTATTCCAAACTGGTTGTTAAAAAAGCCCTGCTAGTTTGGGGAATCTGGGGATCATAGACAGACTGGTTGTCTATCCATTAAATTGTATCCAGAGCCTTTAGACATGGATATAATTGAGTAAATTGACACATAGAAGTCATCTGCTTTATACTTAACCTTTTCCCATTCTTCCTGTAAACTGCCTACTGCTGGAGCCAAACATAGCCAGAGGAGATAAGACCCACTGGAGAGTATTCAAAGGATCCAAGTGATTATGAGAATTTTTTTGTGACATATGGTACTTCATTTAAGTGGTAAACTTTGGTCAATATAATTTGCGTTTAATTTTGAAATTATTGAAAATTTGACAAAAATGTGAAAATTTCACAATTTTCCAACTTTGAATTTTTATGCCCTTAAACCATATACATAACATTTTCCACATGTCTACTTTACATTATCACAAGTTTTGATATTAATATTCATTTTGTTAGGAAGTTAGAAGTGTTAAAAGTTTATCATCAAGTTTTAATTTTTCTACAAAATTTCCAAAACTAATATTTTTAGGGACCATATCACATTTCAAATTACTTTGAGGGCGCTATGTGAAAGAAGATATCCAAAAGTGATGCCATTTTGAAAACTACACCCCTTAATATGCTTAAAGCCATATTCAAGTGATTTAACCCTTTAAGTGTTTCACAAGAATGAAATCAAAGTGAAAGGAAAATATGAAAATGTTACTTTTCCAAAAAAAATATTTATTTAGCCCTAATTTTATCATTTTCACAAGGTTACCAAAAGAAAATGAACCATGCAATTTGTTGTGCAATTTCTCCTAAGTACACCGATATCGGATGGGTGGTAGAAAACTACAGTGTGGGCATATGGCAGGGCTTGGAAAGAAAGGAGCAATTTTTAAAATTTAGAGCACAAAATTAGCAGGTATATATAGCGTATGCCATGTCGTGCTTGCAGAGCCCCTGATATGCCTAAATAGTGGAAACGCTTGACAAATCACACCATTTTGGAAACTAGACCCTCAAGGAATTTATATAGATGTATGCTCAGCACCTTGAACCCACAGGTGAATTACAAAATTTCATAACGTTGAGCTGTGTAAATGTAAAAATACATTTTTACCACAAAAATGTTGCTTTAACTCCCATTTTTCATTTTCACAAGGGTAACAAGAGAAAGTAAACCATGTTGCTACAGTAGTAATAAAGTAACTGGGAACTGGGACTCCTAAACTGGCACTCAGGCTAGAGGAGCCCTTAACTGTCTCTTATCCCAGAGGTACGCCTGATGTTGGAGGTCTGGACCACCAGCGTAACCCTAACTCCTGAGAAGCCCTGGTATTATATTCCCTCACCCCTAACCTGGGAGAGGATCAGCACTGGAGTGATGAATCCCGATACAAATAGACAGAGCTAGCAGGAACTAAAACTCTTACTCACCGAAGTCACGCATGAAGGTAAATACAATATGTATAATAAAGAAAAGTGAGGAAATACATAACAAGAGTATCTCCATAACACACCAAGATAGCATACAGCAGTGCTCCAGAAGCTGACTCATCATGCACTAAGACCGGTATCGCTTTCGCTATATTTGGCATGGAAGAATAGGATACACTATCTTTTAAAGGGAGGAGGCAGCTATGATAGGTCTTGAGAATTCTGTGACTGCAGCAGCAACTCACATCCAAGCAGGAACTCTTGCCAGACCGATCACCAGTGAGTACAAAACTGGTCAATGCCCGGCTTTGACTAACAACATGCAAGCATAAGATGGCATGTCAAACTCTTTACTATGAACAGAGTCCGAAGTCAAAATGACACCATGTGCGTATAGAGCAGCACATGTCATGACATATACAATTTAGTGCACAATTTCTCCTTAGTTCACGGATTCCCCATATGTGGAGGAAAACTATTATTTAGGCACATGGCAGGGCTTGGAAGGGAATAAGCGCTATTTGAATTTTGGAGCACCATTTTGGCTGGAATAGACACCATGCCACATTTGAAGATCCCCTGCCATGCCAAAACAACTGAAATCCCTAAAAAGTGAACCCGCTTTGGAAAATATACCTCTCAAAGAATTAAATTAGGGGTATAGTGAGCAATTTTAACCTCCAGGTGATACACGTAAATGTATAATATTGGCTGTAAAAATAAGAAAAAACACCATTTTCCTAATACAATGTTGCTTTGACCCAAAAAGTTTTAATTTTAAAAGAGGGTAATAGGGAAAAATGGACCATATATTTTGTTACAAAATTTCTCCAGAGTTTGCCAATACCCAATATGTTGACAGAACCTACTTTTGAGGCACAATGAAGAGAAGGAACACCATATTGGAGTTCAGAGTTAGTTTGAATGGTTTATAGGTTATATTTCCCAATGGCAGAGCCCCTGACATGCCAGAAAAGATAACTACTAATTGGCCCCATTTTACAAACTACATCCATCTAACAGTGCAGTGAGCATATTTACATGACAGGTGTGCATCACAGAATTGTATACCATTGGGAAGAAAAGAAAGAATAAATATATTTTTTCATTAAAATTTTGTTTTAGCCCTAAGTTTTTTTAATTTTTATAATGGATAGAAAGAAAATGTTGGACCACACAGTTTGTTGTGTAATTTTTCCTGAGTGCGCCAATACCCTCCATCTAATCGGGAACTACTTTTGAGGTACAGTGCAAAGCTGAGAAGGGAAACAGTGCCATATTGGACATCAGAATTTTCTGGAATGGTTTGCAGCTGCCATGTCATATTGGCAGAGCCCCGGAAGTGTCAGAAAAGCCAAAATTCCCACACATGATCCAATTTTACAAACTGCACCCCTCATTAAATTCATGTAGGGGTGCAGTGAGCATATTGACACAACAAGTGTGTTACAAAATTTTATACTCTTGGGCACTGAAGAAAAAGTGGTTACATTTTTACAGTGAAAATTGTTTTAGCCCCAGATTTACAATTTTCACAAGGGTAATAGGTTAAAATGGATGGCTAATGTGTTACACAACTTCTTCTGAAATACCCCACATGTAACTGTACAGTCATTTTTGGCCACACCACATGGCTTGGGAGGGAAAGAACACTTTTGAACACAGATGTTCCTACAATAGTTTGCGGGCTCCATTTGCAGAGCCGCTTAGTGCCAGAGCAGCAGAAACCCCTTAGGTGACCGCATTTTGGAAAGTACACCTCTCTGGAATTCAACTATGGATGTAGTGACGATTTTGTCTCTGGAAAAAACCCATGAAGTCGAACACAGTGAAAATTGCAGAATTAAAAATTGAAAATAAATCACTATAGTGCCCAGTACATTGTAGTGCGCGTACATTGTGCCCAGCTCATACTTCCAGAGACACAAACCCTGTATATTAAATGGGATCCCCTAACTACAACAATGCCAAATATCTGGATGCTCACTGTAATTTAGGCACATTTTGATAATAAAAAGGAAGGGGGTATTTGGATTTGGGAGTGCAGGTTTTACTGGATTTCTTCTGGAGGCGCATGGGGCTTTTCCAGAGTCTTTTTGCTACCAGTAATGTAGAAGCAACAAATTAACAAATGATGGACCTGAGCAGGGACTTGTTTTTTCATGGGTTGAGTTGAATGCGATTGATGGCAAACTGGGATACAGAACATTTTGAATCAGTTCACATTTATCCTATGCTCTATGCTGAACACCTATAATAAGGTCTCCATCTACATCTACATCTCTGAAATATCTGATTCGGGTGAAATCTCCAACGAATCCATTAATTAATTAGGCAGGAGAGATACTCCGTACTACATCAAGTCTATTCAGTGGTTTCCTTTTCAAAGGTGTTGCTGATCGGACATTTGTGCATGCCTAAAAAGACAAGTAAAAGTATGGACACTGCTGGACCACAGGCTAGAAAATAGTTCAAAGTGACTCCTTTTGCCTTATTACCGTGAATTTACCATTGGGAATAAATGAATCACGTTTGTCAGAAATCTACACATAAAAATAGATGAGCGATTCCATGGAGGTTTGGTTCGCAGGCAGCAAACGAGCCAGGCCTCCACTGACACGAGCTTTACCTGAACCCCAGAGCATGTAACTGATTGGCAGTTTGAGTCCCCGCCCACAAACAGCCAGCCATAAGCAGATCACTTCCGGGGGAGCGTGGGTGGGCTTTATCAAACAATTTTTTATGGTTTGCACTACATATAATTGTGCTAATATTACACCCACTACGAGCCGTTCAAACACTGCAAGTGGCTCGCACAAGGCTTAGTACCAAGCATCAGTGAAGTTCACACATAAAGCATTCAAACCCTGAACCTGAACCTTGATTTTTTAAGTTGGTGTTCAGTTCAACAATCGAAGCTCTGGTTTTTTCATCTCTACACATAAACTCCAAAGTAAGTGCACAGTGTAAAGCTCAGGATAAATGGTAGCCAAGCCTTATACAATCTTTCGGAGGCAGAAAAAACAAATCAACAGCATTTCACTTTGGGGTATATGATAAGGCAGCTTTATTCCTCATGTCAGTACAATTACAGTGATACTAGATTTATATAGTTTTTTAAGTCTGGCTACTATCACACTAAAAGTGTTTTTTTTTTTTACAAAACAAAAGGTTTTTTGAATCACGGAATTTCAAAGGCTATAGTTTTTCTATTTTTCTGTTGAGATGTTCATGTGAGGGCTTATGTTCAGCAGACGTTGGAGTCTTCATTGGTACCATTTTGGGCCACATAATTTTTAATAGTTTTCTTTTTTTTGTAAGGCAAAAATACATTTTACGCCATTCACCATTTCATAAAAGACAACTTTAATCTTTGAGACAGTACAAATACAGATACCACATTTATATTGTTTTTTTATGCTTCGCAGCTGTTACACAAAAAAAACTATTTTACAGAAAAACAAAGATTTTTTGCTTTGCTGACTTCTGACAGCTATAGTCTTTTATTTTTTTTTCCGATGCAGCTGTATGTCAGCTTGTTTTTGCAGGACATGATGACGTTTCCAGCTTTACCATTTTCATTCACATATGACTTTTTGATCGCGTTTTATTCCACTTTTTTCAGCTGTTTGATGAAAAGACATAGTTTATTTTGTTTTACTGAAGGGGTTAACTAGTGTGATAGTTTTATAGATAGGGTTGCTCCAGAAGCAACAATACCAAATATGTGTACTTTTTTATTTTTGTTTTTATATAAATGTATGTATTTACTGTTATAATACTTTTTTCATTTCTTTTACTGTATATTTTGTTTTTTTAATAGCTTAAGAAAACAAAAAAAAAACACTTTTTTTACTTTTTACATAGTCCCTATAAAAGACTTTAACTCTGATCACTGGTATAATTGTGCATTTCAGTGGGTTATAATTCTCAGTGCTTCACTGTCAGAAAGCTTGTTAGACCATGCTGCTGGCATGGTCTAACAAGATAGCTTTAGCCAGGTAACCCAGAGATCGTTATTTGACCTTGGGTTAGCATGGCAAAGATTGGGACCGTGTGATCACATCATGGGGGTTCTGAGCGGGTGGGAGAGGGAGTGTACTCAATTTCCCAGCCCCCTAAATGATGAGATCACTATACATCTTGGCATTTTGGGGTTATACATCCAGGGACAGTGCAGGCATTTTCCCCGGCTGTGTCGGCAACAATTTCAACTAAAGGCTGATTTACATGTTGCAATTTCTCGTGCGATCGCATTTGCGATTGCACCCGCCCCCATCGCTTGTGCGGCATGGGCAATTTCTTGCCTGTGTCGCACAATGTTGTAACCCCCCGTCACACGTACTTACCTTCCTAACGACCTCGCTGTGGGCGGCAAACATCCTCTTCCTAAGGGGGGAGGGACATTCGGCGTCACAGCGACGTCACACAATGGCCGCCCAATAGAAGCGGAGGGGCGGAGATGAGCAGGACGAAAACATCCTGCCCACCTCCTTCCTTCAGCATTGCCGACGGAATGCAGGTAAGCTGTGTTCATCATTCCCAGGGTGTCACATGGAGCAATGTGTGCTGCCTCAGGTACGATGAACAACAGGATGTGCTATTTTTAGAAAATGAGTCACGTGTCAGCGATGAACGAGAAAGTGAGTATTTCTGCTCGTTCATAGCTGTCACATGCTACGATATAATTAACGATGCCATATGTGCGTCACTTATGACGTGACCCCGCCGACATCTCATTAGATATATAGTAGCGTTTAAAGCCCGCTTATCACTTATGCTGAGCTCCCGATGGTGACCGAATATGCACAGCTCCTGTGCGTCTCTCCTCATGTATTGCTTAATGATGCATTGCTTGGCAATGCCTTATATTGTCCCCTATAATTTGTAAATTGTTGCAAAATATGTCAGTGTGCGAAAAATACTAATATTGCCATTATTATTGCTAAGGACAGAATTATATTGAAACTCTTTTGAGCTCTTTAGCACAAAAGCAGCCTTAGAAATGTTCAACTGGCTTTAACATATCTGGCTGTGGATGAACAGATGGCAGCCATTGGTAACAAATAACTCATTTGATAACGCAAAGCACAGACTTTTCATGTATTTAAAAAGTATAAAAATAGTTCCTCTAAAGGCTGCTTTAAACGCAATGACATCGCTAACGAGATGTCGTTGGGGTCACGGAATTTGTGACGCACATCCGACGTCTTTAGCGACGTCGTTGCGTGTGAAATGCACGAACGACCGTGAACGATCAAAATTACTCATCTAATCCTTGATCGTTGACGCGTTGTTCTAATCCCAAATGTCATTGCTGTTGCAGGATGCAGATTGTTCGTCGTTCCTGCGGCAGCACACAGAGCTATGTGTGACAATGCAGAAACGAGGAACATCACCGTACCTACGGCCGCCTGCAATGAGGAAGGAAGGAGGTGGGCAGGATGTTCCGCCCACTCATCTCCGCCCCTCCGCTTCTATTGAGCGGCCGCTTAGTGACGTCACTGTGACGACACACGACCACCCCCTTAGAAAGGAGGCGGTTTGCCGGCCACGGCAATGTCACTAGGCAGGTAAGTGCGTGTGACCGTTCCTACTGATGCTGTGCAACACGGGCAGTGATTTGCCCGTGACACAAAACCTATGGGGGCAGGTACTTTCACCAGCGACAAAGTAGCCTTTAAGTTTTTGTGATCAGGAACACTATTTCTTTTGCTTTATTTTCTACATAAGGCCAACTAAGAATTCTACGCCTGTGGTCCACAGTAAACCTAAACCTGTTGTCTACCAAAAACCTCATTAACCTTGAATTTTAATAATGTTGCTTGTAGGGTCCTACACTTGATGACAGCCATCCATTCTTGTGGCAATTTTATTATGTCTCTTCTATCAACTTAGCATGATATTTTCTGTTAGTAACATGGTGTCCAGACTAGAGATGAGTGAACCTGAAGTTTGAGGTTCGAGGTTAGGGTTTGGAAACCTACTTCTTAAAAAACATGGTTCGGGTTCGAAGTTCAAGTGAGTGACGAGGAAAAACCACTTAAGAGTGATGGACAGCCCTGTGCGAGCCATGTGCAGTGTTTGATCAGTTCACATTTGCGGTAAAATCAGTGTGATCAGGTGTAGTGTGCACACACAAACCACCCCAAAATAAAAATGTATAAATCCACCCCAGAAGTGTTTTGCTTATGGGCCATTAGCAAAACACTTCCAGGGCAGAGTGGGTGGGTTTATAATTTGTTTGGGGAGGGTTTGTGTGTGTACACAAGATTTGATTACACTGATTTCACCCCAAATGTGAGCCGATCAAACACTGCATGTGGGTTAAACAGGTTTGTGCATCACTCCTACCCAAGCACAGCGCTGCTCGCTTGAGTGGTTCATACTCATCTCTCGCTCGAACCTTGAACCCGAACCTTATTTTTTGGAAGTCGGTTTCCGAAGCTGAACCTCAACCTCGAACCACAGGTTAGGCTCCTCTCTAGTCCAGACCAATTAAACAAAGAATCCGGTTGAATTCCATGAGTAGGAATCCTTTTTATACATGTGACTTAGTGCCAACATAATACATGCTATATGAAGGTACTAGATTGGAGAATCGTGATGTTGCAGCTGAAGAAGTGTCAATGAATATGGCTGGGTTCACATGACCATATTTTCTCCATCCAAGAAAAACTATCTGATTATACTAATCAGATTCTGATAAGAATAAAATCTGTTTTGTCAGATTTGGAGAGAAATAAAAGAAAGGATTCAGTACATTATCCAGTGCATAATTCAATGAAAATCAGACCATACTTGGATGGCACTCTCTGATATTTTTTACGGATTCATAGACTTGAATGACCGATTGCCATCTGGTTCTCGGAGACAAGTGGAGCATGCTGTGATATTTTTCCTTGAACCACTTGGTCTGAGCAAAAAATAGGATATGTGCACTGCCTCATTGAATAACATTTTCCAAGTGCAATATGATTTTATGATAATAGCACTTGGACCAAAAATACTATCGTAGCCAATGACTAATGAAAATAAAATTATATTATACTTGTAATTGTGATCCCACAGGATAGGGGTGGGTAGTAAAGAGAAGCTCCTGTCACACTGAATTACAGGGAGTGTGAGGAGAATAGAATTGCACTGGGCATCTTATCTTTATAGTTTGTGAGTGCAGGTACAGTACAAGAATTTTTTATCTCCCCGGAGTACCCTATAAACCTTTATTAGTTTTGTTGCTTTAGTGTAGCAATCTTGGTGTGCTTTGTCTGAAAAAATAGAAAATAAGATTTTTCTATGTACAAAGTGTTTTAATGTTGTGTCGATGAGTTTTTTTGTTTAAACATTATGCATAGCATAGCCTTTGCCTAACTTATTCACATAAATTATAGCAGATTGCTTTATAGCATATGTTGCATCATGATACTGCTTTTATGCATCATTTGTTAGCTTTTTACAATTATTTATTATCAATAATTGCTTCACATTTATTGTTATTCTTTTTTAGCAAAGACTAAAGATTGTGTTATTTACAACTTGTACACTGACTTGTCAAACATTTCTTTGAGTTGGTAATTCCAATTTCAGTATTTCACTTTTTTTTTATTAAACTTTATTGTTCATAATCAATTAGTCTTATGTAGAGATAAACAGATTGATCCACAGAAGATCGAGTTTGAGTAAATCTTTCACACAAATTCAAAAACTTTTATATTCAATACACAGTTTGCAAAAAAAAAAATAGTTGGCTAACATTTCTCACAATGCTGATGCGTCAGGGAGCTGGCTAATGTAAATTCACTTAAAATACAAAATCCATTTAAGGCTGCTTTCACACATCCATCTTTTTCCCTCAGTCACAATCCATTGCTATGATAAAAAACTGATATATAGTAATAATTTGCAGGATTCATTTTTTTCCCATAGACTTGTAGTAACAACGGATTTTTACTGATGGCCTTGTGTTGCATCCATTTTGTGATGGATCAGTCGTGAAGTGACTGATGGTCGGGTGTAAGCAACGCAGAATGTAACATTTTTTGTGTGCGTCAAAAAAACGGACGGCGATAGTTCCGTCGGCGTCCGTTGTGTTTTATAATGGAAGCCTCTGGACATCAGAATCCATCGGAGTCCGTCAATTGACGGATTCCGGTGACAGATCTGTCTTTTAGCAACCGTGCATGCGCAACAGTGTAAACTCCGTTCTGGTTACAATAAAATATCTCTCTCTCTCTCTTTCTCTCTTTTCAGAAGATCAGTCGCATCAGTTTTAACACTCTGCCACGGATTAGTCGCATCAGTCACAAAATGGATTGTGAGTGACTGACTGAAAAAGACAGAAGTGTGAAAGCAGCCTAAGATAAAGTTAAATTCAATAAAGATAATATGCCCTGGGTACACCTGTATGGCTACCATGGGATATTGCACAACCACTTATTAAGTGTGGAAAACAAGAGAAACAAGTGGAATATAGTGAAAAGAAATAACAATTATATATTTACAATTAAAGACATATAAGATATCAATTCTATACAATAATTGGGATAACAGATACACCAAACTGCCAGAATATATAGAACCCTGTTTAGTCATACAAATGGTAAGTATAATGAAGGAAATTATATATGTATCACCTTGCAAAGTTATCACACTAATAATAAATATAAATATAAGCATAAAAGTGCCACAGTGCAATAAGGGATCACAATATGCAGGGATAACATACCAAAAAAATATCATGGGTACAGGGATAAAGTGCCAGCAGTTCAAGGCTCTGCAACCCCCCCTCCGCAGGGGAACGCACGTTTTGCATGTCAAACAGTATGACCAAAGGTAGAGGAATGGTAAATCCACCACTGAAGAACCTTAATATCGATCCTGTGATGAATCACATAGTCTGTGCCTGACCAATCAATGATGGTATTAACAGCGAATGCGCGGTTAGTGCCGGCACCCACAATATGCGCATATGGCGTCAGGTGTAATGCGCATGAGCTGGGATCGAGGTCACTCAGGTCCCCAGTCATGCGCAAAAGCACCATAGAGACACCACTAAGCAGAACCAGACACTGGAAAACAGGCTGTGTAGACACACAATACATCACAGCAGACTGGGAAAATAATGGGTAAAGAGCAATTCCTCTTTTAAAGGTACAAACACCATATAGAGATACTATTAATTGAAGTCCATATAACGTAGAGGGAGGTTATTAATTATGGTGCGCCGTTGTATTTCTTATAAAGTCCATATTTAGTAGAGGGCGGCCATCTAAGAGAGGCTATTCAGCCAGACATATGATAATGATCCTTTTACAGCTCCATGATGTGCCTAAGTCAACATGAGTGGTCCAAAATCAAAGGAGGGGAAGGTGAAAAAAATAAAGAGTGTAAAAAATATGTGTTAAAAATGTATTCAGTAACAAATAGAAAAATAGAAAATATATCAAAAGTAAAATAATTAAAGTAAAATAAGTGGCAAAAAAGGGAAGGAGGGTGGAGGGGGGAAAGGAAGAGGGAAAGACTACAGAAAAGAAGCAAAGCTCGGAGACTCATTCGAGCTATAGGGGGTCATAATGCCCAAAGTGACAATCCACTTTTATTCTTTTTGAGCCAATTTTTTTCAATGTTTCTTGTTAATACCAGCTTGTACTGTATCAATGGCTGTAATTTTTAAAGATTTTAAATTACAGTCATGATCACTACAAAAGTTGCATGGCAAAGTTTTAAGGGATCTTACATCGACCACTGTCCTGACTGCACCAATATCTCTCACATGCTCCCGTACTTTAACCCTCAGTTCACATGAGGTGAGACCTATGTATACTTTCAGACAACTGCATGTAGCATAATAAATGACATTGGATGTACCGCAAGATATATAGCAATTAATATTAAAGTGGTTACTACCATCCACGGTCATAAAGTCTCTGCTGTGGGAGACATTGGTGCAGGCAAGACAGTAGCTGCAGGGAGAACAAGCATGTAGAAGACTTGTAGAATCAAACAGATTCTGTATCACTGGCGAATAGTGGCTGTGGCCTAGAGCATCATGAGTTCATAAGAGAGTGTCAGACAGATGAACACTCAGGGTAAAATCTGTTTTCAATATTGGCCAATACTGTTTAATATGGACCTCATCGTGTGCCACTAATGATTATATATAGCAATGAATCTAACCTCTCCAACACCCCCACTTCCACTCTTTCCACTGGATGACTTGAAAAGTTTGTTCCTTTGTGTATTATGGGCTCTATTATAACCCTTTTTATTTGATCTATAGCTGTAGCCTCTTGCATTAAGTCTAGATCATAAGCTTGTTTTTGAAAGTTCTCAGGTGTGGAGAAAATCCACTTCATCCTGAGAAACTGTCCAACCAGGATGGTCTGAATGGCACTAGAATTATGAGCAGAAGACGAGGGAAGAAGGGAGCTTACCATTGTTGACTGTCTATATACATCAGTTTGTAATTGTCATTGCGAATCAACTCCTAAACAAATGTCCCAAAAAACAATTTTCTGCTGGTTAAATTTTTAAGTGAGTTTAATGTTACTTGAATTCTGATTAAGGAAATACATAAATCCAGTAAGCTGCTCTACCGTACCCTGCCACAAAATAAACATTTAATTAATGTATCTTAGCTAGCACTGCATATGGGCATTGGCCCGGATGCCCTCTTTGCCAAAGATATCCCTCTCCCAGTAACCCAGGAAGAGATTGGCATATGAGGGCACACAGGCCGCATCCAGCGCAGTGCCACATGTCTGTAAGTAACCCCATCTTTAAAAACAAGAAAAGGTGTAAAGTTATAGCGGAGCAGATCAAGGATAAGCTCACATAGATGTTACCCAGGAAGAAGAGGACAGCTTCCAAACAATCTTCATGTCCAATAATGGTATAAAGGGCTTCAATACCAGCCATGAGCAAGATGGTATCAGTGTCAACAAAGATACCATCAACTCTGTTCAGGATGTCCATCATGTCCCTGATATTTGACGATAAGGTTTCAACTAATGGTTCACGATAATAGTCAATAAACCGACATACTGGATCACATAATCCGTAAATGTTGGACACAATAGGACTCCCTAGGGTGTTGAAAGGGTTTTTGCGGATTTTGGGCAAAGGTAGAAAGTGGGGATTTCAAGAAAACTAATGGTCAAGCCCTCCAGGACTTTCTTAGTGAATGTGATTCATCACAGGATCAATATTAGGGTCCTTTAGCGATGAATTTACTACTCCCCTTCCTTTGGTCTGATGAAAAATGATGTTTGACACAGGGAATGGGCGTTATCCTGTGGTGGCTCCTGACCCTTGGACTGCTGGCATTTTATCCCTGTACCCATGATATTTTTTTGGTATATTATCCCTGCATTTTGTGATGCCTTTTTGCATTATGGCACTTGTATGTATATATTTATTATTAGTGTGATTGCTTTGCAAGGTGATACATGTATACTTTCCTGCATTATACTTACCATCTGTATGACCACACAGGATTTTATGTTTGCTGGCAGTTTTCATGCATCGTTATACCTCTCTTTAACCCCTTTATGACAAAGGATGTACCGCTATGTCCTTGGTGATATCACGGTAATCACTGCCGGCTGCTTTGGTGAGTGGGCAGTGATCCCTGCACATGTTCTCTGATTTGAACAGCAGACATGTCGGGCTAACAGGCAGGTTGGATCCATGGTCCACCTGCTCCTGTTTGTCACTTAGATTGCGCTGTCAAAATGTAACAGCGTGATTTAAATGGCTGCGGCAAGGACCGCGCTGTTCCCTGCCATTATTGGAGGACCCAAGATGCAATCATGGGGAGCTAATATTTGCCATGGTAGCTATCAATCATGTGATGACTCCTGTCACATTCATGACGTAGTTCATGTAAAAGCTGACAGAGCGGCGTCTCATAAAGGAACAATGCATTTTGCTGATCAGAGCTGTGCAGCTGTGGTCAACAGAAATGCACAAGCAATAAACTACCGATCCATTATGTACCCTAGGGGGACTAGTAAAATAACTAAAAAATATAAAAAAAAAAAAAATTAAAAAATTCAAATCTCCCCCTATTCGTCCTATTAAAAATAAAATTGTTAATCGCGTCAGGACCACTGACGGTAGATAAACGTCAACATCTGCCGGGCTTTGTGCAGAACTGACGTTTATCAACGGTCTGCATTCAGGAGGGGATCGCTACCCCCTGCATGCTGCCATCATCGGGTTTCCGGTGCATAACAATAGTTCTGCCCGGAGACATCACCAGGATCTGATTGGATTAGGTCTTGGTAATGTTAACCCTGATTGTCTATCTGCTGTGATCAATAATGATCACGGCATATAGTAGTTTCAGAGGTACAGAGAGCTGCTTCTCTTACCTCTCCCGAGTCTCCTGTGTCAGTTTCACGCAGGACCTTGGATTGTCATGGCAACCAGAGGTCACATGATTCCGGGTCTGCCATCTATAGCGGCCTGTGAGATCTAGCCTGCAGCTGGAATTGACAGGCATTCTGCAGTGCACCTTGACACTGTCAGTATGCATTGCTGTGCTGCTGCTGCTGCATGGTAATGCATTATACCAGTGATCAGAATTAGAAAGGTGAAAGTCCCAGGGACCAGGTAAAAAGCAAAGAAAAGTAAAAAAAAAAAAAAAAATGTAAAAATAAGAGATACAAAAAAATTATATCCAAAAACACATTTATTTATATAAAAACAAGAATAGACAAAAAATGTACACGTATTTGGTATAACTGCATCTGGCCCAACCTGATCTATAAAACTGTCACACTATTTAACCCCTTAAGTGAACAGTTTTTAAAAAATGCATCAAAAAATGATTTTTCATCATGCTGCAGAAAAAAGATGGAATAAAATGCCATAAAAAAAATTGAACATAAACAAAAATCATAATACTGAAAACTACATCTTGTCCCACAAAAAACGAGCTGCCATTCAGCTCCATCAGTGCAAAAGTAAAAAAGTTACACCTCTAAGAATACATCAATGCAAAAAAAATTCTATTTTCTTAAAAATTGTTTTTATTGTGTAAAACATAAAAAAAAGTATGTAAATGTGGTATCAGCGTATCCGTACTGACCGGAAGAATAAACCTGTGTTGTTACTTTTACCAAACAGGGAACAGCAAAAAAAAAATCGGAAAAAACAATTCCTAAATTACTGTTTCATGTTAATACTACCTACCAAAAATGAAAATAAAAAAAATCCTAAACTGTTATGTGCCCAAAAATGATACCAATGGAAACGTCAATTCATCACGCAAAAAACAAGACCTCACATGGATGTCTCTCTAAATGTAACATGGCGTCCGCTATCTATTGCAGACAATTGTGCGCTCTAAAATTCAATTGGCGTTCCTTCCCTCCCGAGCTCTGCTGTGCGCACAAACAATTGATTTCCACCACATATGGCGTATCGCTGTACTCAGGAGAAATTGAAGAATACATTTTATGGTGCATTTTTTCCTGATACCCTTGTGGAAAAAAAGCTATCTGGTTGAAATAACAATTTTGTGGTAAAAATGCATTTTTCCTTTTCACATCTCCAGTTTTATAAAATTCTGTGAAGTCCGTGGAGGTTCAAGGGGCTCACCAAACATCTAGATAAATTCCTCGAGGTGTCTAGTTTCCAAAATGGGGTTATTTTTAGGGGAAACTCCACTGTTTAGGCACCTCAGGGGTTCTCCAAACGCAATATGGAGTCCACTAATGATTGCAGGTAATTTTGCAGTCAAATGACGCACCTTCGTTTCCGAGCCCTGCTGTGCACCCAAACTGTAGATTTCCACCACATATGAAATATCTGCGTACTCAGGAGAAATCGCAGAATATATTTTAGGCTATATGCTCACGTGTGTGCACTCTGCACTGCAGCGTATTGTCACTGCATGTCCGTTTCAGAGCGCAGCTGAAAAGCTCCGTTCTGAAACTTTGGCGACTGCAGAATTCGTGCGCTCTGGATGCTGTCTCTCCATATAGACAGAATGGGGACAGCATACAAAGCGCACAAAAGAAGTGACATGTTGCTTTTTAGAATGCAGAAATTTGGCAGCATTTCTAATCGTTCTAAAATGCCTCGTGGGCATGGATTATGCACAATATTCATAGATTGTGCAGGGGACGCAGGACGCATACAGTTATGCTGCAATGCAGATAGCAGCGTAACTGCATGCAATACGCACATGTGGGCATATAGCCTTATGGAGCATTTTTTCCTGATACCCTTTGAAAAAGTAAGCTACATGGTTGAATTAACAATTTTGTGTTAATTTTTTTTTTTTATTGTTTTCATGGTTCAACGTTCTAAACGTCTGTGAATCCCCTGTGGGTTCAAGGGGCTCACCAAACATCTAGATAAATTCCTTGAGGGGTTTAGTTTCCAAAATGGGGTCACTTGGAGGGGAGCTCCACTATTCAGGTACATTATGGGGTCCCGAAACGTGACATGGGGTCTGCTAATGATTCCAGCCAATTTAACTTTCAAAAATTCAAATGGCACTTCTTCCCTTCCGTGCCCTGCTGTGCATCCAATCAGTAGACTTCCACCCCATATGAGGTATGAGGTATCTGCATACTCAAGAGAAATTGCACATGACATTTTATGGTGCATTTTATCTTGTTACCCTTGTGAAAATGCAAAATGTGAGGCTAAAATAACATTTTTGTGGGAAAAAGTAAAATTTTCATTTTTTTTCCTTCTACATTGCTTTGGTTCCTGTGAAGCACTTAAAGGGTTAATGAACTTCTTAGATGTGATTTTGAGCAGTGTGAGGGGTGCAGTTTTTAGAATGGTGTCACTTTTGGGTATTTTCTGTCACCTAGGCCTCTCAAAGTCACTTCAGATGTGATGTGGTCCCTAAAAAAATGGTTTTGTAAATTTTGTTGGAAAAATGAGAAATTGCTGATGAACTTTGACCCCTTCTAAATTCCTAACAAAAAAATTATGTTTGAAAAATTGCGCTGATGTAAAGTAGACATGTGGGAAATGTTATTTAGTAATTTTTTTTTGTAGCATAACTTTCTGGTTTAATGTCATAAAAATAAAAAGTTTCAAAATTGCAAAATTTTAAATAGTTTCGCCAAATTTCCGATATTTTTACAAATAAACGCAAAAGATATCATCTTAATTTTATGCCTATTCTGAAGTCCAATATGTCATGAAAAAACAATTTCAGAATCACCGGGATTCGTTGAAGCGTTCCAGAGTTATAACCTGTCAAAGTTACACTGGTCAGAAATAAAAAAATTGGCCCGGCCTTGAAGACAAAAACAGGCTCTGGTGTAAAAAGGTTTAACTAATAAAAAACTACACATTTGTTATTGCCACATTCAGAAATGCCCGATCTATCAAAATATAAAATTAATTAATCTGATCGGTACACGGCATGGTGAGAAAAAAATTCCAAATGCTAAAATTACGTGTTTTGGTCACCAGAAAAATGTTTTAAAATACAATAATAGGCAATAAAAACATAGCATATGCACAAAACTAGTATAATTAAAAACACCAGCTCAAGACTCAAAAAATAAGCCATCACTGAGCCCAAGATCCCAAAAAGTTAGAACACTACGGGTCTCAGAAAATGGCGCAATAAGCGCAATTCCTTTCTTGGACAAACTTTTTTCACCTCTTTAGACAAAATTAAAAGTGTACATATTTGGCATTTACAAACATATATTGACTTTAAACATCATACTAACACATCAGTTTTGGCACATAATGAACATGGTGAATAAAATATCCCAAAAGCAATGGTGCAATTCCACTTTTTTTGCAAATTCACCTCCCTTGGAATTTGTTTCCAGTTTTCCACTACACAATATACTACACAATATGGTAAAGCTAATGGTTTCATTGAAAAGTACAACTTTTCTCACAAAAAATAAGCTCTCATATGGCAATATTGACAGAAAAATCAAAGAGTTACGGCTCTCGTAAGAAGGGGAGAAGAAACCAAAAAATAATAGATGGAAAATTGCCCTGGGTAAAGGGGTTGAACCAATGTTTGTATAAAATTGATATCTTACATGTCTTTAATGCAAATTCAAGTTGCTGGGCAGGCATCCCTATAACACTCTGCAGGTATGCCGTCTTATGTATTATCATACCTTGTACAGTTCTGATCAGTTTTTTTGGCCATTTTGTAAAACAGAGTCAATTTCCAACACTAGGTAAGTCTCTCCAGTTTCTCCAGGTTATTAACCAGGAGTTTAACCTCTTAGGGTGAGAAGGATCCTCTCTCTGGTTCTCTTGCCTGTAGAGAAGAAATCTTATGGTTAACAAGGTTCTTTTGTTTTCTTTCCTGTAGAGTGTCAGCTCTCTTCTGTAGAGTAGAGCGTAAGTGACTCGCCCACCCCAGGGCTATGGGACACCCGGTGCCGGGCCGGACTAGTCCGGTGGTAGTCAGTGGTGGCTGGGCCCGGCTCCGTGGCCCTGGTGGGTGTCAGTAGAATATGTGGCTTGATGAATAAAGTTTGTGTTCGTGACGCCACCTGTGGTATGCGGCTATTAAGCCGCCGCTGCTGTGTAAGGCCTCCGGGGTGATGATATGGCAGCAATGGTGGTACTGCTCCCCACAGGTGGAGCGGTGCCCCGGAGCACAGTTGGTGCTTGTGAGTGTCTATGCAGATGAAATAACAGAGGCAACTCCAAGGGTGCAGTTTCAAGTTCTTTACTCACAATTCTTGTCAAGGCCGGCAGGAACCCTTGGACTGCTGGGACCACTGTCAGGGACCTCCGCCGTTTCTGGGTGATTCTGGGAGCGAAACCCGGTACCCTTCTCTTAAGTGTCTCTGTCTTCAGCTGTCTCCTTAAACCTTGCCTTTGTAGGATAAACCTGGCTCGGCCTCCACAACAGCCTCCAAGCTGGGGGGGTCACCTGTCGGCTGATTACCCCTTTTCTAGAAGTTCTGCTGTGGGCTGTGGCCCGGGGAGTTTACAACATTCCCTGGGCCTCGGTTTTTACTGTTTGGAGATGATTTTCCACTCCTCCGGTTTCTAGGGACCGTCCCCTGCTGCAGCTTGATCCCTCCACCGATGTTCCTGTGGAACAGGTCACCGCAGCTCTACAGCTACCCGTGGCCCTGGGATCCCTTCTTTTCTCTGCTTGGTGTCACCTGGACCCTCTGAGTCCCAGGATCTTCACCAGGAAGCGTCTCTTTCTTTCCTTAGCTCCTGACTGACTTGGAGCTCTTTTTCCTTTCACTTCTCCTCCTTGCCTGCCTCCTGCAGGCCTCCTCCTCCTTCCCCACTCTCTTTCTATCTGACTAACCTAGACCTTCCTTTCTGTGTCTGCACTCTTGTGGCTCCTCCCACCTCCCCAGTTGCTCCGATCTACCCTATAGGAGCAGGGATGGGTCTTACGGCCCCTCCCAGCATGCAGCATGGGAGGTTTTCTGCCACTATCCCTGGTCCCAGTGTGTTCCTAGCAATGGGTGTAGTGTGGATTTACCAGGGGACCGGTGTTCACTCCCTTCCTCACCCAGAATGGGGCATCACACCGCTGATGGGGTGCAATGACCTGTGGCGACGGAAGCCTCAGGGGCGCCACATAAGCTTTCTCTCCTATAAAGTGTCAGCTCTCTTCTGTAGAATAGAGCGTAAGCTCTCTTCTTTAGATTGTCAGCTCTCTTCTGTAGAGTAGAGCGTAAGGTCTCTCTCCTGTAGAGTGTGAGCTCTCTTCTGTAGAGAAGACTGTAAGCTCTCTCTTCTGTAGAGTGTCAGCTCTCTTCTGTAGAGTAGAGCGTAGGTCTCTCTCCTGTAGAGTGTCAGCTCTCTTATGTAGAGTAGAGCGTAAGGTCTCTCTCCTGTAAAGTGTCAGTTTTCTTCTGTAGAGTAGACTGTAAGCTCTCTTTCCTGTAGAGTGTCAGCTCTCTTCTGTAGAGTAGAGCGTAAGATCTCTCTTCTGTAGAGTCTCAGCTCTCTTCTGTAGAGTAGAGCATAAGATCTCTCTCCTGTAGAGTGTCAGCTCTCTTCTGTAAAGTAGAGCATAAGATCTCTCTTCTGTAGAGTGTCAGCTCTCTTCTGTAGAGTAGAGCGTAAGGTCTCTCTCCTGTAGAGTGTCAGCTCTCTTCTGTAGAGTAGAGTGTAAGCTCTCTCTCCTGTAGAGTGTTAGCTCTCTTCTGTAGAGTAGAGCGTAAACTCTTTTGGTTAGTAAGGTTCTTTTTTATGTAGTGTAAACTCTAATTTTGATTGGCCATGAATCAAAAATTCCACAATTTGAAAAAAAGTATTAATTATCATTTGTTAAAATGTCCATGTACTTTATTTTAAACATTAATAACGTCATTAATAATACAATGGTAATAAAAGATAAACACATACACAGTGAAATGGTGAAAAGATAACTTTTTAAAATGTATAGCCTGTTATGCAAATAAAAAATGTACTATGCTTCAAGAAATATACAAACTGTCATTCACATTCATAGTCAGTTTCCCTTGATTCACCCTTATTAGCTAACCTGCATTCTGAAAGCACACATTTCTGTAAATTGAATCAAATGTTGCTTTTTCATAATAAAAAATATGTGACCTAGTTATATTCCCTTAATATTAAATATTAAATTCACAGTAAAGGAAATAAATACCATGTGCCTAAATGCTCACTGTTTCCATTAAAATTCAAGCCATGACGTTCTCCTATGTCCTGGTCATAAATTTTGAAAACTCAACAATCTAAATATTTAGACAAATTGCTACTTATTGGTTCCAAAGAATCACTTTATTGCTTCAAACAAATAAATGAGAAGCCACCACCATGACACTCAAGGTCATGTTGTGCTACTATAAAATTCGTATTTGTTCATATAATTTACATAGCTCCCATGATAACGGAGAAATATTTTAATAATATAGAATGTTAGAATAAGACTATCACATATAATAAAGAATTTAATAAATGTATTGTGTACTGCATGAGTAAGCATAAACATAATTAAATGCATGTATATCTATATATATCTATATACATCTATCTATATACCGTATTTTTCGGACTATAAGACGCACTTTTTTCCCCCAAATGGGGGGGGTGCGTCTTATAGTCTGAATATAGGGCAATGAGGGTGCTGCGGTGGAGAGGGTCATCGGCGGCACGAGCAGGCTGTAGCAGTGCCTGCCATGACCACGTGGACCCATTCATTTAATGTGCACGCCCATCATCCCGCCCATCATTTCAGCGCTGAAACCGGCGTGGGCACTGAAAGGTGGGTGGGATGATGGGCGAGGGATAAATAGCCGGCCCGCGTGATCACCCCTGGCAACTACAGCCTGGAGTGATCATGTGCGGGTGTATTCACTGCGCCCTGCTCATCAGCAGTGCGGGGTGCAGTAAATCAGTACACTCAACGGCTACGATCCCTGCAGCACTGCAATGTCCTCCTGTCTGTGCCGGCGGCAGTGTGGAGACCAGCGGTGCGCACAGCGATGACATCATCGCTGTGCGCACGTGTCCATATACAGCCGCCGCCGCTTGCACAGACAGGAGGACATCGATGCTGCAGGGATCGTGGCCGACTACTCTCAGCGGCGCTGCTGCTGTCACAGACGCAGGAGGAGCGATGTTGCAGGGAGTGAGGTAAGGTGAGTATGAACGTTTATTTTTTTTATGTGTCACAGAATGCAAGCCATATACCAGGATGGGGGTATATAGCAGGATGGGGGTGTATTGCAGGATGAGGGCATATAGCAGAATGGGGGTATATTATGAGCAGGATGGGGGTATATTATGAGAAGGATGGGGGTATATTATGAGCAGAATGGGGGTATAAGAGCAGGATGGTGGTATATGAGCAGGATGGGGGTATATGAGCAAGATGGGGGTATATGAGCAGAATGGGGGTATATAGCAGGTTGGGATTATATGAGCAGGATGGGAGTATATGAGTATGATGGGGTATATGAGCAGGATGGGGTATATAGCAGGATGGGGGTATATAGCAGAATGGAGGTATATTGCAGGATGGGGCCATATGCCAGGATGGGTTATATAGCATGATGGGGTTATATGCCAGTATATAGCAGGATGCGGCCACATGCCAGAATGATGATATATAGCAGGATGTTGGCTATACCAGGATGAGGGACATACACTGTATATACAAGGCAGGAGGATCATTACCAGGATGGGGTACCTTAGTAGAGAATTTGGGGACATTACCCCCATAACAGTGTCAGTGTTACGGGGAGCTGTCTGATAATAAACCTAAAGGAATGTCAGACAGTCAGGGTCCACCGTGCAAAGACTCTGCTGCAGACTATGGCAGAGGATAAGGGGTATATAAGTGTACCACTGTAAAAAATAATAGCACAAGTGCAGAGGGCAATACCTCTGTTAAACTCACAAAGGAATATAATTAGAAAATAAAGCAATTCCTCCCTTACTTGGAGGGCGTGTGGAATGGTCTCTGTTAAAGATCACAGAGACAAAAGCAGTGATTGTGAAATGCCACCTACCTAGGTCCGTTCCTCTAGTGGTGCCAGGAGAGGGACAGCAGCGTAAGCCGCACAAAGCTCCTACCTGCGTTCGCTCCACTAGTGTGCGAGGACACGAACCACTAGATATGGCACCTGCCTAGTAGAGTTGAGCGCGGTTCGTGGTTCGAGGTTCTCCAGTTCTAGGCTCGAGTGATTTTGGGGCCTGTTCTAGATCGAACTAGAACTCGAGCTTTTTGCAAAAGCTCGATAGTTCTAGAAACGTTCGAGAATGGTTTTAGCAGCAAAAAAACAGCTAATTCCTAGCTTGGTTTCCGCTGTAATAGTGTAAGTCACTCTGTGAATCACACTATTATGACATTTCAGTGTATAGTGTGCGTGAACAGCGCCTTCAGATCACTGCTGTTTCTATAATGGCGATCGCCATTTTTTTTTTTTTCCCTGTCTTCCTTCCATAAGCGCGCGCGTGTAGTGGGGCGGGCCAGCATGTCAGCCAATCCCAGTCACACACACAGCTAAGTGGACTTTTAGCCAGAGAAGCAACGGCATGTGTGATAGGATGTCCATGTCACATGTCCCTGCATTATAAAACCGGACATTTTCCTCCAGGACGCCATTAACTCTTCTGCGTCTTTGGTGTCAGACATCACTGTCGCAGCTCCGTCCTCCTGAGTCCTATCGCCGATACAGCTGTATGCACTCCATACACAGCGTTAGACAGCTTAGGGAGAGCACTTTCTATCAGTCCTTTTAAGGGCTGAAACCGGTAGGGTCAGAGCCATAGGTGAAAGGTCCTGAAAACAGAGACAGTGTCTGTGTAGCCAAGGTCAGGGATTTCGTCGCTGCATTTCCCCATTAGGAGGGAATAGAAAGGCAGGCTTCCATTCCTCTACCCAGAGCCCCACAATCCTGGCACTGTACCCTCCTGTGCTCTGCACACTCCAACTCTTTTTAACTAAGCCATTATGCTAGCAAACAGTCAGTGTACCTAGTGGCATCCTAAACGTGGCTATTGGACTTTTGTGTAGTCACAGTAGTGCAAAGATATTTGCAGCACGTCTGCCTGCATTGCACACTCCAACTCTTTTTAACTAAGCCATTATACTAGCAAACAGTCAGTGTACCTAGTGGCATCCTAAACGTGGCTATTGTACTTTTGTCTAGTCACACTATTGCAAAGATATTTGCATCACGTCTGCCTGCATTGCACACTCCAACTCTTTTTAACTAAGCCATTATACTAGCAAACAGTCAGTGTACCTAGTGGCATCCTAAACGTGGCTATTGTACTTTTGTCTAGTCACAGTAGTGCAAAGATATTTGCATCACGTCTGCCTGCATTGCACACTCCAACTCTTTTTAACTAAGTCATTATACTAGCAAACAGTCAGTGTACCTAGTGGCATCCAAAACGTGGCTATTGTACTTTTGTCTATTCACACTATTGCAAAGATATTTGCATCACGTCTGCCTGCATTGCACACTCAAACTCTTTTTAACTAAGCCATTATACTAGCAAACAGTCAGTGTACCTAGTGGCATCCTAAACGTGGCTATTGTACTTTTGTCTATTCACACTATTGTAAAGATATTTGCAGCACGTCTGCCTGCATTGCACACTCAAACTTTTTTTAACTAAGCCATTATACTAGCAAACAGTCAGTGTACCTAGTGGCATCCTAAACGTGGCTATTGTACTTTTGTCTATTCACACTATTGTAAAGATATTTGCAGCACGTCTGCCTGCATTGCACACTCAAACTTTTTTTAACTAAGCTATTATACTAGCAAACAGTCAGTGTACCTAGTGAAATCCTAAACGTGGCTATTGTACTTTTGTCTAGTCACACTATTGCAAAGATATTTGCATCACGTCTGCCTGCATTGCACACTCCAACTCTTTTTAACTAAGCCATTATACTAGCAAACAGTCAGTGTACCTAGTGGCATCCTAAACGTGGCTATTGGACTTTTGTGTAGTCACAATAGTGCAAAGATATTTGCAGCACGTCTGCCTGCATTGCACACTCCAACTCTTTTTAACTAAGCCATTATACTAGCAAACAGTCAGTGTACCTAGTGGCATCCTAAACGTGGCTATTGTACTTTTGTCTATTCACACTATTGCAAAGATATTTGCATCACGTCTGCCTGCATTGCACACTCAAACTCTTTTTAACTAAGCCATTATACTAGCAAACAGTCAGTGTACCTAGTGGCATCCTAAACGTGGCTATTGTACTTTTGTCTATTCACACTATTGTAAAGATATTTGCAGCACGTCTGCCTGCATTGCACACTCAAACTTTTTTTAACTAAGCCATTATACTAGCAAACAGTCAGTGTACCTAGTGGCATCCTAAACGTGGCTATTGTACTTTTGTCTAGTAACACTATTGCAAAGATATTTGCATCACGTCTGCCTGCATTGCACACTCCAACTCTTTTTAACTAAGCCATTATACTAGCAAACAGTCAGTGTACCTAGTGGCATCCTAAACGTGGCTATTGGACTTTTGTGTAGTCACAGTAGTGCAAAGATATTTGCAGCACGTCTGCCTGCATTGCACACTCCAACTCTTTTTAACTAAGCCATTATACTAGCAAACAGTCAGTGTACCTAGTGGCATCCTAAACGTGGCTATTGTACTTTTGTCTAGTCACACTATTGCAAAGATATTTGCATCACGTCTGCCTGCATTGCACACTCCAACTCTTTTTAACTAAGCCATTATACTAGCAAACAGTCAGTGTACCTAGTGGCATCCTAAACGTGGCTATTGTACTTTTGTCTAGTCACAGTAGTGCAAAGATATTTGCATCACGTCTGCCTGCATTGCACACTCCAACTCTTTTTAACTAAGCCATTATACTAGCAAACAGTCAGTGTACCTAGTGGCATCCTAAACGTGGCTATTGGACTTTTGTGTAGTCACAGTAGTGCAAAGATATTTGCAGCACGTCTGCCTGCATTGCACACTCCAACTCTTTTTAACTAAGCCATTATACTAGCAAACAGTCAGTGTACCTAGTGGCATCCTAAACGTGGCTATTGTACTTTTGTCTAGTGACACTATTGCAAAGAAATTTGCATCACGTCTGCCTGCATTGCACACTCCAACTCTTTTTAACTAAGCCATTATACTAGCAAACAGTCAGTGTACCTAGTGGCATCCTAAACGTGGCTATTGGACTTTTGTGTAGTCACAGTAGTGCAAAGATATTTGCAGCACGTCTGCCTGCATTGCACACTCCAACTCTTTTTAACTAAGCCATTATACTAGCAAACAGTCAGTGTACCTAGTGGCATCCTAAACGTGGCTATTGTACTTTTGTCTAGTCACACTATTGCAAAGATATTTGCATCACGTCTGCCTGCATTGCACACTCCAACTCTTTTTAACTAAGCCATTATGCTAGCAAACAGTCATTGTACCTAGTGGCATCCTAAACGTGGCTATTGGACTTTTGTGTAGTCACAGTAGTGTAAAGATATTTGCAGCACGTCTGCCTGCATTGCACACTCCAACTCTTTTTAACTAAGCCATTATACTAGCAAACAGTCAGTGTACCTAGTGGCATCCTAAACGTGGCTATTGTACTTTTGTCTATTCACACTATTGCAAAGATATTTGCATCACGTCTGCCTGCATTGCACACTCCAACTTTTTTTAACTAAGCCATTATACTAGCAAACAGTCAGTGTACCTAGTGGCATCCTAAACGTGGCTATTGTACTTTTGTCTATTCACACTATTGTAAAGATATTTGCAGCACGTCTGCCTGCATTGCACACTCAAACTTTTTTTAACTAAGCCATTATACTAGCAAACAGTCAGTGTAGCTAGTGGCATCCTAAACGTGGCTATTGTACTTTTGTCTATTCACACTATTGTAAAGATATTTGCAGCACGTCTGCCTGCATTGCACACTCCAACTCTTTTTAACTAAGCCATTATACTAGCAAACAGTCAGTGTACCTAGTGGCATCCTAAACGTGGCTATTGTACTTTTGTCAAGTCACACTATTGCAAAGATATTTGCATCACGTCTGCCTGCATTGCACACTCCAACTCTTTTTAACTAAGCCATTATACTAGCAAACAGTCAGTGTACCTAGTGGCATCCTAAACGTGGCTATTGTACTTTTGTCTAGTCACACTATTGCAAAGATATTTGCATCACGTCTGCCTGCATTGCACACTCCAACTCTTTTTAACTAAGCCATTATGCTAGCAAACAGTCAGTGTACCTAGTGGCATCCTAAACGTGGCTATTGGACTTTTGTGTAGTCACAGTAGTGCAAAGATATTTGCAGCACGTCTGCCTGCATTGCACACTCCAACTCTTTTTAACTAAGCCATTATACTAGCAAACAGTCAGTGTACCTAGTGGCATCCTAAACGTGGCTATTGTACTTTTGTCTATTCACACTATTGCAAAGATATTTGCATCACGTCTGCCTGCATTGCACACTCAAACTCTTTTTAACTAAGCCATTATACTAGCAAACAGTCAGTGTACCTAGTGGCATCCTAAACGTGGCTATTGTACTTTTGTCTATTCACACTATTGTAAAGATATTTGCAGCACGTCTGCCTGCATTGCACACTCAAACTTTTTTTAACTAAGCCATTATACTAGCAAACAGTCAGTGTACCTAGTGGCATCCTAAACGTGGCTATTGTACTTTTGTCTATTCACACTATTGTAAAGATATTTGCAGCACGTCTGCCTGCATTGCACACTCAAACTTTTTTTAACTAAGCCATTATACTAGCAAACAGTCAGTGTACCTAGTGGCATCCTAAACGTGGCTATTGTACTTTTGTCTAGTCACACTATTGCAAAGATATTTGCATCACGTCTGCCTGCATTGCACACTCCAACTCTTTTTAACTAAGCCATTATACTAGCAAACAGTCAGTGTACCTAGTGGCATCCTAAACGTGGCTATTGGACTTTTGTGGAGTCACAGTAGTGCAAAGATATTTGCAGCACGTCTGCCTGCATTGCACACTCCAACTCTTTTTAACTAAGCCATTATACTAGCAAACAGTCAGTGTACATAGTAGCATCCTAAATGTGGCTATTGTACTTTTGTCTAGTAGCACTATTGCAAAGATATTTGCATCACGTCTGCCTGCATTGCACACTCCAACTCTTTTTAACTAAGCCATTATACTAGCAAACAGTCAGTGTACCTAGTGGCATCCTAAACGTGGCTATTGTACTTTTGTCTAGTCACAGTAGTGCAAAGATATTTGCATCACGTCTGCCTGCATTGCACACTCCAACTCTTTTTAACTAAGCCATTATACTAGCAAACAGTCAGTGTACCTAGTGGCATCCTAAACATGGCTATTGGACTTTTGTGTAGTCACAGTAGTGCAAAGATATTTGCAGCACGTCTGCCTGCATTGCACACTCCAACTCTTTTTAACTAAGCCATTATACTAGCAAACAGTCAGTGTACCTAGTGGCATCCTAAACGTGGCTATTGTACTTTTGTCTATTCACACTATTGCAAAGATATTTGCATCACGTCTGCCTGCATTGCACACTCAAACTCTTTTTAACTAAGCCATTATACTAGCAAACAGTCAGTGTACCTAGTGGCATCCTAAACGTGGCTATTGTACTTTTGTCTATTCACACTATTGTAAAGATATTTGCAGCACGTCTGCCTGCATTGCACACTCAAACTTTTTTTAACTAAGCCATTATACTAGCAAACAGTCAGTGTACCTAGTGGCATCCTAAACGTGGCTATTGTACTTTTGTCTATTCACACTATTGTAAAGATATTTGCAGCAAGTCTGCCTGCATTGCACACTCAAACTTTTTTTAACTAAGCCATTATACTAGCAAACAGTCAGTGTACCTAGTGGCATCCTAAACGTGGCTATTGTACTTTTGTCTAGTCACACTATTGCAAAGATATTTGCATCACGTCTGCCTGCATTGCACACTCCAACTCTTTTTAACTAAGCCATTATACTAGCAAACAGTCAGTGTACCTAGTGGCATCCTAAACGTGGCTATTGGACTTTTGTGTAGTCACAGTAGTGCAAAGATATTTGCAGCACGTCTGCCTGCATTGCACACTCCAACTCTTTTTAACTAAGCCATTATACTAGCAAACAGTCAGTGTACCTAGTGGCATCCTAAACGTGGCTATTGTACTTTTGACTATTCACACTATTGCAAAGATATTTGCATCACGTCTGCCTGCATTGCACACTCAAACTCTTTTTAACTAAGCCATTATACTAGCAAACAGTCAGTGTACCTAGTGGCATCCTAAACGTGGCTATTGTACTTTTGTCTATTCACACTATTGTAAAGATATTTGCAGCACGTCTGCCTGCATTGCACACTCAAACTTTTTTTAACTAAGCCATTATACTAGCAAACAGTCAGTGTACCTAGTGGCATCCTAAACGTGGCTATTGTACTTTTGTCTATTCACACTATTGTAAAGATATTTGCAGCACGTCTGCCTGCATTGCACACTCAAACTTTTTTTAACTAAGCCATTATACTAGCAAACAGTCAGTGTACCTAGTGGCATCCTAAACGTGGCTATTGTACTTTTGTCTAGTCACACTATTGCAAAGATATTTGCATCACGTCTGCCTGCATTGCACACTCCAACTCTTTTTAACTAAGCCATTATACTAGCAAACAGTCAGTGTACCTAGTGGCATCCTAAACGTGGCTATTGGACTTTTGTGTAGTCACAGTAGTGCAAAGATATTTGCAGCACGTCTGCCTGCATTGCACACTCCAACTCTTTTTAACTAAGCCATTATACTAGCAAACAGTCAGTGTACATAGTAGCATCCTAAACGTGGCTATTGTACTTTTGTCTAGTAGCACTATTGCAAAGATATTTGCATCACGTCTGCCTGCATTGCACACTCCAACTCTTTTTAACTAAGCCATTATACTAGCAAACAGTCAGTGTACCTAGTGGCATCCTAAACGTGGCTATTGTACTTTTGTCTAGTCACAGTAGTGCAAAGATACTTGCATCACGTATGCCTGCATTGCACACTCCAACTCTTTTTAACTAAGCCATTATACTAGCAAACAGTCAGTGTACCTATTGGCATCCTAAACGTGGCTATTGTACTTTTGTCTAGTCACACTATTGCAAAGAATTTGCATCACGTCTGCCTGCATTGCACACTCCAACTCTTTTTAACTAAGCCATTATACTAGCAAACAGTCAGTGTACCTAGTGGCATCCTAAACATGGCTATTGGACTTTTGTGTAGTCACAGTAGTGCAAAGATATTTGCAGCACGTCTGCCTGCATTGCACACTCCAACTCTTTTTAACTAAGCCATTATACTAGCAAACAGTCAGTGTACCTAGTGGCATCCTAAACGTGGCTATTGTACTTTTGTCTAGTCACACTATTGCAAAGATATTTGCATCACGTCTGCCTGCATTGCCCACTCCAACTCTTTTTAACTAAGCCATTATGCTAGCAAACAGTCAGTGTACCTAGTGGCATCCTAAACGTGGCTATTGGACTTTTGTGTAGTCACAATAGTGCAAAGATATTTGCAGCACGTCTGCCTGCATTGCACACTCCAACTCTTTTTAACTAAGCCATTATACTAGCAAACAGTCAGTGTACCTAGTGGCATCCTAAACGTGGCTATTGTACTTTTGTCTATTCACACTATTGTAAAGATATTTGCAGCACGTCTGCCTGCATTGTACACTCAAACTTTTTTTAACTAAGCCATTATACTAGCAAACAGTCAGTGTACCTAGTGGCATCCTAAACGTGGCTATTGTACTTTTGTCTAGTCACACTATTGCAAATATATTTGCATCACGTCTGTCTGCATTGCACACTCCAAATCTTTTTAGCTAAGCTATTATACTAGCAAACAGTCAGTGTACCTAGTGGCATACTAAACGTGGCTATTGGACTTTTGTGTAGTCACAGTAGTGCAAAGATATTTGCAGCACGTCTGCCTGCATTGCACACTCCAACTCTTTTTAACTAAGCCATTATACTAGCAAACAGTCAGTGTACCTAGTGGCATCCTAAACGTGGCTATTGTACTTTTGTCTAGTCACACTATTGCAACGATATTTGCATCACGTCTGCCTGCATTGCACACTCCAACTCTTTTTAACTAAGCCATTATACTAGCAAACAGTCAGTCTACCTAGTGGCATCCTAAACGTGGCTATTGGACTTTTGTGTAGTCACAGTAGTGCAAAGATATTTGCAGCACGTCTGCCTGCATTGCACACTCCAACTCTTTTTAACTAAGCCATTATACTAGCAAACAGTCAGTGTACCTAGTGGCATCCTAAACGTGGCTATTGTACTTTTGTCTAGTCACACTATTGCAAAGAAATTTGCATCACGTCTGCCTGCATTGCACACTCCAACTCTTTTTAACTAAGCCATTATACTAGCAAACAATCAGTGTACCTAGTGGCATCCTAAAAGTGGCTATTGGACTTTTGTGTAGTCACAGTAGTGCAAAGATATTTGCATCACGTCTGCCTGCATTGCACACTCCAACTCTTTTTAACTAAGCCATTATACTAGCAAACAGTCAGTGTACCTTGTGGCATCCTAAACGTGGCTATTGTACTTTTGTCTAGTCACACTATTGCAAAGATATTTGCATCACGTCTGCCTGCATTGCACACTCCAACTCTTTTTAACTAAGCCATTATACTAGCAAACAGTCAGTGTACCTAGTGGCAACCTAAACGTGGCTATTGGACTTTTGTCTAGTCACACTATTGCAAAGATATTTGCATCACGTCTGCCTGCATTGCACACTCCAACTCTTTGTAACTAAGCCATTATGCTAGCAAACAGTCAGTGTACCTAGTGGCATCCTAAACGTGGCTATTGGACTTTTGTGTAGTCACAGTAGTGCAAAGATATTTGCAGCACGTCTGCCTGCATTGCACACTCCAACTCTTTTTAACTAAGCCATTATACTAGCAGTCAGTGTACCTAGTGGCATCCTAAACGTGGCTATTGTACGTTTGTCTATTCACACTATTGCAAAGATATTTGCATCACGTCTGCCTGCATTGCACACTCAAACTCTTTTTAACTAAGCCATTATACTAGCAAACAGTCAGTGTACCTAGTGGCATCCTAAACGTGGCTATTGTACTTTTGTCTATTCACACTATTGCAAAGATATTTCGATCACGTCTGCCTGCATTGCACACTCAAACTCTTTTTAACTAAGCCATTATACTAGCAAACAGTCAGTGTACCTAGTGGCATCCTAAACGTGGCTATTGTACTTTTGTCTATTCACACTATTGCAAAGATATTTGCATCACGTCTGCCTGCATTGCACACTCAAACTCTTTTTAACTAAGCCATTATACTAGCAAACAGTCAGTGTACCTAGTGGCATCCTAAACGTGGCTATTGTACTTTTGTCTACTAACACTATTGCAAAGATATTTGCATCACGTCTGACTGCATTGCACACTCAAACTCTTTTTAACTAAGCCATTATACTAGCAAACAGTCAGTGTATCTAGTGGCATCCTAAACGTGGCTATTGTACTTTTGTCTATTCACACTATTGTAAAGATATTTGCAGCACGTCTGCCTGCATTGCACACTCAAACTTTTTTTAACTAAGCCATTATACTAGCAAACAGTCAGTGTACCTATTGGCATCCTAAACGTGGCTATTGTACTTTTGTCTATTCACACTATTGTAAAGATATTTGCAGCACGTCTGCCTGCATTGCACACTCAAACTCTTTTTAACTAAGCCATTATACTAGCAAACAGTCAGTGTACCTAGTGGCATCCTAAACGTGGCTATTGGACTTTTGTCTAGTCACACTATTGTAAAGATATTTGCAGCACGTCTGCCTGCATTGCACACTCCAACTCTTTTTAACTAAGCCATTATACTAGCAAACAGTCAGTGTACCTAGTGGCATCCTAAACGTGGCTATTGGACTTTTGTCTAGTCACACTAGTGCAAATCTATGTGCAGTACCTCTGCATGACACCCTCCTGCTCTGTTTTTAATAAGCTATAATGATAGCAAAAAATACTGCCATTTAGTGGCATCATAGAACTGGCTGTTGTATTCCATTAGTGCCCCACTGGTGCCAAGCTATTTCTAGCACCTCTGCATGACACCCTCCTGCTCTGTTTTTAATAATCTATAATGATAGCAAAAAATACTGCCATTTAGTGGCATCATAGAACTGGCTGTTGTATTCCATTAGTGCGCCACTGGTGCCAAGCTATTTATAGCACCTCTACATCACAACCTCATGCACATTTTGCTACGCTAATGTTATAGCAAACTCATGGAATTCATTGCTGCATTTGATAATTCGGAGGGATAGAAAGTCAGGCTTCCTTTAGCTTTTCCTTCTGTTCATAGACAGCATCCCCAAGAGCAATTTCCCCTCCACGTCTAAGTGTGGAGAGGCAGCTAGTGCGCATGCGTGTGCCGATTTACCCCAGCTGCAGCCTAATTACAGTGTTTCGCCTAGTGAGTATGCTCAGCCTGACTGTGCTATTCCTGACGCTAAGTCTTCATTTCGGGATACAGCGCATGCTCCCACACTAAGTGTGAAAACCCTCTTTGCACAGGTGCTTGCATTACGTGCCGGGTCTAAGTCCTGTTTTGTGCCTAGACACCATGCTAAAGCTGATAGTCTTTTTTCAGATACTGTATTTCATGCTACTGAGAATGCTCAGGCACTTACTGCATCAGAGACTAGGTCCGGTAATGAACTCTTTGGCCCTGCCCCTGATGTGGGGGGGCACATATAGACCACAGGCCATCAGGTGTCCTCCCAAATGGCTTGCAGAGGGCCACCCCTATGACTTGTCACCGCATTATTGATGGTCAGACGATGACTGGTGAGGTGTTTGGGTCATGGCAGCCATGAGGTCATCATTGAAGTTGCGGTTCCAAATAGGACGCTAGTTATGCCACTCATGACGTGTCACTCTACTTTTGTCTCCAGGAGGTACATTGTGGTTCACCCTGGTTTGGGGAGGACCCAGGTTATAAAAGGGGCTGGAGCAAACAAGGAGGTGTGCAGTCTTCTATTATGCTCCGAAAGAGCACACCTCCATGTGTTGAACCCATTGCGGCTTTAGGCCAGAGGTAGGCAAGGATAGGGTGTCAATGCAGGCCACCACCACAGTTGGTAACGCAGAACGGTTAAGACCAGCTCCTGTCCTACCAGTCCTGCTTGTGCAGCCCAGTGGCATTAACAGGCCTGCTGCTGCTGATGCGCCTGCTGTCCACAGGTGTGCCCCTACGCACACGGTCAGCGTACTCAATGACCCCTGTGTTGTTAACAGGGAGTTCCTGGGCTGGGTGGGCATGTGGACCCTGTGACGCTAACAGGGCTCACAGTCTCCAGATCTGAATGGCGTCTAACTCGGTTCAGGCTACTATTAGTTTCATAGCCACACAGCTCTGTATCCTCCACCAAACCTTCCAGTTGCCAACCTCTCCTTTTCCAACTGGGAGCACGGTGGACACTGACTGCTGATGGGGATATATACCTTTCTCTTTCTTTTCTTATTAATTTTCGTTATATAGCGGTAACATAGTATATACCACTTTATCCAAATCTGCCAGTCCCACTGTAACAGATGGTGTTTCTTCAGCAAATGTTACTGTTGCTTAACCACCAAATCCACGGACCAAAACTTTTTTCCCCTTTCCAACACACCTGTTCCCCTTTCCACCAGCATCTGTCCTTTTTCAACTCATTTTGGTATATGACCAAAAGTGCAACTGTGCAGGGACACCGTACTCAACGCCATCTCAGCACAGCAGCCAGCCCTCGGTCCCTCAGATGTGGACAAGTAAAAGACCATTTCCTCCTATCCATGACAAAGCGTTGAGATTCACTCTGTGCAGCACTGGTGTTTAGTGGAAAAGTAGATCTAAGATTGCGTACCACATTCTGCAGATACTCCTGTATACGTGCGTCCATTTCTATGGCAGGAATTATTTTGCCAAATTTTGTCTTGTACCGGGGATGTAACAGTGTGGCAACCCAGTATTCTGGATTACTTTGAATTCGTACAATCCGAGGGTCATGTTGTAGGTAGTGCAGCAAGAAGGCGCTCATGTGTCTTGTGCATCCAGGAGGACCAAGTCCTTGGTGTGTTGGTGGCAGAGAGGTGAGAATCGTGCCTCCTTCCTCTGCCCTCTCCCCACAACCTCGCACAACCGAAATGTGAGCAAGCTCTCACTCATCTGCTGAGTCTTCCATGCCCATCGCCAGTTCGTCCTCCATTTCTTCATGGGCTCCTGCACCTTCCTCAACACTTTTTGCTGATACTATGCGCCCTTGTTAATCCCTCTCCCTCACCATGACTGCCGCATAGGTGCCGCTGACCATCTGGACCTCGTAGATCTTGTTATCCCTTCCGCATATGACTCCTCCTGTACTTCCTCCCCTTCCTCTTGTCCCAACACCTGACTCCGAATAATAATTACAGTGTGCTCCATCATGTAGATGACCAGAATTGTCACGCTGAGAATGACATTGCCAGTTCTAAACATCTTCGTCGACATTTCAAAACTGTGTAGCAGGGTGCATAGGTCCTTGATCTGACACCACTCCAGCAGCGTGATCTGCACCACCTCTGGATCAAGTTATCCCAGGCTATATGTCATAACGTATTGCAGCAGGGTTCGGCAGTGCTGCCACAAACGCTGCAACATGTGCAGATTCAAATTCCTGCGTGTGGGCACATCGCATTTCAGGCGTTTAACCACCAGACCTAAAGACTTCTGTAGCGACGAAAGTTGTTGAGCTGATGTGTGCGCACGATGGAAGTGAGCACATAGCGAGTGTGCACGCTGCACAAGGCCATGTAGGCCGTGATGGTGTTTTAAAAATTGCTGGAGAATTAGGTTCAACACGTGAGCCATACAAGGCATGTGTGTCACATTGCCCTGACGATGGCCCGCAGCCAGGTTTGCATCATTGCCGCACACGGCTATTATGTCACCAACGGAGTCCGCTCCGTCAATTTGTACTCCGGTCGCCAGGTGACAACGTGTTCCTTTCATGAATAGTGCTGATGATGGGAGAGGAGTCGATGCCAGCGGCGCAGGTGGACGCAGGTTATGCTCACCCACTGGGCTGCATTACCTTGACAGATGCAGAATCTCTGGCTGAATGTAGCTGGTGGGTATCTAACAGATGAAATACCATCATTCAGCTACAACCAATGGGAAGACACCACACCCTTTTTTATGCACATCCTGTCTGCAGACCACTGCCAGACATAGCTATGAACCTCTGGTTAATTTTACCCCCAGTTCAGTTTTATGATTTTGTGTGCTTGTTACCTGACTACTTTTCCTGCTTGCTGTTTATGTACCTTGTTGGCCGATCCGCATTTCACCTCTGCTTGTTTTCTGATTAAGTCCTGGCCGTCCCATTCTGTTCCTGTTCCTCAATTAATGTTTTGACCCTGCCTGACTACTATTCTCTGGAACTGTAGCCTTCCACAGGTATTAATCACCTTGGGCCCTGTGCAATTCCTAATCCCTGTATAGGGGTTAAAGGGTTTCAGGGTTCTAGGGGTCCTGCTTGGTGAGTGGCTTCCCTCTAGCCTATCATTAACAGCCCATCTGAGTGTGTGGATCAAGGAAGGCGTTACACCGTGCTCTCTGCAGAAGGCCATGTGGGCCAGGATAGTGCTTTAAAAATTTCTGGACAACCAGGTTCAACACGTGAACCACACAAGGCATGTGTGTCACATTGTCACAGCGAAGGGCCGCACCCATGTTTGCATCATTGTCGCACCCGGCCTTCCCTGGCTGCTGGTTGAGTGGAGACAACCATTGATGAAACTCGGTATCCAGAGCTAACCGTCCACAACTTCTCAGCGGTGTGACTCACATTTCCCATACATTTCAAAGTAAAACTTTGACCGCCTGATGGCATTGAGTTCTGCTGCCAGCATAGTAAGGAGGTGTGTGGTAGTCCTTGTGCGCAGTTACAAGGAAGGGTGGTCTGACCACACAGGGTATGCGCCAAGGTGGAGGACCCACATGAGGTTGAAGAGGCAGAAGCAGTGTATTAACTTCTACATACAGAAGAAGGATTGAAACAACTCGTGGGGACGGCAAGACTTGTACAGCAGACCCTTCTCCATCTCTCACCATAGTTTGCCAGTGCCCAGTCAGTGACATGTAATGACCCTGTCTATGCTTACTGGTCCAAGTATCTGTGTTGAAATGCACCCAGTCGCACACAGAGTTTCTCAAGGAAGTGGTGATGTTGTGTGTGACATGCTGGTGTAGCACGGGCATGCTTTCCTTGGAGAAGCAGTGGTGATTGGGCATCTGGTACTGGGGCACAGCGACAGACATAAGGTCTCTAAAATCCTGTGTGTCCACTAGGCGGAAAGGCAGCATTTCGGTAGCCAACAGCTTACAGAGGGATAGAGTCAACCTCTTAGCTTTGTCATGGGTCGCAGGAAGTGTCCTTTTATTTGACCACATCTGAGGGACAGAGATCTGGCTGCTGTGTGTAGACGGTGTTGAGTAGGGTGTCCCTGGAAAAATGCAGGTTTGTGAGGAAAGTGCAGGCGGAGACATGATGTTGCCTTCATCCAACGTTGGTGCTATCGATGTTTGAGAAAGCTGTACACACTCACTTGTTTCCCCTTCCAAACCAACTGACGACCTACCAAGCAAACTGCCTGTTGCGGTTACAGTGGTGGAAGTTGTGGGTGGAAAAACAGGTGTGACAGCTGTCCCCACAGTCCTAGAAGATGACGAGCGCGCGGATGCACTGGAAGGGGCAGGCGGTGGATGGTTCGCTCCGCTAGGCCGCATTGCAGCACGGTGAGCTTCCCACCAGGCCATATGATATTCATTCATGTGACGATTCATGGAAGAAGTTGTCAAACTGCTGAGGTTTTGATCTCTACTAAGAGAACCATGACAAATTTTACAGATCACATAATTTGGGCGATCTTTTTCTATGTCAAAAAAGGACCAGGCTAGGCAAGGCTTAGAGGCCATGCGACCTGTTGATCCACCCCGAATAATGCTCAGAGGCAGAGTGGTGGCTGAGGATGCAGTTGTAGACGTGCTACCAGTGCTCCGACTGTGTCCAGGAAGGCGCAAGGTAACTTCGTCGTCGGTTGCATCCTCCTCCACCGCCTCTGTTGACCTCCTCGAGTGTCTGACTGTGGGTTGACAGTAGGTGGGATCTAGAACTTCATCATCAATTGTTGTGTTTGCACTCCCCTCCCCCTCAGACCGAGCCTCTTCTTGCCCTGACCGAATATTTAAGTTGTCATCCCAATCGGGTATCTGCGTCTCATCTTCATCAGTATGTTCCTCATTGTCTATAACCACAAGTGTTGGAAAGGCAGCATTTTGGTAGCCAACAGTTTGCAGATGCTGAAAGTCAACCTCCAAGCTATGTCATGCCCTTCTAAAAGCATGTAAAACACAGCGAGGGAACTCCAACCACAGTCTCCCTCGTTTCCACTAACTGGGCCACACACACCCCACTTGCCTGGGATCGGTTGAGCCCCCTTTTGAAAAAGAAAAAGATGCTTTGCATGAAGCACTCTCAAAAATACGCGTGCCTTTCCCGTCCCCTGGCTGACCCAGGGGAAGAAAAGTCCTCTGAGAGCCATGACTTGTTCATCTTGGTTCTTTTAGAAACACAGCGAGGGGACTCCAACCACAGTCTCCCTCGTTTCCACTAAATGGGCCACACACACCCCACTTGACTGGCATCAGTTGACCCAATTTTCAAGATGAAAAAGATGCTTTGCATGAAGCACTCTCAAAAATACGCGTGCCTTTCCCGTCCCCTGGCTGACCCAGGGGAAGAAAAGTCCTCTGAGAGCCATGACTTGTTCATCTTGGTTCTTTTAGAAACACAGCGAGGGGACTCCAACCACAGTCTCCCTCGTTTCCACTAAATGGGCCACACACACCCCACTTGACTGGCATCAGTTGACCCAATTTTCAAGATGAAAACGATGCTTTGCATGAAGCACTCTCAAAAATATGCGTGCCTTTCCCGTCCCCTGGCTGACCCAGGGGAAGAAAAGTCCTCTGAGAGCCATGACTTGTTCTTCTTGGTTCTTTTAGCAACACAGCGAGGGGACTCCAACCACAGTCTCACTCGTTTCCACTAATTGGGCCACACACACCCCACTTGACTGACATCAGTTGATGCCCCTTTTCAAAATGAAAAAGATGCTTTGCATGAAGCACTCTCAAAAATACGCGTGCCTTTCTCGTCCCCTGGCTGACCCAGGGGAAGAAAAGTCCTCTGAGAGCCATGACTTGTACATCTTGGTTCTTTTAGAAACACAGCGAGGGGACTCCAACCACAGTCTCCCTCGTTTCCACTAATTGGGTCACACACACCCCACTTGACTGGCATCAGTTGAGCCCCCTTTTGAAAAAGAAAAAGATGCTTTGCATGAAGCACTCTCAAAAATACGCGTGCCTTTCCCGTCCCCTGGCTGACCCAGGGGAAGAAAAGTCCTCTGAGAGCCATGTCCACATTGTCAGTGGACAGACACGTGTGCTTATCTGCCAGCAGACCCCCAGCAGCACTGAAGACAGGTTCCGAGAGAACGCTGGCTGCAGGACACGACAAGATCCCCAAGGTGTACGTGGCGAGCTTAGGCAATTTATCCAGATTGGAAGCCTAAAATGAGCAGGGCTCAAGTTGCACATTAATGGAATCGATGTTTCCTTGCATATACTCATATATCTGTGTGTCCTCCTCTTTTTCCTTGTCCAGCTCTTTTGTTTTCGCATGAGTATATGTCCTTGTCACTTTCCCATGTGTTGTGAGTTGTTTGTCACCTTTTGGACACCTTTGAGGGTGTTTTCTAGGTGTTTTTCTGTGTTTGTGATTGCCTGCCATTGTTTCCTATGCAGTTCGAGTTCGGTTCGTCGAACGTTCGACGAGCCGAACTCGAACGGGACCTCCGTTCGGCGAACCGACCTCGAGCCGAACCGGGACCGGTTCGCTCATCTCTACTGCCTAGGTCCGTTCTTTCTAGTGGTGCAAAAGAGATGGACAGCAGCGTAAGCCGCACAAAGCTCCTACCTGCGTTCACTCCACTAGTGTGCGAGGACACGAACCACTAGATATGGCACCTGCCTAGGTCCGCTCTTCTAGTGGTGCAAAAGAGACGGACAGCAGCATAAGCCGCACAAAGCTCCTACCTCTGTTCGCTCCCTCAGTGTGCGAGGATACGAATAACTGCCAGACGCAGTATAAGGAACGTTACCCTAGCGGCAACGTCCACCTACGAGTAGAATCACAAGGCCCAGCCGGACCATGTGCCTCAGGCACCTGCCTATGTCCGCTCCACTAAGAGGTAAGGATACGGACTGCAGCCGAAGCTGTAAGGTATAAGAATGCTACCCTGCCGGTAGCGCTCACCTAACATAGACAGAGAGATGCCTAGAGGGACGTGCACAGGGTGTCTACCCTCATGCATGAACCAAGAGGACTGAGCGCCGGGCGGCGTGCGTCAGGGTCTTATATAGACTCTGTGCCTCATCCAAGATGGAGGACATTAGAGCCAATCCGCTGCCAGAATGACAGCAATGATGTCACGCTGGCCTATCACCAAGCAAAGCGTCACAAGCACATGACCAGCGAACAATCGGCATAGAAGGTGTCAGAGACATGTGACCACGTGTCACAAGCTCATGACCAGTGGCCAATCAGCTTAGAAGGTGTCAGAGACATGTGACCTCGTGTCAGCGATGATGTCACCCGCACATGTGCAATGGCTCCAAGATAGGACTTAGTCTCCAGCGCTTGCACATGTGCAGTAGCAAGAAATACGGACATAGTCTCCAGAGCCCCGGCAACCGTAACAGTCAGCAGCAGATCCTCGCCCCATAACAGTGTGGCATGACCACATTTTTAGCTTAAAATTTTCTTTTCCTATTTTCCTCCTCTAAAAACAGGGTGCGTCTTATGGTCCAGTGCGTCTTATAGTCCGAAAAATATGGTATACAGTAATATATACACATATATATCTATATATATATATATATATATATATATATATATATATATATATATATATGTATATAGTAAATATCCTTTTTTGACACTTGTTTGGGTTTAAGCAATAAAATTCAAAAATCACTAGTCATAACAAAGAATCATCTTTAATGCAATAGGCACAATGACAACTAGGGGCTTGACAAATCATCGGTAGAAACCCGCTGAAATGGAGAATTTAAAAGCTTTAGGTACATCTAATTTTGAAGAACATAATAGCATTGCACATCTGAAAAACCTTTTTAAAATCCAGGATTTGCTTCATTAGCTATACATAAGTGTATGTATGGATATATAGAATAAAATGGAGGCAGTGCACTACTTGAAAAGATAGAAAAAAGGCTAACTTTTAATAGTCCATAATAGTAAGGTTTCAGTTCTTAGTGAGAACCTTTCTCAAGCTATATCCAGGGGGTGAACTAATTATTGAAGTTGTCACCAATTTTCTCAGTAAATATATTTCAAATGCGGGCTTTACACGAGCCGAGCTATTGTGCGATGCATCATCGGGGTCACAGTTTTTGTGACGCACATCCGGCATCGTTCACGACGTCGTCTCGTGTGAAACCTCCGAGCGACGCAGAATCACTCACAAATCGTGAATCGTGTACTCGTGGCTCAGTTTTAAAAAACTGTTTCATTAAAATGGCGCCCCGGGAACGATGAACACAGCTTACCTGCGGCTCCCGGCGGCTAAACGTAAGGAAGGAGGTGGGTGGGATGTTACTTCTGCTCATCTCCGCCCCTCCGCTTCTATTGGCCGGTGGCTGTTTGACGTCGCTGTGACGCCGATCGTCCCTCCCCCTTCAGGAAGTGGATGTTCGCCTCCCACAGCGAGTTCGCTCAGCAAGTAAGTACGCGTGACGGGGGTTTCACGACTTTGTGCGACACTGGCAGCAATTTGCCCATGATGCACAAACGACGGGGGCGGGTACGATCGATCGTGAAATCGCACGATCGGTCGACTCGTGTAAAGCAGGCATTAAGGTGCTATTAGAAATATCAAAAAACTGACCCGCACATCCAACAAATGTGAACAGGTGCTAACTGAAAAAACATAGTAACTGTAAATGCATACAGTCGCACACTGAAAAAGCCAAAAATGTACAAAGGAAAATATGGCACTGCTTTACTGCAAAAGAGAGATATTTAGTTTATGTATTGGCCAATGCATGTAAGCCCGGAGACCAACGGCAAGGTATATCTCTGTAATCCAGGAACCTAACTTAAAATGCCACTATCTAGGTTAAAAACATCCTTATCTGGGCAAAATGCCACTATTTGGACTACAAACCTCCATGTATGGGCAGCTAGGCTCCTGCTATAATGGTTATGAACACAGCCAGGTCTTAGGGCGGAGTGCTCAGTCAGAAAAAGACTCACTAGAAATATCAAAAAACTGACCCGCACATGCAACAAATGTGAACAGGTGCTAACTGAAAAAACATAGTAACTATAAATGCATACAGTCGCACACTGAAAAAGCCAAAAATGTACAAGTGAAAATATGGCACTGCATCACTGCAAAAGAGAGATATTTAGTTTATGTATTGGCCAATGCATGTAAGCCCGGAGACCAACGGCAAGGTATATCTCTGTAATCCGGGAACCTAACTTAAAATGCCACTATCTAGGTTAAAAACATCCTTATCTGGGCAAAATGCCACTATTTGGACTACAAACCTCCATGTATGGGCAGCTAGGCTCCTGCTATAATGGTTATGAACACAGCCAGGTCTTAGGGCGGAGTGCTCAGTCAGAAAAAGACTCACTAGAAATATCAAAAAACTGACCCGCACATCCAACAAATGTGAACAGGTGCTAACTGAAAAAACATAGTAACTATAAATGCATACAGTCGCACACTGAAAACGCCAAAAATGTACAAGGGAAAATATGGCACTGCATTACTGCAAGAGAGAGATATTTCACTAGAAATATCAAAAAACTGACCCGCACATCCAACAAATGTGAACAGGTGCTAACTGAAAAAACATAGTTTGCCCAGATAAGGATGTTTTTAACCTAGTGGCATTTTAAGTTAGGTTCCCGGATTACAGAGATATACCTTGCCGTTGGTCAGTGTGCGACTGTATGCATTTATAGTTACTATGTTTTTTCCGTTAGCACCTGTTCACATTTGTTGGATGTGCGGGTCAGTTTTTTGATATTTCTAGTGAGTCTTTTTCTGACTGAGCACTCCGCCCTAAGACCTGGCTGTGTTCATAACCATTATAGCAGGAACCTAGCTGCCCATACATGGAGGTTTGTAGTCCAAATAGTGGCATTTTGCCCAGATAAGGATGTTTTTAACCTAGATAGTGGCATTTTAAGTTAGGTTCCCGGATTACAGAGATATACCTTGCCGTTGGTCTCCGGGCTTACATGCATTGGCCAATACATAAACTAAATATCTCTCATTTGCAGTAATGCAGTGCCATATTTTCCCTTGTACATTTTTGGCTTTTTCAGTGTGCGACTGTATGCATTTATAGTTACTATGTTTTTTCAGTTAGCACCTGTTCACATTTGTTGGATGTGCGGGTCAGTTTTTTGATATTTCTAGTGAGTCTTTTTCTGACTGAGCACTCCGCCCTAAGACCTGGCTGTGTTCATAACCATTATAGCAGTAGCCTAGCTGCCCATACATGGAGGTTTGTAGTCCAAATAGTGGCATTTTGCCCAGATAAGGATGTTTTTAACCTAGATAGTGGCATTTTAAGTTAGGTTCCCGGATTACAGAGATATACCTTGCCGTTGGTCTCCGGGCTTACATGCATTGGCCAATACATAAACTAAATATCTCTCTTTTGCAGTAATGCAGTGCCATATTTTCCCTTGTACATTTTTGGCTTTTTCAGTGTGCGACTGTATGCATTTATAGTTACTATGTTTTTTCCGTTAGCACCTGTTCACATTTGTTGGATGTGCGGGTCAATTTTTTGATATTTCTAGTGAGTCTTTTTCTGACTGAGCACTCCGCCTTAAGACCTGGCTGTGTTCATAACCATTATAGCAGGAGCCTAGCTGCCCATACATGGAGGTTTGTAGTCCAAATAGTGGCATTTTGCCCAGATAAGGATGTTTTTAACCTAGATAGTGGCATTTTAAGTTAGGTTCCCGGATTACAGAGATATACCTTGCCGTTGGTGTCCAGGCTTACATGCATTGGCCAATACATAAACTAAATATCTCTCTTTTGCAGTAATGCAGTGCCATATTTTCCCTTGTACATTTTTGGCTTTTTCAGTGTGCGACTGTATGCATTTATATTACTGTGTTTTTTCAGTTAGCACCTGTTCACATTTGTTGGATGTGCAGGTCAGTTTTTTGATATTTCTAGTGAGTCTTTTTCTGACTGAGCACTCCGCCCTTAGACCTGGCTGTGTTCATAACCATTATAGCCGGAGCCTAGCTGCCCATACATGGACGTTTGTAGTCCAAATAGTGGAATTTTGCCCAGATAAGGATGTTTTTAACCTAGATAGTGGCATTTTAAGTTAGGTTCCCGGATTACAGAGATATACAGTTAGGTCCAGAAATATTTGGACAGTGACACAAGTTTTGTTATTTTAGCTGTTTACAAAAACATGTTCAGAAATACAATTATATATATAATATGGGCTGAAAGTGCACACTCCCAGCTGCAATATGAGAGTTTTCATATCCAAATTGGAGAAAGGGTTTAGGAGTCATAGCTCTGTATTGCATAGCCTCCTCTTTTTCAAGGGACCAAAAGTAATTGGACAAGGGACTTTAAGGGCTGCAATTAACTCTGAAGGCGTCTTTCTCGTTAACCTGTAATCAATGAAGTAGTTAAAAGGTCTGGGGTTGATTACAGGTGTGTGGTTTTGCATTTGGAAGCTGTTGCTGTGACCAGACAACATGCGGTCTAAGGAACTCTAAATTGAGGTGAAGCAGAACATCCTGAGGCTGAAAAAAAAGAAAAAATCCATCAGAGAGATAGCAGACATGCTTGGAGTAGCAAAATCAACAGTCAGGTACATTCTGAGAAAAAAGGAATTGACTGGTGAGCTTGGGAACTCAAAAAGGCCTGGGCGTCCACGGATGACAACAGTGGTGGATGATCGCCGCATACTTTCTTTGGTGAAGAAGAACCCATTCACAACATCAACTGAAGTCCAGAACTCTCTCAGTTAAGTAGGTGTATCTGTCTCTAAGTCAACAGTAAAGAGAAGACTCCATGAAAGTAAATACAAAGGGTTCACATCTAGATGCAAACCATTCATCAATTCCAAAAATAGACAGGCCAGAGTTAAATTTGCTGAAAAACACCTCATGAAGCCAGCTCAGTTCTGGAAAAGTATTCTATGGACAGATGAGACAAAGATCAACCTGTACCAGAATGATGGGAAGAAAAAAGTTTGGAGAAGAAAGGGAACAGCACATGATCCAAGGCACACCACATCCTCTGTAAAACATGGTGGAGGCAACGTGATTGCATGGGCATGCATGGCTTTCAATGGCACTGGGTCACTTGTGTTTATTGATGACATAACAGCAGACAAGAGTAGCCGGATGAATTCTGAAGTGTACCGGGATATACTTTCAGCCCAGATTCAGCCAAATGCCGCAAAGTTGATCGGATGGCGCTTCATAGTACAGATGGACAATGACCCCAAGCATACAGCCAAAGCTACCCAGGAGTTCATGAATGAAAAAAAGTGGATTATTCTGCAATGGCCAAGTCAATCACCAGATCTTAACCCAATTGAGCATGCATTTCACTTGCTCAAATCCAGACTTAAGACGGAAAGACCCACAAACAAGCAAGACCTGAAGGCTGTGGCTGTAAAGGCCTGACAAAGCATTAAGAAGGAGGAAACCCAGCGTTTGGTGATGTCCATGGGTTCCAGACTTAAGGCAGTGATTGCCTCCAAAGGATTCGCAACAAAATATTGAAAATAAAAATATTTTGTTTGGGTTTGGTTTATTTGTCCAATTGCTTTTGACCTCCTAAAATGTGGAGTGTTTGTAAAGAAATGTGTACAATTCCTACAATTTCTATCAGATATTTTTGTTCAAACCTTCAAATTAAACGTTACAATCTGCACTTGAATTCTGTTGTAGAGATTTCATTTCAAATCCAATGTGGTGGCATGCAGAGCCCAACTCGCGAAAATTGTGTCACTGTCCAAATATTTCTGGACCTAACTGTACCTTGCCGTTGGTCTCCGGGCTTACATGCATTGGCCAATACATAATCTAAATATCTCTCTTTTGCAGTAATGCAGTGCCATATTTTCCCTTGTACATTTTTGGCTTTTTCAGTGTGCGACTGTATGCATTTATAGTTACTATGTTTTTTCAGTTAGCACCTGTTCACATTTGTTGGATGTGCGGGTCAGTTTTTTGATATTTCTAGTGAGTCTTTTTCTGACTGAGCACTCCGCCCTAAGACCTGGCTGTGTTCATAACCATTATAGCAGGAGCCTAGCTGCCCATACATGGAGGTTTGTAGTCCAAATAGTGGCATTTTGCCCAGATAAGGATGTTTTTAACCTAGATAGTGGCATTTTAAGTTAGGTTCCCGGATTACAGAGATATACCTTGCCGTTGGTCTCCGGGCTTACATGCATTGGCCAATACAGTTAGGTCCAGAAATATTTGGACAGTGACACAAGTTTTGTTATTTTAGCTGTTTACAAAAACATGTTCAGAAATACAATTATATATATAATATGGGCTGAAAGTGCACACTCCCAGCTGCAATATGAGAGTTTTCACATCCAAATCGGAGAAAGGGTTTAGGAATCATAGTGTCAGGTTTCCGGGTTTTCCAGTCCTCTTTTGAAAAAGCTTGCCCTCGGTTAACATGGAGTTTTATGTTCTGTTGCCCTACTTCCTGTCCAGCTGCTTAAAAGGCCGCCTCTAAGCCTAGTCCAGTGCCTGAGTATACTGCTTGCTGTGTGCTCCTGCCTTACTGCTGCTGCTACTTGGATCCTCCTGAAAATCTACCGACCGACTCTGGACCACACCCGGTTTCTTCAAACTGTGCCCGGACTCCGTCTGCCATCTTTGGTCAGCACGTCTGCCCGGTTTCTTCCGGTTCGTAACCATTCTGGACTTTCATCCCGTACGGACACTTCTGGACTTTACCGCTTGCCCCTTGTGTCCCGGCTGCGGCGCATTTAGGCCTTCCGGGGTTGATTGCCGGACAGTCCCTGTATAGGGGTTCGCTCTGGTGGTCTCCCTGGGGGAGTCCGGTGCGTGGCCCCGGGAATTCCCTCCGCTCCGTTTCGGGAAGGTATTTCGTGTGTTTGTTCTGCTGTGTTTGTTCTGCTGTGTTTGTTCCGTTGTGTATCTACCGTGGTTACATATCATAAACATCTTGTACCACAAACTCGTCTCTGGCTGTCATTGCCCTAACGCTATCGAAATCCTCAAAACATACAATAGTATTACACATAGCTCTGTAATGCATAGCCTCCTCTTTTTCAAGGGACCAAAAGTAATTGGACAAGGGACTCTAAGGGCTGCAATTAACTCTGAAGGCGTCTCCCTCATTAACCTGTAATCAATGAAGTAGTTAAAAGGTCTGGGGTTGATTACAGGTGTGTGGTTTTGCATTTGGAAGCTGTTGCTGTGGCCAGACAACATGCGGTCTAAGGAACTCTCAATTGAGGTGAAGCAGAACATCCTGAGGCTGAAAAAAAAAGAAAAAATCCATCAGAGAGATAGCAGACATGCTTGGAGTAGCAAAATCAACAGTCGGGTACATTCTGAGAAAAACGGAATTGACTGGTGAGCTTGGGAACTCAAAAAGGCCTGGGCGTCCACGGATGACAACAGTGGTGGATGATCGCCGCATACTTTCTTTGGTGATGAAGAACCCGTTCACAACATCAACTGAAGTCCAGAACACTCTCAGTGAAGTAGGTATATCTGTCTCTAAGTCAACAGTAAAGAGAAGACTCCATGAAAGTAAATACAAAGGGTTCACATCTAGATGCAAACCATTCATCAATTCCAAAAATAGACAGGCCAGAGTTAAATTTGCTGAAAAACACCTCATGAAGCCAGCTCAGTTCTGGAAAAGTATTCTATGGACAGATGAGACAAAGATCAACCTGTACCAGAATGATGGGAAGAAAAAAGTTTGGAGAAGAAAGGGAACGGCACATGATCCAAGGCACACCACATCCTCTGTAAAACATGGTGGAGGCAACGTGATGGCATGGGCATGCATGGCTTTCAATGGCACTGGGTCACTTGTGTTTATTGATGACATAACAGCAGACAAGAGTAGACGGATGAATTCTGAAGTGTACCGGGATATACTTTCAGCCCAGATTCAGCCAAATGCCGCAAAGTTGATCGGACGGCGCTTCATAGTACAGATGGACAATGACCCCAAGCATACAGCCAAAGCTACCCAGGAGTTCATGAGTGCAAAAAAGTGGAACATTCTGCAATGGCCAAGTCAATCACCAGATCTTAACCCAATTGAGCATGCATTTCACTTGCTCAAATCCAGACTTAAGACGGAAAGACACACAAACAAGCAAGACCTGAAGGCTGCGGCTGTAAAGGCCTGGCAAAGCATTAAGAAGGAGGAAACCCAGCGTTTGGTGATGTCCATGGGTTCCAGACTTAAGGCAGTGATTGCCTCCAAAGGATTTGCAACAAAATATTGAAAATAAAAATATTTTGTTTGGGTTTGGTTTATTTGTCCAATTACTTTTGACCTCCTAAAATGTGGAGTGTTTGTAAAGAAATGTGTACAATTCCTACAATTTCTATCAGATATTTTTGTTCAAACCTTCAAATTAAACGTTACAATCTGCACTTGAATTTTGTTGTAGAGGTTTAATTTCAAATCCAATGTGGTGGCATGCAGAGCCCAACTCGCGAAAATTGTGTCACTGTCCAAATATTTCTGGACCTAACTGTACATAAACTAAATATCTCTCTTTTGCAGTAATGCAGTGCCATATTTTCCCTTGTACATTTTTGGCTTTTTCAGTGTGCGACTGTATGCATTTATAGTTATTAAGGTGCTATTAACATGAATTTCTCACCAGATGTTACCAACAACCCATCCAATCATCACAGCCAAAGAAATCAAACCATAGATTTCCATACATTAACTTATGTGTAATAATGAGAAATGACACAGGAAAAACTATGGAACATGCTTGCTAAAATGTATTTAATTCTTCATACAATTGCCTTTGTTAGAGATGAGCTCTGCAGGACACCTCTTCAGTGGAGAAACTAGTCTCATGTTCATTGCTCAGGTGTGATTTTGGTCATTCTTCCAGACAAACACTGTTCAAATCCTCAAGGTTCAATTAGCTCCTTCTATGAACTCTGAGCCTTAGTGCCTTTTATAAATTTATATTGGATTCAGGTGAGGTGATTGGCTGGGCCATTCTAGCATTTATTTTTTTTCTCTGAAACCAGTTGAAAGTTTTCTTGGCTGTGTGTTTGGGATCATTGTCTTGCTGAAATGTTCACCCTCGTTTCATCTTTATCATCCTAGTAGATGGGAGCATATTTTTATGAAGAATGTCTTCAACCATTTACCCATTCATTCTTCCCTCAATCATGTGAAGGTTGACAGTTGCAAATGCTGAAAAACTGTCCCACACCATGATATTCCCACTTCCAAACCTTACTATTGCTATGACCTTTTGGGGGAAATATGCACTGCTTTTTGGCCTCCAAACATGGTGTGTATTACAGGATTCAAAAAGTTCAATTTCGGTCTCATTTAAACAGAATTTTTTTCTCCCAGTATTTCACAGGTTTGTCTAAATGTTGTTGAGAAAACTTTAAACATGTTTGAACATGCTTTTTGTCCACCAAAGGAGTCTTGTGTGGTGAACGTGCATGCAAGCCATGTAGGTTGAGTGCATTACTTAGATTTTTTTTAAACAATTGTACCTGCTGATTAGAGGTCTTTCTGTAACTCTCAACAGATGGTTCTTGACCCTTGGAAAACCCTTCTGAAATTCTTTTCCCTCCTCTGTCTGAAATCTTGCGGGGTTCATCTATTCATGGCTGGTTTATATGAAAATGCTCTTTACACTTCTGGATAATGGCTCCAACAGAAAACTTAGAAGATTTTTGACGTGTTCAGTAGTTTTGTAACCGTATCACCTGCTAAATTTCTATCTATCTATCTATCTATCTATCTTTATAATTATTTGCTTTATTCATAGAAATTTTTTTAACTATCCTCCTTTTTATACAGATATACAGTTGATTGCGGAAATCAGTACAAATATTTTGAGTGAATATGCTATTTACTAGTGCTGAGCAGGCTGTAAACGTCCGGATCTGCGCGGTTTTAGTGCTATTCCCGGGTCCAACCCGGGCGCGGGATTCCGGCTGCATGATCCAGAACCATCAATTATTAAAAATGAAAAAAAAAACAATAAATAAATGAGCGTTTCATACTTACCGAGATTCTGTCATGGCGGCACACTGCTTCCGGGTCGCGCTTTCACTTCCTGTGCTGTGCACACAATCACACAGCGTCTGTGTTTTCCTGCCCACCAGCCGTCCTCTCAGCTGTGATTGGTTGCAGGCTGACGCGCCCCCCAGCCTGTGACAGTCTCTGCCGCCATCAGCGCTTATTGCGGGTCAGTAATAGGCTCCACTCAAAGCGGGCAGTCTTCCCTATAGCTGCTCGCTCGGACATATAGCAGTGCTGGATGTGTCACCATGGGACATCTCCTGTGGATTACGTCGGAGCTGCAGGGTGTTTGGGCTTAATAAAGTGGTGAAAGAAGTGATGTTTGTATTTTATTTAAAATAAAGGATTTTTCTTTGTGTCTGTGTTTATTTACTGTCATTTACAGGTTTGTGTGTTGCAGGTATCGCATAGACGCCTGTGCCATCACACAAAGCTAGGGTTTAGCAGCAGCCGTGCGCCACTATTAACCCCTGCTATTACCCCGACTGGCACCTCATCACGCCAGCGGGAAGAGCCGGTATCGCACACCGGTATGGTCACATCTAATAGATGCGGCACTACTGGGAGGCTGGGGGCTGGGGATATACCAGCCCTCAGCCGGCGTTATCATGGCTGGGGATGAAAATTAGGGGGCACCGCACGTCGTTATTTTTTTTTTATTTATTTAAAAAAAAAAAAAGCAAGCGTTTTTTTTCTACACTTGTGAGGAACTCCCGCGAGTCTGACATCGCAGAACAGCTGCAAACTTCTGACAGGAGCGTGCATGTTTCTAGGTACATGCATGCTCATGTTCAGACAGCAGCAGGCTGTGCCGGGTGATGTCAGACCCGCACGAGTCTGACAGCGCATCACCGGCACTGCTGAACATTTCTGACAGGAGCGTGCATGTGTTTCTAGGTACATGCATGCTCATGTTCAGACAGCAGCAGGCTGTGCCGGGTGATGTCAGACCCGCACGAAATTTGCATCCCTTGGCCCCCAAAAATAAAAAAAATTAAAAAAATTCTGCCACAGGTGGAAATTTCGTGCTGAAAGCTGGTGAAGGCGATTTCAGCACTAAATGTGCACCTCCTGGCAAGAAACCGTGGCAAAAATCGCAGAAAAATAACCGCAGCAAAAACCGTGTCATAAAAATTGCATCAAAACACCGCATTTTTTTGCCAGGAGGTGTAGATTGGATGCAGGAATATGGTGTAAAAATCACAGCATCAAATTTTCATCCCTTGGCCCCCAAAAATAAAAAAAAAATTAAAAAATTCTGCCACAGGTGGAAATTTGGTGCTGAAAGCTGGTGCAGGCGATTTCAGCACAAAATGTGCACCTCCTGGCAAGAAACCGCGGCAAAAATCGCAGAAAAAAATGCGGCATAAAAATTGCGTCAAAACACCGCGGTTTTTTGCCAGGAGGTGGAGATTGGATGCAGGAATATGGTATAAAAATTTCAGCACAAAATCTGCATCTCTTGGCCAAAAAAACTGCGTTTTTTCTGCCAGGAGATGCAGGTCTGTGAACTCAGTGACCTCCACCTGAGGTCAGGTTACCTGTGATCACAGATGAAGGACCGTGGGAACCTCCAGCTGTGACCGCAAATGACCTGAGTGACGTCACCGCTCAATGCGCAGCTCATTCATTCTCTGAAGCTCACAGAGAGCGGTCGGTCGTGCCACTCTCTGTGATATTCAGATGTAGCAGAGCTGAAGCGGCATGGGACTTGTCCTGCGGCTTACGTCGGAGCTGCAGGGTGTTTGTGGTTTATAAAGAGGAGAAGCAGGGTGTGTTTTGTACTTTATTCCAAATAAAGGATTTTTCTCTGTGTCTGTGTTTATTTACTGTCATTTACAGGTTTGTGTGGTGCAGGTATCTGATAGACACCTGTGCTATCACACAAACCTAGGGTTTAGCAGCAGCCATGCGCCGCTGCTAATCCTGCTATTACCCCAACTGGCACCGCATCACACCAGCGGGAAGAGCCAGTAGCGCACACCAGTATGGTCGCATCTAACAGATGCGGCTCTACCGGACGGCTGCGGGCTGAGGATATACCAGCCCCCAGCCGGCGTTATCTTGGCTGGAGATGAAGATTAGGGTGGACCGCACGTCGGGGTTTTTTCTTTTTTTTTACTTTCACCGGAATCACACATGCAAGGGGCTCACGCGAGTGTGACTCTGGGCACTGTATACACAGCACAGATACAGCGCGACGGCTGGGGCTGCAGCCACGCTATAACTGTGCTGCCGAGTGTTTACCACCGTGAACTGAACTGCACTGCTTTTCCCGCCCACCGGCCGTCCTGGCGCCTGTGATTGGTTGTAGTTAGCTGAAACGCTGCCGATCAGGATGGGGGCATGTCTTGCTGCAAGCAACATGAGCTGGTGGGCGGGAAAAACAATGAATATTGAATTGTCGGCTCCGGAAGGTAACAGAGTGACCCGGAAGGAGTGTGCCGCCATGACAGCGCCTTAGTGAGTATGCCGCGCTCGCTCCTAGCCCCCTAGCCCCTCCACAAACGTTTTTAACCTTCGGATTTTGGTCCCCATTGACTTAGATGGGCACCGGATTCCGGAGCGGATCGGACATATTTTTAAGTCTGTTAATGATCCGCCGTCCCCGGATTATTGGCATCCCGCTCAACTCTACTATTTACCTGTTGCAATATGTAGCAGTAGATATTAGTAGTGGGGCAGAAATCAAAACTAAAAAATATGCTTTCTATCACAGAACTGCTGCACAATGCAGCTTCACAATATACAATGTGAAAAAATGACTAATTTAAATATAGGTAAACTATCAACTATCTGTTGGCCTTCATACACTGCTAATTTTGCAAGTTTTCCCAACTACAAAGAATGGAGAGGCCTGTAATTTTTATCATAGGTACACTTCAACTGTGACAGACAGAATACAAAAGAAAATATCCATAAAATTACATTGTATGATTTTTCAATATTTAACCTCTTTCCGACATTGGACGTACTGGGTACGTCCTGCCTCATGTTAGCATACTCACTGCCAGCTGATTTGAACAGCTGACATGTGCGGCTATCAGGCACGAGTGGATCTGCTCTCCACTCATGCCTGTTAACACCTTGCACCGTGCTGTCAAAATGTCACAGTGTGGTTTACATTCCAGCCCCATTAAGCACTCACTCACCTGGCACCATCGGAAGTCATGTGATGTCATCATGTGGAGCCGATAGTTGCCATGGTAGCACAGGGTCATGTCATGTCTCCTGTAGCTATCATGAGTCAGTTGAAGGTGTCAATTTGCATTTTATTGCATGAAATAAGTATTTCATAAAGAATTCTGGCTCTCATAGACATAGGTATTTTTTCCTTAAGTAGCCCTCCTACTCTACACTCATTACCTATATTAATTGCACCTGGTTGAACTTATTACCTGTATAAAAGATATCTGTCCTAAGAATCAATCACCTACACCATCATGAATTAAAATCCTTCAGGGCACACAAGATCCCCCTGCTCATGCAAGCACATGGCCAGGCCCATTTAAAGTTTGTCAATGACCATGGATGATCCAGAGAAGGCATGGGTGAAGGTGGTCTGGTCAGATGAGACCAAAATAGAACCTTTTGGTATCAACTACACTTTCTGTATTTGAAGGAAGAAGAAGGATGAGTACAAACCCAAGAACACTGGCCTAACACTGGTGGTGGAAACATCATATTTTTAGGGTGCTTCTTTGTTTAGGGGACAGTACGACTGCACCATATTGAAAGGCTGTTGGGTGGGGTCATGTTTCCCAAAATTTTAGCCAACAATCTTCTTCTCTTAGTAAAAGCATTGAAGATGGATCAAGGCTGGGTCTTCTAGCATGACAATTACCTGAAATACAAAGCCATGACAACTAAGAAGTGACTCCGTAAAAAGAGTTGCAGGGTCCCAGAGTGCCTAGTCAGTCTCCAGACCTGAGCCTAATAGAAAATCTTTGAAGGAGCTGAAACTCCATGTTGCCCAACAACAACCCTGAAACCTGAAAGAGCTGGAGAAGATCTGAATGGAGGAGTGGGTCATATACCCTGCTGCAGCGTGTGAAAACTTGTTAAAGAACTACAAGAAACGTCTGACTTCTGTAATTGCAAACAAACATTTATATATCAAATATTTTTTTTTTTTATTGTAGAAATTAATGATTTAAAAATCATACAATGTGATTTTCTGGATTTTTTTCTGTCTGTCACAGTTAAAGTATACATATGTTAAAAATTACAGACCTCTCCATTCTTTGTAGGTGAGAAAACTTTGCAAAATCAGTAGTGTCTAAAATACTTTTTTTTCCCACTCCATATGTAATTTTTGCTGCGTCCCCCATATCTTACTCTTCATTTTAAGTGTGTTTTGAACAAAATCCATGTGATAGTTAAAAATAAAAGTGTTTTTTTTTTTTTAAATCAGGGCATAAGAAAACCCAAGAAACAATCATTGGGTTTGAAACAATTTTGATAAATCCGGATTTTGATAAACCCAGTTATTTTATCTGCTATTGTGCATATCAACCAGTTGCTATATCCAAACTTCATCCTCCTTATCTTGGTGCTAATGTATTCTCACCTAGAAGGTGTCAAATTATATGTAAGCAAACTCATCACAATTATCAAGATTTCAGATTATTAATTTTTATCTACTGTTTTTGGTGTTATTCACATCTTCATCTCTGCTATAAAGATACCTTATAATTATCTCACTTCTGCCAGCAAGGTAATACTTTTCAGTTACATCTTTGCTATACCTGTGTGTAACTGTACTTCTGCAAGCAATATTCCACATGCCTTCCAGCAATTCCAACTCTACTGCATCATTGACATCGGTATGTGCAACTCATTATGAACTATAGATTAAAAATCCACCTCACCTTGTAAGCCTGTAACTAATGGGACACTTTATAGCGTTTCTTTTGAAGCATTGAAAATTGAATGTCTTTGAAAAAAAATGCATTTCATTGCTAATGTTTTTCTACAGTGAATACCTAAAGTTAAGACTGTTTTCCATAGAGTAATCATGGCAAAAAAAACCACAGAAACAATTCTCTACCAAATGATTTTTAGGAAGGAACTAATAATATATATATATACAGTTAGGTCCAGAAATATTTGGACAGTGACACAAGTTTTGTTATTTTAGCTGTTTACAAAAACATGTTCAGAAATACAATTATATATATAATATGGGCTGAAAGTGCACACTCCCAGCTGCAATATGAGAGTTCTCACATCCAAATCGGAGAAAGGGTTTAGGAATAATAGCTCTGTAATGCATAGCCTCCTCTTTTTCAAGGGACCAAAAGTAATTGGACAAGGGACTCTAAGGGCTGCAATTAACTCTGAAGGCGTCTCCCTCATTAACCTGTAATCAATGAAGTAGTTAAAAGGTCTGGGGTTGATTACAGGTGTGTGGTTTTGCATTTGGAAGCTGTTGCTGTGACCAGACAACATGCGGTCTAAGGAACTCTAAATTGAGGTGAAGCAGAACATTCTGAGGCTGAAAAAAAAGAAAAAATCCATCAGAGAGATTCTGAGAAAAAAGGAATTGACTGGTGAGCTTGGGAACTCAAAAAGGCCTGGGCGTCCACGGATTACAACAGTGGTGGATGATCGTCGCATACTTTCTTTGGTGAAGAAGAACCCGTTCACAACATCAACTGAAGTCCAGAACACTCTCAGTGAAGTAGGTGTATCTGTCTCTAAGTCAACTGTAAAGAGAAGACTCCATGAAAGTAAATACAAAGGGTTCACATCTAGATGCAAACCATTCATCAATTCCAAAAATAGACAGGCCAGAGTTAAATTTGCTGAAAAACACCTCATGAAGCCAGCTCAGTTCTGGAAAAGTATTCTATGGACAGATGAGACAAAGATCAACCTGTACCAGAATGATGGGAAGAAAAAAGTTTGGAGAAGAAAGGGAACGGCACATGATCCAAGGCACACCTCATCCTCTGTAAAACATGGTGGAGGCAACGTGATGGCATGGGCATGCATGGCTTTCAATGGCACTGGGTCACTTGTGTTTATTGATGACATAACAGCAGACAAGAGTAACCGGATGAATTCTGAAGTGTACCGGGATATACTTTCAGCCCAGATTCAGACAAATGCCGCAAAGTTGATCGGACGGCGCTTCATAGTACAGATGGACAATGACCCCAAGCATACAGCCAAAGCTACCTAGGAGTTCATGAGTGCTAAAAAGTGGAACATTCTGCAATGGCCAAGTCAATCACCATATCTTAACCCAATTGAGCATGCATTTCACTTGCTCAAATCCAGACTTAAGACGGAAAGACCCACAAACAAGCAAGACCTGAAGGCTGCGGCTGTAAAGGCCTGGCAAAGCATTAAGAAGGAGGAAACCCAGCGTTTGGTGATGTCCATGGGTTCCAGACTTAAGGCAGTGATTGTCTCCAAAGGATTCACAAGAAAATATTGAAAATAAAAATATTTTGTTTGGGTTTGGTTTATTTGTCCAATTACTTTTGACCTCCTAAAATGTGGAGTGTTTGTAAAGAAATGTGACAATTCCTACAATTTCTATCAGATATTTTTGTTCAAACCTTCAAATTAAACGCTACAATCTGCACTTGAATTCTGTTGTAGAGGTTTCATTTCAAATCCAATGTGGTGGCATGCAGAGCCCAACTCGCGAAAATTGTGTCACTGTCCAAATATTTCTGGACCTAACTGTATTTATATATATATATATATATATATATATATATATATATCCTCACTCATTTACAGGAAAGAATTCAATATATTTCACTGTACATCTTTTTTCTTCAGTTTTTTCCAGTAAAACATTTGAATGTTTTAAAGTATTATAGCTCCAGCCTTATGTTTACGTCAACTAAATCTAGATGTATTTTAAAATTCATTATGGCAAATATTACAATTAGTGTATGCATATAGTGAAAAAATGATCTAGTGCTGAGTGACATATGATTAAACTCTTCAAATAACAATTATTCTAACAAATAACACAGCATTACATCTATGCTGAGTTGTTTTTAATGTTATTTGTTGTGAATTTCAAATTCTATTTTTTTAATTAAATAGGGATAGGAAGTCAAAAATAATTTGATGATGATGTAGTTAATATGCCATCCAATGATAATTTTAGTTCCCAAAAGACACATATAAGACTTCATACAGAGTATCCTAATTAGTCATACTATTAATATTTCCTTTTTATTTATTTGCAGATGAGCTTTATATATTTTGGATGAGCAAGATCATTTCTTTTTTGGTATTTTACGGGCATTTGGATGTTTTGCGGCTTTGTATTTTACAAATCATTAAAATTCTAGTAATCTAATTCGTAGTTCTGTTACTATTCATTTTGATTCTTTCCTTGTAAGACTTTACAATAACTTCTATAATGGAGAAATATGTCTTCATAACATTGATTACAGCAGTATAGAAATTGACAAATATAATAAAATAGAGAGTAGACTCTTCAATGTAATAAAAAAAATATTTTAAAAGCTGAGTGTTTTTTACTTTTAAAAGATTAACACTTTATAAAATATTTTCCAAAATGATTTAATATAAGTAGAGATGAGAAAATCCAAGGTTTAGTGTTCAGTGTTCATATCAAACACAGACTTTACTAAAAAAACAGAGTTCGGGTTCGGAGTTCGGATACATTACGTATGCAATGACTTGCGTGAGCATTGCTGTGCTCAAGTATGCTCAGTGTTAAGCCCATTACGAGCTGCTTGCACTGTTTTAACAGCTCTCACTAGAGTCAGATATAGTGTGAACCCCCAAATATTTAAAAACCCTGCCCTCTCTCCCTTGGAAGTGTTCTGTTTATGGCTGATTCCATGTGAGCAGAGACCCAAACTGCCCAATTAGTGACTTCCATTGATTTGCAGCTCAAGTCCATATCCCAAATAAAACTTTATCCTAAAGGCCCTGTTACACGCAACAACATATCTAATGATATATCGCCGGGGTCACGGATTCCGTGACGCACATCCGGCATCGTTAGCAACGTCATTGCGTATGACACCAATAAGCAACCGTTAACGATGGAAAATACTCACCAAATTGTCCATCGTTGAGACGTCATTCCTTTTAAAAAAATCATTAATTGTTGAGGACGCAGGTTGTTCGTCGTTCCCGAGGCAGTACACATCGCTACGTGTGACACCTCGGAAACAAAAAACTACAGCTTACCTGCTGCTACCAGCAATGAGGAAGGAAGGAGGTGGGCGGGATGTTATGGCCGCCAATCTCCGCTCCTCCACTTCTATTGGGTGGCCGCTTAGCGACGCCGTTGTGATGCCGCACGAACCTCCCCCTTAGAAAGGAGGCGGTTCGCCAGCCACAGCGACATCGCTGGGCAGGTAAGTCCGTGTGATGGCTCCTAACGATATTGTGCGCCATGGGCAGCGATTTGCCCGTAATGCTCAAACGACAGGGCCGGGTACGCTCGCTAGCTAAATCGATAGATATCGCTGCGTGTAAAGCCCCCTTAAGTCCTTCTAAACCCGTCATACCAAACTTCCATGGCTTTGTTCATCCTTAACTTTAAGGACTTATCGTCACTGTGTCAGTGCTTCATTGTGATAAGCAGCACAAGTAAAAGAAAAAGATGTGGACTGATTTTCTAAAGCGGGCTTTAAATGCTACAATATATCTAATGATGTGTCGGCGGGGTCACGTCGTAAATGACGCACATCTGGCATCATTAGTGTTATAGTAGCATGTGAAACCTACGTGCGATTCCGATTGTACGCAAAAACATTGATCGCATACACGTCGTTCATTTTCTAAAAATTGAACGTCCGGTTGTTCAATGTTCCCATGTAAACGTGTAAAGCAGCCTTTAGACTGGGAGGGTCAATGGTTATTGGGCCCTCCTCAGCCCACAGCCATCCCACACTTGGTGCATCCATTAGATGCACCAATTTTGGTGCTTTACCCAGCTCACCCCGATTGCCCTGGTGCAATGGCAATCAGGATAATATATGGGGCTTATATCAGGTGCGGTTTGTCAAAAATCACAGCTGCCATTAAGCCCTAAATTGTTAATGGAGAGGTGTCTAGCAGACCCCACATTACCAACCCTGTAAGTAAAAAGAAAAAAGACACAAACAAAAAATCCTTTATTTTGAGTTGTAATAATAATAAATTGGTAAATGAGACAGTGTTTTTTTTAACTCCCAAAACACCCACACAGGTCCCAAGTAATTCACACGATGTCCCACGACCATCCCATCTGCTACATCTAGGAACTGCAGTGATGAAAAACATGACTGATCTCTGCAGCTCCTGAGGGCAGTGGAGGACCTGACTGTGATAATCTGATAGTCTTATGTGGTTGTAGAAAAGACCGGGTTTCATGCCGCGCTTGTCACCAATTCCAGGAGGCAGATAGGGTTAATCCATGTCTTTTATTTAAACAAGAAACAGGTCAACGCATTTCAAGGGACTCAGCCCTCTTCCTCAGGACATGAAGGGATTATCCTGTCATTAACACATGTCCTGAGGAAGAGGGCTGAGTCCCTTGAAACACGTTGACCTGTTTCTTGTTTAAATAAAAAACATGGATTAACCATATCTGCCTCCTTGACTTGGAGACAAGCGCGGCATGAAACCTGGTCTTTTCTACAACGACATATACCTATAAATTTCGGGGCTGCAGCTGGTTCACCCTGTGACCACGCCAATATAGGAGTTGTGACTGGCACAACTCCTATAGGTGAGTTTTTTCCATTAACCCTTTCTATGCTGTTTACCAGTTAAGACTCTATTGCGCTTTTTTGTCCACAGTCTGTCTTTTTACAATCTGATAGTCTGGCAGTGGGTTCAGCAGAGTTTACTCAGCAGCAGGGGAGTACCCAAGTCTGAACTGTGGTGACCTGACTGCTGGATTGCTGGTCTGTTAAATTGGGGGACACAGTGGCACAGCAGTCTGACAGTCTGGTAGCTATGAAGCCCTGAAACCTTTAAGGGGCCTTTATGTGAGCCATTCCTGAACTTCCCAGCTGCTGGAATATCTAGAGGCTGTAAACTGTTACCAGAGTTTACAGCCTCCAGATATAACAACAGCTGGGATTTTCAAGTAACTTAAAATCTTCCTTGAAAGCTCCTTGAAGGTTTCAAAGCCTCACAATAGATGGGAGACCCCGTGATTGTGAGCTGCGGTACCCTTCACCTGACCTTACTGCCCCCAGGATTTGTGGCAGCTGTCAACCCATTAACTTACAGGTTCTCTTAAAGGGTCTGTACACATCAGATAATTGGGGTCCTCACTTGTCTATTTCAAAAGTAAATGTTACCCCAGCATTAATTCCTAAAAACAGTTTAATATATTATAATTGTTATAAAATTTTATAACAATTAAAATATAGTAAAATATTTTTATGAATTAATGGTGGGATAACATTTAATTTTGAAATATTCTCTTAAAGGGTCCCTTAAATATTCTTAGAGTTTCCAGTCACTGGGACAGCTTGAGGCTATGAATTCTATTAAATCTCACAGCCACCACGTGTCCCAACAGCTGTGAACTCCAGGTAACTTAAAGGCTTTCTTAATTGCTCCTTGAACGTTTCTGGGTCTCAAAGCTACTGGCTGTAAGACTGCTGTGCTGCTGTGTACCACAATCCGATAGTTAGGAAATCTGTAAGTCAGGTCAACGGAGTTCAAACTCATTGTATCTCCTGCTGGTCTCAGTGAACTCCATTGAACCTGCTGCTGGATTGCTGGACTGTCGAATTGCAGTACATGGCCCGAGAGCAGTCCTGCAATCTGGCAGCAAGTCAACTGCGTTCACTGAGTATGAACTCCGGTGACCTGATTGCTGGAATGCTAGTCTGCTGTGCCACCATGACACGCTATCCAGCAGTCCAGCAGCAGGTTTAGCGGTAGTCACACTTGGTACCATGGGAACCACACTTTGAACTCCAGTGACCTGACTGATGTCACTACTTCTCGGGACAGGGCGGCACAGCAGTACAGCAATCCAGCAGCAGGTTCAACTATGTTTACTGAGGGCAGCTGGGTAGCCCCCAAGTGTTAACTCCAGTGACCTGACTACCAGATTTCCAGACTACTGTGCCGCCGTGTCCCATAATCTGAAAGTCTGGAAATCTGGCAGTGGGTTCAAAGGTGGTCACTCTTAGTACCGTGGGAACCCAGCTGTGATCTCTGGTGATCTGAGCGTCATCACCACTTTTCATAGGCGGGTTTCCCAGCTAGTAAATTGACATATTACCAGAATGTTCTCTTTCCATCATGTCTACTTGTGTTGTGCTAGTACTGCTACCAGGGCTGCCATTGCGGGCCTACCTTGCCTGTCATATCCTGCCTGATCATACTAATTTACTAATGTGTGGCTTTTGAAGCTGCCACTGCACAAATCTCTTTCCTGTCTGCCCATTTAGTTTTATAGTGCTGCCATTGCTTGCCAACACTGCCAGACATCTTATTGCCTGCCCATTCTAATGCTTTACTGTGCAGATTCTGCCATTGCCACTGACACTGCACAGTTACGATAGCAACACATCTGTTGGCTGCCTATCCACTGTCTTTTATATTGCTAGACTCTACTACTTCTGCTGGAACTTCCATTGCTGTTGCTACACTGCCAGACGTCTCTTTGCTTGCCCATGCTAATACTCTACCATGCAGCTTCTGTTACTGTCACTACACAGTAATGCCAGCCACATAACTTGTACCCACTTAGTTTATAGTGCTAAACTGTACTGCTGCTGTTGTCATCAACAATTGTTGATGTGTTTACACTGTCAGGCATCTTCATATTTTTTTTTACAATTGGGCTTGTGCCTCTGCCATTGTCACTGCACAACTAGAAAAGCCATATAGCTCCTTACTTGCCTCATTCTAAAGTTCTAACATGTGGCCTTTGCCACTGCCACTGCGCTGTTATGCCAAGCACACATCTCCTCGATATCTCGCTATTGTGATTTATAGTGCTAGACTGCAATTCTGCTACCAAAGTCATTATTGCTGACCGTTTACAGCTAAATATTCCATTGCTGATAATTCTAATGTTCTGCCATGCGGATTTTGTTGCTGCCACTGGAGAGAACATGGGGCCGGAGATGCAATTTAACACAAGCATGGAGGACATCGCAAGCAGGCACTAAGTAGTGGTGACAACCAGAAAAGTAAATGGTGAATACAGTGCTGGCAAAATTATTGGCACCCCTTCAATTCTGTCAGATAATACTCAGTTTCTTCTTGAAAATGATTGTAATCACAAATTCTTTGGTATTATCATCTTCATTTAATTTGTCTTCAGTGAAAAAAATAAAAAAAATTCTCATAAAGCCAAATTGGATATAATTCCACACCAAACATAAAAAAAGGGGGTGGACAAAAGTATTGGCACTGTTTGAAAAATCATGTGATGCTTCTCTAATTTGTGTAATTAACAGCACCTGTAACTTACCTGTGGCACCTAACAGGTGTTGGCAATAACTAAATCACACTTGCAGCCAGTTGACATGGATTAAAGTTGACTCAACCTCTGTCCTGTGTCCTTATGTGTACCACATTGAGCATGGAGAAAAGAAGGAAGACCAAATAACTGTCTGAGGACTTGAGAATCCAAATTGTGAGGAAGCATGAGCAATCTCAAAGCTTCAAGTCCATCTCCAAAGACCTGAAAGTTTCTGTGTCTACGGTGTGCAGTGTCATCAAGAAGTTTAAAGCCCATGGCACTGTGGCTAACCTCCCTAGATGTGGAAGGAAAAGAAAAATTGACGAGAGATTTCAACGCAAGATTGTGCGAATGGTGGATAAAGAACCTCGACTAACATCCAAACAAGTTCAAGCTGCCCTGCAGTCCGACTGTACAACAGTGTCAACCTATACTATCCGTCGGAGTCTGAATGAAAAGGGACTGTATGGTAGGATACCCAGGAAGACCCCACTTCTTACCCCGAGACATAAAAAAGCCAGGCTGGAGTTTGTCAAAACTTATCTGAGAAAGCCTAAAACGTTTTGGAAGAATGTTCTCTGGTCAGATGAGACAAAAGTAGAGCTTTTTGGGAAAAGCCATCAACATAGAGTTGACAGGAAAAAAAAGAGGCATTCAAAGAAAAGAACACGGTCCCTACAGTCAAACATGGCGGAGGTTCCCTGATGTTTTGGGGTTGCTTTGCTGCCTCTGGCAATGGACTGCTTGACCGTGTGCATGGCATTATGAAGTCTGAAGACTACCAACAAATTTTTCAGCATAATGTAGGGCCCAGTGTAAAAAAGCTGGGTCTCCCTCAGAGGTCATGGGTCTTCCAGCAGGACAATGACCCAAAACACACTTCAAAAAGCACTAGAAAATGGTTTGAGAGAAAGCACTGGAGACTACTAAAGTGGCCAGCAATGAGTCTAGACCTGAATCCCATAGAACACCTGTGGAGAGATCTAAAAATGGCAGTTTGAAGAAGGCACCCTTCAAATCTCAGGGACCTGGAGCAGTTTGCCAAAGAAGAATGGTCTAAAATTCCAGGAGAGCATTGTAAGAAACTCATTGATAGTTACCAGAAGCGGTTGTTCGCAGTTATTTTGGCTAAAGGTTGTGCAACCAAGTATTAGGCTAAGGGTGCCAATACTTTTGTCTGGCCCATTTTTGGAGTTTTGTGTGAAATAATCAATGATTTGATTTTTGTTTCATTCTCTTTCGTGTTTTTTCATTGCAAGCAAAATAAATAAAGATAATAATACCAAAGAATTTGTGATTGCAATCATTTTCAAGAAGAAACAGAGCATTATCTGACAGAATTGCAGGGGTGTCAATACTTTTGGCCAGCACGGTATATAATTTTTTTTTTAAATCTTTTGTCTCTTTTTTGTTTTCAACTCTTGCTGTTCTCTGCATGCTGTCTTGTTCTTTGTGCCTCTCTTTCTTCACACCCTCGGCACAATATTCACTCTAGGCTGGGGCTACTGAATATGAGCAAGCTCTGGAGTGCACTACACATGCTTCAGAGCCAGAAGGCTCAGCTTAGAATGAACACGGGGCTGAGACTTCGGGCCCCAGAACCTAAATGTCCCTGCGCATGCATAGTTAACACTGGAGCATTCTTGTAGCCAGAAGCACTAGTCTAGACAGAACAGTGGACTGAAGATGCGATGCGATGCAATGGAATAATGGAAGACTGGCCGATGGTAAAAGAGTGGCTAGAAACGTGAACACAGGTATTTATTTTTATTTTTTTATACTCTATGTTTATTATGCTTTGAGACCTGTACTACACCAGAAAATAGAAAGAGACATTACTAGGGATGATCGAATACCTCAAATATTCGGCTTCGCAAATATTTTCCGAATAGGTCACCTCTATGCGAATATTCAATGGAGAATATAAGTCTGTGGGAAGCTGGAATAGTTCCAAATAGCCATGTGTGCAAAGCTGTAATCAAAGGAAAAGGTGGCTACTTTGAAGAACCTAGAATATAAGACATATTTTCAGTTGTTTCACACTTTTTTAAGTATTTCATTCCACATGTGGTAATTCATAGTTTTGATGCCTTCAATGTGAATCTACAATTTTCAGAGTCATGAAAATAAAGAAAACTCTTTGAATGAGAAGGTGTGTCCAAATTTTGTTCTGTACTATATATATATATATATAAGTCATATGAAAAAGTTTAGGCACCCCTATTAATGTTAACATTCTTTCTTTATAACAATTTCGGTTTTTGCAACAGCTATTTCAGTTTCATATATCTTATAACTGATGGACTCAGTAATATTTTTGGATTAAAATGAGGTTTATTGTACTAACAGAAAATGTGCATTCCGCATTTAAACAAAATTTGACCGGTGCAAAAGTATGGGCACCCTTATCAATTTCTTGATTTGAACACTCCTAACTACTTTTTACTGACTTACTAAAGCATTAAATTGCTTTTTTAACCTCATTCATAGGCAGGTGTATCAAATCATGAGAAAAGGTATTTAAGGTGGCCACTTGCAAGTTGTTCTCCTATGTGAATCTCCTATGAAGAGTGGCATCATGGGCTCCTCAAAACAATTCTCAAATGATCTGAAAACAAAGATTATTCAACATAGTTGTTCAGGGGAAGGATACAAAAAGTTGTCTCAGAGATTTAAACTGTCAGTTTCCACTGTGAGGAACATAGTAAGGAAATGGAAGAACACAGGTACAGTTCTTGTTAAGCCCAGAAGTGGCAGGTCAAGAAAAATATCAGAAAGGCAGAGAAGAAGAATGGTGAGAACAGTCAAGGACAATCCACAGACCACCTCCAAAGACCTGCAGCATCATCTTGCTGCAGATGGTGTCAATGTGCATCGGTCAACAATACAGCGCAAGTTGCACAAGGAGAAGCTGTATGGGAGAGTGATGCGAAAGAAGCCGTTTCTGCAATCACGTCACAAACAGAGTTGCCTGAGGTATGCAAAAGCACATTTGGACAAGCCAGTTACATTTTGGAAGAAGGTCCTGTGGACTGATGAAACAAAGATTGAGTTGTTTGGTCATACAAAAAGGCGTTATGCATAGAGGCAAAAAAACACGGCATTCCAAGAAAAGCACTTGCTACCCACAGTAAAATTTGGTGGAGGTTCCATCATGCTTTAGGGCTGTGTGGCCAATGCCGGCACCGGGAATCTTGTTGAAGTTGAGGGTCACATGAATTCAACTAGTATCAGCAGATTCTTGACAATAATGTGCAAGAATTAGTGACGAAGTTGAAGTTATGCAGGGAATGGATATTTCAGCAAGACAATGATCCAAAACACCGCTTCAAATCTACTCAGGCATTCATGCAGAGGAACAATTACAATGTTCTGGAATGGCCATCCCAGTCCCTAGACCTGAATTTCATTGAACATCTGTGGGATGATTTGAAGCGTGCTGTCCATGCTCGGCGACCATCAAACTTAACTGGAATTGTTTTGTAAACAGGAATGGTCAAATATACCTTCATCCAAGATCCATGAACTCATTAAAAGCTACTAGAAGCGACTAGAGGCTGTTATTTTTGCAAAAGGAAGATCTACAACATATTAATGTCCCTTTTATGTTGAGGTGCCCATACTTTTGCATCGGTCAAATTTTGTTTAAATGCGGATTGCACATTTTCTGTTAGTACAATAAACCTCATTTCAATCCAGAAATATTACTCAGTCCATCAGTTATTAGATATATGAAAACGAAATAGCTGTTGTAAAAACTCAAATTGTTATAAAGAAAAAGATTAACATTAATAGGGGTTCCCAAACTTTTTCATATGACTGTATATATATATATATATATATATATATATATATATCCAAAGGAGAAAGAAAGTCGCACTCCAGATGATCACCATATCACTCCGTCTTTATTGCAGGGGAAACATGAAGGTACAAGCGGTGGGGAGGGTGAGACAAGCCATACAGCACCGGACGACGGCGTGCCGTTTCGCTACTTTGCTTCCACGGGTCCAGACTGGACCCATGGATGCTAAGTTCTATCGAAACGGCACGCCGTCGTCCGGCGCTGTATGGCTTGTCTCACCCTCCCCACCACTTGTTCCTTCATGTTTCCCCTGCAATAAAGACGGAGTGATATGGTGATCATCTGGAGTGCGACTTTCTTTCTCCTTTGGATTTATCTTGGTCTTCACCGCAAGTCTGCACCATGATCCGCTCCATGGCTCAGTAGGGCTCAAGTAGCTGAACGTCTAGTAACACGCGGAGTAGGTGGTGCACCGGGACTCTTACCTCTTTCATATATATATATATATATATATATATATATATATATATATATGTTTGACAGGATATGTACAGTGCCATTTAGAAACATTTCTCTAACTATTTTTGACAGTCTTAAGTTCATAGTATCATAGTATCATAGTTTTTAAGGTTGAAGGGAGACTCTTAAGTCCATCTAGTTCAACCCGTAGCCTAACATGTTGATCCAGAGGAAGGCAAAAAAAACCCCAATGTGGCAAACAAGTTCCAATGGGGAAAAAATTTCCTTCCTGACTCCACATCCGGCAATCAGACTAGTTCCCTGGATCAATACCCTGTCATAAAATCTAATATACATAACTGGTAATATTAAATTTTTCAAGAACGGCGTCCAGGCTCTGCTTAAATGTTAGTAGTGAATCACTCATTACAACATCATGCGGCAGAGAGTTCCATAGTCTCACTGCTCGTACAGTAAAGAATCCTCGTCTGTGATTATGATTAAACCTTCTTTCCTCAAGACGTAGCGGATGCCCCCGTGTTCCAGTCGCAGGCCTAGGTGTAAAAAGATCTTTGGAAAGGTCTCTGTACTGTCCCCTCATATATTTATACATTGTGATTAGATCCCCCCTAAGCCTTCGTTTTTCCAAACTAAATAACCCCAAGTTTAATAACCTGTCTTGGTATTGCAGCCCACCCATTCCTCTAATAATCTTGGTGGCTCTTCTCTGCACCCTCTCCAGTTCAGCTATGTCCTTCTTATATATCGGTGACCAGAATTGTACACAGTATTCTAAGTGCGGTCGCACTAGGGACTTGTACAGAGGTAGAACTATATTTTTTTCATGAACACTTATACCTCTTTTAATAAATCCCATTATTTTATTAGCCCTGGCAGCAGCTACCTGACACTGTCCACTAAAGTGAAGTTTACCATCCACCCATACACCCAAGTCTTTTTCTGTGTCTGTTTTACCCAGTGTTCTACAATTAAGTACATAATCATAAATGTTATTTCCTCTACCCAAGTGCATGACCTTACATTTATCTACATTAAACTTCAATTGCCACTTCTCAGCCCAATCCTCCAATTTACATAAATCTCCCTGTAATATAAAATTATCCTCCTCTGTATTGATTACCCTGCAGAGTTTAGTATCATCTGCAAATATTGAAATTCTACTCCGCATGCCCCCAACAAGGTCATTTATAAATATGTTGAAAAGAAGCGGGCCCAATACTGACCCCTGTGGTACCCCACTATGAACTGAGACCCAGTCCGAGTACGTACCAAGTTGAAGTATAAAAACTTATTTCAAAATGTTCTGTACATAAAAGTACACAGCTTTAGTTACACTATATTTATACTTTATACAGTGTGTCTGTCCACCCATATCCTGTCCACCACCATCCTGACCCTATATAAATAAAAATTAAATTGGCTGGCTTGAACAACCTCCAACATCCCTAATAATAATTATAATGAGTAAGTACATTATTATTCTATTATCAATACAAACCACACAATGAAAACTTGGCTTTTGTTTTACATTTTTATCTTCCTTGGTTTTTTAAAAATATTAGTGTGTCCACCCATATCCTGTCCACCGCCATTAACTTGAGAACGGCGGCAGCTATAGGCATAGAAGTGGTGTCTAGGTATAGTAAAGTAGCCATGCGCTACACAATGAAACCATCTATAGCGTCACTTGGTCGGAGTTAGCATTTTTATCTTGAAAACGTAACGAGATAGAGAAAAAAAGTGAATTCCAAAGTTGTAGGGAATCATCAATTCAATATGATTAGATACCTTGCATACAGAAATGCTATCATATGAAACCCATGACCCCCCAAAACATTGAATGCTGGTCACACATATAGCGCTCATCTAACTTTGATGCGCAAAGTGGCCACCGTCAGCTGCAATGCACATCAGGACTCTGGACAGCATACTGTATCCTGCTGCACGTTGTGCAATATGGTAGGTGACACGTTTCAACAAGCATCTGTGATATGTCGTTGTAGGTCCTGCAATGTTGGTGGAGGGGTCGCATACACCTGCTGTTTGATGTAACCTAACAGAAAGAAGTCCAATGGGGTCAGGTCAGGTGAGCGTGGAGGCCACTCCACGCAGCCACCATACCCAATGACTTGTAGTCTCCATGAGGTCTCGCTTCAAGTCCACAGCCTTGTGAGTTTTACACGTTCTAATCATAGCATTTCTGTATGCAAGGTGTTGATTCGTATTTAATTGATGATGCCCTACAACTTTGTAATTCACTTTTTTTCTCTATCTCATTCCGTTTTCGAGATAAAAATGCTAACTTTGTGGTTTTCCACCAGGTGGTGCTATAGGTGGTTTCATTGCGTAGCGCATGGCTACTTTACTGTAACTAGACACCACTTCTATGCCAATAGCTGCCGTCTTTCTCAAGTTAATGGCGGTGGACAGGATATGGGTGGACACACTATAATATTTTTGAAAAACCAAGGAAGATAAAAATGTAAAACAAAAGCCAAGTTTTTATTGTGTGGGTTGTATTGATAATAGAATAATAATGTACTTACTCATTATAATAATTATTATTATTATTATTAGTGATGTTGGAGGTTGTTCAAGCCAGCCCAATTAATTTTTATTTATATAGGGTCAACATATTCCATATGAGTTTACAATTCAAAGGGGAAATATACAGAGAATATTAGACATTGCAGAATAACACAATTCAACAGAAACCTAGAGGAGTGAGGGCCCTGCTCTTAAACTTACAATCTATGATGAGATAGGGGAAGCAGAAAATTTAAATGGTAAAAAGTGCTTGAATCATATGGGCCAGCCATCAATGTAATAAATAGGGGGTTTACAAATTGCTGCATGAACCTGTCATTAGCCATTATTTATACAAGTACATGTACAGAGTGCTATTAAGCGCATAGAGGATATGTGAACAGATGGTAAACAGGACCAGATTTTAAAGAAAATATTGTAGGTCAAAACGGGTATAGTTAGATAAGTGAAGTGAGATGAAATGCGAGCCTAAAGAAATGAGTTTTTAAGGCATACTTAAACTCTGAGTGTTGTGAAATAAGCAAATGGCTCTGGGTAGTGGGTTAGAGAGAATTGCCACAATTTGCGAGAAGTCTTAGAGACGGGAGTAGGACACTCAGATTACAGAGGATTACAGTCTTAGGTCACTAGTGAAATGAAGGGCACGGGTAGGGTGATAGACAGAGATCAAGGAGGAGAAGCAATATGGTGCAGAATTGTGGAGACCTTTGTGGTGAGAGTGATAAGTTTCCATTGTACTCTGTAATAGAGGTCAACCAGTGCACTGACAGGCATATGGTGGAGACATAAGTGTAGCTGTTGGAGAAGAATATGATCCTGGCGAATGCATTCAGTGTGATTTGGAGAGGGGAGAGTTTAGTAAGAGGGACACTGAATAGTAAAGAGTTGCAATAGTCCAGACAAGAATGACTAAGGGCAACTATAAGAATTTTTGCAGAGTCAACATTATGAAAAGGTTCAACTCTAGAGATGTTTTTTAGGTGGAGATGACATGAGCAAGTGAGTGATCAGATGTAGAGAGCGGAGGAGAGATCTAAGTCAAATATAACCCCAAGGCAGCTGGCAGTAGTCGAATCACAAATGGAAATGTTAATTTGGGGTTAAGCAAGGTAATGAAGAGAGGAAACATGAGAAGTTAAATTTTAACAGATTCAGTTTTAGAAGGAGGACATAATGTTGGAGACAGCAGACAATCACCGGTATTTTGTAATAATGCAGGGGTGATGTCAGGAGACAATGTGTGCAATTGTGTCTCATCAGCATACAGATGGTACTGAAAACCAAATCTACTGATGGTTTGTCCAATAGGGGCAGTATATAGAAAGAATAGGAGGGGGGCTAGAACTGAACTATGAGGAACCCCTAACAGAGAGGGGAAGAAGAGAGGGAGAAGAGCAAGCAAAATATACAGTGAAGGAGAGGTCAGAATGGTAGGATAACCAAGAAAGAATGGTGTCCTTGAGGCTGATAGAGGGGAGCATGGTGAGGAGCAGCTGGTGATCCATATTGTTGAATGCAGCTAAGAAATCCAGGAGAATAAGCAGGTAATAGTGACTATTAGGTTTAGCTGATAGCACGTTGTTAGACACTTTAGTAAGAGCAGATTCAGCAGAGTGTGAGGGGCAAAAACCCGATTGTATAGGGTCAAAAAGAGAGTTATCTGAAAGGTAGTGGATTACCTGGCACAGGATCAAGCATTCCGGATGTTTAGAAATAAAGGGGAGATTGGGGAAAGGTCTTTTGGTCCAGGAATGCTTTTTTTAATAATCGATGTATGCTGGCATGTTTCAAGGAGGAGAAAAAGACACCAGATGAGAGAGAAGTTAAATATTTTAGTTAGGTGGGTGGTGATAGCTGGGCAAAGGGCCTGAAGGAGATGTGAGGGAACAGGATCACGGGGGCAAGTAGTAAGGCAAGAAGATGCAAGAAGGCTGCTAACTTTTTCTTCTGTGACGAGATCAAAAACAGAAAATAAGCTAAATGAAGTGCAGGAGAGAAAAGAATGCTTGTTATTAGAAGACTGGGGAAAAAATACCTGTCAGATGTGGTCAACTTTTTCTTTAAAATAACACTGGTCAACACAAAAAATCATCATCAAAGGTAATATGTCTGTTTTATGGAGTTTGGTATGCTTAGTTTTGCTCTATCAAATAAAGTTTCTGAGGCCTAAAACACACTTCCGCAAAAAAAAGTCTGTACGACACAGTCCGTTTTTCGGGTCCGTGTTCCGTATTTTTGGGGCGTTTCACCGGTACGTATGGCATCCGTGTGATGGTGTATGCGAGCCGTGTGTACGTGTGGAATGTCCGTATTGACATAAAATACGTACGTGTGCCGTCCGTTTTGTCAGATACGTATTTTCACACAAATAACCTTGTTAGCCCATCAAAATGTGCTCCTGGTGTGTTAAATTGGTCAATTAACTACCCAATTTGTTTAGTTTGCTTAAAAAACCTTAAAAAACATGGCTTCAGAGCTCATTCTCACATTAGACACACTCCAAAATGTCTCTCTCCAATGAAGCAACCATGTATTTGCTCTGGTTGATATCTAGGAGATTTGGGGTTAGGCGACATATGATTGAAGAAGAGCCACCACTGGAGAAAAGGATGTGGATGCACCCCCTTGTGAAGCTCAGGAAAACACATGGCCATTTTAATACTTTATATGGCGAAATGCGGAAATTTCCACCTAAATTCCAAGCCTACTGCCATCTCACCATGAATTCATTTAAAAACATCCTTGGCCTTGTGTACCATCGTTTGAAGCATCAGGACACCTCTATGCGCCTCAGCATCTCCCCTGAGGAATGACTGTTGGTGACTTTACGGTAGGTGTTGTCATGTATACTCATGCTTTATCTATTATACTGAAATACATGTTAAGTCGCTAAGGCATCATTTTGTTGAAATTTTGTAATTTAAAATTAATGTCTTTGTAGAAAACTTATATTGATCACTTAACCACAGTGCAATTTCAAAATAAGATCTGAGAAGTCACATCTACCATTCTATTTCTACAAAAATTAAAGAAACAAGAGGCTTAACTTAAACAAGCTTGTTTATTAAACACAAAATTAAATATTTTTCCAATATGGAAAGTAAAGATCACATATGTTTTCCCAACCAAAGAAATTATAAAAAAACATACACAGTATCTCGCCAGTCATTGGATGATACAAATATTTGGTGTGAAATACAAATTACATGAATAGGCAAAGTAATGTCATATTTTTATTCTATTTCAGTTACCAAGCAACTGGGCAGTCCATCAGCAGTCTACATTTCGAATTCTCATTGGGAAGGTCCACAATTGGCAAGATTATCCTGCATACCTGCACTGTGCTTTGGGAGATCCTTAGGCATCATGTCATGCAGCTGCCTTCTACACAGGAATGGATGCACATTTCAGATGAATTTTTGGAGAAAATAGCTTTCCAAAATTGTATTGGTGCCATTGACGGAAAACACATTAGAGTGAAGAAACCACCGAAATCTGCATCAAGATATTTTAATTATCAGAATTTTTTTTCTGTAGTTATTTTGGCCATGGTAGATACAAACTATTGCTTTTTATTTGCTGACATTGTGGCCTATGGCAGTGCCTCAGATGCACGCATTTTCAGAAGTTCACGTTTAGCAAGACGATTAATGTCTGATAGTTTAAGTTTGCCTGCACCAACACCATTGCCTGGTACTAATGGCCCTATTGTCCCTTTTGTAATGGTTGCAGATCAGGGGTTTGAATTGTCTAGGCATTTGATGCATCCATATCCCAGAAGGGGGCTGGACAGATCAAAAGCCCTATTTAATAGCAAATTGGCCAGAGCACATTGCTATGTTGAACGTGCCTTTGGCATTTTGGCCTCAAGATGGCGCATTTATCAACCCACCATCCAACTCCAGCCAATCACCGTCAAGGCTGTCATTAAAGCTACAGTAGTGTTACATAATTACTGTAGATTACATGAAAGTAATGACGAAGACATTGAGGAGTTGCCTGCTTTAAATGCACCATTTGTAGAGAATGGTAGTGTTAGAACCACTGTGTCCACTTCTGGTCTACAAGTGAGATATCAGTTTAAAGATTATTTTAGTTTAAATCGCCATAGTCATGTATAATTTTGACATTGTTATAGTTTTTTATCAATTGGTTACATAAGCACAAACACATATGTATTACAAAAGAGAAAATGACCATACATAGGTATAATTTGTGTTTTTTTATGTTGGTTGGTTGTGTTTGTTGTCCCCATAAGCTATTGTGATATAACTATATTGTTATAACATCAGGAATTTTTGTTATTCTAAAAACAGTACTACTGATTGTACATGACTAATAAAATTATGGCAAATTTGATGTGAAAAAGTTAGTCCAGAATTATTATTTTACCTATGTATGTATGTTATCTTTTGCAAGACACCCTGTATTTTTTTTTTTTTTTAAATACAATTTTGTCAGGGACATTAGCCCATACAAAACACCATACTTTATTATGCAATAATGTCACGCACACATAAATTGTTTGACACTATTGGAATACAAGTATTTGACCAGACCATATGCAGATACTGCATAGTGGCTGGATTTTTAATAATAAAGGTGTTTGAATGTTAGTGTAGTAGTTTATGTGCGTGCATTTTTACCCTAAACCCAGTTTATTCTAATGGATGGTCCAAACAACATGTCCAGAGCAAGGCATCATTCTAACAGGCAGGTATTGTTATTGAAGTGATAGAGTATTTTCTATTGAATTTTTGTAAAGGAAAACAAAAATATGACCACATGCATATAGAGTAAGTAATGTGTTACATTTTGATATGTTTCCCCACCAGAAATACCATAGGAAACATAACAAAATGTAAAATAATACATACAATATCACATTATGATTCAACTAAATCCTCTAGGCTAGTGATGTTTTCCTGTGTAGGCTCCATTGCATTGACATTTACAGAATATGTTTGCTGCACAACAGTAGATGTTGTAGTGAGTGACTGATCAGTGTTTCCACTAGTAACAGTTGTTGTACTTGGAACAAATAATGAGGCAGTTGTTTGATCAGATGGAAGACCAAGTGTAGGTGGTACATAATGATGTGTTGGAAGAGGCTGAGTATGTGTGTATGTGAAGTTAGTTGGGTAAGTCTGTTGTTGAAAGTACTGTTGTTGTGGATTATTAGGAACATGGTATGCTGTTGGTTGTTGAAACATTTGAGGTAGTCTATGAACATTACTAACAATACTAGGATAGTTAAAAGAGGTTTCCATTGGTGTTTGTTGGGGTATTTGTGGGAGAAATGTTGGCTGTTGAGATAACCTTTGTGTCATTAATGTACCTGTTTGGTGTGGGACAACTGTTGGCCTAATTTATACATCATCCACAATGAAGAGATGAAAGGTCGCACTCCAAAGGTCGAATAAAATATTTTTCTTTTTATTCCACGATCACATCAGGGGTACAGGTAGTGAGGGAGGATGAGGGTGTGCCACGTCGGACGACGGCAGCCGTTTCGCAAGTAACCTTGCTTCTACGGGTCCAGTGCATGCAAAGGTGCTGCATCCACCCTTAAATAACAGGTGAATTGGGTGCAGCATCCTTGCGTGAATGAAGTGCAAATTAAAAACATATACCAGCTGCACATATATCAAATTCACATAGAAACTTATTACATATCAATTCCAAAATGGATTATAAATAATCGTAACATACATGGGTATAGTTAGAGTAAAAAATTAAATATAGTGTTCATTATAGTTTAACCAAAGACATCTCAAAAAACACTATAAAAAACAGGCTTATAGGAAAAAACCAGCATTATAGGAACACTGACAAATCATTTTTGTCGTTCAGGCCAAGGGGACCGAGAGCATTTAAGTCTATAATCAATCTTGATTCCTTTCTAAGTAAAGAACGGTGCATATCACCTCCAGTGGGACAGGGATTAATTTTTATTACGCCTGCAAATTTTAAAAGGCGTGGATTACCACTATGATGTTCCTGCATATGGGCAATTAAACGTGGAGAACCTATCCCGGAGGTTATAGACTTAAAATGCTCCCTAAATCGAACATATAAAGGCCGAATTGTTTTACCTATATAATATTTTTGACAGGGGCAAAAAATAACATATACCAGATAATTAGACTTACATGTGATAAGATCTTTTATTTTGAATAGCTCAGTACCAATTTTTAAAGTGTCTCCTGTACAATGATATTCACAAAAGGGGCAGCCAGGTCTCCACCTGCCTGAAAGCACAGCTTTGTCAGCCATACAGGGATCAGCGGTGCCCGGTATCCTCCACTCAGCTTTATGGAATCTGGACTTCTTCTAACACCGTGAGTGCACGCTTTTTCTACTCCCATTTTTGGCTTTTGTTAAAAAATGGCAGACACATCTATGGATACAATGGAAAATGGTATACTTGCAGGGAGGGAGGACGCTGCCACGTTTTTTACCAGCTGTAATGATAAAGTGAACATAGAAATCATGGGCACTAAGAATTTAGAGCTTAAAATTTTCAATCTGGCCGAAAAGGAGACCAGCTTGTTTTGGACAGTACAGTCACTTAAATCTTATCAAGAAAGTGGACGAGTCCCTAGAGGTCTACGCATCTCAAAAAATATATCTTTTTACCAAGATGATTTATCTTTTAAAAAAGAATGGGACAATATACAGCAAGAATGCTCATTGCGCTTTCTGGACATTGTACTCAAAAAAAAACAAGAGGAACATCTAAAAATTACTAATGAATTATTAAAACTGAGACAAGAAATGGAAAGTCGCATCTCAAAAGAAGCATGGAACACTTTCTTATCAAGATTAGACAAAAAACTTTTACCATACCAAACTTTGATTAAAGAAAATAAAAAAGAAAAATTTATCAGAGATAAGTTGGACTACGAAAACAACCAGATTTTTTCCTGGAAGAGGTATTCTACACCTGGGAATAGAAGGTTTTTTCAGAGATACCAGAAAAAACATACACCTAAAACCGCCAAGAAAAATGCCTGGACTACAGACTCTGACTCGAGCGGGGCTGAGGATTTGGCACCCGCAAAGAAATTAAAAACACCTGCGGTCTCACGAGCTTCTACATCTGATAATCTCCCTTTAGAAGATCTACAAGGAGAGGAGGCAGAAGGAGACGCAGGAATAAAACCGACACCAGGGAAGCGCAAGAGCGTTTCCTGGAGGGATTAACATCTCCATGCCTTGAACGTGAGATTGTAGTGTCAGAGACATTCCCTGTAATAAGTACAGAAAAAAATAATCTTTCCTGTTCAGCGAATAACATCATGCCTTGTTTGCGTAAAGTATATAATCTTACTTCGTTGGTTTTAACACCTGATATGCTATCTGTGTTGGAAAAGGGCTTAAACTATTGTATACCAGAATCATTTGACTTGACTGATTTTCATATTGATTTATTTAAGGGCTGTAGAAAACTGCATTTAAAAAAATTTTATAGTCAAAAGAAAAGCTTGCCCACTTCTGAAGTAACCGATTTACAATGTGAAATAGGTCCACTTGGCTTTTTTGGTACAAATAATGAATATACTGCTATTGAAAAAGATGCGTCTGTTCTTTTAAGTATAGCGGACCCCAGTCACATTGAACCCGGTTCTTCAGGTATTGTAAGTACCCAAATAAATCTTACATCTAGTTCTTCATTTTTTAATAAAGGGATAAAATCTACCTTTTGCCCCCCACTAACCCCTGGGAACAGCATAGACTTATTTCAGGAGCTGGTAATAAAAGATATACAAGCTCTAAAATACCCCTCTCCTCCTCAGAACCTCACTCGGGGGGAAACCGCGGCACTAAAAATCCTGCAGTCACAAAAAGATATTATTATCCGCAGAGCGGACAAGGGGGGCGCCACTGTTCTATTAACAAAAGAAGCCTATTTGCAAGAAGCCAATAGGCAACTTCAGGATATAAGAGTATATCAGAAATTATCTAATGATCCCACTGGGTCTTTTGTTAAAAAACTTAGAAGCCTTTTACATAAATATGTCAGTTTAGGTACTATTTCTAAAAAAACTGCTGAAAAACTACTCCCTCTTTTTCCGAAAAAACCTCATTGGTATTATCTGCCAAAGATTCACAAGAACAGTGTCTCCCCCCCTGGCCGCCCTATTGTGGCAGGAATAGGTTCAGTGACAGAGCCCTTATCTCACTACCTAGAATGGCTTCTTAAACCACTACTGACCCGCATCCCCTCATTCTTAAAAGATACGGGAGATCTAATTAAAATGCTTGATAATTTTCAATGGCAGAAAGGTTTCTCTCTTGCCGCTCTGGATATTGAGAGTCTGTACACCCGTATCCCACAGGATCAGGGTGTACAGACCATTAAGAGAGTCTTGCTGAATTTTGATCAGAATCCAATCTTAGTAGACTTCATCACAGAAGCCTTAAGCTTTATTTTGCATCATAATGCATTTAAATTTGACGATCAGTGGTATTTGCAATGCGGGGGTACCGCGATGGGTACCCCCGCCGCATGTACTTTTGCAAATCTCTTTTTGGCAGCATTTGAGGAAGACTTTATCTACAGTCCTAAAAATCCATATCTGAAACATATAAAAAAAATATGCCAGATACATGGATGATGGCTTCTTTGTATGGGACGGTTCTGCGCAGGATTTTGAAAATTTTGTGTCATATCTAAATAATGATAATTCCTACAACATGTACTTTACACATATTTTTGGGGACCAAAAATTGGATTTTTTAGATGTCACACTCAGTATATCGGATGGTATTATTGACAGACAAGTATATAGAAAACCAACTGCAGTGAACACTCTGCTGCATTTTAATAGTGCGCACCCCTCCCATACAAAGAGAGCCCTTCCATATGGACAATTTTTGCGGCTAAAAAGAGTACACAATAATTCTGAAACCTTTCTGCATCAAGCATCAGACTTGAAAAAACGTCTATTAGAACGAGGATATCCCATATCAGTTATCAATTCTGCCTTCGAAAAATCCTTAAATTATGATCCAAATGATAAAAATAAGAATAAAGAATACAAAAATAAAAGTGGAAATAAGAATAAAAATGTAAATGCCATTTCGAAAAAAACAAAAATCGAAAGTTCAAATAGATGCGTTTTTAATTTTAAATTTAATTCTATGTATGATGCAATAAAATCAAGCATCAAAAAACACTGGCATTTAATTAATAAAGACAAGGATCTCTGTGAAATGACAAACGAGGGTCCTTTGATTTCATATAGGCGATGCAAAAACATAGGAGATGTTCTGATAAATAATCGTATTACTACACCCAAACTAGGTACGTGGTTAGACCGAAATAAAATCAAAGGAAATCATAGGTGCGGCGGCTGCCCCTTTTGTGAATATCATTGTACAGGAGACACTTTAAAAATCGGTACTGAGCTATTCAAAATAAAAGATCTTATCACATGTAAGTCTAATTATCTGGTATATGTTATTTTTTGCCCCTGTCAAAAATATTATATAGGTAAAACAATTCGGCCTTTATATGTTCGATTTAGGGAGCATTTTAAGTCTATAACCTCCGGGATAGGTTCTCCACGTTTAATTGCCCATATGCAGGAACATCATAGTGGTAATCCACGCCTTTTAAAATTTGCAGGCGTAATAAAAATTAATCCCTGTCCCACTGGAGGTGATATGCACCGTTCTTTACTTAGAAAGGAATCAAGATTGATTATAGACTTAAATGCTCTCGGTCCCCTTGGCCTGAACGACAAAAATGATTTGTCAGTGTTCCTATAATGCTGGTTTTTTCCTATAAACCTGTTTTTTATAGTGTTTTTTGAGATGTCTTTGGTTAAACTATAATGAACACTATATTTAATTTTTTACTCTAACTATACCCATGTATGTTACGATTATTTATAATCCATTTTGGAATTGATATGTAATAAGTTTCTATGTGAATTTGATATATGTGCAGCTGGTATATGTTTTTAATTTGCACTTCATTCACGCAAGGATGCTGCACCCAATTCACCTGTTATTTAAGGGTGGATGCAGCACCTTTGCATGCACTGGACCCGTAGAAGCAAGGTTACTTGCGAAACGGCTGCCGTCGTCCGACGTGGCACACCCTCATCCTCCCTCACTACCTGTACCCCTGATGTGATCGTGGAATAAAAAGAAAAATATTTTATTCGACCTTTGGAGTGCGACCTTTCATCTCTTCATTGTGGATCTTGTATCGCCTTTGCTTTGGGACACGCACCCAGGTCTCCACCTGCCTGAAAGCACAGCTTTGTCAGCCATACAGGGATCAGCGGTGCCCGGTATCCTCCACTCAGCTTTATATAATTTATACATCAGTTACCATAAAAAGAAGATGGACACTGTATATGTGTTTGTTGCACTACAGGATTAAGTTGAAAATTAGAGAAATGTTCTTCTGTTTGGGTTTCCACAGTTTGTTGAGTTGTGTTTGTGTGTGTGCCACGTGGATTGGCTCTCCATTGTTTTATCACTTCAAAACAATAAATGGGTTCTGGCTCACGTTGGGTAGCAGATATTAGTGTTATTAAGGACGCCCTCAATCTGTCCTGCCTATCAGGTGCAACCAATGCAAGAGAGGGAGAAAGGGAGCGGCAAAATCTCTCTCTATCACTCTCTGGTATCAGTGAATTTATCATGTGTATAATTGTGGTATCAATGATATCTGGCAGGGAACGTAAATCTTCATAACGCCTATGTCTGCGACCACGGATAGATTGTGCTACTGTGCGCATGGTATTAGTTGATATTCTTGGCTGTGTGCCTGCATGTTGCTGTGGACTACTCTCCACAATAACTGGTGAAGGGCCACTTTGTTGCCCTGTAGAGTGGCCTGCAATAACATTAGTGGATTGACTTGTTCCCAAACCCAAATCAGAGGACATTTCTTCTGCGTCTGGCTGGCTGGTGTTGGGGACTGCTGGAGGTTGATATGAGGTTGGCTCCATCTCAGAAGCAGAGGTCGCTGTTAATACTGCTGACTGGGCTTCCTCACTATCTTTCAGATTATCCTCTGTACTTTGATAAAAAAAAAAATTAAAAATTAATGTGTGCCTTTTAAAAAAAAACCACCATGTGATGTAATGGTTTAAACTTACTTTGGTACTGCCATAATGGGCATAAGGAAGCTCAGTTTTTCATAATGGACATATTTTTTCTTTTTTGCTGCGGCAGCTGTGGTGGCCACTGGGTTATACTCTCTTCTGAACTGGTCACGGGCTGAGCACCATCGCCGTTTGACAAGATCCACTGTTTAAAAAAAAATACATTGTAAAATAAGGTCACAAATTCTAACAATTATAGATTTAAAACAAAATAGACATTATTCTTGTATTGCAGCAATTGTAAAAAATAGGAACACACATCCATGTGTATGAAAACAACAACCCATAACACTCATATAGTGACATAATAACACAATAAGCATGAGAAAGAAAACAAGTGCACCAGTAAAAATCTTAAACCACTGATTAATCATTTATCTCCTTTTAAATGTTCAAAAAAATAAAAAATAAAACCAATAGAAAGCCATGAGAAAGAAAATGACTACTAACCCATGAAGTGCCATATGTTCCACATTTTTCTATTATACACTACACATTACTGTTACCATTCCAGACATGGTGACACCAAGGAACATGCATAATAAACCAAACATAGAAATACAACTCAAAATGTAGAGACAATTCACAGCACATTTACAATAGAAAAAGCACAGAAATGCAAACCAAAAAAACCCAAAACATATTTAATAGTGGCTTCACCACCCTGAAATGCCTTTTGTACATGATTAAAATGCTTTGCAGACCACATATACACATGCTGACATTACTAGTAAACTGCAATGAATCGTTCAAAAGGCCAAATAAATATACTCTCCTGTTTGTGAGTCTCCAGTGTATCTCAAAATGAGTCAGGCCCATTAATACATGCAAAACAAACTCTACAATTATGTTTCTAATCTGCCTACAGATTGTGCACATGTAGGTAAAGACAGAAGCAATGCAAATATCTGTACTCACCATATCTATTTTTCTTTCCAGGGGTACATTGAGACCATCCATTCCTAGGGTAGACTATCTCTGCCACAGCCATCCATGCTCGTTCCACCATTAACCTGTCATGATAGCCATCAACACGTGTGTCTCACAGCTCTGGATGCCTCTCTACTTCTCCAATCAGCCTCTCTGTATTGATTCTGGGCGCCATGCTCAGTACCTGTGTTGTTCTCTGTGCTCAAAGTTCCCCTGCAGTGAAAGGACAGGTGCCCAGCTGCTGTCTGGCGTGCAAATGAGACAGGAAATGTATGTTTGGCGCCAGAATTAATGGCCTACAATTGACCTGATAGATTGGTAACAAGTGTTTCAAATTTTGTGATGAAAAACGGACACGGACGATACGTGCTGAACACAGACATACTCCGTGTGCGGTCCGTGCAGGCACGGACCCATAGACTAAAGCGGGTCCATGCCTGCGTGCTGCCGGCAAAAACGGACATGTCGTCCATGTTGAAAAGCGCACACACGTACTTACGACACGGACACACGTTCTGTGTGATTTTACGTGCGTGTGCCATCTACCATTCAATAACATTGATCTCTGTGTGTACGTGTCTCCGGGACATGCAAATACATACCGCACATGTACAAATTAAACGGATGTGTGTTGCGGGTCTAAGATAGAAGTATTTTTGTTATTACGTTAGTTTTGCATTTGTGCTTTACTCAACATGAATGAAAAAGATCTCATCAGAGACTTTTCATTGTCAAAAGATAAAGCTGAACTTCTTGCATCTAGGTTGAAACAGAAGAAGTTTCTTCATGATGATGTCAGTGTGTTATTACTGAAACAGAAGTAACACTTTAACACAATTTTTTACAGTTGATGGACCAATGGTGTACTGTAACAATGTGAATGGCCTCTTTGAAGAACTGAATCAAGAGTATTTTGTTGCAGATTGGAAATCGTTTAATGACTCATCCCAGAGAAGTTTGAAAGCAGTGTTGCTTTACAATGGAAATATGAAACCATCAATCACTATTGCTCACTCATGTCATCTAAAGGAAAGTTATGAAAATCTGTCAGTTGTTTTGGATGCTATACAATATAAGCATCATCAATAGAATATCTGTGGAGATTTGAAAGTGATTGGTCTGCTAATGGGAATGCAAGGAGGTTTCACAAAATATTGTTTCTTCTTGTGTTTATGGGACCGTAGAAATACAGTAGAGCATTATGTTCTTCGTGATTTGGGAAAGATAAACAAATATCCTCCAGGTAGAGACACTGTTCAGAATAATCCTTTAGTTGCTCCAACAAAAATCTTTCTTCCTTCACTACATATGAGGCCCCTTCACACGCACGTGTCTCCGGTACGTGTTAGATCCATGTCCGCATCTACCGGAGACACGGGCACATGTAGACCCATTAAAATCAATGGATCTGCGCACACGTGCGTGTTTTGCCATGGAACGTGTGTACGCGTGGAGCATACGCGTGTCCGTGTGTTCCACACATAGACATGTCCACGTTTTCTCTGGCATCACGGGTGTCACACGGCCCACATACGGACCACACGGATGTAGAGTGGATGCGGTCCCATGTGACACGCGCCAGAGAAAACACGTGTCAGAGAAAAAAATAACAAACCTTTACTCACCTTCTCCAGCCCTCCTGTCTCTGGTGCTGCTGTCACTTGCTGCCGACCGCTGTTCATTATGCTCATTGAATATTCACTCCACTGCGGCTGGAAGCTGCAGCAGCGGGGAGTCGGCAGGACCGGAGACCGAAGAACAGCACCACGGACAGCAACGCCAGGGACAGGTGAGTTGAAAGTTCTCGTTCTCCGTGTGTTATCACAGATAACACACGGAGAACACACGTAGTGCCATAAACATGGCTCACGGAGGGGAAAACGCACCTTTGACACGTCCGTGAAACACGTGTGAAGGGGGCCTAAAGTAGGATTGATTAAAAACTTTGTGAAAACCATGGCAAAGACAAATTCACAAGAGATCCAGTACATTTTACAGAATCTCTTCAGCATTTCACCAGTAAAACTGAAGGAAGAGCAATTTGTTGGTCCTCAGATCAGAGAGCTTATGAGAGAGGATGTGTTTGAAGGAACTCTAAATAATAAGGAATTGAGATCTTGGAAAAAGTTAAAGTGGATCTGTGAAAACTTCTTAGGAAAAAATAAATCTCCAGAATATGTTGAAGGTGTTGAGGAACTGCAAAATGCATACTAGTGTCTTGGATGTTGCATGTAACTGAAAATGCACTTTTTACATTCACATTTAGATTTCTTCCCTCAAAATTTTATGGATGTAAGCGATGTACAAGGCAAGCAGTTTCACCAGGATATTAAAGTAATGGAACACCACTACCAGGGTTTTTTGAATGACTCAATGATGGCAGATTACTGTTGGATGTTATTTAGGAACAACCCTGAAAAATGATATCAATGACAGTCTAATATCAGCACTTTTAATTTCTGCTCATATATTGGTTGCTATTTTGCATGTGAAATTATTTTGGTTCAATAAAAACTGTTTTGTAAGGTGAAGCATTTTTTTCTGATATGTAGATTACTGTTTTCTTAATGTTGCCAGTATATTTCCTATACCTTATAATAATAATGCTGCTCCATGGAAACTATATGTGCTACAAAAAAACTATATACAGTTTGAAATCAGGACAAAAAGATGATTCAAAAAAGTACAAAGTCACCTGCAATGATTACAAAAAATATTTTTTGTAGACCTGTGTAATTGGCCAGATCATCTGTGCTGAGGTTGGTGGTTGGGGCCTGTGTGAAGCCCAGCAGTCGCCCCAAGGACATCATTCCATCTTCAGGGATGCCACAGGGTCTTCTTTGGTATATTTGGGAATAGGTAAGTTAGTTTTTATTATCGTGACGCCACTCACGGTTTGCGGTCAAGGATATGGGTAACCGCCACTGCAGTTTTAACGAGCGTCTGAGGCTGATGGGGTCTGCAGTCGGATGGTGCGGCCTCCCGTGAATAAGGCTGGCCCCAGGAGCTCGGGTGTGTAGAACAACAGGTCCCAGAATAACTCAGTCTCAGTCCAAAAGTCTTTCAACTGATCTTTACTCACTTTAGTTGTTTCTGTGAAGTACCCTGGTGATACTGCAATAAATTAGGTGAAACCAGGTATCCTTCAGGCCGGTCTAAGGGTAACCATTAACTCGCCTTCCTTGCACTTCTCTGTTCGGATAAGCCCTGACTTGAAGTACCGTGGGGTTCATCCAGGGAGTCGCTACTGCCTTTTCTCCCTTTTTGGCCCATTTGCCGGCAGCGTGGACCAAGCGAGATGGCTCCAGGCTCGATCCCCTTATGGGTCCCTTCATTGCTGCTGAGGCTCGGACTCTAGATGGTTGGTGAGGGACTTGTAGTTCCCCTCACCGTCAGGTTTAGCAGATCAATAAATGGATGTCTACTCAAGGGACCTGTACCCCGTGTGTGGCAAATCACCAGCAGTCCCCATACTCGACTGACTCTCTCTCTGTCTTTCTGACTGACTCCCTGGTAACCATTTTACCCCGCTAACGGCTACGTCACGTGCAGGGTCTGACTAGTGTGAGCGCACGTCTGCGTCTCCTAGCAAAAGCCACTCACCACTACCAGTCTGGCTCGCTCCACTCCTTTCCTTTCTGCCTCTGCAACCACTACACCCCTTGATGAGATGTGGAGGCAAGCCCCCTCTTGAGTCTACCCAAGGGTCCCCTCTCAAGGTGTGGGGGACCTGGTTGCTATGTGTCTGTGCGTACACAATTGTTAAAGCCGGGCTCTTGTTTCCTTTCAGGTAGCTGGGACGGACCAGCCGGTTGTGAGAGTAAGCTTAAAACACCAAGACAGACAGGAGTCTATAGTGAATCAAATAACTCTGATGTTTATTAGAATCGGAAGGTTTCTTATACCTTTCAAGCTGATTACGCAATATGAGACATGTGATATAGTTACATAACTTTAGATAGATACCAAATATAGTCATTTTGGGATATAAGCATGATATCATCACATAAGGAAAGGATTAATATTTCAAGGCCAAAGAGATATGTAATCAAAAGCGTTTCAAGAGATGTAATCAATCAAACCTTGTCAAACAAGCTGCATCTGTCAAGATGACCGTATAAACAATAAAAGAATAACAATTCTAGGGCCTTAATGATAATCATAGCAAATAGCAGATGTGGAATAGAACATCAATTACTCATTCCAAGATTGCATAACTGATTGCATAACTAATTGCATAACCGATCAAATGCCCATACGTGCAAGAATATAATGAACTTCGAAAAAGATACAAAATGGCTTCTCTAACACACCCTTTTCCAGCCTTTAGGATTACCTGTAAGCACTGCCCCAGCATGGGTGCAGTACTCAGTGGTGCCTGACCAGGTCAGGGGCGCCACACCTGCACTCTTGGACTGAGGAGGGAATGAAAAATGTCAAATAGTTATTTAGGATTGTTAACTAGTGAGGCGATGGCTGTGTTGCAGTAAGCTTGTTTGGAGAGGTTGGGCAGTATTGTATGTTTTAAGCATAAACTTATAATGAGATAATTATCTCTATAATTCCCTTGTCATATCTTTAAACTTGTCAAAGAGTTGGATATTGACTAAAGGGGCCACTTAATATGGTGGTTATGGTGGTTTCCTAAAAAGAACCACTCCTTGGCTAGGTCCTTCCCGGAGGGATATCTGACTAGTTTCTGTGTTGAGACTCCTAAGAGAGGCTCCACGGACTTTTTTGATTTGCATATTTCCCAGGGGGCAATGTACCTTGGATTTCACTGTCTTAAGTGCCCTTGTTGGCTGCTGGCAGTGTTTTCTCTGGCTGGTCTCCCCTCGATCAGTGATCATTTTGTCTTGTTGGTCTACTAGGCATTGCTCCCACCTGGCCAGAATCCTACTCCACACTGATGAGGGACAATACCCCGAAACAGGTGTCTGTGGATGGATACCTGGCCTTGGTAATTCCCTTGTCCTATCTTAAAACTTGTCAAAGAGTTGGATATTGACTAAAAGGGCCACTTAATATGGTGGTTATGGTGGTTTCCTAAAAAGAGCCATTCCTTGGCTAGGTCCTTCCCGGAGGGATATCTGGCAAGTTTCTGTGTTGAGACTCCTAACAGAGGCCTAGGATTTCACTGTCTTGAGCGCCCTTGTTGGCTGCTGGCAGTGTTTTCTCTGGCTTGTCTCCACGAGATCAGTGATTGTTTTGTCTTGTAGATCCATATCTCAGTAAGAGCAAGGAAGTTAAGGGAATTTGAAAGGAAAAGGTAATTAATGTAGGAGAGTGTATTACCTGCTGACCATGCGTTCTAGAAGGCACAATTAAGGAGACAGAAGGCATGCAAGGAAAATTTATGAAATTCAAGAGGTTTCTGAAAGTAGCAGGGAAGGAGTTAAATTTAGTATTACAAAAAGGGTCTTGGTTAGTGGAGATGGCAACTAAGAGAGATCAGAATAGAGTGAGCAGATGGTTAAGTGATTTATGAGAGTGTCCCTTGTGTTGTATGTACAGTGGAAATAAATTGATCCTTGTGGAGGAGAAAAAGACTGATATTGATGGAGTGCACAGAGTAAGTAAAAGGGTGGTAAATATGAAGAATTGAAGAAGCTAGCGCATCAAACCATTTTGTAGCACAACTGAACTAGGATCATGTTTGTTTGATTGACTTGCATGCCTCACTTGTCTCCTGTTTTTGCTATCCCACCTGAGAGCAGCATACTGTGGAGCCAGAGACTCTGATTCCAGCGAAATGTTACTTACTGAGCTGTTTGCTGTCATTTTGATAAAATCAATGTGTTCTCTGCTGCAGATCAAGCACTTATACAGAGCTTATGAATATGCTCCACTACCTGGAAGCAGGCCAAGTAGTCCTCTAATAATGATCTACTGCATGCAACCCAGTAAGTGACACATCACTGTAATCAGTGTCTCTGCCCCTACAGTATGCTGTTTTCAGATTAGGTGTTAAATTCTTGATGACAGATTCCCTTTAAGACCTTAAGCAGCAATAAGATGCAAATACAAGCAAGGAGCTTGCAAGCAAACATGTTTCATAAAATGTTTGAACTAGTGAGATGGCTTTTCAACAACAGGGAACAAACGCAGTAAGATGAATGAGATTAATACCATTGAGACACACTGGAAAGTTTGATTGGGTTGAACACAGCACATGTACAAGTGCATCTCAATAAATTAAGATATCATCAAAAAGTTAATTTATTTCAGTAATTCAATACAAAAAGTGAAGAGCATATATTATATCGAGTCATTACAAACATAGTGATCTATTTCAAGTGTTTATTTCTGTTAATGTTGATGATTATGGCAAATAGCCAATGAAAACCCAAAAGTCATTATCTCAGAAAATTAGAATAATTATCACAAAACACCTGCAAATGCTTCCGAAGCATTTAAAATGGTCCCTAAAGCGGGCTTTACACGCTACGATTTTGCTACAGCGATCTCGTTGGGGTCATGGAAATTGTGACGCACATCCGGTCGCTGTAGCGATCTCGTAGTGTGTGACTCCAAGGAGCGATTTTGGTTTGTTGCAAAAACGTCCAAAATCGCTCCTCGTTGACATGGGGGTCCGCTCCCAATTATCGATACTATCGCTTTCCCGTTGTTGTTCCTCGTTCCTGCGGCAGTGCACATCACTGTGTGTGACCCCCGTAGGAACGAGGAACATCTCCTACCTGCTGCCGGCCATAATGCGGAAGTAAGGAGGCGGTACGCCAGTCACAGCGACGTCGCTATGCAGGTAAGTATGTGTGACGCGGGTGCGCGATTTTGTGCGCGACGGGCAGCGATATGCCCGTTTCGCAGAAACAATGGGGGCGTGTCGCATGCTAGTGATATCGGTACTGATATCGTAGCATGTAAAGCCACCCTTAGTCTAGTTCAATAGGCTACACAATCATAGAGAAGACTGCTGACTTCACAGATGTCCAGAAGGCAGTCATTGACACACTCCACAAGGAGAATAAGCCATAAAAATTCATTGCTAAAGAAGCTGGTTGTTCACAGAGTGCTGCATCCCAGCATATTAATGGAAAGTTGAATGGAAGGGAAAAGTGTGGTAGAAAAAGGTGCACAAGCAACTGGGATAATCACAGCCTTGTTAAGAAAACGACATTCAAAAACTTGGGGGAGATTCACAAGGAGTGGACTGCTGCTTGAGTCATTGCTTCAACAGTCACATTCCTTGTGTAAAGCCACTCATAATCAATGGACAACACCAAAAGCATCTTGGGCCAAGGAGAAAATAACTGGACTGTTGTTCAGTGGTCCAAAGTCTTGTTTTCAAGCGAAAGTAAATTTTGCATTTCATTTGGAAGTCAAGGTTCCCGAGTCTGGAGGAAGAGTGGAGAGGCACACAATCCAAGCTTCTTGAGGTCTAGTGTGAAGTTTCCACAATCAGTGATGGTTTGGGGAGCCATGTCATCTGCTGGTGTAGATCCTCTGTGTTTTATCAAGACCAAAGTCAGTGCAGCCATTTATCAGGCAATTTTAGAGCACTTCATGCATCTCTCTGCTGACAAGCTTTTTGGAGATGAAAGTTTAATCTTTCACCAGGACTTGGCACCTGTCCACACTGCCAAAAAAATAATTATAGTTGTATAAGATATAGAAATATAGTTAATAACCACAGTATCACTGTGCTTGATTGGCTAGCAAATTTGCCTGACCTAAACTTTATAGAGAATCTATGGGGTAATGTCAATAGGAAGATGAGAGACACCAGACCCAACAATGCAGATGAGCTGAAGGCTTTAATAAAAACAACCTGGACTTCCATAACACCTCAGCAGTGCCACAGGCTGACCGCCTCCATGCCATGTTGCATTGATGCAGTAATTCATGCAAAAGGAGCCCCGACCAAGTATTCAGTGAATTCACTATACATACATTTCAGTAGGCGCCAACATTCCTGAGTTTAAAATAATTTTTTCAGTTGGTCTTATATAATCTAATTTTCTGAGATAATATCATTGGCTGTAAGCCATAATCATCAACATTAACAGCAATAAACACTGGAAATAGATCACTCTGTGTGTAATGACTCTATATACCGTATTTTTCAGACTATAAGACACACCTGACCATAAGACGCACCCTGGTTTTAGAGAAGGAAAATAAGAAAATAAAACTTTAACCAAAAAATGTGGTCATGACACATTGTTATGGGGTGAGGATCTGCTGCTGACACTGTTATGGGGGTAATGTCCCCAAATTCTCTACTAAGGTACCCCATTTTGGTAACGATCCTCCTGCCTTGTATATGATCCCGCTCATATACCCCCATCCATCCTGGTCATATACCCCCATCCATCCTGCTCATATACCCCATCCATCCTGCTCATATACCCCCATCCATCCTGCTCATATACCCCATCCATCCTGCTCATATACCCCCCATCCTGCTCATATACCCCCCATTCTGCTATATACACCCCATCCTGCTCATATAACCCTACTCTGCTCATATACCCCTATCCTGCTCATAATATACCCCCATCCTGCTCATAATATACCCCATCCTAGTATATGGCCTGTATCCTATGGTACAGAAAAAAAAAATAAAGATTTACACTCACCATTCCTCACTCCCTGCAGCACCGATCATCTTCCTCTCTGTCTCAGCTGCAGCGCCGCTGAGTGAAGCCGTCACCGTTGTCTGCAGCATCGCGATGTCTTCCTGTCTGTGCCGGTCAGCTGATCTGTGTAGAGAGCGGTGAGCACAGCGATGACGTCATCGCTGTGCATGCCACTATTGTCCACACAGATCAGCTGACCAGCACAGACAGGAAGACATCGTGATGCTGCAGACACAGTGATGGCTCCACTCAGCGGTGCTGCAGCTAAGACAGAGAGGAAGATGATCGGTGCTGCAGGGGGACTGCTCCACACACGGTGACGGGTGAATACACTGATTCACTGCACCCGACGCTGATAATGATGCACGGGGGGCAGTGAATACAGCCGCACATGATCACGCCAGGCTGTAGTTGCCAGGGATGATCATGCGGGCCGGCTGTTAATTATGCGCACACCCCCCGCTCATACCCCCGGCCACCTATCAGTGCTGGATTTAGTGCTGAAAGATGATGGGCGGGAGGATGGGCGTGCATATGAAATGAGCGGGCCCACGTGGTCACAGTAAGCTGCTACAGTCTGCTCATGCCCCCGATGACCTGCTCCACCGCAGCACCCTCATTCCCCGCAGCCACATTGAGACCATAAGATGCAACCCCCACTTTACTCCAACATTTGGGGGGAAAAAAGTGCGTCTTATGGTCCAAAAAATACGGTAATATGTGTGTTTCCCTAGTTGTATTGAATTACTGAAATAAATTAACTTTTTGATGATATTCTAATTTATTTAGATGCACTTGTATTAGATGAATACCTTTGAGACACATTGGAAAGTTGGATTGGCTTAAACACAGCACATAAATAAAAGTACTACCTGTAAGATGAGAAGAGAGATAAGTAGTGATGAGCAAATATATTTGGCACTATTCATTACTTGCATGCATATTAATGTATTTGGGATATTTGTTACTGGTCAAGTATTTTGTTATTCGCCTCGTGAGCTATAAGTCCCCTCCCCACATGTTTGGGTCTTTGATTTACAGCCAAAAACATGTCATGTGGGGATTGCCTGGCATATTAAGGGGACAGAAAATGGAAAACAATGGTTGTCTCCAATTCACCTGAACCAGAACAGATTGAGCATCACATTTTGTAGTCCACTTCAGGGGCCCATGCAATTTACTACAGATATTTGTAAAAACTGTAGGCATTCATTTGCCCTTTTTATCAGAACTCTTCTATGATATCAATAATTTATCAACTTTTACTACCAGGTAGCATGGAGGCTTTAACGGTGCATCCCAGGTATGCTAATCTAGTTGACATGTGGAGGCCTGGCAGACTATATAGTCTAAAGCAACTAAAGGGTACTTTACACACTGCGACATCGCTAGCGATCTCATTAGCGATGTGAAATTCTAGATTGCAAGTGCAATCTTTCAAGATCACACATGCGTAAAATGACCTATGTGCGATCTCGAAAGATCGCACTTGCGATCCAGAATTTCACATCGCTAATGAGATCGCTAGCGATGTCACAGTGTGTAAAGTACCCTTTAGTCTTTGATCTGCACTCAGTATAAGGCCTCTTTCACACGTTCGTGAAAAACCACGCACGTTTTTCACGGACGTGTCAGAGGTGCGTTTTTCCCTCCGTGAGCCATGTTTATGGCCTACGTGTGTTCTCCATGTGTTATCCGTGATAACACATGGAGAATAGGAACTTTCTGCTCACGTGTCCCTGGCGTCGCTGTCCGTGGTGCTGATCTTCGGTCTCCAGTCAAGCCGACTCCCCGCTGCTGCAGCTTCCGACCGCAGTGAAGTGAATATGCAATGAGCATAATGAGTGGCGGTCTGAAGCAAGTGACAGCAGCGGCAGAGACAGGAGGGCTGGAGAAGGTAAGTAAAGTTTTTTTCAATTTTCTCAAGCACGTGTGTTTTCTCTGGCGTGTGTCACATGGAACACCTCCGTGTGGTCCGTTTGTGTTCCGTGTGACACCCGTGATGCCGGAGAAAAATGGACATGTTAACGTGTGCAGCACACGGACACACGTCTGTTCCACACGTACACACGGTCCATGGCAGAACACGCACGTGAGCGCAGACCCATTTATTTTAATGGGTCTACGTGTGCCCATGTCTCCGGTACGTGAGTAAGCTGACCAAACATGTTCCGGAGACAAGGACATGTAAGAGGCCTAAAGTAAATCAGTACAATATGTTTTGGTAGAATGCTCCAGTACTGCTTAACAAAATTAATCCTCAAATCTTGAATGTCTGTTGGCACTGTTCCTCCTAGATTGGAACCTTACCACATATTTTCTGGGCTTATTTGAATATAATCCTATTTTGGGAATTGGTAAAATCCCTTATTCAAGATGTTCTATTCACAGAGATTCCATGGGATCCATCTGTTTTTCTCCTCAATGTTAGCCCTAGGGAAAAAGGAAAAAAACTTTTCCAAATTGCTTCTTGATCTCCTGACTGGAGAAACCCTTCTTCTCCCACTTATCAGAAATACTGTGGTCGGGCCTACCATATCAGATGCATGGAATACTTAAGGTCCCGTCACATACAACAAGATCCCTAACGAGATCGTTAATGCGTCACCGTTTCTGTGACGCAGTAACGATCTTGCCAGCGATCTCGTTATGTGTGACACCTACTAGCGATCAGGCCCCTGCTGGAAGATCGCTAGTCCTGCTGAGCAGGACACATCGCTGTGTTTGACACCTAACAATGACCTCCTATACAGGTCGCTCATCGTTATACAGGTCGCTCATCAGCACTGCATCGTTGGTAAGGTCTGACTGTGTGACATCTCACCAGCGACCTCCCAGCGACTTACCAGCGATCCTTATCAGGTCGCATCATTTTCGGGATCGCTGGTAAGTCGTTAAATGTGATGGGGGCTTTAACTGCTTCACTGAATGTGAAGATAGAACTATTTGATGTAGTGAGTGCTCTATTGGACTTTTACTAGGCACAGCATAATGCACAAACTCCAATTACAATCCCATGATTTCCTGTTTCTCCATCCTCCCTCTCCTTATCCATTGTCTTTATATTTAGTCTTTTATATGGAAAAATATTGTAATGCTGTATGGTATCTATGAAGATTATCTTTTCTGGTGTGTATTATAAGTGAAGCATATGTGATTATTTTTATAATATCTAATGATACACTAGCTAATCTTTTAATTGTTAAAATCTCTTTTTTGAAATATTCTCAAGAAAAATTAGTTTAGAAGGGCATGATTATACTTTAAAACATACCTAATGAAGCCAGCCCAATTTTGGAAAAGCATTCTTCGAACAGATGCAACTAAGATCAACTTGTATCAGAATGATGGTAAGAAGAAAGTATGAAAAAGGCTTGGAAAGTCTCATAATCCGAAGCACACCACATCCTCTGTAAAACATAGTGCACACAGTGTGAATGCATGAGCAAGCATGGCTTCCAATAACACTGGATTAATAGTGTTTAATGATGATGTGGCTAAAGACAGAAGCTGCCAGATGAATTCTGAAGTGTACAGGGTTGTACTTTCTGCTCAACCAAATGCAGTGACAATGCTTCACAGTACAGAAGGAAAATGTCCCAATACATACTGCAAAATAAGTTTTTAAGGCAAGAAGTGGAACATTCAGCAATGCCTGAGTCAACTAAAAGATCTCAAGCCCATCGAGCATATATTTCACATGCTTAAGACTCACTTTAAGGCAGAAAGACCCACAAACAAGCAATAACTGAATTCAGCTGTGTAAAGGCCTGGCAAAGCATCATAAAGGAGGAAACCCAGCGTTTGGTGATTTTGATGGATTCCAGACTTCAGTCAGTCATTGTGTGCAAAGAATTCTTTACAAAGTGTTAAAAATGAACATTTTATTTATGGTAATGTAAATTTGTCCAATTAATTTTGAGCCCCTGAAATGAGGAGTATTTGTAGAAAAAATGATGACAAATCCTAAATGTTGCAATATATTTTTGTTTACTCTTTTAATTAAATCTGAATATCTACACTTCAATTGCATCTCAGTTGTTTAATATAAAATAAAAAATAATGGCATTCAGAACCCAAATCCCGAAATTAACATTTGATCACTGTCCAAACATTTCTGGACCTAACTGTATATATAGAGTGGGGAAAATAAGTATTTGATACACTGTCAGTTTCACAGAAAGTATGATGTTTCCATCCCCATGCTTCACTTTTCAAAGCAAGAAGGCCTGCGGAGACACCATCACATGTTTCTCAATGCTGGCAGGTTACTAGCCAGGTCTTTCACCGGGAAGGAACAACCACGGGAAGGGCAGTCTCCAGTCAAGGAGACCACCTATGCCAAACATGGTATCCATCCACAGACAGCCGTTTCGGGGTATTTGCCCCTCATCAGTGTGAAGTAGGAATCTGGCTAGTGGGAGCATTGCCTAGTAATTGCTCTAGCATTGCTCTAGAATCACTGCGTTGAGAAACACGTGATGGTGTCTCCGCAGTGGTGGATGTTGATCTCCCTAAGGTCAACCATCCTTGCTCACATGCTTCACTTTTGGGATGGTGTTCTTGTATCCTTCTTCATCCTTGGGCAGGGAATGCAATGCATATGCATGAGCCTAATGTGTTGCCCCATAAGTGAATGGGTGGCCATGGGAGAGGTTACAGCAGCGCTGAATGCTCAGGAAGCATAGCACCGCTTGCTACTTAATTTTTCTTTCTTTTTTCTTTTTCTTTTTTTTTTTTTTAATTACCCGAGTGCCGGACCAGGATCATTTGCCGGAGTTCCCTGAGAACTCCAAGCCGGGGGTTCGGCACCCGGATACTTTTAAAGTCGAGCAGATTTGGACTTTTACAGTTTGCGTTTGCCCATCACTAGTAATGAGTGCAGAGTAGGGCAATTTCTTAAAGAAAAAAATATCACGTCTGTGAGAGCCAAAATTTTTGCTGGTTTCTTAGGTGATCGAATACTTGTCTCATGCAATAAAAGACAAATTAATTATTTAAAAATCATACAAAATGATTTTCTGGATTTCTTTTTTGTTTCTATCTGTCTCAGTTGATGTTTACCTATAATACAGATTACAGACCTCTCCACACTTTATAGATGGGAAAACTTATTCTCCTCACTGTCTGTATATATATATATATATATATATGCCCTGATATGTCATATTAAAGTCTGCAGCTGGAAGGATCAAAGCTACAACAATAAAGTTTTTTATGAGCCTCTTAAAGACAAGCTTACAGTAGCAGAGTAGACAACAGAGGTACATTAGGAAAGTGTTAGTTGGTGAGAGTTAGGATAAAAAAAAGTAGATCCGATTATAAGTGGAAAACCTCTTTAATATCCGAGCTATCATTTGCACATAAAGATGCAAGCTGAATTCCTGAGCCCACATCAAAGTCAGGGAGCTGGCATACAAGGTAACTCTACCTCATATGTCAGGAAGGGGAAAACATACAGTATGAAAAATATTGATGGTTTAAATGCAGAATATTAGGAATAAAGGGAGATGTTTGGAAAATAATTTTAACATTGTAATTTACAAATTGACCTGAGATGGGTTAAATGGAAGTGACTAATTGACTTTAATTCCAAAACTTGTTATGGCTTCAGATAAAAACTCTTTTAGTTCATGATTGCTCAATTATAACTCCATCATAATTTTCTCAATGATTTTTCATACTCCTTACAATTTTTTCTCAATGTCTTATTGAATATATAATGCATATGAATTTCTAATTCAATTTAATTTTATACAAAATACATAAATAATAAATATGTTTAACCCCTTTATGACTAAGGAGGTACTGGTACGTTCTTGGTCACTTCCCTTCGGTTGCCGTGGGTTCTGGCAGTAAGCCCATAGTAATACCCGCACATCTTGCTGATCTGATCAGCAGTCATTTGTTGCTAACGCGTGCAGGTGGATCTGAGATCCACCCGTGCCTGTTAACCCCTTAGATTGCGCTGTAAAATACTGACAGGGTGAACTAAATCGTCGCAGCTGGGATCGCGCTGTTCCCTTCTGCCATTTGTGGCCCCATGATATCACGGAGCACCAATGTGTATTCAGAGTAGTTTGGGATCAGCTGATGACCCCTGAAACTCCCAGAACCCATTTCCTATGAGAGCTGCCACTCACAGGAGATGAGCATTTCTACTGATCAGAGTGATGCTGCTCTGATCAGCAGAAATGCATAAGCAATCAAACTATGCAGACAAAAAGTCCCCTAGGCGAACTAGTAAAATAAGTAAAAAAATGTAAAAAAAAGTTTTAAAAAATATGAAAAAATAAAAAACCTAAAAGTTTAAATCAACCGCTTTTGGTCCATTGAAAATAAAACAGTTAAAAAATAAAAAATACATATATTTGGTATTGTAGGGTTCAGAAATGCCGATCTATCAACATATAAAATCAATTAATAAAATCAATTAATCTGATTGGTACATAGCATGGCAAGAAAGAACTTCCAAATGCCAAAATTAATTGTTTTTGATCGCCGCAACATTTCATTAAAATGCAATAACAGGCGATCAAAACAGCACATCTACACAAATATGGTATAATTAAAAATATCAAGGCAGAAAAAATAATCCTTCATTGGGTCCAACATCCCGAAAACTGAGAACGGAACAAAAGCACAATTATTTTGACAAATTTCTGATTTTATTTTTCACCCTTAGATAAAAATAAAAGTATACATGTTTGATATCTATGAACTCGTACTGAGGCATCATACTGACATGTCAGTTTTACCATATAGTGAACACAATGAATAAAAAAACAAAAACAGTCGTGCAATTGCACATTTTTCACTATTTCTCCACATTTGGAATTTGTTTTCTCTTTTTCCAGTATACTATAAAGTAAAACCAATAGTTTAATTCATAAGTACAAGTCATCCCACAAAACATAAGCCCTGAAATAGCACAATTGACAGAAAAATAAAAAAGTTATGGCTCAAAAAAAGGGGAGGAAAAAACAAAAAATAAAAAATGAAAAAGGGGTTAAAAAAATGAATCAGAAGTTAACAAGGAAAGTTTCTTTATACTATTTTATTTCTTATTTATGTGAACAATTTTTGAACTTAGTAAAAGAATAAAAAGATGTAGCACCTATCTGTTTAATAAAGCTTTTTAAGTCCTTTTACCCTATAGTTAAAATAAAGTAAAGCAAGTTTCCATAATAAAAAATAAATAAAATTGTTTCTCATGTTTTCATTTTGTTATATTGAGAAATAAAATCTAACATATCATTTCTGCTTCAAAGTATTTTTAATGTTTCTTTTCATGGTTGTAATTCAGATATTAATCAAATTCTTGTAATATCTGTAAAATGAAATGTTTACTGTGAATAATCACTGTTGTGTTGATAAATAGTTTTAACGCATTTTTCCTAGTTTAATGTCTGATATTCAGCAGCATTATCTTAAGTAATGACTCTTACAAAATAAAATTTTCCAGAAGCAACATTTTTTAAATAATTTCTAAATAAATGTATAAATGTATTAAAAGAATTTTAATTTTTTCTTTCATATTTCAATTGTGTTCAATCACAATACAAAATAATGGAAGAGTAATTTAAAATGTATTCAAATATTATTGAAATATTGCCTATAGAGATATCATAGTTAACTCCTTTTTGACTACTGATGCACTACATCCGTAATTAGTCATCTACCCGATTTTGATGAATGGTCGCCAAGCATGCATCTTTCCCTGGAGGTGAAGGCTGAATCATTCAAATTCATTTGTTTCTAACAGCAACTGGTGGAGTGGCACTCTGCCAGTGGCTTTGAACCCCTTACCGACCTTGGATGCACAAGTTTTGTCCTTGCTGTTGGGTGTTTCCTGATCTTGGATGTAACCCATACATCCTGGCGATTTGCAGATGCACAGGTGCTTTGCCCCCATAATTATCAACAAAAGCTTGGGCTATCTGAGAGTTGAGCACTGGCTCTCACAGTCACAGACTGTCCACATGCCGTCCCTTGCTGTTTAAGTCCCTAATGCTATAATCGATATTGATCATAGCATTTAGGTGATTGGGAGAGGAATCACACGCTCTCTCTGCTGCGATCGGTGCCCTTGCAATGTAATTGCGACGGCCCAATCATTGAAATCATGACTCAAGATCATCTTGGCGACCTTCAGGTCACCCAGCTTTAGGAAACATTAGGAATCATGCCAGGAGCATCATCAATGATGCTTTTGTCAGTGTAAAACTGACAGTATCATGTATTGCAATGATCATGCATTGCAATACGTTATACCGGTGATCAGGGGAAAAAAAAGTGATGACCTTTAAAAGAACTATGTAAAAAAATAAAAAAAAAAAGTATAAAAAAATCTGAAAATGATAATGAAAAAATTATTGTTTCCTTAAATATGTATATTTATGTACAAAAAAACCCACAGATTTGGTATTCCTGCATCCATAGCAACCTGATTTACAATACTGTCACACTAGTTAATCCTTTCAGTTAACACCAGAAAAAAAGAAGTACAAAAACTATGTCTTTTCATTATACAGGTGACAAAAAATTGGAATAAGAAATGATCAAAAACTCATATATAAATAAAATGAATACAGCTGAAAATGTCATATTGCCCATAAAAAAGACAAGCCACCATACAGCTCTTTCAGTAAAAAAAATAAAAAGCTATAGCTCTCAGAATACAACAATGCAAACATTTTTTTTTTATCTACAAAATAATTTTTATGGCGTATACCCGGCAAAACATAAAAAATATAAAGGTGATATTGCTGTAATCAATCATACAGACCTGAAGAATAAAGCTGTCTTATCACTTTTATGACATGTTGAACAGCGTAAAAAAAAACAATTCCTGAGTTCCTTTTTCTTCATGATTCTGCCTCACAAAAAGTGAAAGTGATCAAAAAATATTTTATGTCCTAAAATGGTACCAATAAATCTCCAAAGCATTCAGCAAAAAGAAGCCCTTACCTGACTCTGTCAGCATAGAAATAAAAAAACCTATAGCCTTCAAAATTCGGTGATGCAAAAAACTTTAATTTTGTAAAAATGTGTGAATTTTTATTGTGGTGGAGCCAAACCTAAAAAAACCTATAGAAATCTGGTATCACTGTAATCATACTAACCTGAGGAATAAAGGCGTCAAATCACCTATAACACATGGAGTAAGGCATAAAAAATAAATAAGCCAATTCATCAACTGATTTTGATTTGTTCATTCTGCCTCCTAAAGATCGAAGTATGGAAGAATGGCATGGCTCATATTTATCCTGTGCTCTATGTTGTGTTGTTAATTGGGGAATATGACAAAATCTCTAAAAAATAAAGTTTGGACAACATTGTCAATGAAAATTCACTGTAAAGAGGCAGAGAGTCCCTTTAAATTCCCGTCTGACCTGTGGTGCACACTTTTTTATTCGGGCATAAAAGTACAATCAACAACAGTTTTGTTTACCTTTGAGAAGATAGACACCACTTAATAGAGGCAAAACGGATTCCACAATAAATCTGCTGCCTCGTTATAGGGACTGGATCCGCTGTGGGATTCACCTGACTCATATATTTCATAGATGTAGATGGAAACCCTGATGCAAGTGCTCAGCATAGAGCATAGGATAAATGTTCTGTACCCCAAATGTCCAAAAATAGCATTCAACTATACCCATAACAGTATATTCACAGGAAACGGTAAAGCGGGCTTTACACGCTGCGACATCGCTAATGCGGAGTCGTTGGGGTCACGGAATTTGTGACGCACATCCGGCCGCATTAGCGATGCCGTTGCGTGTGACACCGATAAGCGATTTTGCATCGTTGCAAAAACGTGCAAAATCGCTAATCGGCGACACGGGGGTCCATTCTCAAAAATCGTTACTACAGCAGTAACGAAGTTGTTCCTCGTTCCTGCGGCAGCACACATCGCTGCGTGTGACGCCGCAGGAACGAGGAAGCTCCCCTTACCTGCCTCCCGGCCGCTATGCGGAAGGAAGGAGGTGGGCGGGATGTTACGTCCCGCTCATCTCCGCCCCTCCGCTGCTATTGGGCGGCGGTTCAATGACGCTTCAGTGACGTCGCTGTGATGCCGCACGGACCGCCCCCTTAGAAAGGAGGCGGTTCGCCCGTCACAGCGACGTCGCCGGACAGGTAAGTACGTGTGACGGCTGTTGTGCGACACGGGCAGCGATTTGCCCGTGTCGCCAAACAGATGGGGGCGGGTACCCACACTAGCGATATCGGGACCGATATCGCAGTGTGTAAAGTAGCCTTAAGTTGGAGAAACCAAACAGAAAAATTAATCACAGAAAAGAAATTTACTCCTAAAATGCATAATTTATTAAAGTACAAAATTAAAAGATAAACAAATGAAAAAAACCTCCAAGTAACAAATAAAGGGGAGAGAACACCCACTATCCATAAAAGAGAGGGGTATGGTGAAGAAACCAGCTGGTTGGAAGTGAACCAGTAGGTGATATATGTGGATAAGGATAATTATATCACAATACTGGTTAACTTATGCTACTATTTCAATATCCAAGGTAAACACAAGTTACCACCACCAGATAATCACCCTCAAAGCCATTAAAAGCAGTTGATATTACAATGATTGAACATGGACACTGTTATCCCAGGTCTATCACTTGGTCAGTTCAGTCGATGATACATAGTCATCAATCCAATTGAGTCCAAATCTGAATTAAACATCCCAAAGAAATAGGGAGCGAGAAAACATCAAGAAAATAACCCAACGAGTTCCCCCTCTCAAAAAGGGTTCATCAGGTATATATATATATATATATATATATATATATATATATAAATATATATATATACAGTACAGAACAAAAGTTTGGACAAATCTACTCATTCAAACAGTTTTCTTTATTTTCATGACTCTAAAAATTGTAGATTAAAGACATCAAAACTATGAATGAAAACATGTGGAATGAAATACTTAAAGTGTGAAACAACTAAAAATATGTCTTATATTCTAGGTTCCTCAGAGTAGCCACCTTTTGCTTTGATTACTGCTTTGCACTCTCTTAGCATTCTCTTGATGAGCTTCAAGAGGTAGTCACCGGAAATGGTTTTCCAACAGTCTTGAAGAAGTTCCCAGAGATGCTTAGCACTTGTTGGCCCTTTTGCCTTCACTCTGCGGTCCAGCTCACCCCAAACCATCTCGATTGGGTTCAGGTCTGGTGATTGTGGAGGCCAGGTCATCTGGCGTAGCACCCCATCACTTTTCTTCTTAGTCAAATAGCCCTTACACAGCCTGGAGGTGTGTTTGGGGTCATTGTTCTGTGGAAAAATAAATGATGGTTACAACTAGAGATGAGCGAACTGGTCCCGGTTCGGCTCGAGGCCGGTTCGACAAACGGGGGTCCCGTTCGAGTTCGGTTCGTCGAACGTTCGTCGAACCGAACTCGAACGTATAGGCTAGAATGGGAGGCAATCACAAACACATAAAAATGCATTATAAATGTACACAAACAGTTAATAAACATTGCCATAACACTTACCGGTCCTCGCGATCCCTTCTGCACTCTGTCTCCTGCCGCTATTCCATCCGATGATCGCTGAATCCTCCTGGTGACCTGCACTGCCAGCAGAGATGCAGGACCTATCGTGACGTCAAAATAGCCATGTGACCAGTCACGTGGCTATTATCTCATTGGCTACAGACTGGTCACATGACTATGACACGTCATGTAGGACCTGCGAGTGCATCTCTCCGGTACACGGTGCACATATGTGTATCGCCGTGTACCGGCGACATGCTCTAGCACACGGTCGACTCCCCGTTCCGTTAGGGACCGGCTGACACAGCCGGTCATTAACGGAGATCACCGTTGCCATAGCAACGCAGTTAGCGGTGACGTCACCGCTAACCGCAGCTCCGAGAGCACCGTTGCTATGGTAACGCGTCTGTCAGCGTTACCGCTAGCAGCCAGCACTGATCACTCACGGAGTGAAGGCTGCACACTGCTTCCCGATTGTAGTGATGATTGTAGTGAGGATGGAGGTTCCCCAGCCCCAAGTGATGAGCTGGTGAATCTCATCCTTCCTCACTATAATCGTCACTACTACTACAATAGTGATGATTGTAGTGAGGATGGAGGTTCCCCAGCCCTAAGTGATGAGCTGGTGAATCTCATCCTTCCTCACTACAATCGTCACTACTACTACACTAGTGATGATTGTAGTGAGGATGGAGGTTCCCCAGCCCCAAGTGATGAGCTGGTGAACCTCATCCTTCCTCACTACAATCGTCACTACTACTACACTAGTGATGATTGTAGTGAGGATGGAGGTTCCCCAGCCCCAAGTGATGAGCTGGTGAATCTCATCCTTCCTCACTACAATCGTCACTACTACTACACTAGTGATGATTGTAGTGAGGATGGAGGTTCCCCAGCCCCAAGTGATGAGCTGGTGAATTTCATCCTCACTACAATCGTCACTACTACTACACTAGAAAGAAAGAAGACAGAAGAGCAGGATCGTGGAGGGCTGAGAGGGGGTAATAAAGATGGAGTCTCTAATGTGTCTGTGTATTTATTTCTATTAAAGTATTTTTTCTCTGTGTGGTGTCTTTTTTTTAACCCTTTATTGGAGATTCTTAATGGCCGGGTCAAACGTGCCTGACATTAAGAATCTCTGGCTTAATACTGGCTGGTAAAACAAAGCCAGTATTAACTCATGATTACCCAACAAGCCACCCGGCTCCAGGGCTGTTGGAAGAGTTGGATACAGCGCCAGATGATGGCGCTTCTATGAGAGCGCCATTTTCTGGGACGGCTGCGGACTGAAATCCGCAGCAGAGGCGCCCACAAACCTCGGGCTAACCTGTGCTGCGGATTCCAATCCCCAGCTGCCTAGTTGTACCCGGCTGGACACAAAAATAGGGCGAAGCCCACGTCATTTGTTTTTTAATTATTTCATGAAATAAGTGAAATAATTAAAAAAAACGGGCTTCCCTATATTTTTGGTTCCCAGCCGGGTACAAATAGGCAACTGGGGGTTGGAGGCAGCCCGTGGCTGCCAGCTGTACCTGGCTAGCATACAAAAATATGGCGAAGCCCACGTCATTTTTTTTGTGGGCAAAAAAATTCTGCATACAGTCCTGGATGGAGTATGCTGAGCCTTGTAGTTCTGCAGCTGCTGTCTGCTCTTCTCCATACAGACAGACAGCAGCTGCAGAACTACAAGGCTCAGCATACTCCATCCAGGACTGTATGCAGAAGTTTTTTGCCCCCTAAAAAAATTATGTGGGCTTCGCCATATTTTTGTATGCTAGCCAGGTACAGCAGGCAGGTACGGCTGCCCCCAACCCCCAGTTGCCTATTTGTACCCGGCTGGGAACCAAAAATAAAGGGAAGCCCTTTTTTTATTATTTCATGAATTTCATGAAATAATTAGAAAACAAATGACGTAGGCTTCGCCCCATTTTTGTGTCCAGCCAGCTACAACTAGGCAGCTGGGGATTGGAATCCGCAGCACAGGTTGGCCTGAGCTTTCTGGGCCTTACTGCTGCGAATTGCAGTCTGCAGCCGCCTCAGAAAATGGCATTTTCATAGAAGCGCCATATTCTGGCGCTGTATCCAACTCTTCCAGCACCTGCCTGCTATACCTGGCTAGCATACAAAAATATGGCGAAGCTCACGTCCTTTTTTTGTAGTTTTTTGGCAAAAAAAATAAAAAATGCTTCCCTGGATTTTCCATTGCCAGTGAAGGTAACACCAAGCAGTGGGGGTTAGCAGCCAGTAGCTGCTTGGATTACCCTTAGCTAGCAATACAAAAAATGCAGCGGGAGCCCATATTTATTTTTTTTAATTATTTATATAAATAACTAAAAATAAAATGGGCTTCCCTGTATTTTGATTGCTGGACATCACAGTGCTGTAAAAATAAATCTTTAAAAAAATGACGTAGCGCTCCGCGGTATTTTTGATTCTCAGCGCAGATAAAGCAGACAGCTATGGGTTGCCACCCCCATCTGCCTGCCGTTACCTTGGTTGGCAATCAAAATACAGGGAAGCCCATTAATTTTTTCTATTTAAAAAATAGTTAAAAAAAAAAAATGACGTTGGGTCCCCCCATTTTTGATAGCCAGCTAGGGTAAAGCAGACGGCTGTAGCCTGAAAACCACAGCTGGCAGCTTTACCGTGGTTGGGGATCCAATGTGGAGGTCCCCTCAGGCTCTTTTTTATAATTATTTTATAAATATTAATAATTACACAAAAAAAGTAGGGTCCCCTCCAAATTGGATCACCAGCCAAGGTAAAGCGGACAGCTGTGGTCTGGTATTCTCAGGGTGGGAAGGTCCATAGTTATTGGGCCTTCACAGCCTAAAAATAGCAGGCCGCAGGCACCCCAGACGTGGCGCATCCACTAGATGCGCCAATCCTGGCGCTTCACCCCAGCTCATCCCGTGCCCTGGTGCAGTGGCAAACGGGGTAATAAATCGGGTTGATACTAGCTGTAAAGTCACCTGAGATCAAGCCCAGCAGTTTGTGATGTCATGGCGTCTATTAGATACCCAACATCATAAATAGTGATGAGCGAGCATGCTTGTCACTACTCGGTACTCGCACGAGTATCGCTGTACTCGGGCTGCTCGGCGGGGACCGAGTAATCTCGCGATACTCGTGCTGTACTCGTGGTCTTCATTTCTGCATGTTGGCGCTCTTTTGAGAGCCAGCCCTCATGCAGGGATTGGCTGGCAGACCACTGCAATGCCACAGCCCTGTTAGTTGTGGAATTGCAGTGATTGGCCGGCCTGCACAGCGTGACCGAGCCTTTATATCGGCCGGCGCGCTGTGCTCTGCTCACAGCTATTCAGACAGTCAGTGTAGGGAGAGTGTCGCTGATTCAGGGAAAGCTTTGCGGCCCTTTATAGTTAGTTCCGGAGCAGGGCTGCAAACAGTGTGACCAGAAGTCCTTCTCAGGACTATTCTAGTTGTATACAGGCAGGCAGGGTATAGCCAGGTCGGAGTACAGTAGCAGAGTCCTTCTCAGGACTATTGTTGCTATATACAGGCAGGGTATAGCCAGGTCGGAATACAGGCTAGTGACCAGAAGAGTCCTTGTCAGGACTATTGTAGCAGTATACAGGCAGGCAGGCAGGGTATATAGCCATTCCTAGTGGTGACCGTATACCAGCCTTCATCATATCTGGGGCTGGTGTACACAGTGTAAAACAGTCCAGATAGTGTCAGACTTCTCAGTAATTGTCGCTCCTAAAAACCAGTTAGGTTCTTATTGCGTCCGTGCTTGCATTTAAAAACAGCACGTGTGTGCCTGTCGGTGGCAGCGTACAGGTGCGCGTTTTGCACAAACTATTATATAACGCACAAGTCTAGTGTATAATACACGTCAGTCAGCAGTGTCTGATAGTGTCAGACTTCTCAGTAATTGTCGCTCCTAAAAACCAGTTAGGTTCTTATTGCGTCCGTGCTTGCATTTAAAAACAGCACGTGTGTGGCAGTCGGTGGCAGGGTACAGGTGCGCGTTTTGCACAAACTATTATATAACACACAAGTCTAGTGTATAATACACGTCAGTCAGCAGTGTCTGATAGTGTCAGACTTCTCAGTAATTGTCGCTCCTAAAAACCAGTTAGGTTCTTATTCCGTCCGTGCTTACATTTAAAAACAGCACGTGTGTGGCAGTCGGTGGCAGCGTACAGGTGCGCGTTTTGCACAAACTATTATATAACGCACAAGTCTAGTGTATAATACACGTCAGTTAGCAGTGTCTGATAGTGTCAGACTTCTCAGTAATTGTCGCTCCTAAAAACCAGTTAGGTTCTTATTGCGTCCGTGCTTGCATTTAAAAACAGCACGTGTGTGGCAGTCGGTGGCAGGGTACAGGTGCGCGTTTTGCACAAACTATTATATAACGCACAAGTCTAGTGTATAATACACGTCAGTCAGCAATGTCTGATAGTGTCAGACTTCTCAGTAATTGTCGCTCCTAAAAACCAGTTAGGTTCTTATTGCGTCCGTGCTTGCATTTAAAAACAGCACGTGTGTGGCAGTCGGTGGCAGCGTACAGGTGCGCGTTTTGCACAAACTATTATATAACGCACAAGTCTAGTGTATAATACACGTCAGTCAGCAGTGTCTGATAGTGTCAGACTTCTCAGTAATTGTCGCTCCTAAAAACCAGTTAGGTTCTTATTGCGTCCGTGCTTGCATTTAAAAACAGCACGTGTGTGGCAGTCGGTGGCAGCGTACAGGTGCGCGTTTTGCACAAACTATTATATAACGCACAAGTCTAGTGTATAATACACGTCAGTCAGCAGTGTCTGATAGTGTCAGACTTCTCAGTAATTGTCGCTCCTAAAAACCAGTTAGGTTCTTATTGCGTCCGTGCTTGCATTTAAAAACAGCACGTGTGTGGCAGTCGGTGGCAGCGTACAGGTGCGCGTTTTGCACAAACTATTATATAACGCACAAGTCTAGTGTATAATACACGTCAGTCAGCAGTGTCTGATAGTGTCAGACTTCTCAGTAATTGTCGCTCCTAAAAACCAGTTAGGTTCTTATTGCGTCCGTGCTTGCATTTAAAAACAGCATGTGTGTGGCAGTCGGTGGCAGCGTCAGGCTCCATATTGTCCCTGGATAGAGACGTGCATGATGGCCTGTAAACATGAAGTGCCCATTGTAAGGAAGTGGGTCTATTGTAGTATAGCCCTTAGGCAGGGCAGCCAAAAATTGGGAGGCTCCATATTGTCCCTGGATAGAGACGTGCATGATGGCCTGTAAACATGAAGTGCCCATTGTAAGGAAGTGGGTCTATTGTAGTATAGCCCTTAGGCAGGGCAGCCAAAAATTGGGAGGCTCCATATTGTCCCTGGATAGAGACGTGCATGATGGCCTGTAAACATGAAGTGCCCATTGTAAGGAAGTGGGTCTATTGTAGTATAGCCCTTAGGCAGGGCAGCCAAAAATTGGGAGGCTCCACATTGTCCCTGGATAGAGATGTGCATGAGGGCCTCAAAACATTGTTCCCATTGCAAAGGAGCGGGTCTCCTGTCGTTGTAATGCCCATTCAGAAAGAATGGGCGAAAAAATTTACCACTGGGGGTATACCTGAAACAACGGCTTAACTATTGTAACGGTCACCATGATGGCGCATGAGGAGAAGGAGGAGCAGTCCAGCGATTAGCCAAAGTCCAGAAGTGTGTTACCATGGGTGAGTGGAGGTACATGGCAAATTCCCGTTACAAACTTTAAATTCCGCTGTAATTTGCTGTTGGTGTGTGTGGTGAAGTCTGGCCAAATCCAACCCTTGTTCATCTTGATCAGAGTCAGCCTGTCAGCATTTACAGTTGACAGGCGGGTGCGTTTATCTGTAATGATTCCACCTGCGGCACTAAAAACACGCTCTGACAAAACGCTAGCGGCAGGGCAGGCCAGGACTTCCAAGGCGTAGAGAGCCAATTCATGCCACGTGTCCAGCTTGGATACACATTAATTGTAAGGCACAGAGGAATGTCGGAGTACAGTTGTTTGATCTGCAAGGTACTCCTTGAGCATCTGGGCAAACTTAGGATTTCTTGTGGCACTACCCCTCACCTCAGGGGCTGTGGTATGTGAGGGGCTGAGAAAACTGTCCCACATCTTAAAGACTGTTCCCCTACCTCTGGCGGATTGGACTTGTGCCCCTCTCGGCTGTACGCCTTGGTTGTCCACTGATTCCTGACCTATGCCGCTAGCGTTTTGTGAGGGGAATGCTTTGCCTACTTCCGTGACTATGGCCTTCTGGAACTGCTGCATTTTGCCTGACCTCTCCGCCTCGGGAATAAGAGACATAAAGTTGTCCTTTTAGCGTGGGTCTAACAGTGTTACCAACCAGTAATGATTGTCGGCCAAGATGTTCTTAACGCGAGGGTCACGAGACAGGCAGCTTACCATAAAGTCAGCCATGTGTGCCAGACTCTTAACAGCCATCACTTCAGTATCCTGACCAACACGATGACTGAACATGCTGTCCTCCTCCTCCTCCTCCTCCTCATCATCTACCCTGTCCTCTGCCCAGCCACGCTGAACCGAGGATATGACTGCATGTCATATCCTCAATTTGGCCAGAGAGTTGCTCCATGTCTTCATCCTCCTCCTCGTCATAGTCCTCCACTGCACGTTGTGATGAGACGAGGCTGGGCTGTGTGTTATCATCACCCACACCCACTACTGTTTCTTGCTCAAACTCATCGCGCTCCGCCTGCAATGCATCATGGTTGTTTTTTGAGCAGAGACCATTTTAGAAGGCAGAGAAGCGGTATGGTGACGCTAATAATGTCGTCATCGCCGCTCACCATCTTGGTGGAGTCCTCAAAGTTTTGGCGGATGGTGCATAGGTCGGACATCCCTCTCCACTCCTCAGGTGTTATGTGTGGAGTTTGACCCATTTCCCGACGGCTTAGGTGATGCAGGTACTCAACAACTGCCCTCTTCTGCTCACATATCCTGACCAACATGTGCAGAGTTGAATTCCAAAGCGTGGGGACATCACACACCAGTCTGTGTGCCGGAAGATGCAAACGGCGTCTTAAGCCGGCAAGGCCGGCTGAAGCAGTAGGTGACTTTCGAAAATGTGCAGACAGGCGGCGAACTTTTACCAGCAGATCAGACAGCTCTGAGTATGACTTTAGAAACCGCTGAACCACGAGGTTGAGCACATGGGCCACGCATGGAACATGTGTCAGCTGGCCTCGCCTCAAAGCCGCCACCAGGTTCCGGCCATTGTCACACACGACCTTTCCTGGCTTTAGGTTCAGAGTTGTGAGCCAGTGATCTGCCTGCTGTTTCAGAGCTGTCCACACCTCTTCTGCATTGTGGGGTTTGTCACCTATGCAGATTAGCTTCAGCACTGCCTGTTGCCGCTTCGCCGAGGCAGTGCTGCAGTGCTTCTGTGTCGCCCTGGACAAGCCAGGGGCCACAGAGCACAACACTTAAACACCCCACACTCCCTGCAGGCATATCATAGTCAAAACACAAAATCCTAGTTGCCTTCCCCAGGGGCTGTTGTCCACACCAGGGTGTGGAGCCAGGCGGTTGGTCTCCACCCACCGAGGAGGAGGGAAAACACAGGCAGTGAGAGTTAAGCTAAGGAAGTGGAAGGAGGAAAGTAGTAGAGAGGAGAAAAGTGACAGCAAAGAGCCTGAAGTTGGTCCGGGTGTGTGGACCGGACAGGACAGCAAGGTTTGCAGGATGTGGTGACCGTCTGCAGTTGAGGCCGATTGGAGTCTGCCGTAAGGACCGTGGACGGGTGGTGACCCGGCCGTACCGGACCGGTATACAAAGAGAAGCCAGCACCATTGGCAGAGGACTTTCGGATCCCGGCAAGGCTTGGTGTCGCCGTGAATTTGCCAAATCCGTTAGTGAAGGGAACCTCAGGGTTTCCAAACAGCCAAGTCCAGATAGAAGGCAACCGTACAACCGTGAAGGGGAGACACCGCCACCGCCAAGGGCAACCGTCTCCCAGGGCCAGCGCCTGTGGGCAAAAGGGGCTCCTCCGGCCCATATCCAGGTCGGGGAGCGGGTTACCGTTGGGAAACCATCACTACCAACACTTAACTTAGGTGCAGGGAGAGACAGTCATCACTAACCTGCAGGGAGGAACAACCGCAGCCGTCCGAGTGACCCGTCCATCCAGCCACTTGTTTTACTGTGAACTGTGTCATCATCATTGGGCTGAGTGAGTACCTCCATGCCGTGCGGCACAGCGCTGCCCCTGCGACCCTGCACCTCATCAGGCCCCGCAACCCGCCTGTCATCCATCTCTACCCCATCACCAGGCCCCGGGACAACCAACCCCCCTACCCACGGAGGGGAGAAATAACAACAAAGCTGCTCCCTGTCACAGGCTCCCGGGATCCCCGTCCAGAGCAGCGGTGGTGTCCACACAATCACCACAACCGTGGGTGGCGTCACGGACAATATCCCCAAAACCCAAACCACCCCTTTTCACTCACGGGCGAGTAGCGCCGCTCGAGTCCCCGGGATCCGGCCATCGCTCGAGCCAACGAGCGATAGCAGCAGCCGTAGAGCAGCGTCAGCCGGACCCGAGCAGTGGGAGAGCGCACCGTCCCCTCCTCCGCCCGCGACACTTCCAGCTTGGGACTGGTGTGGAGGGTAAAGTGGATGAGGATGCGCAGGAGGAGGAGGAGGCTGAGGAGCATGACATTCCGGAGCTGTAGAGTGTGTGTGAAACCCTGACTGAGGTAGGGCCTGCAAAACTTGGTGTGTGAAGGACGTGTTCCGTCCCTCGCTCAGACTGGGTCCCAGCTTGCACAATATTAACCCAGTGTGACGTCAACGAGATGTAGCGGCCTTGCCCACATGCACTTGTCCACGTGTCTGTGGTTAGGTGGACTTTGGCTGAAACAGCGTTGTTCAGGGCACGTGTGATGTTTTGTGACACGTGGTGGTTATGCAATGCGGGGACGGCACACCGGGAGAAATAGTGGCGGCTGTGGACCGAGTAACGTGGGACAGCTGCCACCATCAGGTCGCGGAATGCTTCTGTCTCAACCAGCCTAAAAGGCAACATTACCAGCGCAAGCAGTCGCGAAATGTTAGCATTTAGAACTGTGGCATGTGGGGTGTTGGCAGTGTATTTGCGCCTGCGTTCAAAGGTTTGCTGAATGGATAACTGAACGCTGCGCTGGGACAAGGACGTGCTTGATGATGGTGTTCTTTCTGCGTAGGCAACTGCAGGTGCAGGAGTGGAGGAGGCTTGTTCTCAGGCAGCATGGACAGGGGATTGGCTCGCATGCACAACCAGCGAAGACGTAGCAGTGACATCAGCAAGCACTGCTCCTTGACTCTGTTGTACTTCCCACAAAGTCGGGTGCTTGGCTGACATGTGCCTGATCATGCTGGTGGTGGTCAGGCTGCTAGTTTTGGTACCCCTGCTGATGCTGGCATGGCAGGTGTTGCAAATGGCCTTTTTAGAATCATCTGGAGCCAACTTAAAAAACTGCCAGTGTCAGAGTTCCGGGTTTTCCAGTTTTCTTTTGAAAGAGCTTGCCCTTTGTTAACATGGAGTTTTCTGTTCTGTTGCCCTACTTCCTGTCCATCTGTTTAAAAGCCGCCCCTAAAGCTTAGTCCAGTGCCTGAGTATACTGCTTCCTGTGTGCTCCTGCCCTGCTGCTTTTGGTTCCTGATTGTTATTCGGATCCTCTTGGAAAACAACCGACACCGACTCTGGACTTCATCTGGTATCATCTAGCTGTGCCCGGACTCCGTTTGCCGTCTTTGGTCGGCACTTCTGCCCGGTTCCTTCCGTTTAATACCACTCTGGACTCACATCACGTACGGACATTTTTGGACTTACCTATTGCCCTTTTGTGTCCCGGCTGCTGCGCATTTAGGGCTTCTGGGGTGATTGCCAGACAGTCCCTGTATAGGGGTTCGGTCTTGGTGGTCTCCCTGGTGGAGTCCGGTGCGCGGTCCCGGGAATTCCCTTTCGCTCCGTCCCTGGAAGGTATTTCCTGTATTTATGTTCTACTGTGTTTTTGTTCCGTTTATGTACATATTTTCTGGTTGCATATTATAAACGTCTTGCACCAAGAACTCGTCTCTGGTTGTCATTGCCCTAACGCAATCGAAATCCTCAATACATACAATAGTATTACAGCCAGACTCGGGAAGACCTAACATTTGTACAGGCACCTTGTGTCATGTTGTTCCGGGGAACAGTTGCCTGACGTCTGCCTGGGGCCACCACTCTGCTTCTTACTGCCTGTTGGGATGCTACGCCTCCCTCCCCCTGTGCACTGCTGTCCTCGCTCTGCATATCCTCCTGCCAGGTTGGGTCAGTTACTGGATCATCCACCACGTCGTCTTCCTCTTCCGCACCCTGCTCCTCCTCCTGACTTCCTGACAATTGTGTCTCATCATCGTCCACCCCTTGTTGAGACACGTTGCCAACTTCGTGAGAACGTGGCTGCTCAAATATTTGGGCATCTGTACATACAATCTCGTCATGGCCCACTTCAACAGGAGCTGGCGAGAGGCCAGAATTTGTGAATGGAAATGTGAACGAACAGCTCTTCCGAGTGTACAAGTGTGGGATCAGTAATGTCCGTGGACGTGTACTCGGCCTGGTGGTAGGAAGGAGGATCAGGTTCTGAAATGTGCGGTGCAGTATCACGGCTACTGACACTTGACCGTGTGGAAGACAGAGTGTTTGTGGTGGTGCCAATCTGACTGGAAGCATTATCCGCTATCCAACTAACAACCTGTTGACACTGGTCTTGGTTCAAGAGCGGTGTACTGCTGCGGTCCCTAAGAATTTGGGACAGGACGTGCGAGCGACTAGATGTGGCCCTTTGTTGTGGCGAAATTAGAGCTTGCACACAACCTCGGTCTCTGCCTGCACCACCATCACGTCCACTTCCTTGTTCGTTGACAACGCCCTTGCGCATTTTGCAATGCTGTGCTGATGTGTATTATTCACTAGACTTGTGCGTTATATCCAAGTTTTTGCAAAACTCACACAAATGCAGCGGAAAGCTGCCACCAACAGGCACACACGTGCGGTTTTTAAATGCAAGCACGGAGGCACTAAGAACCTAACAGGTCTCTATCCAGGGACAACGTGGAGCCTCCCAATTTTTGGCTGCCCTGCCTAAGGGCTATACTACAATAGACCCACTTCCTTCCAATGGGCACTTCAGGTTTACAGGCCCTCATGCACGTCTCTATCCAGGGACAACGTGGAGCCTCCCAATTTTTGGCTGCCCTGCCTAAGGGCTATACTACAATAGACCCACTTCCTTCCAATGGGCACTTCAGGTTTACAGGCCCTCATGCACGTCTCTATCCAGGGACAACGTGGAGCCTCCCAATTTTTGGCTGCCCTGCCTAAGGGCTATACTATAATACACCCACTTCCTTCCAATGGGCACTTCAGGTTTACAGGCCCTCATGCACGTCTCTATCCAGGGACAACGTGGAGCCTCCCAATTTTTGGCTGCCCTGCCTAAGGGCTATTCTACAATAGACCCACTTCCTTCCAATGGGCACTTCAGGTTTACAGGTCCTCATGCACGTCTCTATCCAGGGACAACGTGGAGCCTCCCAATTTTTGGCTGCCCTGCCTAAGGGCTATACTATAATACACCCACTTCCTTCCAATGGGCACTTCAGGTTTACAGGCCCTCATGCACGTCTCTATCCAGGGACAACGTGGAGCCTCCCAATTTTTGGCTGCCCTGCCTAAGGGCTATACTACAATAGACCCACTTCCTTCCAATGGGCACTTCAGGTTTACAGGCCCTCATGCACGTCTCTATCCAGGGACAACGTGGAGCCTCCCAATTTTTGGCTGCCCTGTCTAAGGGCTATACTACAATAGACCCACTTCCTTCCAATGGGCACTTCAGGTTTACAGGCCCTCATGCACGTCTGTATGCAGGGGCATTGGTGAACCTCACAATTTTGGACTGCCCTGGCAAAGGAAAATACTACAAAGACTCACTTCCTCAAAATGGGCACATTAGACTCAAGAGGCCTTCATGTACGTCTCTTCTCAGGGACATCGGAGTGCCACACAATGTTTTCACGTAAAATCTTTCATGTATTAATCTCAAAAAGTAACATACACCAGCTCTATCTCACTATTGCGTATGTGCCCTTAACATTTCTGCCATGAAAAATCATTTTGGGGTCATTTTGGAAGGTTTTCTGGTGAGTCCGTAAAAATGGCGTGAAACGCGGACAAAATTGTTCACAGCTGTGACTTTTGAGTGATAAATGCTTCAAGGGGTCTTCCCCATGCTGTTGCCATGTCATTTGAGCACTCTTCTGAGACTTTTGTGCCATTTTTAGGGTTTCTCCATGCTGCCGGGGGGTCATTTCACAAAAATACTCGGGTCTCCCATAGGATAACATTGGGCTCGTTGCTCGGCCCGAGTACACGAGTATCTTGGGAGGCTCGGCCCGAGCTTCGAGCACCCGAGCTTTTTAGTACTCGCTCATCACTAATCATAAACTGTCAGTACTAACAAAAACAAAAAATCGACAAAAGAAATTTATTTGAAAAAACAGTCCCCAAAACATTTCCTCTTTCACCAATTTATTGTAAGAAAAAAAATAAAGGGGTCCCACGACGACTCTGGACCGTCTAGAATATGGGGGGGAGACACTCAGGGAACGTATCCCCCATTTTCTAGGAGTGCGGACCCTTCATGTGAGGAGTGTGGGTGCAATGAATCTGCACTCACTCTCCCCGGGTCCACAGCAGCAGAGTCCATGTCGTAATGGTTGCTACCAAAGCTGCAATGCCCTGCTCATGAGGTAAGGGTATGCCTAATCAGGAGAACTACTGTAGAGGAAGCTCTGCTCACTGGTATATAGGTGCTCAGAGGTAATAATAGATAAAATTAGTGAGTAACCTCGGCACTCTAAATCTCCCAGACTAAGTCAGTAAGTCCCAATGGATAGTAATGCAAAATCACTCTTTATTGGTCTGTATTAAGAACATTTTTTTTTCATAAGCATATATGTTTTTGTCCAAAACAAGTTACAATTGACGTTTCGGCCTGAGCCTTCGTCAGATTGGACTTATCTGCATGTAATCATGAAAAATGACAATAATCAGTATCACATAAGAGTGAGAGAACAATAACATAAACTCGAACAATGTAGAGGTACAATTGGCATGCAGCAAAAAAATTGCAACACAGCAAGAAATGAAACACATGATACAAATGTCATAATACAGTACAAGGACAATATAGTAATGACAAATATGGGGTCAGAGTAGACTTAGACAGCTCTGGTACGAAAGAGATGTCAATCATAAAGTAACATGTGCAGTGGGTGTAGAGCTACAGTATGCATGGCAGAGCTAATGGGTAGACCGACCATAGAAAAAGAACGGAGAAAAAGTGGAGAAAAAGTGGAGAAAAAGTGGAGAATAAGTGGAGAATAAGTGGAGAAAAAGTGGAGAAAAAGTGGAGAAAAAGTGGAGAAAAAAATGGAGAAACAGTGGAGAAAAAGTGGAGAATAACTGAAGAATAAGTGGAGAATAAGTGGAGAAAAAGTGGAGAAAAAGTGGAGAAAAAGTGAAGAAAAAAATGGAGAAAAAGTGGAGAAAAAAATGGAGAAAAAGTGGAGAATAAGTGGAGAAAAAGTGGAGAATAAGTGGAGAATAAGTGGAGAAAAAGTGGAGAAAAAGTGGAGAAAAAGTGGAGAAAAAAATGGAGAAAAAGTGGAGAAAAAGTGGAGAAAAAGTGGAGAAAAAGTGGAGAAAAAAATGGAGAAACAGTGGAGAAAAAGTGGAGAATAAGTGGAGAATAAGTGGAGAATAAGTGGAGAAAAAGTGGAGAAAAAGTGGAGAAAAAGTGGAGAAAAAAATGGAGAAAAAGTGGAGAATAAGTGGAGAAAAAGTGGAGAATAAGTGGAGAAAAAGTGGAGAAAAAGTGGAGAAAAAGTGGAGAAAAAGTGGAGAAAAAAATGGAGAGAAAGTGGAGAAAAAGTGGAGAATAAATGGAGAAAAAGTGGAGAAAAAGTGGAGAATAAGTGGAGAAAAAAATGGAGAAAAAGTGGAGAATAAATGGAGAAAAAGTGGAGAAAAAGTGGAGAAAAAGTGGAGAAAAAGTGGAGAAAAAGTGGAGAAAAAAATGGAGAAAAAGTGGAGAATAAGTGGAGAAAAAGTGGAGAAAAAGTGGAGAAAAAGTGGAGAAAAAGTGGAGAAAAAAATGGAGAAAAAGTGGAGAAAAAGTGGAGAATAAATGGAGAAAAAGTGGAGAAAAAGTGGAGAATAAGTGGAGAAAAAAATGGAGAAAAAGTGGAGAAAAAGTGGAGAATAAATGGAGAAAAAGTGGAGAAAAAGTGGAGAAAAAGTGGAGAAAAAGTGGAGAATAAGTGGAGAAAAAGTGGAGAAAAAGTGGAGAAAAAAATGGAGAATAAGTGGAGAAAAAGTGGAGAATAAGTGGAGAAAAAGTGGAGAAAAAGTGGAGAAAAAGTGGAGAAAAAGTGGAGAAAAAAATGGAGAGAAAGTGGAGAAAAAGTGGAGAATAAATGGAGAAAAAGTGGAGAAAAGTGGAGAATAAGTGGAGAAAAAAATGGAGAAAAAGTGGAGAATAAATGGAGAAAAAGTGGAGAAAAAGTGGAGAAAAAGTGGAGAAAAAGTGGAGAAAAAAATGGAGAAAAAGTGGAGAATAAGTGGAGAAAAAGTGGAGAAAAAGTGGAGAAAAAGTGGAGAAAAAGTGGAGAAAAAGTGGAGAAAAAAATGGAGAAAAAGTGGAGAAAAAGTGGAGAATAAATGGAGAAAAAGTGGAGAAAAAGTGGAGAATAAGTGGAGAAAAAAATGGAGAAAAAGTGGAGAAAAAGTGGAGAATAAATGGAGAAAAAGTGGAGAAAAAGTGGAGAAAAAGTGGAGAAAAAGTGGAGAAAAAGTGGAGAAAAAAATGGAGAATAAGTGGAGAAAAAGTGGAGAATAAATGGAGAAAAAGTGGAGAAAAAGTGGAGAATAAGTGAAGAAAAAGTGGAGAAAAAGTGGAGAAAAAGTGGAGAAAAAGTGGAGAAAAAGTGGAGAAAAAGTGGAGCACCCTTTGGTGCTTTTCATGTGGCACTAAGGGGTGCTTAGCTTTGTATTTAGCCAAAAAAATGATACAAAAAATGACGTAGGGTTCCCCCTAGTTTTGTAGCCAGCTAGGGTAAAGCAGACGGCTGCAGCCTGCAGACCACAGCTGGCAACCTCACCTTGGCTGGTAATCCAAAACTGAGGGCACCCCACGCTGTTATTTTAAATTAAATAAATAATTTAAAAAAAAAAAACACGTAGGGGTCCCCCAAAATTGGATCACCAGCCAAGGTAAAGCAGACAGCTGGGGCCTGATATTCTCAGACTAGGGAGGTCCATGGTTATTAGACTCTCCCAAGCCTAAAAATAGCAGGCCGCAGCCGCCCCAGAAGTGGCGCATCCATTAGATGCGCCAATCCTGGTGCTTCGCCCCAGCTCATCCCGTGCCCTGGTGCGGTGGCAAACGGGGTAATATATGGGGTTAATACCAGATGTGTAATGTCACCTGGCATCAAGCCCTGGGGTTGGTGAGGTCAGGCGTCTATCAGATACCCGACATCACCAACCCAGTCAGTAATAAAAAAAAATAGACGACAAACACATTTTTATTTGAAAAAACACTCCCCAAAACATTCCCTCTTTAACCAATTTATTAGAAAGAAAAACAAATCCAGGTCTGGTGTAATCCAAGGGGTTGCCATGACGATCCACACTGTCCCAGTCAATGAGGAGCAGGATGTTCCCCATTGGCTGGGAGAGCAATGCAGTGACCTGAGCTAACATCAATGGGTCAGCCCAGGTCACTGCAGGGCATGACAAGTGCTGCTGTCAGCGAGGTACATTACCTGCGCTGATCTCCAGCACACTGACAGCCCCTGTCACTGAGGTCAATGACCGGCGCCTTCACATCAAGTATCGCGAGAGGTCCGTGACGTCACCGCCAGTGTCAGTCTCGGGTCGGAAGCGATAGGTGATGTGACAAGCGGCGGCCATGGAGGACAGTGACAGCGCTGAGGTCGGGATGGCGGGACTTCATCACTGCAGGTAAGCCGAGCGGGGGGGGGTGGTGCGTGTGTGAGAGTGTGTGTGTGTGTGCGTGTGTTGTATATGTATGTATACATGCCGCGGGCAGGAGGGGGCGGAGCGAGATGAGCGGGAAGTGTGGGCTTCCTGCACGTAACTAAGGTGAACATCGGGTTACTAACCAAAGCGCTTTGCTTGGATACCCGATGTTTATCTTGGTTACCAGCTTGTGGCAGGCTGCCAGCGATGGCTCCTGCACACTGTAGCTGGGAGGGAGGGGGGGGTGCGTGAGTGAGAGTGTGTGTGTGTGTGTGTGTGTATATGTGTACATGCCGCGGGCAGGAGGGGGCGGAGTGAGCTGAGCGGGGAAGTGTGGGCTTCCTGCACGTAACTAAGATAAACATCGGGTTACTAACCAAAGCGCTTTGCTTGGATACCAGATGTTTATCTTGGTTACCAGCTTCTGGCAGGCTGCCAGCGATGGCTCCTGCACACTGTAGCTGTAAAAAGCCCTGCTTTTTGCTGCTAGAACCGTTCTCGAACGTATCTAGAACTATCGAGCTTTTGCAAAAAGCTCGAGTTCTAGTTCGATCTCGAACAGCCCCAAAAATCACTAGAGCTTAGAACTGGAGAACCTCGAACCACGAACCGCGCTCAACTCTAGTTACAACTAAACGCAGACCAGATGGAATAGCATGCCGCTGCAAGATGCTGTGGTAGCCATGCTGGTTTAGTATGCCTTCAATTTTGAATAAATTTCCAACAGTGTCACCACCAGCAAAGCACCCCCACACCATCATACCTGCTACTCCATGCTTCACGGTGGGAACCAGGCATGTAGAGTCCATCCGTTCACCTTTTCTACAAAGACACGGTGGTTTGATCCAAACATCTCAAATTTTTACTCATCAGACCACAGCACAGATTTCCACTGGTCTAATGTCCATTCCTTGTGTTCTTTAGCCCAAACAAGTCTCTTCTGCTTGTTGCCTGTCTTTAGCAGTGGTTTCCTAGCAGCTATTTTACCAAGAAGGCCTGCTGCACAAAGTCTCCTCTTAACAGTAGTTGTAGATATGAGAAGGTGTGTCCAAACTTTTGGTCTGTATGGCATGGCTACTTTACTATACCTAGACACAACTTCTTTTCCTATAGCTGCTGCCATTCTCAAGTTAATGGCGGTGGACAGTATATGGGTTGACACACTGTAGAGTCATTAAAAACAGGGTGATCTATTTCAAGTGTTAAAATTAGAATATTATATAAGACCAACTGAAAAAATGATTTTAAACTCAGAAATGATGGCCTACTGAAGAGTTTGTATAATAAATGCACTTAATACTTGGTCGGGGCTCTTTTTGCATGAATTACTGCATGAATGCAGCGTGGCATGGAGGCGATCAGCCTGTCGCACTGCTGAAGAGTTTTCGAAGCCCACCCAAGTTGCATTGATAGCAGCCTTCATCTTATCTGCATTGTTGAGTCTGGAGTCTCTCATCTTCCTCTTGATTATCTATTGGGTTTAGGTCAAGTCAGTTTGCTAGCCAATCAAACACAGTGAGACTGTGGTTATTAAACCAGGTATTGGTCCTTTTGGCAGTGTGGACAGGTGCCAAATCTTGCTGGAAAATTAAATTTCCATCTCCAAAAAACTTGTTGGCAAATGGCAGCATGAAGTGTTCTAAAATTTCCTGGTAGACGGCTGCGCTGACTTTGGTCTTGACAAAACACAGTGGACCTCAACCAGCAGATGACATAGCCCCCCCAAACCATCACTGATTGTGAAAACCTCACACTAGACCTCAAGCAGCTTGGATTGTGGCCTCTCCACTCTTCCTCCAGACTCTAGAACCTTGATTTCTAAATGAAATGCAACATTTACTTTCATCTGAAAACAACACCTTGGACCAATGAGCAATAGTCCAGTTTTTTTTCTCCTTGGCCCATGTAAGAAGCTTGTGGCGTTGTCTATTTGTCATGAGGGGGTTGACACAAGGAATGTGACACTTATTGCCAAAATACTGGATATGTCAGTCTGTGGAGGCTCTTGAAGCACTGACTCCAGCAGCAGGCCACTCCTTGTCAATCTCTCACAAATTTTTAATGTCTTTTTCTTAACAATCGAATGAAGGCTGCGATTATCCCAGTTGATTGTGCACCTTTTCCTACCACACTTTTTCCTTCCATTCACCTATCATTAATATGCTTGGATACAGCACTCTGTGAGCAGCCAGCTTCTTTTGCAATTACTTTTTGTGGCTTATCTTTCTCGTGGAGTGTGTCAGTGACCATTTTCTAGACATCTGTCAAGTTAGCAGTCTTCCTCATGATTGTGTAGCCTGCTGAAAAGACTAAGGGACCATTTTAAATGCTTAGGAAGCCTTTGCAGGAGTGTTTTGTGGTAATTATTCTATTTTTCTGAGATTATGACTTTTGGGTTTTCATTGGCTGTAAGCCATAATCATCAACATTAACAGAAATAAACACTTGAAATAGATCACTCTGTGTGTAGTGACTCTATATAGTTACATAGTTACATAGGTTGAAAAAAGACCTAGGTCCATCTAGTTCAACCTTCCTCCACCAAATCTACATTTTGTCCCTCCCTAAGTCACTTAGAACCAACAATGTTGTGTGTACTGAGGAAATAATTCAGCCCTTTTTAAAAGCTGTTATAGTATCTGCCATTACTATCTCTTGTGATAGGGCATTCCACAGTCTGGCTGCTCTAACTGTAAAGAACCCTTTCCTATTTAGCTGCCAGAATCGCTATTCTTCACACTCGCAGTGTATGCCTGGTCCTTAGTATTGTCTTTGGAAGAAATAAGTCATGTGCAAGTCCTTTATATTGACCACACATGTATTTATACATATAAATGAGATCTCCTCTGAGACGTCTTTTTTCTAAGCTAAACATTTCTAACTTTTTCAACCTCTCATCATATGGGAGGCCTTCCATTTCTTGTAGTAGCCTAGTTAACCACCTTTGAACTAACTCTCCTTCTTAAAATGTGGAGCCCAAAACTGGGCATTTCCCTTTTTGTATTGAATTACTGAAATAAATGGTTTTTTTTATGATATTCTAATTTATTGAGATGCACTTGTATATGAAATATAAATCAGTTAGTTTAAAAATAGTTGTATAGTAGAAGTCTGCTTGCTTGTAAAAAAGTGTACAACCGCCATCATTATAACTAGAGGACAACCTAAATAAAACATAGGCAAACAAACTAAAAACAAAAGAAAAGGAAAAATAATTAAAATGAGTCAGTAAGAGCAAACTACAGAAAAGAAGGGCAACTTAAAATTAATTCAAGTCATTGGGGACCATAGAATTCAAGATGGTAATCCATCTGATTTCTTTTTGAGCCAATATTTTCTTCCATTGGCCCCCACGTTCATGAATCATAACTTTATTAATCCCCCTTGCCTTTAAGAGTGCATAATCACAGTTGTGTACTTGTTTAAAATGATGAGAGCTGGTTTTCAATAAGGCAGTGTCCTCAACTTCTGTTACGGATCTTATATCTAACATATTCCCTAGTTCTTCTCCAGAGTTCTCTATTAGTGAGTCCCATATAGATCTCATTACAGGGACACTTGGCACAGTAGATCACACCAATTGTGCAATTTATGTTGCGTGTAATTTTTAAAGTCTTCATCCCTATTGAGTTATTAAAAGATTCATTGGTGACAAAATGTGCACAGGCAACACGTGGACAACAGGCTGCATCACGACTTTGGAAGTTTAGATCCACAGATGTATTTTGGTTTGCTCATAACAAAATGATTATTGACCAACATATCCCTAAAATGTCTAGATCGACAGTAAGCAAATGCTGGAGTGGTTGGGTATATTGAGTAAGTATGGGATCTAGTTGTAACACACTCCAATGTTTTTTCAGAATTTTCCAGATTTTGTGATCTCTGGAGTGATATTTAAAAATACATCTTGTAATACTTGGTTTCTTAGGTCTATGGCATTGATGGAGTAATTTTAATCAGTCAGAGAACTTGGCTCTAAGGTATCCCTTCTGAATTGTCTTTTCATCATATCTTCGATTTAAAAATTTGTGGGGCAGAAGAAGGATGATTTAATGTTTTATTTTTTATTTTTTTTTATATATATATATTTAAATAAAAAGACATTTTTTTTTATTTTGGTGGTCCGCTTAGTGTACTTGACGCCTCCACTATTCGTTTGCTTCTGCTGTTCTATGCTAATGACCTGTGAATATCAGCGGTCTCCCAACATTTATAGGAACTTCGTCATGACAGTCACAAGGGTCATTTGATGCCCCCAGCTGTCAAGACAATGTCTCGGCAACCCATGATTTCCTCATGGGGCTTACAGAGCACGTTAAATCCTGCTGTCAGAGATTGACAGCAGAATTTAACATGTCAGCAGTCCGCATTAAAGGGGGTTGCATTGATTGGACAGACATCACTTTGGAGGTTCAGGTACGTTCAAGGTCATGAAGGGGTTAAGACCTAAGATATCTAACTTGTGCAGGAGCACTTCCCTGGCTAAAGAGTGCAATATTGATGACCAGAAGAGTGTATTTGCATAACATTAAGAACATATTTAGTGTGTACAAGATACTAAATTTCCCAAGAAAAAAGCCATCTTCTCTTTTCTGTGCATAAGAAGTCCCATTTTCTCTGAAAACCACTGATTTTTTTTTTTTAACTAAGCTGAATATTTACCTTGTGTGATTTCTGGATGGTTACAGATGGGCATATGTTTGGATACTAAGAAAGGAAATATAAATAAATTCCATTTTACCTTTCAAACATCAATTTTATCTTTCACTACAAGAGATGATTGAAATGTTGTGAAACGTTGGGATATTTAGTATGCAAAATGTCATTGAGTTGCTTAATTAGTCTCTAGCAGATGTGGGCAAATTTTTTGGGTTGAATTTAGTTTTACTCAAATGTTGCAAAAAAACAAAATTCTCCAGAATATTTTTTTTTGTAATTTGCTTCACCCTAATTAGCAAATTAATAGGCAAACACAAAAAGGTTAAAAAAGTCTAATTCCTCACCACTCACCTGTCCCGGCACCCCCACAACCTCCAGTGCCTACATGCGGTTCTTAGGGTTTCTTTTCCCAAAGCTGGAAACCTCAATCTAGTACTGAACTTTGGCCATGACCACGCTTTGGAGGTTATCATGACTTTCCTCAACATGGTATGATATAGTGTGGTCTCCAAAGTCTGGTCATGTCCAGAAGTCCTGTTCTAAAGTGAACAATAAAGGAGAGCCCTACACTTCCAGACAGTAGATCCCAAGTAGGATTCTATAGCATAATGCAGTAGATATAAACCATGGCACTTAGATGCAAAAAGGAAAGGAGATTTTAATGAATAACAGCAATCCAGAAAATTAGACATTTAGGTCTATACCTCCCTACATCTCTGCCTTTATCTCTGTCTATCACCCTACCCGTTCTCTACGCTCTGCAAATGACTTTCGACTAACATCCACACTAACTTGAACCTCCCACTCCCAGATTAAAAGACTTCTTCCAAGCTCCACCAGTCCTCTGGAACGCTCCACCTCAAGAAGTTAGGACGAATCACAACTTACTCAGCTTCAGACGCACCCTAAAAATGCATCTTTTTAGGACGGCCTATCACACTCCCTAGCTGAACTAAATTCACATAGTCCCTCCACAACTGATCAGAAAATAACCCCACGTCAAACTCCACTGCACCCAAATGCATCTCAAGGTTCTGGCCAACTGGTCCAGCCAGGCATTATCTATCCCCCACTGCCTTGAGATGGCTGGATTGTCATTGTAAATAAGCACCTACACCTTGTCCCCCCACCCCATTGGAGATTAAGCAGGGTTGTCTTTTTTTCCTCGAATTATTGTATTTTCTATAACTGTTACTTATTTGTATATGATCCTCCTGAATTGTAAAGCGCTGCAGAATGTGTTGGCACTTTAGAAATAAAGATGATGATGATGATGATGATTATTATTATTATTATTATTATTATTATACTGTAGACCTTCATCAGTGTACATATTGCCTAACATAATTGCCTGGTCCAGAATTACAGCACTAAGTCAGAAATGCGGAATCCCCTATTGCATGTCAGATGAGCTCCTTCATCCTTTATAAATATCAGTGGATTCATGAGCTGCTGATGTGGAGCCCACCTGCAGTAGTTGCCCCAGGGACATCATTCCACCTTCAGGGACGCCACAGGGTCTTCACTTTGGTATTTCTGGCAACAGGTAAGTTTGTTTTTATTATTGTGACGCCACTCACGGTTTGCGGTCAGGGTTATCGGTGACCGCCACTGCAGGTTTAATGAGCGTCTGGGGCTGATGGGGTCTGCAGTCGGATGGTGTGGTCTCCCTTGAGTGAGACTGGCCCCAGGGGCTCGGGTGTGCAGAACAACAGGTCCCAGAATAACTCAGTCAGTCCAAAATGTCTTTCAACGGATCTTTACTCACTTTTAGGTGTTTTGTGAGGTACCCGGGCGATACTGAGATTAAACCAGGTGAAACCAGGTACCCATTAGGCCGGTCTAAGGGTAACCATTAACTTGCCTTCCTAGCACTTCTTGTTTCGGATAACCCCTGACTTGAAGTACCGTGGGATTCATCTAGAAAAGTCGCTACTGCCTTTTCTCCCCTTTTTGGCCCTTTTGCCAGCAGTGTGGACCAAGTGAGATGGCTCCAGGCACGATTCCCCTTATGGGCCCCCTCATTGCTACTGAGGCACGGACTCTAGATGGTTGGTGAGGGACTTGTAGTTCCCCTCACCGGCAGGTTTAGCAGATCAATAAATGGACGTCTACTCTAGAGACCTGTTCTCTATGCGTGCCTAGTCACCAGGAGTTCCCATACTCGACTGACTGACTCCCTCAGGGTCTTTCTGACTGAATTCTGGTAACCGTTCTCCCCCGCTTACTTCACATTCAGGGTCTCACTAGAGTGTGCACGCGCCTGCGTCTCCTAGCAAATGGCGCTCACTGCTACCAGACTGGCTCACTCCTCTTCTTTCCTGACAACCTCTGCAACTTTAGCTCCCAGCCCCTCCACTACACCCCTTGATGAGATGTAGAGGCAAGCCCCCTCTTGGGTCTGCCCAAGGGTCCCCTCTCAAGGTGTGGGAGACCTGGTTGCTGTGTGTCTGTGCGTACACACCCTATTCCAGCCTGTAGGATTACCTGGAAGTACTGTCCCAGCATGGGTGCAGTACTCAGTGGTGCCTGACCAGGTCAGGGGCGCCACACTAACCCATGAGGAGCAAGGATAATTGTGAATAACAGTCTCTAAATATCACTGTGGATGATGTAGATGCTTAATTAAAAAATAACTTTGCTTTAATTTATTAAATTGCACTTGGGATTGTAAACTGTTAATTGCATGTCATCTTTAACTGTATAAAGACTAGAGATGAGCGATGTTCGAGGTTCGCCAATTTCATGTTCGAGTGATTTTGGGTGATGTTCGAGTCGTTCGACGAACTCGAGCCTTTTGCTAAAAGCTCGACAGTTCGAGTAACGTTCGAGAACGGTTTGATCAACAAAAAGCCTAGCTAGTTACTAGCTGGCTTTTCACTGTAATAGTGTGAGTCACTGTGAATCACGCTATTATCAAAATTCAGCGTATAGTGTGCGGGGGGGTCGGAGTTTAGATCAGTGCTGCTGCAGAGTGGTGAGAGAATGCTGATCTCCAATTTTTTTTTCCCCTAACCGTGCGTACAGTGGGGCGGGCCAGGCTGTCAGCAAATCACAGAGACACACACTGCAAAGTGGATTTTTGCCAGACAAGCAAGGGCATGTGTCATAGGCTGTGCTTGTCACATGTCCTTGCCTTATAAGACATGGTCATTTTCCCCGTCGCCGCCATTATCTCTCTGCTGCATGTGGGTGACAGTCATCGCTCCCGCTGCTGCTGCTGTGTGCGCTATAGAGATACAGTGCAATCTACACAGCGCTTTATGGATTAGGGACTACTGGTTATTTCAGCCCTTTTCAGGGCTGATTTACAGGCATTCATAGCCATAGCTTCAAGGCAGGTCCGTGCAAACGCTGTGTAGGCCTTTACATAACAGTGTCTGGCTACCTCAGCCCAGGTAATTCCTTGCTGCATTTTTTTATTAGCAGGGATAGAAAGTGAGGCTTCCTTTGTTGTCCTGCTACCTAGAGCACCTGTGCAATCTACCCACCTGCCCATTTTTGCCACGCTATTTTATTTTCCCAAAGAGCTGAAACTTTTTGGGGCATCCTAAAAGTGTCTGGAATACTAAGTTAGTGTTCCTTTGCTGTCCACTGACCCACTCACCCATGCATTCTACCCACCTGCCCAGTTTTTGCTCCGCAATTCTAATTGCAAACTGTGCTGCCACTGTTAGGGGCATACTAAAATTGTCTGGGATGCTACCTTAGTGTTCCTTTGCTGCCAATTATGGTACAACACCTGTGAATGCTACACACCTGTCCATTTTTGCTTTGCAATTCTAATTGCAAACTGTGCTGCCACTGTTAGGGGCATACTAAAATTGACTGGGATAGTCAGTGTTGGTTCTTCAGCTGTCAATAAAGCTAGACCACCTCTGCATGGTACACCCCTGTCCATTTTTAGCTACCCAATGCTAAAAGCAAACTGTGCTGCCACTTTTAGGGGCATACTAAAATTGTCTGGAATAGTCAGTGTTAGTTCTTCAGCTGTCAATAAAGCTAGACAACCTCTGCATGGTACACACCTGTCCATTTTTAGCTACCCAATTCTAAAAGTAAACTGTGCTGCCACTGTTAGGGGCATACTAAAATTGTCTGGAATAGTCAGTGTTGGTTCTTCAGCTGTCAATAAAGCTAGACCACCTCTGCAATCTACACCACCTCTCCATTTTTGCTACCACATTTTAAGTGTCCAATCTTGCTGCTAACAAAATGAGTGGCAAAAGGACAGATGCTGGTGGAAAGGTGAACAGGCGTATTGGAAAAGGAAAAAAAGTTTGTGTCCATGGAGTAGGTGGGAAAGCTACATTAACATCTGCTGAAGAAAGCCCATCTTCCAGCAAAAGTAAGATGTCTACTACTTTCCGTGGACAATCAAATGTGCTACCTTTCTTACGGAACCGAACAACTGTAACAAAGCTAGATGATGCACAAAAAAAGAACATACTTGAATGGATCTCAAGTGCTCCAACAAGTGGCCTCTCCTCCACCTCAACTTCAACATCAAAAAAACAACAGTCCTCTGAGTTGTCACGCCAATCGCACTTGCTTTCTCCCAGCTCTCAAGTCTCCACCCGCCCTGCAGAGTATGGTGTAACAGAGATGGCTGAGTCTGCAGAGCTGTTCAGTCACACTATAGCCTGGGAATCAGGGGTCTGCTCCTAAGCTATAGTGAGCACAGAACAGGAAATTTTCTGCAGTAATGCCCAGAAGCCTTGTGAGTCAGATTCAGGCCCTGATGACCAAGTTTCTGAGCATAATATAGACCCTCATTCCCAAACTGTAACACCTGTTGGTGGAGACAATGAGGAACATACTGATGCGAAGACGCAGATACCTGATTGGGATGACAACTTAACTATTCTGTCGGGGCAGGAAGAGGTTAGGTCTGAGGGTGAGGGGAGTGCAAACACAACGCTTGATGATGAAGTTCTACATCCCACTTACTGTCAACCCACAGTCAGGCACTCGAGGAGGTCACCAGAGGCAGTGGAGGAGGATGCGACTGACGACAAAGTTACCTTGCACCTTCCTGGACAGAGTCAGAGTACTGGAAGCACTTCAACAACTGCATCCTTTGCCACAACTCTTCCTCTGAGCACAAGTCAGGGTGGCTCTGCAGGTCGCGTGGGCTCTAAACCTTGCCTAGCCTGGTCCTTTATTGACATCGCAAAGGATCTCCCAAATCATATGATCTGTAAGATTTGTCGCCAATCTATAAGTAGAGGCCAAAACCTCACTAGTTTGACAACTTCTTCCATGAATCGTCACATGAATAACAAGCAAAAGTCACAGTGGGAAGCTGACCATGCTACAATGCGGCCTAGCAGAGCGGGCAAACCACCGTCTGCCCCTTCAAGTTAATTTGCGCGCTCTTCATCCTCTATGACTGTGGGGACAGCTGTCACACATGTTTTTCCACAAAGACCTTCCACCTCTTTAACCATAACAGGCAGTTTGCTTGGCAGGTCATCAGTTGTTTTGGAAGGGGAAACAAGTGCTGGTGTAGAGCTCTCTCAGACATCAAGAGCACCAACTTTGGATGAAGGCAACATCATGTCTCTGCCTGCACTTTCCTCACAGACCTGCAGTTTTCCAGGGACACCCTACTCAACACCGTCTCCACACAGCAGCCAGATCTCGGTCCCTCAGATGTGGACAAATAAAAGGCCATTTGCTTCGAGCCATGACAAAGCTAAGAGGTTGACATTCAACCTCTGTAAGCTCTTGGCTACAGAAATGCTGCCTTTCTGCCTGAGAACACAGGGGATTTTTGAGATCTTATGTCAGTCGCAGTGCCCCAGTACCAGATGCCCAGTCGCCACTACATCTCCAAGAAAGGTCTGCGTGCGCTACACCAGCATGTCGCACACAACATCACCGCTTCCTTGAGAAACTCTGTGTGTGACAGGGTGCATTTAATCATCGATACTTGGACCATTAAGCATGGACAGGGGTGTTACATGTTGCTGACTGAGCACTGGGTAACTATGGTGAGAGATGGAGAAGGGTCTACAGAACAAGTCTTGCCGTCCCCACGACTTGTGCGTCAATGCTCTGTATGTAGAAGTTCCTCCACTGCTTCTGCCTCCTCAACTCCGTCTGGGTCCTCCATCTCCGCCAAAAGCCTTCCTGGTCAGGCCACCAGCGTTGTAACTGCGCACAAGGAATGCCGCACACCTCCTTACTATGCTGGCAGAAGAGCTCAACGGCATCAGGCGGTCTTTACCTTGAAATGTCTTGGAAATTAGAGTCACACAGCTGAGGAGTTGTGGTCAGCTCTTGCAAGGGAGTTTACTAAATGGTTGTCTCCACCCAACCTGCAGACAGGGAAGGCCGTGTGCGACAATGCTGCAAACCTGGGTGCGGCCCTACGCCGGGGCAAGGTGACACACGTGCCTTGTATGGCTCACGTGTTGAACCTTGTTGTCCAGCAATTTTTAACCCACTATCCCGGCCTAGATGGGCTTCTGCACAGGGCACGGTCACTCTCTGCTCACTTCCAACGTTCAACCGCCGCAGCTGACCGACTTGCATCACTCCAGAAGCCTTTCAGCCTGCCGGTTCATCGCCTGAAATGCGATGTGCCGACACGCTGGAATTCGACTCTCCACATGTTGCAGCGACTGTGGCAGCACCACTGAGCCCTGGTGCAATACGTTATGACGTATAGCCTGGGCCAACGAGATGCAGAGGTGGGGCAGATCACACTGCTGGAGTAGTCTGAGATCAAGGACCTATGCACTCTTCTGCACACTTTTGACATGGCGACGAATATGTTTAGCGCTGACATTGCCATTATCAGCATGACAATTCCAGTCATTTACATGCTGGAGCACACGCTAAACACTATTCGGAGTCAGGGGGTGGGACAAGAGGAAGGGGAGGAAGTACAGGAGGATTCATATGCGCAAGTGATACCAACATCTACAAGGTACAGACGTTCAGCATCACCAAGGCGGCAGGCATGGGATGGTGGGGGAGAGTTATTAACAAGGGTGCATGGTAGCAGCCAAAATGTCGAGGAAGGTGCAGGAGACCAGGAAGAAATGGAAGACAAACTCTCGATGGGCATGGAAGACTCAGCACATGAGGGAGACCTTGGTCAAATTTCGGTTGAACGAGGTTGGGGGGAGATGTCAGAGGACGAAAGCACGGTTATCACCTCGCTACCACAAACACAGCGAGGACTTGGTCCGCATGGATGCGCAAGACACATGAGCACCTTCTTGCTGCACTACCTGCAACATGACCCTCAGATTGTCTGAATTAGAAGTAATGATGACTACTGGGTTGCCACACTATTAGATCCCCGGTACAAGTCCAAATCTGGCGAAATAATTCCAGCCATAGAAAGGGACACACGTATGCAGGAATATCAGCAGAAGATGTTACTCAATCTTAGCTCGGCTTTTCCACCAAACACCAGTGGTGCACGGAGTGAATCTCACAGCTGTAACTTGACAAGCATGGGACTGTCTCATCATTATCAGTCAAACCGTACCAGCAACACCATATCTGTTGCTGGTAACAGCAATTTTATGGAATTGTTTCACAATTTGTGTAGGCCATCTAATGCAAAGCCACAAGAGACAAGAAGTCTGACACATAGTCAACGGCTGGAGAGGATGATACAGGAGTATCTCCAAATGAACATCGATGCCATAGCTTTGCAACTTAATCCTTGTTCTTTTAGGGCTTCAAATCTTGAAAAATGGCCTGAGCTCGCCACTTACGCCTTGGAGATCTTGTTGTGTCCCGCAGCCAGCGTTGTCTCTGAAAATGTCTTCAGTGCTGCTGGGTGTGTGCTGACAGATAAGCGCACGTGACTGTTCAGTGACAATGTGGACAGACTAATGTTCATCAAGATGAACAAGTCATGGATCCGCAAGGACTTTGCTACCCCTGTGTCATCCTGGGGAGAGTAAAGGCTAGCGTATTTTTGACTGTGCTTAATGCAAATCAACCTGCCAAATTTGCAACTGGGGCACAAGTGATGCCACTGAAGTGGTTTCTGTGGGGCCAAATTTTGGGAAAAAAGGGGGACTTTGCTTGGAGTCCCCTTGCTATGTTTTTAAAAATGAGCCAAGATGAACAAGTCACTGATCAGCAAGGACTTTACTATCTACCCCGATGTCATCCTGGTGACAGTTAAGGCCGGCGTATTTTTGACTGTGCTTGATGCAAACCTACCTGTCAAGTTTGCAACTGGGGGACAACTGATGCCACTGAAGTGGTGTGTGTGGCCCAATTTTTGGAAAAAAGGGAGACTCAGGTTGGAGTACCCTTGATGTGTTTTATATGATTTTAGAAAGGCATGACATGCCTATATCTGTGTCTCCTTCTCTTTTTCCTCATCCAGCTGTTTGGTTTTCGCATGAGTATATGTCCTTGTCACTTTCCCATGTGTTAGTGGTGTCTTGGGAGTTCTTTGTCACCTTTTGGACACCTTTGAAGGTGTTTTCTATGTGTTTTTATGTGTTTGTGTTTGCCTCCCATTATTTTCAATGGGGTTCGAGAGGTTCGTCGAACGGTTCGTTGAACGTTAGTCGAACGGGGCCTCCGTTCGACGAACCGAATTCGAGCCTTCAGAGGTTTGCTCATCTCTATTAAAGACATTTATGGTATGGCTAGACAAAGCTGACAGTGAAGAATATACTTTAGATAAGGCAGTATGCATCAAATATCTCCATTTTGATAAGTCACTTGCATGTCTAGAAATAAAAAATAGAACATTAATGTTTGCTTTTAAAATACAGTATACACTGTGTGCAGAATTATTAGACAAGTGAGTATTTTGATCACATGATAATTTTTATATATATTGTCCTACTCCAAGCTGTTTCGGCTTGTGAGCCAACTACCACATAAGTAAATCAGATGATGTGCATCTCTGTAATGAGGAGGGGTGTGGTGCAATGACATCAACACCCTATACAAGGTGTGCTTAATTATTAGACAACTTCATTTCTTTTGACAAAATGGGTCAGAAGAGAGATTTGACAGGCTCTGAAAAGTCCAAAATTGTGAAATGTCTTGCACAGGGATGCAGCAGTCTTGAAAATGCCAAACTTTTGAAGCGTGATCACCGAACAATCAAGACAATCAAGCGTTTCATGGCAAATAGCCAACAGGGTCGCAAGAAGCGTGTTGAGGAAAATAACTGCCCATGAATTAAGGAAAATCAAGCGTGAAGCTGCCAAACTACCATTTCCCACCAGTTTGGCCATATTTCAGAGCTGCAAAGTTACTGCAGTATCAAAAAACACAAGGTGTGCCATACTCAGGGACATACCCAAGGTAAGGAAGGCTGAAAAATGAGCACCTTTGAACAAGAAACATAAGATAAAACGTCCAAGACTGGGCCAAAAAATATCTTAAGAATGATTTTTCAAAGGTTTTATGGACTGATGAAATGAGAGTGACTCTTGATGGGCCAGATGAATGGGCCAGAGGCTGGATCAGTAAAGGGCAGAGAGCTCCACTCCGACTCAGACGCCAGCAAGGTGGAGGTGTGGTACTGGTATGGGCTGGTATCATCAAAGATGAACTTCTGGAACCATTAAAGATGGAGTAAAGCTCATCTCCCAGACCTACTGCCAGTTTCTGGAAGCCAACTTCTTCAAGCAGTGGTACAGGAAGGAGTTGGCATCGTTCAAGAAAAACATGATTTTCATGCAGGACAATGCTTCATCACATGCATCCAACTACTCCACAGCGTGGCTGGCCAGTAAAGTTCTAAAAGATGAAAAATAATGACATGGCCCCCTTGATCACCTGATCTGAACCACATAGAGAACCTGTGGTCCATCATAAAATGTGAGATCTACAGGGAGGGAAAACAGTACACCTCTCGGAACAGTGTCTGGGAGGCTGTGGTGGCTGCTTCACGCAATGTTGATCGTAAATAGATCAAGCAATTGACAGGATCTATGGATGGTAGGCTGTTGAGTGTCATCATAAAGAAAGGTGGCTATATTGGTCACAAATTTTTGGGGGTTTTATTTTTGCATGTCAGAAATGTTTATTTCTAAATTTTGTGCACTTATATTGGTTTACCTGGAAAAATAAACAAGTGACATGGAAATACATTTGGTTTTTATTAAGTTGCCTAATAATTCTGCACAGTAATAGTTACCTGCACAAACAGATATCCTCCTAAGATAGCCAAATCTAAAGAAAACCTACTCTATTTTCCAAAAATATTAAGCTTTGATATTTATGATTCCTCTAAAATACAACTTGCCTAATAATTCTGAACACGGTGTATGCACTAAAGTATTAATTCCTGTAGAAAAGCATAGACCAATGGGCTATGTACAGTGCAATTTAGAAATATTTTTTACAATGTTTTTGTTACATCTAACCTCAAAAAATGACATTTCCAATAATTTTTTTTTATATTTTGCTTACATATACAGCATATATGGTTGGAAAAAAAACACAATTTCATTTACAATATATTTGTTGTTTACATATGTTTGAAAAACACAAAGTGTGTGTGAGTGGCAGACATACAAAATTGAAATTTATTTCCCTTTTGTAATTTCTACACCGTAACAGTTAATGAAAGAGTAGTATGCCTACCAGTTACCTGTAAAACTCATTAGCTACATTCATGAAATTCGTATTTTAATATTAACATTTTTCATCCATCCTGACATGGATTTTCACTATCCTCAAAGCTAGTAGATTTATTTAATGATATACAATATGCAGTTTGAATTTGGAAATCTGGTGACATTTTGTAATACTTTTAAAATCTCATATAAAGGTCAGTGTATCACCGAAAATCTACGTAATATAATGTGAGATTTGAAAAAATCCAAAATGCCAATGTGCTTGAGCTCAAAAGTTCGTTTTACTTGTACTTGTAAATGAATCATTCTCATATCTTAAGATATGTATGGGAATAACACTGAGTAGAAGCTCAATGCTTAGCTTAGTAAGAGAAAGGAATGTCAAATGTCTGTTCTGCAAAGAACAGATTGAATTGTATTGCAAATACTACTGGTTCTTTCATTTCCAGGTTCACGGTAACAAAAAAGGTATAAAAAATTAATTTGCCACTTCAAGAAAATCTGGATTCACCAGTAGTATTGGGAAATATTATATCATGTCCTTACGTTGCCTCCAACAAATCTCTAATTAAACAGGTCTGCAAGGGTAACAGTGTTTGGAAAGTAAGGGGTGATTTTTATATATTTTCGATCCCTGAACTCAGTAAAAATATTGAAAACATGTTATGTTGTAAAGTTTTTCCACAAATACTGACTCCATGGGCTTTTTCTTGCACCATGCTTTGACCCCTTTCTGTGACTTTTGGTGGATGATTTTGGTGTCGTACGTTAGAATTTTAATGACTGCTCTGCTACGATTGGCTGCTATGGGGAGAGAACATTTTCATAATCCAGCTTCATTTTGGCATGCCTATGATCTGGAGGCATCCGCAAAATAAAAGCAATGACTGCTACTTTTGTATGTGCAACTTGAAGGAATTCAACCTTAAAAATACTAAGGAAATTGTAGACCTTGGACCTCCTGTCAATAATTTGCCCTGTGCTTCACAGTCCAGTAATACCTGTACCTTAACTTCTGGAGAAACTTCAAGATACACCTGATTCAAAAGATTCAGAACATGAGGAGCAGTCAGTTTTCTGACGAAGACTTTTAAGATAGTCCCAACAAGCCACAGCTTTTTTCACAGCTTGAATTAAACTATATAGTTATAGACTTGGACCTTTCTAAATAGTTCTACATAACTTTTAGACTCTAGACTAAAGGAAAAGATCCTGCTAGTACCAGGTACCTGTTTGTTATGGTACAGAAGCAGAGAAGAAGTGCATACTTTTCTCAAGACAATGTTCTAGTGTATTGCAGTAATGTTCCTGGGCCTATACAAAAAATGTATTATTGACTACAATGTGAGTGAGTGGAGACTTCATTAATTCAGCCCAAAAAAATCTGAAAGCTGTGGTACTGCAAAATTGCAGCAAGTATTCTTCAGGATATGTAGGGCATGTTATGTAATTGTAGGAAAGCTATAAAAATTTAGACTTTACTCTCAATAAACTTAACTACAAGGATCAAGGATAAGAAATATGTGGTAATCTGAACATTCATTCTTTGCTCCTTGGACAGCAAGGAGGATAACCAAAGTACCCATGCTTGTTGTGCTAATAGGACAGCCGTGATAGGACTCATCACTGGAGCCAACATTGTTGGCTAAAGACAACATCTTTGCAACTTGGACTGAAGAACATAGTTGCAGACATTTAGTCAAACCCAATAAGATTCTACTGCCACACTCCACATTAAGCTTGAACTGATGAAGCCGATTGTGAAAGTTCGACAGTAAGAGAGACTTTTAAGTAAATGTGTACCAAGTTTTAGGGACTCTCCAAAGCAAAACTTAAAGGCATTTTGTGGATCAGAATATTTGGAAACTCATGAAAAAAAAGGAATACTGTTCAGGAAAGAGCTTGAGATTATTTTACAGAAGTCATGAAGAAATTTCTAGGTAACAACAAAGATCCAAATTTAAGTCCATTGTGGAGAACATGCTGAAATGTTTCAAATCCATAGGTTGTCTAATGAATTTGAAGTTACATTTCTTACATTCCCATTTGGACAACTTTCCTGAAAATCTTGGTGCTGTTAGCAAAGAGCAAGGAGAAAGATTTGATCAGGATATCAAGGAGATGGAATGACCATACCATGGTAGAGAAAAGTTTTTAAGAGAGGCTTTGAAGAGAAAAGTAAAATGTTCAAGAATACATTTTCAATATAGTTGCTGATGTTCAGTAAATTTATGTAATAATAAGTGTGTTACAGCCTGATGTGACCTCGGGGAAATTCGGGATCAGAAGCTCGCACCATTCAGTTAATCGCAGATCCTCTTTTGTGCCCTCTCATCATTTACCCTAAGTTAGAACTTATTTAATTTGAACAGAAGGGGTTCTGGGCTTTTTTATCCTGCTGTGTTTAAACTTGTAGTTGTAATTGCAGCAGCTACCACTCTCTTCTGCTATATATATCCACTCCTCACTCCACCCTATGCTGGCTATAGAGCTGACATGAGAAGAAGCTGTCTTTGAAGAAATCAGAGGTGATCTTTCCAGCATAGGATGATGACGAGTCGGGGTACTATGTTGTATTTGTTTCCCTTGTCTGTTCCCCTTCTTTGTGTTCTCTTTATCACAGATGTAAGACTAGTTTCTTGCTGGCCTGTGCAATAGACAGGGCTAGTCTAGGGTCAGCCAGGGCATAGCAATGTGATCGTGCACAGTGAGAACAACCCATGTAGGGATATTAGAGAGCTCAGGAATCAGCCATCGGTGAGTTCATGTGGTTACCCCTCCCCTTATTGTCAGGGCCTTCCATTACATTTTCCATGGTGTACGCCAGCAAGACAATTAAAATATGTAATATTGTTAACATTTTTGGATACAATAAAGATTTTCTGTTCATCTCACTTGTTTGTAAATTTGCACGTGTTTTTTGGCAAATCCATAGATGATAGTTAAAAATATTTTTAAACTAAAAAATAAATTTTAAATAAGGGCATAAGAAAACATAATAATTAGGGATGATCGAATACCAAAATATCTGCTTCGACGAATATCCGACGAATATGTCAGCAAGCACTATTCGACTATTCGCGAATATTCGATGTGCAATATAAGTCTATGGGAAACTCGAATAATTTCACGTTGGACCTAACGGTGAGCTTCGGTGACTGAGGAAAAGGATGAAATTGATGGAAAAAGGCAGAAACAGTATGGGCACAGCCTGTAGAAGGTGCATGACTGCATTTCTGGTATCTTGGAATAACGTGCTCAGAGCGGCATGCGGCGTTTACTTAGTCGCCAGAACAGCTCTCAAACCAAAGTAATCGCTTTTTTATCAAAACGAAGGCAGGTCTTTCGGTCTCTCTCTCTGTCTGTCTGTCTCTCCTTCTCCCCCCCTCTCTCGTACTCACCGATCACTGACCGATCACCAACGCGGCACTGCACGGCTGTCACACTGCTCCGGTGGCTTATCCAGCTTTTGAAAATGCCGGCTGCTCATTATTCCATCTCATATTCCTTGCTTCCCCCGCCCACCGGCGCCTATAATTGCTTGCACTCAGACGTGCCCCCACGCTGAGTGACAGCTGTCTCACTGCAACCAATCACAGACGCCGGTTGGCGGGTTATGCTGTGCAGTAAAATAAATAAATAAATAATTTAAAAAAAACGGCGTTTGGTCCCCCCAAGTTTTGATACCAGCCAAGATAAAGCCACATGGCTGAAGGCTGGTATTCTCAAGATGGGGAGCCCCATAGTATGGGGAGCCCTCCAGCCTAAAAATATCAGCCAGCAGCCGTCTGGAATTGTCGCATCCATTAGATGCGACAGTCCCGGGACTCTACCGGGCTCTTCCCGAATTGCCCTGGTGTGGTGGCAATCGGGGAAATAAGGAGTAAATGGCAGCCCATAGCTGCCACTTAGTCCTAGGTTAATCATGGCAGGCGTCTATGAGACACCCCCAATGATTAACCTGTAAGTGAAAGTAAATAAACACGTACACCCGAAAAAAACCTTTATTTGGAATAAAAGTCGAAAAAAACCCACCCTCTTCCACCACTTTATTAAAATCCTGTGATTCTCACGAGGTCCCGCAATGCATCCAGCTCTGCTACATGAAGCTGACAAGAGCAGCCGTAGAACACTGCCACTCTCTGTCAACTCTATGCAGCAACTGAAGTGAGCTGCACAATCAGCGGTGATATCACTCAGGTCCTCTTCCTCAGAGCTGTAGCCGCGGGTCACCTGAGTGACAGCACTGCTGATCGCGCGGCTTACTTCAGTCACTCAGGGGATTTGTGGTCACCGGTGAGTCCTTTACCTGTGATCACAATTCAGGCCGTGGCACACAGACAGAGCCGCACGATGACAATGAAGTTGGGTGAAGTTCATCCAAGTTCAGTCTGATCAGGTGGCTATGTCTCTCAGCCAGCCATGTTGTATGGGGATGTAGCAGAGCTGAGTGGGAACGCACTGTCAAAAATACATCCAAAATGCTGATCGGGAATGTTTTCACTCACTGAGAGCAAGCAGAGATGGTGGGGAATGTTTCCATTCACTGACAGCAAGCAGACGTGTTGGGGAATTTTTCCATTCAGTGACAGAAAGCAGAGATGATGGGGAATGTTTCCACTCACTGACAGCAAGCAGAGATGGAGGGGAATGTTTCCATTCACTGACAGTAAGCACAGTTGGTGGGGAATATTTCCATTCACTGACAGCAAGCTGATGTGTTGAGGAATGTTTCCATTCACTGACCGCAAGCAGAGATGATGGGAAATTTTCCCGCTCAGTGACAGCAAGCAGACGAGTTGGTGAATGTTTTCATTCATTGACAACAAGCAAAGATGGTGGGCAATGTTTCCATTCACTGACAGCAAGCAGACATGTTGGGGAATGTTTCCATTCAATGACAGTAAGCAGAGATGATGGGGAATGTTTCTATTTATTGACAGCAAGCAGAGATGATGGGGAATGTTTCTATTTATTGACAGCAAGCAGAGCATGGAGCATGGCTGGCTGAGAGACAGAGCAGCACGATCAGAATGAACTCGGATGAACTTCACCCGACTTCATTGTCATCGTGCGTCTCTGTCTGTGTGCCGCGGCCTGATTTGCGATAACAGGTGAAGGACTCACCGGTGGCCGCAAATCCCCTGAGTGACTGAAGTGAGCTGCGTGTCCAGCTGCAGTCCTCCACCTGAGAGCGGTGGCCACGGGTCACCTGAGTGACGTCATCGCTAATTGCGCGGCTCACTTCAGTTGCTGCGTGGACCTCACAGGAGCGGCGGTGTTCTACGGCCACTCCTGTCAGCTTCATGTATGCGTCGTGGAAGCCCGTGAGAATTACGTCGGACCTGGAGGGGTATTTAGGGATTTTAATAAAGAGGTGTAAGAGGGTGGGATTTTTTTGTCTTTTATTCCAAATAAAGGATTTTTTAGGGTGTATGTGTTTATTTACTTTCACTTACAGGTTAATCATTGGGTGTGTCTCATAGACGCCTGCCATGATTAACCTGGGACTTAGCGGCAGCTATGGGCTGCCATTAACTCCTTATATCCCCGATTGTCACCGCACCAGGGCAATTTGGGATGAGCCGGGTAGAGTCCCGGGACTGTTGCATATAATGGATACAGCAATTCCGGGCGGCTGCTGGCTGATATTTTTAGTCTGGGGGCTCCCCATAACATGGGGCTCCCCATCCTGAGAATTCCAGCCTTCAGCCGTGTGGCTTTGTCTTGGCTGGTATCAAAATTTGGGGGGATTATACGCCAGTTTTTAAATTATTTATTTATTTACTGCACTACATAGACCTGCCCACTGGCGGCTGTGATTGGTTTCAGTGAGACAGCTGTCACTCAGCGTGGGGGCGAGTCTAACTGCAACCAATCAAAAGCGCTGGTGGGTGGAGAAAGCAGGGAATACGAGATGGAATAATGAGCGACCGGCATTTTCAAAAGCAGGAGAAGCCGCCGGAGCAGTGTGACAGCCGTGCAGCGCCGTGCCAGTGATCGGTCATCGGTGAGTACGAAAGAGGGGTGGAGAGGAGGAGACAGACAGACAGAGACAGAGAGACCGAAAGACCTGATTTCTGTTTGGCAAAAAAGCGATTTATGGAGCTGCTAGCAACTACTGGACACCCCTTACAAGGACTATTTATTAGATGGATCTAAGAGCGCTCTCCCGCACACAGTACAGTTTATCTACACCACCAACTCCCTATGGCTGCGTGTTCACAAAATGGTCGCTGGCGTTTATAGCCCCTATGATGCTGTGCGGCCAAGCCAATCACAGTAACACCACAACAACGATCGCTGCGGCATTGCTGTGAGGGCAAGCAACGTCAGATGTGTTCATTGGCTGGAAAAAAGCGCCAGGAAGTCAGAAATGAAAATGAAAGTATCAAAGTGAGTACCATATTAGCCGTCGGATAGAGAATACCTCGAATACCCCATTATCCGTCAGATACCGAGTAGTGGCAAATACATTCGCTCATCCCTAATAATAATAATCATTCAATAGATTTGAAGCACTTATCATAAACACAAAATTTGCAAACCTGTGTTATTTTATGCTTTGTTATTTCAACTAATAATCCAGTTTGATGTATTAAAGGAGTTGCCCTACATAAACTCCAAAAAAATGTTTAAGCTAATCTGTGCTTTATTGTCATATAAAACAACCCTACATTATTATTTTTTTGTTTTACCACTTTTGTTCCTCTTGAATTATCACTTCATTCTCTGCAACTCTTTGTTTACCTGCAGCTAAACCAAATATGACATCTTCCTATGCCGAACCTCGCAGTCAGAGATGGCACCGCCAGGCCTCAGTTTCCATCCCTGCCCTCTGCACACACATTCCCTGTCAGTATTCTGCCCCAGCACCTGTTAGATAAATGAATACTATGTAATGAAGACTATACAGAGCCCAAATTGTGAGTCTATAGGATATATGCACACATACACATATCCTCACACACACATACACCCACCCCCTGCACTCCCTTCTCTGCCGCCCCCCGCCCTCGCTCTGTCTCTCACCCATGCACTCTTTCATCCCCCTGCACTCTCTTCTGCCACCCCCCGCTCTGTCTCTCACCCATGCACTCTTTCTCCCTCTGCACTCTCTTCTCTGCCACCCCCAGCTCTGTCTCTCACCCATGCACTTTGTTCTCTCCTCCTGCACTCTCTTCTCTGCCGCCCCCCTGCTCTGTCTCTCACCCATGCACTGTCTTCTCTCCCCATGCACTCTCTTCTCTGCTGCCCCCCCACTCTGTTTCTCACTGTGGACTGTAATTTCTCCCCCCCATCACTCTCTTCTCTGCTGCCCTCCAATCTGTCTCTCACCCGTGCACTCTAATGTCTCCCCCTGCATTATCTTCGCTGCTGCTCCCCCGCTCTGTCTCTCACCCTGCACTCTTTCTTTCCCTGCACTCTCTTCTCTGCCCCCCTCTCTCACCCATGCTTTGTCTTCTCCTCCGGGCTATGATAAGTGCAGCCTGCTTACAGCTAGGTGATGCAGAAGTCAGTGCTGTTGTTTGCTGGTGTCAGGTGACGTCCCTGCTCTCTGCTCCTTGCTGCATTCATCACAGTGTGAGGAGAGAGACAGTGCACGGGGGAGGGGTGACACAGTTACCTGGGCCCCATTCATCACAATGAGCTGTTGTAAACAGCGCTGACAGTGTCCTAGACAGAGAGGGCAACCCTGTTTGTCCAGAACCCGGGCATATAGAGGGCACAGATAGCAGTGCACAGAAAGCAGGGGAGAGTATGGAATGTGGGGGGGGTGGGGAAGAATAAGAGGGGTGGGGGCTCATTGCACTGTATCTGGTCGGCTGCAGGGCGGCAACATGACATCGGCTGTAATGCCCGTCAACAAGATCCAGCCCCTGTTGATGTATCATTACAGTAATCAGCAACATCATGGCAGGAGCGGTCTCAAAACCACTCTAAGCCTGGGCAGAGGGGCTGACAGCAGTATAGGCAGGTAGTCACTATCTACTTACCTGCCCCAATGTAGCCAATAGTGAAATAAAAATAAGTTAAATAAGCCGGATTACCCCTTTAAACAAGAAAAAGACATTTTACAAATGATGTTTTGATAAAAAACTAAGCAAAACAACAACTTTTCTCATCATTTGAAAATTTGCAATGGTATGCATTTTACAAAGATTATTATCAAGAACGATGCATCTAAAATTGCAACTGACTAAAAACTCTGTATATTTTATCATCAGGAAAATGATACTATGTTTACCTTAGTATCACTATGTTTGTATTCAGTTTTAGTTACAGAAACAGGAAAACATTTATAAGTATATGTCTCCTTTTAAAATACCATGTTTTGATAACACAACGGAGGTTGTTTCTATTTGCGTAATGTCATCAGATGATACACCTGTTTATTGTTTCACTAAGTGAATTGCCACAGCTGCATTTTCCTTTGTAACTACTATTTCAGCCATGCTTTCTGAACTCGCTGAATTATAATTATGCATTTGCTGTTTGATCTGAAGCTGACAGAACACTTTCGCATCTCTTCTCAACACTGCAGGCAACATAGAACTTCTGTAATTCTTTGAAGTTTAGTGCGCCTTTGATGAAGTAGCTAATTAGTTTAAGTTGTACTTCCTTCTGAAGGTGTTTAGAAACTGCTTCATAAAGCTGCCTGTTCCTACCATGGTATTGGCCCTTGCTGAGGCAGAAATATCACAACGTACTCATTAGCTGTTTGCTATGTTATTGTTTAATGTAAATGTTAATGTAAATGTGATGCCAAAGGAATATGACCTGTGGGGACCCAAGATGGAAACAAGATCTTTCCTGCTGGCTGGACATCTGGGAATCCTGCTGTATACTTTAAACATGTAAATGTAGTATCACAGTAGAACAGATGCCTTCAAGACTTTTATGAGGCACTAATTAACCCATCTAGGAACTGGTTTTGAACTGTAGCTCAACTTAATATACAACCACTGACCACCAAATAAAACGTATATAAATTCATTATAATAAATCATTGGTGATATTACCAATGAACGTTTTATATCTTCTTCGTACTTTCTTAGGTTGAAATATTTTCTCTATTTCAAATTATTTTATTTATGTCTTTAAATAGCTCCTAAACTTCAGTAACTAGAATTACTAATCATCGTATATTCCTTTTCTTTTCCAGTAGTAGAATGAGTTTTTTGTTATTTGTAAAAGTACATTATTTTTTTCATTCAGAGGTAGTGTTGAGCAAGTAGTTAACTATTCAAACTTGAGATGAGCTAATAAATATTAGTGGAATTGAATTCAAATTTTTCAAACATCTTCATTTCAAAAATGTAGATTTTTAGAAATTTGCTTTCATAAGGATTCAACAAGATGGCATCCACTCGCCACCAATATTCTGAACCCCAAAGGGCAAACAAAAAGTAAAATAACCCTTATACTCATTATACTGCTCATTTCTCTGGCCTCTCTACTCCACACCTTCTCCTTTCTCCATCTTACGATCCCTGCCACCCGTGCTGAAAAGCTGAAAGTCCTGCATGGTCATGTAAAGTCACTGCACATATCATAACACCAAGTCGTCCTCCAAATTTTTTCTTGCTTGCTCAGAACTCTACTGGCCTCTTCAGAGCCCGAAATTTTGGCTTAGTGAAGAGGGCTGAGGATTTCAGTGCAAAAAGTTAAGACCAGTGTATTGACTGAGGACCCAACAGATGACAGTGAGGAGCAGGGGGGCTGGAGAGGTAAGTGGTAAGGTGAGTATAATGATTTCTTTTTACTTTTAATTATTATTTTCCTTACATTTTAGGGTTCATAGAAAGGCAGGATGAACAGAAATAGGAATCCTGATGTAATTTTTCCTATGTTTGTACTACATGAAATATGCACAATAAATTATTAAATAAAAGATAGTTATACTAGAGTGATAACAGATATGTGTTCTTTTTAGGTGGAGAGGTTTTTGGGGGAAGTTGTTGTTTTTCAATTAAATCGGGTATTTTTTTAACTGGAATTTTGTTTTATATTTTCACAATACATTATTTTTTTATTCTTAAAAATATGTTTTTATCTTCTTTTTTGCAATGCTTACAGTTCCAAAAATGACACTTGCATAGGTGATCCTTTGATGTCATAGATAATGCACTATAACAATTTTGTTTTACAGTACATTATCTAATCCAGGAATGAGGAACAAATCATTTGGTCTGGCACTTGGACAAATCCATATTGACCATAGAATTCAACTGTATAATAGGTCATCAGCCCCCTTTTTTCCATGTAGTGACCCTCTAATGTTTCTGCACAGCACTTTCACACTCCATCAATGTTCAAAACTGTACTGAAGGCCACTAAAACATACAATGCCCAATAAGTCAGATTCTGACCAGCTGCTGCATCCTAATGTTCTTTGTATGCAGATTTACCATGCTTTGCTCTCCTGTACCACGCACGCTTCTAGCTCTGCAGCCACAGTTAATCTGATCTGAGTGAGCTCCAGTGGTCGCCTAGCAGGCTGCGGCCTTCCATTTTTCCCTCTAACTTTAAGGTCTGCGTAAGTTAGGGAAATAGAGTATAATTGGTATATGATATAGACAGTAGTCGCAGTGTCTCTTTTGTGATGTACATACAGCAGTTTTAATGATTCCTATGGCATGTATATTCAGTCACAGTGTACTCTGTGTGATGTGTGATGTAAATAGCAGTATCACTGTATCTTATGTGATGTGTTTATGAGACACTCTATATCCAGATGTGGGATTTAAAGTTTTAAGAGCTTACGTGCTTGTGTTTTTGAAACCATGTGCATTGTAAAGCAACATCTATCTGAATGTCACAGTCATATTTCTATCACCACCCATTTTCACACAAGATTTCCTCAACCCCAAAATACAAGTGTAACACAGGCACTTTCCTGCTCCCTTCCCCAGCTGGGGCACTGATACACTCACTCTTCAGGCCTCTCAGCGGTAGCTGCTCTGTACTTGCTTTCTGCTTCCAGCTCCCAGGGCTTGCACAAACTGCATAGGTCTTTTGGGAATACACTGAGGGTGCACACACCTATTCCTAAAAGGCCAGTCCGCTCTAATCCAAAAGTGCATGTCAGTATATGACATATCGGCACCAGGTATTTAAGGCACCCTCACCTTACAAGGAGGTTCCTGGAGAATGTGGTCTATACCTTGCTAGTTGTCAGGTCCCTTGTGCCACTGAAGCTGTATTGCATTGTGCTGTTTCACTAATACCTTTTCTCGCATTGCACTTGTACGATTTTCACGCTCGTGTGAGCGTACCTTAATATTTAGATACCCCTGAGTGGGTGTTATTATTTTTACCAGTATTATATGTTCTGAAATCTTTTTTTTTTTTTTCATTTTTCTGCTACTCCCAATATACAGTAGATTATATATAGTGCATTCAACACAATAAATAATGTGATTCGAATCACAATTGATAAAAGATTGTATATTAAATTTCTTATAATCAGGAAAAACAATACTTTTCTCTTTTGCTAAATGGATATATAGTACATTTTTTACCACAATTAAAGAAACCTGTAGAAAATAATCAAGTTTTATTCCTAGATTTAATAAATAGACTGGGTGAAAGAATATGGCTTAACATATTGCCTTTTCTGTCAACAGAATTTTCACCTTTACTCCAGATATTACTTAATATAATGTCCTGATATAAATTAATTATATTCTTGTTTATTTATTTTATATCATTATATTGACAACTGACAGGGGTACTGAATGTAGGGATCATAATGTCATAGGAATTATTTATTTTGAGATTTTTACAATTTTCAAGCAGACTGTTACGTTCTATATTTTTCTTCTTTATTAAAGGGAATCTGGCAGCAGGTTTTTCCTACTTCACTTGAGAGCAGCATGTTGTTGACAAAGAGATTCTGAAACTAACCATGCTCAACTTAGATTACTGGGTGCAGTTGTTATGACATTCTCAAAGAATTGAGTTTAGTTGAACTTGGAGAGCTGTCCCACCAACACCAGCCATTCACTGTGAGGTGTCAATCACAGCCCCCCTTCTAAACAACATGCAACTTCCTAGTCCTCTTATGCTAATCACAAGGTAATAAACCCTTGAGTTTATAGTAAACAATACCTCAGACACAGATAAGAGAAGCACAGTTGTTCTTTCTTTTAAAACCCTTGCAACATGCTGTCTTTAGCTTACATTGCAAAATCCTGCCGACAGGTTCCCTTTAGGAGAGCTAAAAATATTTGTATTAGTGTCACTTTTGTCACTTAATATTTTTATAATAATGTCACTTTCCATTTTAAAATCATTATCCCTAGAGCAAATATGTTTTGCTCATTAATCGTATGGGAGGCAGCTATTACAATGCAAAACCGATAACAGGTATACTGAATGTTGAGGTATGGACTAATCCTATAATAGGATCCCCTCTTAATTCAATGTCCAGAAACTACAAAAAAATGTGTACCATTTTTAGAGATCTATTACGCTTCTAAAGAAAATGAAGTTTTAGAGTGTTTGTATTGATTATAAAAACAATAACGTGTATGAGTGGGAAACCTATGTGGCACAAAAAATCTGCTAAATCCATCTTAAAGATAAATTCCTATAATCATGAGTCCAACAAAAAAGTTAATTTCTTCTCTTCTGATTTTGAAACATCAAATTCTTGTGCAGCTAACTCGGCAATTGGAAAAAAGCTATGTTACATGCAATAATACCAATACATGGCAAATGTAGAAAGCGGGAAGAAAAGAACTAAAATAAACCTAATAGAAAATGCAAAGTAACATTTTAAAAGGAGAAGAATGGAATTAATGATGTAAACAACCATGACAATGCCATTATACTTACCCCTTCTGTTCTTTCAAAAGAACAGATAGATGTGGTTTCAAAGGGTCTCAACTTTGTTCCACATCCAAAATTCTATTTATTTCAAAAAATTTTAGATATAAAATGAATCTTTTAATTATTAACCATCAAAAGGTATTTTCTTTCAGAACATTCTAATTCTAACGTTGGTACACATGATGTCGTTTGTAATAATTACAGATGAGCAAGCACTAAAATACTTGGTTGCTTGTACTCAAGTCAAGCATTTTGTAATACTTGAGTGCTCGTCTCAAGTCACGAGCATAGTGGAAGTCAATTGGAAACATTTTTCCTGTAGACCCTAACAGGAGAAGTGGGAAGGCCTGATAATCACTGAAATGGATGGAAACACTGCTTAAATTGAATGGGAACAGCGTGGGGAAGATGCCTTGACACATCTCTGACTCCCAGATCACTGCTGAAAACAATGCTGTCAGGGTATTACACAACTTTTACAAACTGACAATAAAACATACAAAACCAATGCTAAAATGGATTTCACTGGCAAAAAAGGTAAGGAACATTGTTTCCTAAATAACGACTAGTGATGGGTGAATAGTAAAATATTCAGGTTTGGATTATTCATACTAAATAATTTCTACTATTTGTGTATTTGTGACGAATAACTAACATAATGTCAATGGGAAACTTGAATAATTTTTCTGGAGGACCTTGGAAGTAGGTCTGGTGGGGCTGTAAAAATGCTGCAATGGATGGAAAAGTGCTGAAATTGAATGGACTCAGTTGGTTTCTGTAAATATTATTGTCAGTCAATTACTGCGATTAAAGCAGGATAATTATATTTACGAAATTTCCCTGATGCTGTCACACTGCTTCCTCGTCCGATCTTAAAGTTCATGAATATTCACTACATCCCCCACCCTCTGCAACAGTGTCTGTGATTAGTTGCAGTCCTGCTTCCCCAGAGCACCCTCTGTGACAGTAGGGTTCCCAATATTTTGATACTCCGTGCATTTAAAAACATTCCCACCTGTGGACATTATCTTGGCTGTGTATCAAAATACATGGGACCTCATGCGTTTTTATTTAAATAAATAATTTAGAAAAAATGTTGTGAGGTCCCCACTCAATTTTGATACCCAGCCAAGATTATGCAGACATCTGGAGACTGGTATCCTTAGGCTGGGGAGGCACATAAATATTGGGCCCTCCCCGGCCAAAAAATAGCAGCCTGCAGTCACCCCAGAATTTGCCCATCCATTAAATTTATCTGGCTTATCCCAGTTTTGGTACGTTTTTCTGCAAGGAGATGCAATTTGGTGCAGAAATGTCTGTAGCCAAATAATCAACTTGCGCACATCTGCTAATCTGGTAATCTGGCATTGTGTTCAATGAGCTTACCTGAGATCACAGCTGGGGTTCACATGGTACCTGTCAGGGCCGGGAGGACTGGTGGGCCCAGGAGGTGGATCCACTGGACCGAGTACCCCACCGGGGGGCAGAGTACACGGCAGCCGGAGCACTGGCGTGGCCGGGACGGTTATAACCGGGTCACTAGGGTCACAGAGTTCTATAGGATACTGCAGGAAACAGGCACAGGTACCCGGTAGCAAAGGACAAACAGTAACAGGACACAGGACACAGCACAAGGGGACCTGAGCACCTAGCTCTAAAGACAAGCAAAAGGACACGTTGATCAGGCCCCGCCCACATGGAAAGGCAAGTCTTATATACCCAGCACAGCCCCATGTCATTACCTGCATCAGGTGTGCTGGGCCCATAAGACCAGGAGAGTGGGCGCGGCCTGGTCCTATACAGAACCATGAGGCCAATACTCAAAGTCAGACTCCTGAGACCAGGAGCAGGAGTCAGGGGAGCAGGAGCGGGAGCGGCAGCCATGACTGGTGGACACATGGAGTGGATCAGTGGGTAAGGAGTGGTGCTGGGACACTGGGAGCGTGACAGTACCCCCCCTCTAAGCCCCCCCCTCCGAGCACAGAACCCCAGGGGCACCCCGGATCGAGACACCGGGCCGGGGCCCAACGCAAAGGCGGGGAAGGACCTCTGACCCCGTACCGCCTTCTTAGCCGCACGGCGCTTAGCCGATCTACCAGCAGTGGCAGCGGGGGCAACGGGAAGAGGAGGACCGACAGAAACAGTACTGACATCGTGGAGAACCGGCCCGGGCGACTCAGACCGGGCACAGGACGGTGACTCATCCCCGGTAGCTGGTGGCATCAGAGTCTCAATCGTCGGGGACGGTGGAACGACGCTGGGGTGCGTCATCACTTCCGGTTCCGGTGGCACCACAGGCACAAGTGCCAGGATCTGTGCTACAACGCTGGACTGCGTCATTTTCTCCTGTTCTTGTGACATGATAGGATCAGGTGCCAGGGGCTGAGGGACGGGCTGAAGACAGGTATCATGGCACGAGGGACTCCAGCGAGAGATTGCGCCGGAGCGCCAACTGATGTCAGGATCATGGAGTTTAAGCCAGGGCAGACCCAGCAGGAGCTCAGGAGCCATTCTCGGGATGACATAAAACGCAATAGTCTCAGTGTGCAGGGTACCAATACAAAGTCTCACGGGTTCGGTGGTGTACCGGACAGGTTCGTATAATTGTTTTCCGTCCACGGAGGCGAACCAGAGGGGTTTTGCAAGCGGGATGACCGGTATCCGATAACGGTCCACGGTAGCTTGTTGGATGAAATTACCCGCTGCTCCCGAATCAATGTGAGCCTCTGCCGTGAACTGGGTCTTCTCGGTCGTGACCTGGACAGTCTGTGTAACCGGGACTGACGGGATTCCGGTACCAAGGGTGGCGGTTCCCACCATCCCTTGGACTTGGGGTCTTCCTGGCCTCTCAGGGCAAGAGCGGAGCAGATGTGAACCGCTTCCACAATAGAAGCACAGGCCCCGGGCGAGTCGCTCTGCACGACGTTGCTCGGCTTGGCTCAGCCGGTCTATTTGCATTGGCTCAGGAGTGGAGTCGCAGAACGGCAGTGGCGGGGGAACGGTAGACCTCTGCGGGACAAAGGCGTGACGGACTGGTCGCTTTTCCCGGGATACCTCCTTGGTTCGTTCCTGAAAACGGAGATCAATCCGGGTGGCTAGTGATACCAAAGCATCCAAGGTACGGGGAACATCACGACCGGCTAATTCGTCCTTGATGCGACCGGAGAGCCCCTCCCAGAAGGCGGCAGTCAAGGCCTCATTGTTCCAGCCTAGCTCGGAGGCAAGCGTGCGGAACTGAATGGCGTATTGGCCGACGGTCAGGGTCCCTTGGCGTAGCCGGAGGAGCGAGGAGGTAACCGCGGTACTGCGTCCCGGTTCATCGAAGGTACTTCGGAAAGCCTGCAGGAATTCCCGGATGTCGGTCGTCACCGGATCCTCGTTCTCCCACAACGGATTTATCCAGGCCAACGCCTCGCCTTCCAGGTGCGACATCACAAAGGCTATCTTGGCTTGGTCGGAAGCGAAGAGGTGCGGGAGTAATTTGAAGTGCAGCGAGCACTGGTTCAAAAACCCCCGGCAGTTCTTGGGGTCCCCGGCATACCGAGGCGGAGCAGCGAGGCGAAGTTGCGAGGCTGCAGAGACAACAGGTTCAGACGTAGAGACTGGTTGCTGCGTGGACTCAGATGAGACGGCTGTCTGTAGCGTATATAACCGGTGGTCCACGGACGCCAGGAATTTCAGCATCCGGCTCAGGGTTTCACGCTGTTGTGCCAGCTCTTGGCGCAGCTCAGCCAGCTCTGATGTTTGTGCTCCAGCGGGATCCATGGCCTGATCAATCTGTCAGGGCCGGGAGGACTGGTGGGCCCAGGAGGTGGATCCACTGGACCGAGTACCCCACCGGGGGGCAGAGTACACGGCAGCCGGAGCACTGGCGTGGCCGGGACGGTTATAACCGGGTCACTAGGGTCACAGAGTTCTATAGGATACTGCAGGAAACAGGCACAGGTACCCGGTAGCAAAGGACAAACAGTAACAGGACACAGGACACAGCACAAGGGGACCTGAGCACCTAGCTCTAAAGACAAGCAAAAGGACACGTTGATCAGGCCCCGCCCACATGGAAAGGCAAGTCTTATATACCCAGCACAGCCCCATGTCATTACCTGCATCAGGTGTGCTGGGCCCATAAGACCAGGAGAGTGGGCGCGGCCTGGTCCTATACAGAACCATGAGGCCAATACTCAAAGTCAGACTCCTGAGACCAGGAGCAGGAGTCAGGGGAGCAGGAGCGGGAGCGGCAGCCATGACTGGTGGACACATGGAGTGGATCAGTGGGTAAGGAGTGGTGCTGGGACACTGGGAGCGTGACAGTACCCCAGCTTTTACCTCAGGTGAACTTACCTCAGATGAATGATTTGAACTCAGTGACCTCACCTCAGGTCAACTTATTGAAGTCAATGGTGGATTACTGAATTAGGCGATGTGTGCACTTTGAGTATTTGTTTGCAGACATTTGCTCACCAAATCTAAATGTCCTGGCATAAAAAAAGCAACAAAACCACCTAATAAAAATGGGTGTTTTACACGCTGCGACATTGCTAGCGATTGCTAGCGATGTCGCGAGCGATAGCACCCGCCCCCGTCGTTCTTGCGACATGTGGTGATCATGAACAGCAAAGAAAAAATGGAGTTTCCAAGTCCATTAAAAAATTGTAAATTTTATTTTATTTTATCACATAATAAATTAATTACAAAAGATCATATACAAAGGCATGCCTTCCCTGATGAAGCAGTAAAGTACACTGACGCGAAAATGCGCGTTTGGAGGGCTCTATTATACTCTGGTGGGCACATCAACCTCCTGTGGGGATAACTGTGAATTTAAATGGGTAAGCAAATAACTGCAGTTTACTAACGTCCATTGTGACTAATCCACTGCTGATAGGAATGCAGTTGTAATTGGATTGTACCCTTCTTGGAAAAGGTTAATACTTAACCCCCACATGTTATTGTAGCCATATCACCTTGCCCGGGGGTATTTTCCTCTCCTTCTTTTGCCTCACTTTTTTCTGTAATGTATTTTTGTATATGATCTTTTGTAATTAATTTATTATGTGATAAAATAAAATAAAATTTACAATTTTTTAATGGACTTGGAAACTCCATTTTTTCTTTGCTGTTCATGTAGTCCTTTTGGAGTAGTCTATAATGTCTTTTGACATCCTTTTGTAGGAACTATGGAAATGTTTGTATTAAGACATGTGGTGATCGCTGCCGTAGCGGACAACATTGCTACGGTAGCGTCACACACACATACCTGTTCAGCAACGTCACTGTAGACACCAAACAATCCCTCCTTCAAGGGGGAGGTGCGTTCAATGTCACAGCGACGTCACAGCGGCGTCACTAAACGGCCACCCAATAGAAGAGGAGGGGAGGAGATGAGCAGCTGGAACATGCCGCCCACCTCCTTCCTTCCTCATTGCCGGTGGACGCAGGTAAGGAGATGTTCGTCGTTCCTGCGGTGTCACACACAGCGATGTGTGGTGCCGCAGGAACGACGAACAACCTGCAGAATGAAACACCAATGACATTATGATTAGGAGCGACGTGTCAACGATCAACGATTTTTGCTGTTTTTGTGATTGTTGATCGTCGCTCCTAGCTGTCACATGCTGCGATGTCGCTAACAATGCCGGATGTGCGACACTAACACTGTGACCTCGACGATATATCGTTAGCGATGTCGCAATGTGTAAAGCACCCTTTATGCATGGGCTCATGTTTTCAATCTGCAATGCCTTCAAGGCCTGGACACTGCTGAAACTTCAGTACTAGAGTAAAGACACCGGAGGTGCAATGCGAAACAGGAGAAAATTGAACTTGATTTAACATTGCAAGACAGGGTGACTGGATAAGTTAGTGTTGAGGTGAATATTAGTTTTATTTTTGTTTTTTAACATTTTGATGGCCCCCTACGGTTCAGCGAAATGGCAGCTAGCTGGTATAACTGACCTGTCAGTATGATTCTTCAGGTTAGTTCCAGTACACAGTTAGCAAACATTATATTCAATATTCTTTTTTTAGTTTAAGTGGCGAAAAGAAATCAGAAGGTTTTTTTATAAAAATTTGCTGCCATTTGCTGATAACTGTAACGTTTTTATTTTTGGGGATCTGGGGCTAACTGGTGGCTTATTTTTTGTGCCCTGAGCTGACATTTTTACTGATATCTTTTTTGGGTAGATATGTTTTGACTCCTCTTATTGCATTTTATTGAAATGTTGCTGCAGCCAAAAAAATGTAACTCTGATGTTTTTAATTTTTTTCCCTATGCTGTTTACCGATCAGAATAATTTATTTTATATTTTGATAAATAGTACTTTTCTGAATGCGGCAATTCTAAATATTCAGGGTTTTTTCTTATTATTTTTATTTTCAATGGGGAACAGGGGGATGATTTGAAATGGTGTTTTTATTATTTTTTTCTTATTTTTTGAAACGTTTTTTTTTTTAGTTAGGGGATTTAAAACTACAATTGTCTGATCACTTCTACACAGAAATCATGATCTCCTATGGTCATGACAACCCATCAGCAGCGCGTGATGTCATCACAGTAGCGCTGATGGGAGCGAAGAATGGTGCGCTCCCTTTCGGTGCATGTTATATCCCAATTTCGTAGATTGAAAGCAAGATTTAACTGAATCAACACCAATACTACAACCAGTATGAAAGGCTTAATGAATAGTCTTATAAAAAACTATTGCAAGCCCCAATATATGAAAAAAACAATAAATCTTTATTACAACCATTTAAAATTCATAAAACCAAATGGACCGCCCAAGTGACGGAAGTATTTGATATAGGGGACCCAGCACCTATAGTGACAACCGGACTGCAAACCCTAGTAAAGGGACACATACATATCAAAGTCGGATGAAGTATGACAAAAAAGATATGCAGCAAGAAATAACCAATTGCTATAATAAGTAACCAGAATAATACACATTCACAAGTGTGAAAGTCTATGTAGACAAAATATAATTAGTCATTCAAGCCACATATAAAATTACCAGCAGGTAATACGCAAAACGCACGTCAGTGTGGGGGGGATGCTGCACCATTACCTTATTTGGACTTCTACCTGCTGGTAATATTATATGTGGCTTGAATGACTATTTATATTTTGTCTACATAGACTTTCACACTTGTGAATGTCTATTATTCTGGTTACTTATTATAGCAATTGGTTATTTCTTGCTGTATATCTTTTTTGTTATACTTCATACGGCTTTGATATGTATATAGCCCTTGACTAGGGTTTGCAGGTCCGGTTGTCACTATAAGGGCTGGGTCCCTTATATCAATTCCATCCATCCAGGTGGTCCATTCGGTTTTATGAATTTTAAATGGTTGTAATAAAGATTTATTGTTTTTTTTCATGTATTGGGCTTGCAATTGTTTTTTGGTGTGGTAGCGAGATTTAACTGGTTAATAGCTTCTGGCAGATCTCTTAGCAGAACAGTTGTGTGCAGTGAAAGATGCAGGATCGGCGTGCAAGGCTGCATCAGAGCAAGGGACACAACCTCGAACATACCAGTCCATCCAAGGTTGTGAAAGGGTTAATAAAAAAAATAAATTAAAAATGCTAAATGTTAATGTATTTCTTTCTCACGTAATTATATTTCCTGTTAAGAGAACGTTGTACATTTGACATATATTTTCGTTTTTATAGAACTATAGACTGTGATAATGATAATAACATTACCACCAAATTCCGTGGTTTGCATAATATTTTATGATGCATCTAGAATCTGGCAATTTCAGAATGAGTTATATTTGGAAGCCTCAGTCTCACATTTTTTGTTACTAATAGCACAACAAAGAGCCAATTTATTTTAGAATTTGTGGTTGAAGTCTATTCTTGCACTCTATCGGGATGCATAGTGAATATGCTTATGCATTTAAATCTCCTTATTTTCATAAGCATCATTGTCATTATGGAGTATTAAAATGCTTTTAAGGTATGATCTTTTGAAACAGCATAAGAGAAATAGAAGAGTATAATTAGTCTTTATTGGGATTATATATGCTTAGGGAAAACTATTTATTAATATGTAAACTAAACTCTTGGTGCCATTTCACAAAGAAATTATACTTATTAAATAGATGAACACCATTTTTAAGGCCAATTATTTTGACATTCCATCAAGAGTGTATGAAAATAGAAACTTTAATGATTTTCAGACAAGACATATGATCAAGGGATTTAGGGTCAAAGAACAGTCATGGACATTTTCAGTAAATGTTTCCCTTTCCATTGTTCCAAAGACTGAATTGATTGGGTGTGATATAGAACACAACACAGAAACTTAAAATAAAATAAAGCCTATTTGTTCATCAGTAGTTCTGTACTTTAGAAATCATTCATTTGTAATAGAGTTTTTATGTGTGGTATAAACTAGAGCTGGTGCTCCGGGAATATTTCTAATAGCTTGACCTTAAGGTTCCAGGCCTTTCTATAGAAAGCTTGCCAATAGAAGATGTGTGAAGGTTACTATTATCAAACTGCTGCATACAAGTGACACATTCGAGAGGGACGACAGCTTTGGCTTCTTTTCCATATATCAGTTGTGCCTTGTCAGTTTTGTAATGTCGAGTTGGATACAGCTAATGCAAACTTGCATTTTGTGGATCATTTAGATGTCTACAGCTGGATCTAAAACTACTGAAAGAAGTACATTTTTATTTTTCCCCTGCACCAATGCCACACAACTGATCTTCCAGATAAATGTAAACAATCTCATGGAAAACTGTAGGATAATTTTCATCATCAGTTTCCATCTGCTGCTTCTGTATCATGCTATAGGGAGAAAGAATTTCAGATGACCAGATAAAAATCTACAAGCCCACAGACACAGACTATGTTTAGCTAATATTTGAACTGCTGCTTCAGGCGATTTGGTACCAAAAGCTATTGAAAGGTAATAGAAAATCTGAAAACTCATTTCCTCAGAGGTCTTTGTGGCAATTTGTAATAGGTAACTCCTGTTTCTTACCAATGGGTTTGTGTCACGAGCTGACTGTTAAGATATCTGGGTCAGAAGCTTCTGTGCTGTACCTCACACTAGAGGACCCTAGAATACACTTAATCTCATGGTAACTCCTGATGATGGCGATGCCTGAATCCAGCCACAGTAGGTGATCATGTTCTATGGCCACGGGCTGACACTTCAGATGTAGCAGAGGCAGGATCATTGTGGGACCTTGTGTGGATTACGTTGGACATGAGTCTTTTGGGGTTTAATAAAGGTGTTTGGGGTTTTAATAAAGAATGGGTTTTTTATTTTATTTCAAATAAAGGATTTTTTGGGGTGTTTGTGTTTATTTATTTTTACCTACAGATTAATAATGGCGGGATTCTCATAGAAGTCTCCCACTATTAATCTAGGGGTTAGTGGCAGCTGTGAGCTGACGTTAATCCCTTATTACCCCGGTTGCCACCACACCAGTGCAATCGGGAAAAGCTGGGTAAAGTTCTGGGATTGTCACATCTAATGGATGCAACTATCCTGGGAAGCTACAGGCTGCTATTTTTTCGCTGGGGGGCTAATAAACATGTGCCTCCCTAGACTGAGAATACAAGCCCCTAGCTATTGGACTTTATCTTAGCTAGATATCAAAGTTGGGGGGGACGCACGCTGTTTTTAAAATTATTTATTTAAATATTTTTTAAAATAGACCTGCATGCAGTTCCTCTTATTTTGATACACAGCCAAGATAAGTGTATTGCTGGGGGCTGCAGCCTGTAGCTGTGGACTTTATCTGTGCTGGCATCCATATATAAAGGGACCGCACAACATTTTTTAAAATGTATTAATTATTTTATAACAGTATAATGCTATCAGAAAGGGTGGGGCACCGTTTGACTGCAGCCAGTCAGAGATGCCAGTTTGCAGGGAAAGCAGAGAATATGTATAAGAGATTATTACCTGCCCCAGAAGTAGCATGGCAGCTGTGGGGAGACTTGGTAAGTATGTCCTGCTTTAACTTTTTTGATTCCTTTTTTACCGTAATTTCCCTGGCCAATCACATTCTTTCCAATAGTTGACATAGCTGTGATGGGACCAGGAGAGGATGGTTTCTGCAAACCGAACATGTACCGATCCATCTGAACATTTCCGACTTTTCAGTCAAATATTCGGTTTTCCAATCCCGACAAGAGTCATTCGATTTTGTAATTTTCTGAATTGTTCCTTTCAAGATCACTCATCTCTAGTAGAGAGCAATAAATCGGAGTCCTAACTTCCATGAAAGCAGCTAAGTTTCATTTTTTAGTAAATAACCACACCAGATCACCCAAACACAGGTCCAGACCAGGTACAAATCTTTATAATCTTTATAATTAGAATCCATGTTCCACATATTCTACTGAATCATCTCCCATATAGATGACAATAATGAAACAAATAGGTCCTCCCCTGGTACCCCTGATGAGTGTTCCTCCTGAAACATACAGGATTGGGGATGCAGACCATATATACAAATAAAAGGAGATACCCCAGAAGATTCATGACGAAGATTATTAATGGCAAATACAGCAAAAGGAAAGAAAAAGTACCACTCTGTTCCTGATTATCAGATGTAAAACAACAGAAATACTGCTCCAAATTTTGATTTACACATTCAGTTTGCCAATTAGACTAAGAGTGGAATACCAAAGTATAAAATAGCTTAATCCCTAAAGCCTCTTTCCTACATGATTTATTGCATACGTGGGTTATCCATGTGTTATCTGTAATCCGTGATCGATCCTCCGTGATAGCACATGGACGTTTACTCACCTGTCCCCGCTCCTGCTGTCTGTGGTGCTGATCTATCCTGCAATGCTGTCTTCTTCTGCTGCTAACCCCCACTGCAGCTACTTCCGGGTTGCGGTGCTGGGCATAAATGCATATGCATGAGAATAATGAGTTGGCCTGGAAGCAGCAGAGCACAGTGGCTGAAGACAGCATCGCTGAGAAGGTGAGTATAAAAAGCCTTTTATTTTTAATGTACATGTTCTTCTGGTACGTGTTACATGGATCACACCATAGTGTGGTCCGTGGGACATCAGTGATGTCAGAAAAAATTGACTTGTCTCCGTGCGGAGCACACACACGCGTGTAAGCCGCATGGAGACACGGTCAGTGAAAAATCACTAAGTTGTGCGCAGATCCATTGATTTTAATGGGTATACTTATGTCTGTGATTCTGGTACGTATAAAAACTAGCACATACTTAACAGAATCACTGACATGTGAAAGAAGCCTAACAGAGAAAAAAGCTCTCCAAAACTTGGCAATAAATTGAGTTCATCTATCCAAGACAACATTAGATAGAATTTCAGGGAGTTTGACAATCTCTTGTACTAAAACCTGGGCTAAAGTCTTGGCATTAAGTAAAGCCTGTTTTACACGGAACGACCGATTGTGCGATTTCACAATCGATCGTACCCGCCCCTGTCATTTTTGTGTCATGGGCAAATCGCTGCCCGTGGCACACAAACTCGTTTAACCCCCGTCCCACGTACTTACCTTCTGGACGACCTCGCTGTGGGCAACGAACGCCCACTTCCTGAAGTGGGAGGGACGTTCGGCATCAAAGCGACGTCACACAGCCGCCGGCCAATAGAAGTGGAGGGGCGGAGATGAGTGGGATGTAAACATCCCACCCACCTCCTTTCTTCCGCATAGCCGGCGGGTGCTGAGGGATGCAGGTAAGCTGCTGTTCAAGCTGCTGTTGTAAGCGGCGTGTGCTACCCCGGGAACGATGAGCAACTGGCGCCATTTTAATTAAACGAGATTATGAAACCGAGCGACGAGTACACGACTCATGATTTGTGAGCGATACTGCGTCGCTCGGAGGTGTCACACAGCCCGACGTCGCAAGCGATGCCGGATGTGCGTCACAAAAACCGTCACCCCAACGATCTATCGCAAAATAGATCATCTCATGTAAAGCACCCTTTAGGATGGTAAGGCAATAAAATGTGTCAATTTTGAAAACCTAACCACCACCAAAATGACTATAAGGGTGCGACCACACTTTGCTTTTTACCTGCTTTTTACCTGCTTTTTGCTGCTTTTTCAACTGCAGCGTTTAATGCCAAAATGGATGTGTTCTGCTTTTCAAGCAAAGTCTATCGGAATTTGGGTTTCTTGTCCGCACTATGCAGTTCAAATTGCAGCCTTTTTGTTGCAGAACTTTGGTCAAAAACTCAGCTTTGCAGTGCAAAACCCAAATGGCAAAAACAATTGACATGTGAACCAGGGAATGTGTTTGTGTTTTTTTATTTCTAATAAAGAATTTGTTCGGGTGTGTGTGTTTATTTACTGAAACTTACAGATTAATCATGGAAGATATCTTGGGGAGACGCCTGACATGATTAATCTAGGATTTAGTGGCAGCTATGGGTTGCTGCCATTAACTCCTTATTACCCCGATTTGCCAATGCACCAGGGCAAATCGGGAAGAGCCAGGTACAGTCCCAGAACAGTCGCATCTTATGGATGCGGCAATTCTGGGCGGCTGCTGACTGATATTGTTAGGCTGGGGGGATCCCCATACCGTGGAGCTCCCCATCCTGAGAATACCAGCCTTCAGCCGTATGGCTTTATCTGGCTGGTATTAAAATTGGGGGGGACCTCACGTCGTTTTTTTTTAATTATTTATTTATTTATTTTACTGCACAGTATAGACACGCCCACCGGGTGCTGTGATTGGGTGCAGTAACACAGCTGTCACTCAGCGTGGGGGGCGTGTCTGACTGCAACCAATCACAGGCGCCTGTGGGCGGGGAAAGCAGGGAATATGAGATTGATTAATGAGTGGCCGGCTTTTTCAAAATAGTTAAAGCCGCCGGAGTTTTAAAAACAGCTGAGCAGTGCCGCACCAGAGATCGGGGATCGGTGAGTATGAGAGAGGGCTGCTCACTTCAGTCACTCAGGGGATTAGCGGTCACCGGTGAATCCTGCACAGGTGACCGCTAATCAGGACGCAACACAGACAGAGCCGCGGCATGACAATGAAGTCGGGTGAAGTTGACCCGAGTTCATTCTCATCACGCAACTCTGTCTGCTGTCAGCCGACATCTATAAATGACATTGTGCATCACAAACACGGACATTCCACGTACACATACACGTTCATGACACATGCCCACACGGTCATTCCACACGCATACATGGACAGCATACGCCATCCACACGGATGTCACACGTACTGGAGAAACGCCCCTAAAAAACAGAACACGGACCCGAAAACGGACTGTAAGACACGTACGTTTTTTTTGTGGAAGTGTGTTTTAGGCCTAAGGGAGAGTCAATCTGTTATAAGATCCATAGAAATGTCTGTGCAAAGTTCGCTGGGGTCACTCAAAGGCTGCAATCATCCTAAGTTGACTAGTAAACACAGTAAAAAGTAAAAAAAACATTTATAAAAAATATTACAAATATAAAAAAAACACAATTTCAAATCACTCCCCTTTTGTCCCATTAAAAATTAAACAATTAAAAAACACCCATATTTGGTATCGTTGTATTCAGAAATGTATGTTCTATCAAAATATTAAAGAAATTAATCTGATCGGCAAACAGCGTAACAATAAAAAATAAAACTCCCAAAATTAGATTTTTTTTTGATTGCCGCAAAATCTCAATAAAATGCAATAAAAGGCGATCAAAGCATCATATTAATCCCAAAATGGTATCAGTAAATACATTAGCTCAGGGTGCAAAAAGTAGGCCATAATATAGCCCCAGATCCTAACAAATGAGAACATCAGAAAATGGAAACAAAGGCAAAATCTTTTTTTTTTTTTTTTTTACAAATTTCTGAATATTTTTCCACCACTTAAATAATACAAAAATAACTATGCATGTTTGGTAACTCCCCCTCCCAACAAATTGTAAAATTGCACTTTCTTTACAATTTCACAGCACTTGAAATTTTTTTCCCCATTTTTCAGAACACTACTGTATATGGCAAACTTAATTGTGTCATTCGGAAGTATAACTCGTCCCACAAAAAAAAGCGTTGCGCCTGGGAGAAGGGGTAGTAAAAACAAAAGCAGAAAATCACCCAGGTGTAAAGGGGTTAAACAGTCATTGACAAATACATCCCATCACATTATTTTTCAAGAGTTCTGCTATTTTGCCATGTTATGCTGGATATTTGATTTACAGCTAAATCTTTACTGATGCCAATTAAAATATAGAAATTGTGGTAAACTGCAAACACTAATTAGCTACAAATGTCCAGTTGTGAGAAGGGGTTAGGCCGGTTTCACACATCCGGCTTTTCGCCGGTTTGCCGGATCCGGCGCTCTCCCGTACAGACAGAACAGTACAGTGACAGCGCTGTAACTTCCGGGTCACATGCGCCGGTCACATGACAGCATGTGACCGGCGCTTGTTGCGCTGTCACTGTACTGTAGTCACTGTATGGGAGAGCGCCGGATCCGGCAAACCGGCGAAAAGCCGGATGTGTGAAACCGGCCTTAAATAGCACAGATTGCAGTGGCTCAGGGTGCTATCATTTTTCTTCTGCTTGGTGCCTGCAGCGTAAGCACTGTCTGAGAGTGAGAAAGAGTTCCCAAGTAGATTAATAGATAGTTTTGTTGATGATTTGTTAATTCTGACTTTGTGACCAATAGGAGGATTATTTTTTTTTTCCGAAAACTAGAGTAATAATAAATTATTCCACAGTAAATGGGGCATATTTATTAATGCTGTTTAATTCATAGACAGTTTAATCTTAGACTAGAAAGCTTTGAAATGTAAGAAAGTGGATCATTCTATTTGATAAATCTATCTAACTTTAAGACTGGGTTAATTTTTTCCTCCACCAGTTGTTTTTTTTAGACTTTTAGACCAGATATATGCATCACAATTAGGTCACATTTTTTGGTGCATGGTGTTTAAGGCTAGGGCCCCACTTTGCGTTCATCTACTTGCAGTTCTAAATGTACCTTTTGGGCTTAATTGATTTGGCCAAAGTTGCCTTTTTCAGAAATTTAGCGCAGAAAACGCATGCGTATTTACCGTGTTTAGATGAGTTTTCAGCGCTTTTTACCTGCTTTTCCACCTGCGTTTTGATAGATGCGTTTTGAACATCATGACACTGCTGAACAAAGTTTAAATAGTCAAACTCAATGAAAAAATTGGAAAAAAAGAAACAAATCTATATTTTTGTGAAAAATAATGAAAATAGATTAATTTAATGAAATTATAGTGGTAATATGATATTTAATGGAAAAATAGCAATAATTTATTAAAATTCTTATTTTTAATTGTCAGACTATGTGTGTGTGTAAAGGGACATATGAAATCATTAATTTGAAGTCCAAAACCCATGTTTTCTGCACTGGAAAAGCAGGTAAAATGCAGGAATTTGCTGGAATCTTAGTTTTTGCCATTTTTCATAGACTTCAATGTTAGCAAAACGCACCCAAAATGGCAAAAACAATTGACATGTTGCTTCTTTGAATGCATGGTTTTTGCCACAAAATATGCAAATGAAACGCAGCGTTTTAAAACGCAAAGTGGGGTCTAGAAATCCCCATTTTCAATAGACTTTGCTGGGAAATCAAAACGCATGCCTTTTGGCATGAAAAAGTGCTTCTCAAAACGGACCTAAAAAGCCCCAAAAACGCAGGTGGAAACGCAAAGTGTGGCCCTAGCCTAAGTCTTGCTCCTTACCTGGTAAGTCACACTTAAGCCTGTTTCAGACATCAGTGATCCTGGTACATATGTGCTAGTTTTTATACGTACCAGAATCACGGACATACGAAGACTCATTATAATCAATTTTTCACTAACCTTCTCTTCATGAGGCGTACAAGATTGCCGCACGGAGGCATGCTCGTTTTTTTCTGGCATTACTGATGTCCCATAGACCACACTATGGTGTGATCTGTGAAACACGTGCCAGAAAAACTCGTACATTGAAAATAAAAAGCATTTTCAACTAACCCATCTCCAGAGACGCTGTGTTTGGCCTTTGCTCTCTGTTCCTTCCTGGCCGGCTCATTATGGTATGCATAATCATGTATGCAGCGAGAGCCGAACCGGAAGTAGCTGCAGAGGTGAAGTCACAGTGGTCGGATGCAGCAGAGCTGGAGACTTCAGCACCATGGACAGCAGGAGTGGGGACAGGTGAGTTTATCTCCATATGCAATCACGGAGTATGGATCACGTATCACAGATTGCAGATGGACAACCTACGTGTACCATGAACATGGAGGGACAATATAGGGTTTTTAACATGTCAGTAAAAAATGTCTGTGTTTTTCACTGATGTATGAAACAAGCCTTATTTGCAGCCAGGCCAAACCCTTGTTGAATGCACCAGAAATGCAATTTATGGATATTATTGGACATATTTTATTAGGTTTGAATAAGGTTTCAAAACAACACATCTGTGTAGCTGGATCTATTCTTTTCATTTTGCATAAAAAAACAAACAAACACATAATATGTGAAAGTCATGAAAGATAGAGCCTAAAGATAACATGTTTCAATGTAAATGCAATCCAATTTGTGAATGGCTTGATGTACAGAAGAGAAGTAGAAGCTGAGCAGAAGGACAACTAGTTTTATTGGAAAACATTCAGTATAACTTGCATTTTATTCATTGAAGGGATTTGTATATGTCCAGTGGGCTGTCCTACTCAGTGATTGAAAGCTTTCTCGGCATAGAGTTATACAGGGAACATTGTCAATCACTGAACAGAACCACCCACTGGGCTGGATACATACAAACGCCAGGGCTTATAATGAATAAAAAGCAAATTTTACTGAAGCATTTCAAATATGTATATTGGGTAGTCCACAGTTGGGTACATATTTTGTAGCACCTAATACTTCAGGGGTGCCACACATATATATATATATATATATATATATATATATATATATATATATATATATACAGTATATATATATATATATATATATACTTTTTTATATATATATATATATGTATATATATATATATATGTGTGTAGCACCCCTGAGGTATTAGGTGCTACAAAATATGTAACCAACTGTGGACTACCCAAACCCTGGAATACCAGTGCCGGTAAACACACCCACACCATCACACATAAAATAGACCCCATGTCCAACCTGGGAAAACTGCCTAGAGACAGATTTAAAGGATGGACAACTATTGGTTGGTAAGCATCCAATCTGCTAGGTAGAGACCGAAAAAGGGGCATGGCTAGTTGCTAGGGGGGGGAGTTTGCGGTAGGAAAAAAGTCAGTTGTTGGAGAGAGACTCTGAGGGAGTCAGAAGTGAGAAAAAGGAGAAAGTGAAGTGTTTTAGGACAGTAGTCCTAGGTGTTAAAACCTGAAGAAATAACTGGAGCTAAAAAGTAGACAGGTTGCTGTGGAGTAAGGAACCAGTGCTCAAGGAACCTATGGTTGCCAGGGGAGTGCTGGACCAGTACTCACAAAACTAAGCACAAAGTGGGAGTGGGAAGCATAACCCTTTAACAGGGTCCCTCACCAACCTGAGTGTCCGGAGCAAAGCAGCAATGAGGGGATCTGAGGACAGGGACAGGAGTCCAAGCCATTAAAATTGTCCAATCTGCCTACTTTAAGGGCCAAGACTGTGAAACGGTGGGGATCCCAAGATGCTTTAGGCCACGGGGACCCATCAAAAACTAAAGTGTGCACGGAGGAAAGCTCACCAGGTCACCAGCTGGCACTGGAAACAAAGGGTGAGGAAACATCTGAAAACTAGCACCATCAGGGCACTGGTACCAGAATAGTGAGTAAAAAACAGTTTAAACTGTAGTTCCTGTGTGGCTTGAATCCTTTCTACATTGGTGCATCATCAGCTCACGCCACACACTACAAAAACCATCATCCCCTTCCGGGGCTTAATCCTACTTGCGGAGGGCCAGAACACCTGAGCTGCATTATACTACCCGCCCCAGTAAGATCACACAACGGCGGCTCCTACAAAAATAGCCGCAATCCGCATGTGGCGTAGTCAAAAACTCTTTTATTCATTTTACTTTTATTTTTCCACTTTTTTCACCCTTCTTCAAATCGACCCCCGGGGTCACCTCATGAAACCAGGCACCGGCCATGACCACAACTCCCCTGTTCACCACACGCCCGGGACCGAGTATCCCACTGCCCTTGAGTGTCACACATTTTATTTATATATATATATATATATATATATATGATCAGCTCTTCTTGCTCTATGACATCCAGACCGCAAATCAAGTGTCATTCTCAACATGACAGGTTCCTTTTAAGCTTAGCAACAGTGCTGCTCTAATGATTAAATCCTGATTTTTATTCTAATAAATACGCACAAGTATAAGAAACACAGAAAGTAAAGCTTTGTGAAATTTATGACATGAAAGCATGTTTTCTTTCACTTTGTCACTAATCCTAATAGGAAACTCATCTATGATTAATAAGTGCTTTGGGAAAAAAAAATCTGACATATCAAGCATTTTATCTTTATAAGTAATAAAGGGTTTACACGATGATTACATAAATGTCATCCAAAGTGTAAAATGCAGGAATGTAAAATATTGGATTTTGCTTTGAGGAGGATTATGAAACAATAACAAGGGATTTCATATCTACACTCGCAGGAAAGTTTTTTCTTTATTTCATTTCTTAATATCAGTTCCCACTGTCGGCATTCATACTGTGCAGAATGTTGTTCATACCAAGATTTCTGATTAATTGTTACTACTTCATTTGAACCAGAGAATACAAAATATTGATTGAAAGAAACTCTTAGCATTACTGGTTCACTGTACAAATTGTTTGCAGAGGAAAGAGACAACAGGAAGTCCGTGTGTTGCGGCCTGAGCTTATAGCGGCAGAGCAGAACATTCCATAGCTCCCAACTGTCCCGTATTCAGCAACTGTCCTGATTGAACGGAGCAGTGCAGCTACGCCTTTTAATGAATCATGCACCTCTGATTACACCATGCCCCTCATCATGACTGGTGGGAACAAGGCTAGGTTTGCTTAATTGGGGCCATAATGCACACAGCACTTCGGAAACTTGCATTTGAGAGACCAGAGTGAAAGAAATAACAAGCCTGGTATGTTGCATAAAACCTATATATATTGGTATAATATTTTCTGGATCTCTCAGTACAGAGCGTGTCCATTCTAGTTTTTGCTATTCAACATTTATAATATGATAATATATGGACAGCATTGTGACACCTAAAGAGTTTTAGGCCCTGTGCGCACACTGCGTTTTTTGCCTTGGATTTTCCGCGGTTTTTGCTACAGAAAAGGTGCGGATTTTTTCATAACCTTTCTGTAGTCCTTACCCAGCAACAGCTATGGGAAAACCAAAATGCTGGGAGCATACTGCATTTTTTCCCCCTATAGGTTTTGCTGCAGAATTTCTGCAGCAAAAAAAAAATGCATGTCACTTCTTTTCTGCAAGTACCTGCGTTTTTTGCCATAGATAATGGTAAAAACCACAGGGGCCAACCCATGGAAAAAACGCGGCAAACCACGGTAAAATTGCGGGTGCGTTTTTACCGCGGTTTTTGCCGCGGGGACAGGAATTCTGCATGAGGGTGCGACTTTTTCTTAAGAAAATCAAATTTCCCAGTGCGCACAGACCCTAACAAAGTTAAGTTTAAAGTTGTTTTTAATTAAAAGATCTTGGAATAATAATAATAATAATAATAATAATAATAATAATAATAATAATAAATTCAACAATTGGATTTGTTTAAAAAAAAAAATGTTCCTGGTGGAGACAATCTTATATACAGTATGTGCCCAACTATGTACTGTGTAATGGATGTGTCTGACCGTACAAGGACATGGTATGATCACACCAGCTCTCCTGGGCTGGGGAGGAAGTAAAAAACTATACAAGAATTGCAGCGTGTAATCACTGCTGATTCTTTTTGTAAGGTAAAACATTTAAAAAATGATTAACCTCAGGAAAGAATAATGTGCAATCCCATGCTGTCCTATCTGTATACTATTTTGCTTCCTCCCCTGCCAAGGAGCTGTGGTATAATTACACAATGTCCCTGTACATTCAGACACAGCTTTGACACAGTACTAAGCAGGGGAACACATATAAGAAAATTTCAGCACCGGAACATTTTTTTTTAAGCACATCCAATTGTGGAAAGTATTACCATTTTTCCAACATCTATTGTTTAAAAAGAAATTTATTCATGGGAAAACCCCTTTAAAGAAATTATATTTGTGTGTTTGTCCAATACAAGCTTTACGGCCAGATTAATCAACATGTGATGATTAGCGATGGGAGAACTCCTCCGATGTTCGGGATTGGGAGCCTAGCCCAAACCTTTTGTAAAGTCCATGTTCGGGGTCGGAGATAACGCAAACTTGCATCCAAACTGTAAAATAAAGAATTTAGTTAATAATAAACATTGTCATTATACTTACAGGTCCCATGAGACTCCCGGACAATTCTGCTTCCGGCTCCAATCTCTTTAACTTCCAGTGGTATTCACTGCACTGCTCATCCCTTGGCAGTCTTCAGCTGTTTTTGGACGTGTTTGCGGTGATGTCAGAGTTCACCCAAGTCCATGGCTTAGCTTAGCTGTGCCCCGGGTAACCCCCGACTAACTACAGGACCTTCCATGACATCATAGCCATGTGACCAGTCTTGTGTGAATGTTGTTGCCTCGTAGGTTACAGCACCTTCCATGAAGTGTTGCAGTGACATAAGCTGTACCCTTGGGTAACCCCGAATTTGACGTCAGTGCTCTCACTGCCGACAAGTGCTCACTTTATAGCAGTGTTGCAGTGACATCAGTCAAGGTTACTCGGGGCACAGCTGACCGGCCTCAGCTGTGAAGTTTCTGACAGCTCTCAGCTGATTCTGTGTAAGCAGACCTGTGTTTGTCTCCTCGCACAAATGTAGCAGAACTGAAGATGCTTGCCTGCCCTTGGACTACCTTGGAGGTTTTTTTTTTGTAATAAAGATGGAGCCCTAAATGTCTTCTGTTTTATTTCTAACTAAATATTTTTTTCTCTTTGTTGTTGTTTTATTTTACTTTTAAAATAATAGATAATCACTTTCACAGAGTGGGCGTCTGTGATTGGATGCTGGAGTAACCTGAAACCAGCCCATACAGTTTAGCATCAAGAATGTGTGGGAAGATTCAAGGCTACCCCAACAGCCAATCACAGATGCCCATTCTGCATGACAGAGTCTGTGATTGGCTGTTGGGTCCCTCAGACATATAGTAGCTGACACTGAGAGTATGATTCCACTTGTGTATGACTCCTGCGAGTCTCGCATTGGTATCACCCAGCACGGCGCACACTCTCCTGATAGGAACGCCTCAGCTGCATGGAAATACATGCAGCCAACCTGCTCCTGTCAGGAGAGTGTGCGCCATGCCAGGTGATACTGATGTGAGACTCACACAGTGACAGTTAAAGTTCACCCGAGTCCTTGGCTCATGGACTCGGGTGAACCCTGACGTCACCGCGAACACGGCCAAAAACAGTCGAAGACTGCAAAGTGACGAGCAGTGCAGTGAATAGTTAATGATCGGACCCAGAAGCAGAAGCGGCTGGGAGACAGCACTTCTTCATGAATCAGGAGTATCCAACTCCAAACCCTTTCCTTTTTCAAACTGGCATGAACAATGCCAGTCTTGATGTATCGGGCTCTAAGTGTCTTATAGCGTATTTTGTAACTTTGGTATACCATTCTACTACATTTATGAAAATATTTCGTTAAAGAACTAAATACATTTGCATAGTATAGATGAGAAATTTGATTTCTCAAAAGTAAGTTGCATTTACTTTAAATACTGTAAGATACAACAATATTTTTCTATGGAACCAAATTGTGGTTGTTGCTACAAGTCATTTGTTTTATTATGTGAAAGACATAAAGACATAAGCATTAGCACTTTCTACCAATGAAAATCCTAATTAGCATATTTCCTCAGCGTATCAAGGACTAAAGTGATTAAACCGCATTGGTACATTTAACTACATATGAATCTGGCACATCATTCTGAAGTTGTTAAACTGCCAAAGAGAAGTCCTTTGAAACAGCAGCAAATAGAACGGAGCAGAGTCTTAAATTGCTTTTAATTTTAGGAATAGGAGTTGTTTCAATGAACACCTGTCAAAGTATGCATAATTAATGTGTCTAAGTATTTATTTAAAATTTTTCCCAGGGGGCATTTGTATTTGGCAGTCAACAGTTTTACAAAGTTGTAATGACTGATCAAATTGGCTCTAGGGAAATATATGCCTGTCAGAGAAAAATGCAAATATGCTGTTTTCACTGAAAAATAGACAAGTGAATCTTGAATACAAACACTAAGAAAACCAGTTAAAGGGTAAAGCCACCTGTTCTTCAACACTTTTCTTACAATTCGTCACTTTAGTAAATGTCAGCACTTTGTGAGAACTAGCTTGAATATAGCAGTAAACAAAAATAAGTGTATTGAAATACCCTATATGATTGCTATAAATGAAATGTCCGAAAATGGTCAAATCTTTTCCAAGGACAACACTTTATCCAAAGGATGTTTGTTTTTATACCTTTTGTAATGGTCTGCTCAATGCATCCGTACATTGATAAATGACAAATTCCCTTCCGGTGTTTCTTATTATGATTTGGTCTAAAGCCTGCTTTACACACTTCAATAGATCTTTCAATCCGTCGTCGGGGTCAAGTTGTAAGTGACGCACATCCGGCATCGTTCGTGATGTATTTGTGTGTGAAACCTACATGCGATCGATATTGAACGAAAATACGGTGATCGTATACACGTCGTTTATTCCTCATACATTGGACGTTTTGTTGTATGAACCTAGTGAATTGTAACATGTGACATCCCTCATACGATTGTGATGTCTGATGCTATGTGCGCAGGTGTGCGCTCTGCACCGCAGCTTAAAAAAGGTCTGCTTCAGAGCGCAGCTGAAAAGCTGCGTTCTGAAGCGCCTCACAATGTCTGTCATGCACTAATCTCTGTCAGTCCGTCACTATCTCTGTCCCTCTCTCTCTGTCCATGTCAGTCTATCCCTTTTACCCCCCCTCTCATACTCACCGATCCCCGATCCCCGGCGCTGCTCTGCACGGCGTTCACACTGCTCTGGTGGCTTTTACTGTTTTGAAAAAGCCAGCCGCCCATTAAACAATCTCGTATTCCCTGCTTACCCCGCCCACCGGCGCCTATGATTGGTTACAGTGAGACACGCCCCCCACGCTGAGTGACAGGTGTCACACTGCACCCAATCACAGCAGCCGGTGGGCGTGTCTATACTGTGTAGTGAAATAAATAATTAAATAATTAAAAAAAACGGCGTGCGGTCCCCCCCAATTTTAAAACCAGCCAGATAAAGCCATACGGCTGAAGGCTGGTATTCTCAGGATGGGGAGCTCCACGTTATGGGGAGCCCCCCACCCTAACAATATCAGCCAACAGCCGCCCAGAATTGCCGCATACATTATATGCGACAGTTCTGGGACAGTACCCGGCTCTTCCCGATTTGCCCTGGTGCGTTGGCAAATCGGGATAATAAGGAGTTATTGGCAGCCCATAGCTGCCAATAAGTCCTAGATTAATCATGTCAGGCGTCTATGAGACACCTTCCATGATTAATCTGTAAGTTACAGTAAATAAACACACACACCCGAAAAAATCTTTTATTAGAAATAAAAAACACACACACATTCCCTGGTTCACCACTTTAATCAGCCCCAAAAAGCCCTCCTTGTCCGGCGTAATCCAGGATGATGCAGCGTCGCATCCAGCGCTGCTGCATGGAGGTGACCGGAGCTGCAGCAGACACAGCCGCTCCGGTCACCTCCACGCAGCTAATGAAGACAGCCGCGCGATCAGCTGATCTGTCACTGAGGTTACCCGCTGTCACTGGATCCAGCGCTGGATCCAGTGACAGCGGGTAACCTCAGTGACAGATCAGCTGATCGCGCGGCTGTCTTCATTAGCTGCGTGGAGGTGACAGGAGCAGCTGTGTCTGCTGCAGCTCCGGTCACCTCCATGCAACAGCGCTGGATGCGACGCTGCATCATCCTGGATTACGCCGGACAAGGAGGGCTTTTTGGGGCTGATTAAAGTGGTGAACCAGGGAATGTGTGTGTGTTTTTTATTTCTAATAAAGGATTTTTTCGGGTGTGTGTGTTTATTTACTGTAACTTACAGATTAATCATGGAAGGTGTCTCATAGACGCCTGACATGATTAATCTAGGATTTATTGGCAGCTATGGGCTGCCAATAACTCCTTATTACCCCGATTTGCCAACGCACCAGGGCAAATCGGGAAGAGCCGGGTACTGTCCCAGAACTGTCGCATATAATGTATGCGGCAATTCTGGGCGGCTGTTGGCTGATATTGTTAGGGTGGGGGGATCCCCATAACGTGGAGCTCCCCATCCTGAGAATACCAGCCTTCAGCCGTATGGCTTTATCTGGCTGGTTTTAAAATTGGGGGGAACCGCACGCCGTTTTTTTTAATTATTTAATTTTTTATTTCACTACACAGTATAGACACGCCCACCGGCTGCTGTGATTGGGTGCAGTGTGACACCTGTCACTCAGCGTGGGGGGCGTGTCTCACTGTAACCAATCATAGGCGCCGGTGGGCGGGGTAAGCAGGGAATACAAGATTGATTAATGGGCGGCCGGCTTTTTCAAAACAGTAAAAGCCGCCAGAGCAGTGTGAATGCCGTGCAGCGCCGGGGATCGGTGAGTATGAGAGAGGGCTGCTCAATTCAGTTACTCAGGAGATTAGTGGTCACCGGTGAGTCTTCACTGGTGACCGCTAATCAGGACGAGACACAGACAGAGCCGCAGCATCACAATGAAGTCGGGTGAGGTTCACCCGAGTTCATTCTGACAGTGCGGCTCTGTCTGTGTCTGCTGTCATCTGCCATTCACCGCTGCTACATGGCTGTCTGTGTCTGCTGTCAGCGGCCATGTAGCAGAGCTGAATGGCAGATGACATAGTAAAAACGCATCCCTACATTACACACGCTTGTCAAGTCAATAAATAAAAAAAAAAAGGTGCCCAATGCATACGTCACAGAACACGTGATCTAAAGGATCGCACACAAAATTGATCAATTTAACATAGACTACTAACGCACGTGTGACAGCAAATGAACGACCTACATGCAATCTCATTCAATCGCATATGCGACCTGGGCGTGTCACATCGCATACGAGATCGCATACCTAATTGTAAGGTGTAAAGCTGGCTTAAGGAACACTTTTTCCTTCAATAGTTATGCAACCAATACTTTATCTTTTTCTAACAATCAAATAGGATAAACCCTGATTATTTGGATAGGTTTGTTTTTTGTGTTTGTTTTTTATTTGTTTAACCAGTTCAAGGCCAGGCCATTTACACACATTCCTGACCAGGCACATCTTTTCATACAAACAGGATAAAGAGCTGTAAAAATGTTTCTTGTTCAGATACTCAAATATTTTAACATTTTGTTCAGAATATAAGTGGTTTACTTTTTCTGTTATTTTCATACCTGCTTTTTTCTACATTTTTGCTGCTATTACTTGGGAAACTAAAAGAAATATATTTATGTTTTTAACATTTTTCATTTTTTATGACCACAAACAACCATTAAAATATATTTTACATTTGTTCTTTTTCCGTAACAATTATTTTTATGTATTGGACACAAGTTTTTATTTCTTTTGAATGGGGAGGGACTATAAACAGAAAATTGTATTAGCCTTGACTTTGTTTTTCCTGCTTTTAATTATTTACCTGTTTTTCATTTATTTTACACATTGAGCCCCCTTTAAAATTATAAAAGAACATTGAGCGGTATTTCAAGAGGTTGATACTTTTTCATATGATTTCTCCTATAACAGAGGCTCACCTCAGACACACCCATGGGAGCACGTATGTGGATGGCCAGTCCCACCTATCTCTCCAGCCATCCATGATCTTGGCCCTGAAAATTCTATACCAACAGTTATGGCACTACAATTAACAGCACAAACTTCCAGGATCACACCACTTATGTGGTACATACAGGCCATTCACAATGTAGCCAGTCACTTTCTTACAATGGCCAACCAAAGAAAAAAACATGATTACAACATGATTAAAGAAATTAAATAATTGAATGATGCTGGTATGGTATATCTACCTCACAAGATGCCCCTCTCTCATTAATTTTATATGATTTTTATGGGAGGGTTGTGTTCTACACTGAGATATCCTTATAATTAACATATACTGTAAAAGTTATGGTCAGTCATACAGAAATTTGGACTACATACTTTGGTTCACAAGAGGTGAGAATGTAATGAACCTCAACAACAGCGATAAGAAAAATCCTCATGACGAGTGGTTTTGCCAACTTGTCACTCCACCGGTAATCTCCCTACAAGATAGACTTGGTGCACACCTTTCTGCGTGGCGGTAGTTTGTGTGGTGCATGCATATAACTCCTGCAAATTCTTTCTTTCTTTATTAACAATATACAAATACAGTTTGGAGGATCGTGTTTTCAATGTTGAAACTTATTGGAAAACTCAGTCATTACTGAGGTGTCAAAATGAGTTTCTAAAGACGTTTGTAGGTTGAAATCTTCATTCTAAACTTTGTATACTGTCACTGGAGAGTAAGCTGGAACGTACAGGAACATTACTGGGTAGGCATGATAGAGGACATCCAAAAATGCCATTTAAAAGATCTGGCATACAGTAACAAGCCAGAAACATTACAAGAACTCCAAGAGAACATACAGTGAGAAATTCAGGCTATGACCCCAGATGTCCTGAAGAACACATTCAACAATATGGAATGGCAGGGGCAGGCGTGCTTGGAAGTGAACATTGAACATTTTCAACATCTGTTTTAAAATATTGGTTTCTCATGACCCAAACTATGTACAGTCCAAATTTCTGTATGATAGATTGTCTCTTTTAGAAGTTACTGCAATTTTTCCAGGTAAAGTAGCTAGTGAATCACCCTGTATTGCATGCTTTGAATGGATTATAGGGTATAGAACGATAAAAATAGTTTCTCTTTAATTCCTGAAAGTACCATAATAGAAAAACATTTAACCAATGTTGAAATAAGTTGTTCTTTTAATGGAACATAAACGTTTGAATAAATTTACAAAAAAAAAATCTGTTTTAATGCATACACTTATATTATGTGTGAGAAAATTGTAGGTATTTTTCATACTGGTAAACAAGCAATAGAAATGAGAAAAACACTCACATATATTACATTCTAGAAGACCATTTCCATTATAGTTGCATCACATTCAAATAAGTTATAACTATCATGTTACAAATAACTATGCCTATAACTACTCTACCTACTCTACAAAGGTTATGATCAACTTTGTGGATAGATTCTCATCTGCATCTTTTAATATTACATCAAACAGTTGATCCCGTGACCTCTTGTATGAAATCCACATACTGTCATTCACTTAGCAACTACATTTTTATTCCCTTATTTAAATAAAGTTTCAAGCGAATAGACACATGACTGACAGTATACAATTTGAATATAAGTAGTCACATGATAAAAATGTGGATAAAAACAATGAGAAAATAGCCTGCAGTAAGCAATTAGTAACAGTATATGTAATTAACACAGGGTACTGAGTTGACACTATTTTGATTAAAAAAAAAATTAAAATCCATCCTACCATGACAAGGTGTAAACAATCAAGATGGTCCAATCTGTAGTATTTCACCTTATTATGTGCTAGTAAGCCTCAGAATATAGTGGCTCAGAATTGGACCCAGGCAAGACTATATATTTATTTTGCACCTACCACCATCTATTGAGGCCAGCTGGCACTTAGAGAGGTGAATTAGTAGAGATAGGACCATCCTGACTGGGGACACCTTGCTGTGTTTGCTCATTATTCTTATCATAGGTTTTGTACCTCATTGCCATAGTGTGAATATGTATCTACATATTGCACTTATGCCAACAGGTGTGCTGGTCCATTTTTTGGCTTTGATTTAGTAATCATTAGTGATGAGTGAGCTTGTTCAGCACTGCTCAATACTCGATAGAGCATCGGGGTGCTCGGTGCTTGATCGAGTACCACTAGTGGTCAAGATAAATGCTCAACTCCCCATTCTGTTACCTGCCCTGACACAGACCATGGTCACCATATTTTCCATCATCCGCAGGCAGCAGATATCACCAACCTCCATTCCATCTTCCAGGCCACCATAGTCCCTATTATCCGGGTGCAGCTGGAATTGCATGCACAACTTCCATTTTATGTGCGCTGTCCAAATGTTTCCCCTTGTCAATGTAACTGTACAGCTAGTTCCATTCAAGTCCTCAATATGGAAAGTAAATATCTTGAGTCGTTTAACCACACAGTCATTTTGGCCATTGGGAACATTTGGACAGTGCTGACAGAATCACAGACCAGAAATTGCTGGGCAATGCCAGCAGCTCCCAGATGATAGAGATTGCAGTGACAGGGAAAATGGAATGGAGGTTACCGGTAGCAGGTTGCTTTGTCAGGGCAGGTAACAGAATGGGTATTTTGGAAAAATATGCTTCAGTTACTCATTGACTCCTATTGTGCTTGGCACTCAAGTCGAGCGTTTCTGAACATCTGACATGCATGATTCGAGTACCGAGCACCCAAGAACTTGTGTGCTCACTCAATAATAGTAGTCACATGATCACTGGATACTCATTAATTTCTATCAATAGAACATCGATCTGGTAAGCATATTACCCCCAGTATGCAAACTTCAATCTAGATTCTCATCCACTTCTCTCAACAGGTTAAGTATCTGGTTGACAAGTGAACACCAGTATGCAGATCACATACTTTTTGATAACATTATACAAAATAAAATAAGACAAAATAGAAAATAAAAGAAATGTTCCAATAAAACTTTGAAGGTAGGTTCACTTTGGAAAGGCATAGAAATAGAGACCCTTGTTCGTGGACGTCCACCATTATATCACCTATAGCAGTTTCCTAATACTAGCCTCAGTCAAAATTGAAAATGTCAAACAATTAAAGATCATGTTACATGAATCCAAACAGACTGCTATCATATTACATGAACCTAATAATTAAATCTTGTCAGCCTTCATTGGCAGGGAAAGATTTAGGCTCAGAGTGGGAGCCTGCATCAAAGGCAGGGAGATGATTTATTACCTTCATAATACGTAATTAGTTGAAGAGACGTTAAGGACTCTTCTCAAAAAAAAAAAATTAGTACAATATCAGAACATTCTAGTAAACCACTTGACAGATTGTAGGACTTTTCAAAATCCCTTGTTGACCACATATAGCAGAGGTGATTTGGAACTGGACTAATGGAAAATGATGTTGGTATAAGAAAAACTGGCCATGTCAAGGTCAACATTTTAGGAAAGGCTAAACCTACAGCAAAGATAAAGATAGTCACATCTGTATGTTGATGTTACAGCAATTCTAACTCCAATTAAAAGTTTCTGTGATTCATTCTACAGCACCAGTGAGAATTAAAGGAATACACAGGCAAGTAATTTCCAAAGATCTCCAAAGAATCAATGAAAATAATGTTTATTATACTCTTCATGAATTTTGGAATACCATGCATAAAAATAGGCATTTTTTACATGATAGCAAATAACAGAACACACTAATTCCTACTGAGTAAAAACACACTCCCTGCATCCACCCAGCTTAGCCACCCCCAATTCTGTTTCAAGTGAGTTCTCATAAGCTTTACTACACCTTATGCGATGTTGTCAGGCCTGGAGACATTAACACCTTTCTTACTTTAACAGTTACGCTGGCAGAAATGAAATCCATCAACCCCTGTGCACCAGGCAGCCGTTATTTCCCTGTAAACTATTCAGCTCTCTGAACAGCTCCTTGGTTATTCAGCTAGTAGGTCCTAATGTGTCTAATTTACTCCACCTTGTGTTGTTTCCTGATTGCCATGACTCCCTGATTTCCTGATTAGACACCTTATTTAAGCTTGGCCTTGCACTTTCTTCCCTGCAAGACTATTGACCTTCCAGACTCTAGTTTTGCTCTCTTACACTACCTGCTGCTCCTCCAAATAATACTGCTGTTCACTTTACGTGTACTGACTTCTGGCTATACACTGCCTACTTGTTGCTGCTCCAAACTGCACTGCTGTTCCCTTGTACTGACCTCTCATTATTTTACTGCTTTAAAGTGACTCCTCCAATCTATACTGCTGTTCCCGTGTACTGCCCTTTGGCTATCCACTGCCTACACGTGCCTCCTCTAAACTATACTGCTGTTCCTGTATATTTACCTTTGTCTATCCACTGCCTAAATGTGGCTCCTCCAAACTATACTGCTGTTCCCTTGTACTGACCTCTGGCTTTCCACTACCTACATGAGACGCCTCCAAACTATACTGCTGTTCCTGTGTACTGCCCTTTGGCTACCCTCTGCCTACATATGGCACTTCCATATTATACTTCCATTCCTGTATATTGACCTTTGGCTTTACACTGCCTACATGTGGCTCCTTCAAACTATAGTGCTGTTCTTCCCATGTACTTCTAAGTAGGTGGATCAGAGATCTTGTTTTCCCCCCTGAAGATATATTTTTTTTTTATACATCTGTGTAATATATGTTACATTGCAAATATGGCGGCACGGTGGCTCAGTGGCTAGCACTGCAGTCTTGCAGCGCTGGGGTCCTGGGTTCAAATCCCACCAAGGACACCATCTGCAAGGAGTTTGTATGTTCTCCCCGTGTTTGCGTGGGTTTCCTCCGGGTACTCCGGTTTCCTCCCACATTCCAAAGACATACAGATAGGGACTCTAGATTGTGAGCCCCAATGGGGACAGTGTTGCCAATGTATGTAAAGTGCTATGGAATTAATAGCGCTATATAAATGAATAAAAATTATTAATTAAATTATTATTATATGTGGGTTTAGTGTTTTCACTGTCTAATTCCGTTTGCCACAGTTACTGTTAGAACCATTAAAGGGTTAATTTTTCAGTTGGCTCTCTTTGAGAGGAGTAATAGGGATTATAGTGAGTTAAGTAATGTTTATATAGGTAATGTAGAATGTGATTATGCAGGGTTTTATAATGTGTGTACAGAAATATAGGTTAAAGGTTAAATCTCCTCAACAGGCAGTTAACAAGGTCAGTTGGTTAGGGAGTTAGTGAGTAGTATGGGTTGGAGAACAGAAAGTAAAGATCAGATGGTGCAGAGGTGTGAGGTACCGGGCTTGAGATGATGGTTTAACAGTTATGGAGAGTTGGTGACAGGTAAGTGAGGAGTCTGGCAAGGAAGGCTTAAAAGTCTGGGATGGGTGTTGAAGAGAAAAAAATGTGCCTTTGTCTTCAAATTGTTGCACCTGATTGTGGACACTTTAAAGAGGTATCAGCTCTAAGAGTAGACCTTAGGAGGAACATAAGCACGTGGTGGGGTATAGCAGCCATAGCAACACACATATAATCTTGTGGCTCTATATCCGGAAAGATGCAGATTACTCAACTTTCACCCCAATCGCCAGTGGTTTCTTTCACCAAAAATAGGATGCTATCTGTAACTCAGGGGAAGGAGTTGATGTATTGCAAAGAATGTGATGGAGAAGGTATGCCACGTTATCCTTTGCTCACCAGTCTGGCCATACATAAAAGAGATACCGCTTTTAAAAGTAGGCTCAGAATTCTTATTGAACAGCAGAAATGAAAAAGTAACACATTAAGGGGTACTTTGCATGCTGCGACATCGCTAGCCAATGCTAGTGATGCCGAGCGCGATAGTACCCGTACCCGTCGCACATGCGATATCTTGTGATAGCTGCCGTAGGGGGCGGGTTGTGCGGCGTCACAGCGACATCACACGGCAGGCGGCCATTAGAAGCATAGGGGCGGAGATGAGCAGGATGTAAACATCCTGCCCACCTCCTTCCTTCCGCATAGCCGCTGGAGGCAGGTAAGGAGAAATTCCTCGCTCCTGCGGCTTCACACACAGCGATGTGTGCTGCCGCAGGAACGAGGAACAACATCGTACCTGTCGCTGCAGCGAAATTATGAAAATGACACAGATACACAGATCACCGATTTACGATGCTTTTGCGAACGTTTATCGGTGCATCTAGGCTTTACACGTTGTGACGTCGTTACTGGCGCCGGATGTGCGTCACTTTTGGTTTGACCCCGACGACATCGCAGTAGCAATGTCGCAACGGGCAAAGTACCCCTAAGTGTTTCAGAGTGGAATGTGAAGAGCTATGAAAAAACATTCCACACTCACAACCCAAATGCTCAATTTTCTGTAGCTCACCCAGGCATGAAAATTGAAGCCGTCTCATACAACTACTGCCTTGGGCCACATAACATACTAACCTATCTTCTGCCTGCATGTGGCTCCTCCAAACTATATTGCTGTTCCAGTGTACCAACCTCTGGCTATCCACTAACCATGCTACCTACCCATGCTACTCCTAGTGTTTGAAATAATAACACTTTAATACAGACATGGATCATAACATATGATTTTTTAATTCCATATTAACAAACATTAAAAAGAAACACCTTATTTAGTAAAGGATAATAACCTCACATTGATATATATGCCTCAGTAGGAAGGACAAAAACGTGTAAGTCATTTAATACATCTCATATTAATGTTGATTTAAATTGAGCACATAGGCAACTAATGCATGGAGCTACTAAACAGCACACTTTAATTATTACATTTTTGTTTGGAAAATTGTCTTCACACTAGTAATGAAAAACCTTTGTTTTACTTCTTGCTTAATAAATCAAGAGTACATATGAAAATAGGCAACTTTGTAATATATCTTATTAGCAAAATTTACTTTCTTCTCCTGGATTGAACTTTTACTATCGATTCAAGGGTAAAAAGCTGCAGTAACTTTATTAATTGAAGACAGATGTTCCCATTACTGAGATAGGAGATGACAGGTGCTGCTCATTATGTGCTATGGAGAGGGAGGTGGAAGGAAAGGAGGGAGGAGCTAAAGGCATAAATATACAATCTGCTGCAAGTTCTCCTGGAATGAGTGATAGGCAAGGGTCACATGACAGAATAAATAAATTGGTCCAATGTTCATCCAGGAAAGTGGAACAATTTTTTTTCCAGCTTGTCATTCATGTGCAGTCTGAGTGCTGTCCATATAGCATCTTTTCATAATTTACAGGGCCATTTAAAGTTTCCTATGTTACAGAATAGAAATGTAGCTGTAAAAATCAGATGCCATCCTGTGCCATCCGATTTTTTCTCTCACCCATAGACTTTAATGGATGAGTCTCTTCTGATTTACGGATGTAAAAAATTGTCATTTGCACTGCCTGATTGAATAACATTGGCCCGAGTGCTGTCCATTTTTTTCACGGCTACCACTCTGACCAAAAATACTATCGTATAAAGCTGGCCAAAAATTGAGGGGAATAAAAATCAATCTGGATTAAACAAGAACATTTACTTAATAATATAACAAAGTTGCTTATTTTCATGTATTATATTGATGTATGAAATACAAATTAAAATAATGGTTACTCTTTAAGTGAACGTCCTAAGATATTTTTAATGGATTATTTGAGGAATGAGTAAAGTAAATGCTAACTAATTGCAAAATATCCTAAATACATTATAGAGTATATGTAATTTTAAGCCATTAATAAAGCTAAAAGGTTGCAATGTAATTTGCAAGGTTCAGTTAAAGACATATTAATAATTACCGAGTTATAGCTTGCAATGTTAAATAAGTTTATTTCCTTTAAATTGTTAATTTAAATAAACATAAAGTAAATATCATACTATGCACAATTAACAATAAATTGTATTGTAAACAGCACATATAAAGAAAAAATATCCTTCAGCATGCACAGTTTAGTATTGAAAAGGAAATCTCAATGTGAGCTTTGTGTCTACTTTGCCAATAGAAAAAAAATACTCAAGTGTCGAGATTTTGAAGGACAGCACAAGGGGAAAATCACAGATGGATTGACTGACATTTTATTTCTCTTGTGCTTGGCTACAGTCATTTAAAATTATAATTACATCTGAAAAATATATGCATCTAATTAATGATTTATACCTATGGCATTTTCTGAAAAGTACTAAGGAAGAATTATAAAAAAAGATATGCTTATGTAAGTATAGCTTTGCATTTGAAATACTAATAAAAGTGGGGCTAAAATGGATTGCGATTTTTGAACATTGTAGTATTTGCTCTTTTATTTTATAAGGGTGTCTGGAGATTACTAGTATGGAATTATCTTGAATTCAAAAAGGTTTTAGTTACATAAGAACATATTTCAAGAGTATGGTGCTTAAAACTATTGAAACTATTGAAACATACGTTAAACTACTAAAGTTTCAGATTTGACTACTAGTCTATCTCGTAAAAAAAAGAATATGTTCAATATCATCCACACAGCAGCTAGACAGGAGGGGGAATTGTAAATTAATCTAATTTGGTTAAAGTGGTTGTTCACTAGTAGGTTAACCCATCACAATGTTAATCCTTTGAACCCTGTAGTCAATCAGTGGCTGTTATTGAGCTGCTGTGGTCTCACTTTTTTTGGACATGGGATAATAATGTTATATGAGCCTCAGGAGACCTGGCAGCAAAATTGCTAGAATGATGACAGTATGGGAATTGAGTCTAAGGTGCATTTGTAATATAAAATGAAATATAGCATTTAAGGAGTTCTCTGAGTAGTAGACAATTCCTTTAAAAGGTTATATTAATGTGAACTCAATCGTCACACTCAACCGTCAAATATGTAACTAAATTAGCTGTGGAATTTTCAAGAGAAAGGCTAAATTTGGTGAGTTGTTTAATGGGTTATTACTAGCATTAATTTAAACAAGAATGCTTCTATACAGCTGTTTGATATGGGCACCTTCTTTTACCCTATTTGAACCACTCAATTGATGAATTTTACAGTTAGGGTACAGTTCCACTTGCGATTTTCATGATAAAACATCGGATTGCACTTGCACCAGTGTTAATCAATGAGGCAGTGTCCTCTTGCCTTTTATTTTTCGTCACGAATCATGCTCTTGTTGAAATCGCAGCATGCTGCATATGGCTGCGTAGATCGCACAAGACTTGCTATTGCAAGTCTATGGGTGCGAGAAAAATATTGCACGGCATTACATACGTATGGCATACGCATGGCATACGCATGGCATACAGTTGGCATACGCATGTCCCTCGGATGCTAGGTGAGAAAAACCTAAAAACCTACACAGTCGCATAGCACTGTCACAACACTTGCACAGCACTCGCATGGTACTCGCATGTCATACTGATGCTAGGTGAGAAAAAAAAACACTCACTCACATGACATACACAACCATTCGCATGACACTCATCCACATTTTTGGCACGAGTATCACAGTGATTATTTAATCTCAAGTGGACAAGATCCCTTACCATGAGAACCTGAGGTCAAGCAGTGGCCTTGGTGTACGGTGGAAGATTAAAGTGGCTATAATCAGGGTCTAACATGCTATGTCAATGTAAAACTGACAGATTTCATACACTGCAATATATTATTGCATTGCATGAGACTAGCATTGAAAGTTAATGGGAAGCATAACTCGTAAGCACGCTTCATTTGCTACAACAATCCTGATTAATAAACTTCTAGAATTGTTGTCAACAGACTCACACTTTAAACTTTTCTGAATGCCAAAGTAGAGTTAACAAAACTCTCTCCCAGTCTTTATAATAAAAAGTGCTGTTTCCAGAAACCATGAACAATGTGCCTCTGTATGATACAGAAGTGTCCATGAAGTCCTTGAAGTGTATTGCCTGTTGCAGTGTGTAGCTGAGTACACAACAATGGAAGATAATGGGTTCCTGTTTGCTTCACGTTTTATTCTTCTCAAAATATTGGCAGATAATGTGTATCTATTTTGCCTACATGTTGTTTTGCAACTGTTGACTATTTGCAACAAAACTCTTGATGGTTTTGTAATCATGCCACAATATCTTAGCAATCATAAGAGTACCGCATCCCTGTATAAGACAATTAACAAATTGTGATTTTTTTTTTAGTGTCAGTAAAAGGGCTCATGCGCACGCAACAGCAGAATATTCTGCAGCGATTTGACCGCACATGTGTGCATCAAATCGCTGCAGAAAGACTGCATAATGGATGCAGTTTTTTTGTTAAAAAAAGCCATTTTCCTGCGCTATGGCTGCTGCCCCCACCATAGACAGAGTGGGAGCTGTACCCAAAGCGCATGAAATAATTGACATGCTGCTTTAATGAATGCACAGATTTGGGTCAAAGTTTTAGCACCCAAATTGCTGCGTTCATAAAAGCATTGTGCGCATGTCTCATGCACAATCTACATAGATTGTGCAGGGGACGCAGAACGCATGCATTTACACTACAGAGCTATACGCAGCGTAAATGCATGCTATTACGCGACGTGCACATGAGCCCAAATCTCTTGTTTGGCAGAGAAAAACAATCAATTCTGCACACTTTGATAAAGAATGTTGATATACTTAGGTCACATCCTTCCTCATTGCACAAAGACACATTACCTGATATGCTTAATCCAATAAGCATTCAAGTTTATACAGCATGGAATTGGAAAATATGTATAAAAATGATGATGTGGTCAAAATACTCATTCACCTAATAATTATGCACATAGTGTACATGTTTAACCCACTTTTATTTTGGAACTGACCTTAACCCCTTAACGACCGCGGGCCGTAAAATTACGTCCTAAATGACATAATCTTACTGCCCGCGGTCCTCCGGCGGCAGCATGCCGCGATCGGCACACATCTCAGCTGATTTTCACAGCTGAGATGTGTGCCTGCTAGGCACGAGCAGAATCGTTATCTGCTCGTGCCGATTAACCCCTTATATGGCGCTGTCAATACATGACAGCGCCATTATAAGCGCAATCGCGGTAAAGTTTTACTTACCGCCGAAACCGGAAGTCACGTGACGCGATCACGTGACTCCCGATAGTTGTCATGGTAGTACAGGGTCATGTGATGACTCCTGTACTACACATGAATTGGTTTCACTTTCGCTGTGCCCGGGGCACAGCAAAAGAGAAAGACAGCGTATCTGCTGTTTACAGCCTTCCAGCTGTGATCAGCAGATACTGCAGAGCGATCGGAATGCTGATCGCAATAGCCCCCTAGGGGGACTAGTAAAATAAAAAAAAAAAGTAAAAAAATAAGTTTTAAAAAATTAAAAAAAAACAAAAAAACCTAAAAGTTCAAATCACCCCCCATTCGCCCCATTGAAAATTAAAGGGTTAAAAAAATAAAAAATATACACACATTTGGTTTTGCCGCGTTCAGAAACGCCCGATCTATCAAAATATAAAATCAATTAATCTGATCAGTAAATGGCGTAGCGGCAAAAAAATTCCAAACGCCAAAACGAAGTTTTTTTGTCGCCACAACTTTTGCGCAAAATGCAATAAGAGGCGATCAAAACGTAGCATCTGCGCAAAAATGGTACCGTTAAAAACGTCAGCTCGAGACGCAAAAAAAAAGCCGTCATTGAGCCTAAGATCCCGAAAAATGAGAACGCTACGGGTCACGGAATATGGCGTAAAACGTGCGCCACTTTTTTCGGACAAACTTCCGATTTTTTTTTAACCCCTTATATAAAAGTAAACCTATACATGTTTGGTGTCTACGAACTTGCACTGACCTGAGGCATCACACCCACACATCAGTTTTACCATATAGTGAACACAGTGAATAAAATATCTCAAAAACCATAGTGCTATCGCACTTTTTTTGCAATTTTTCAGCATTTGGAATTTTTTTGCCATTTTCTAGTACACAATATGGTAAAACTGATGGTTTCATTTAAAAGTACAGCTCGTTCCGCAAAAAATGAGCCCTCACATGACCATATTGACTGAAAAATAAAAAAGTTACGTCTCTCAGAAAAAGAATGGCGAAAAAAAAAAACGGAAAGCGAAAAATCGGCCGGTCGTGAAAGGGTTAAGAGCTTGTGCGGACATTGTGTAAATGCTTGCGTCCTGCGTCCTCAGCACAATCTATGAAGATTGTGCATAAAACGTGGGCACAATGCTTTTATGAAAGCAGCGATTTGGGTGCTAAAATTTTGAACCAAATCCATGCTTTCATAAAATGAGCATGTCAATTATTCCGTGCTCTATGGATGCAGCTCCCACTATGTGTATGGTGGGGGCAGCAGCCATAGCGCATGAAATCAGCTTTTTTATACAAAAAAACTGCATCCATTATGCAGTGTTTCTGCAGCAATTTGATGCGCACATGGGCTGTCAAATCGCTGCAGAATATTCAGCAGTTATGTGCGCATGAGCCCTAATGCTCAGAAATCTGTGCAAACACTTTTCTTGAAAGGGGCAGCTTGCACATTGCACAGTGACCAGGATACTTCATTTCTACCTGAATGTGAATTGGATGAAACTAAAAACTGTAATTTCTAATAATTTCACTAAATTAAGTATATCTATTTGTAGTTAAACACTAAAATTGATAAACAATACCTCTTATTTATTGCTAGATACTTTAACACTTAGGGGCACTTTGCACACTGCGACATCGCAGGTGCGATGTCGGTGGGGTCAAATTGAAAATGACGCACTTCCGGCATCGCATGCGACATCGCAGTGTGTAAAGGCTGGATGATACGATTAACGAGCGCAAAAGCGTCGTAATCGTATCATCGGTGCAGCGTCGGCGTAATCCATGATTACGCTGACGCGACGGTCCGATGTTGTTCCTCGCTCCTGCGGCAGCACACATCGCTGTGTGTGAAGTCGCAGGAGCGAGGAACGTCTCCTACCGGCCTCACTGCGGCTTCCGTAGGATATGCGGAAGGAAGGAGGTGGGCAGGATGTTTACATCCTGCTCATCTCCGCCCCTCCGCTCTGATTGGCCGCCTGCCGTGTGACGTCGCAGTGACGCCGCACGACCCGCCCCCTTAACAAGGAGGCGGGTCGCCGGCCACAGGGACGTCGCACGGCAGGTGAGTGTGTGTGTGAAGCTGGCATAGCGATAACTTTCGCTACGCCAGCTATCACCACATATCGCTGCTGCGACGGGGGCGGGCACTATCGCACTCGGCATCGCAGCATCGCACCTGCGATGTCACAGTGTGCAAAGTGCCCCTTAGGGATGAACATGGATATCTTCCTGATTATATAATTAGGGATAAGTGTAAATTATATTGCTCCATATATTTTCAAATTATCTACACATTGTTTACACATTGGAGAGCACATGCGTATAAGGCCCTGTGCGCACACTGCGTTTTTTTTTTGCTGCAGTTTTTGTTCATAAACTTCAAGCAGTCCTTCCCCAGCAAAGTCTAATAGAAGTCTGAAATGCTGTGCGCATGTTGCTTCTTTTTCCTCACAGGTTTTGCTGCAGATTTTCTGCAGCAAAAATAAAAGCTGTGCTGGGTAACTCAGGTAGCCAGGCAAACTATGGCATCATTACCCTAGACCTGGTAAGGCTGAGTCTTGTCATGGACCAGACTCTTGGGAATAATTTAGTATTGTCCTCAGTTACTTCAAGTTTGTAAGGAGTTTGTTTAAAATTCAGGAAGCTTAGGTCTAACAAGGTGTCTAATCAATGGTGGAGGAAGGTTGAACTAGATTGACCTAGGTCTTTTTTCAACCTATGTAACTATGCAACTACTGTATATCCCCTGTGTCTCTTGGGCCTCTTTCCTACGTACGTGCCTCCGGTACGTGTTTGGCAGTTTTCTCACGTACCAGAGACACGTACACACGTAGACCTAAGTATTCCTATGGTTTTGGACACACATAAGTATTTTCGCATGGAACGTGTGTCCGTTCCGTACTTACGCATGTCCGTGTGTTTCTCACGGCAACATGTCCGTTTTCTCTCCGGCATCACGGGTGTCACACGGAATGCAAACGTGTCACACGTAATGCAAACGGACCACACGGATGTGTTCCGTGTGACATGCACCGAAGAAAAGACATGTGGCTGTGAGAAAAAAACAAACCTTTACTTACCTTCTCCTGCCCTGCTGTCTCTGCCGCTGCTTTCACTTGCTTCCGACTGCTGCTCATTATGCTCATTGAATATTCACTTCACTGCAGCCGGAAGCAGCAGCAGCTGGAAGTCGGCAGGACTAGAGACAGAAGATCAGCACCACGGACAGTGACGCCAGGGACAGGTGAGTAGAAAGTTCCCGTTCTGCTTGTGTTGTCACGGATAACACATAGAGAACATGTAAGGGCCCCGATGTTCACTGCTATCCACCCCACACAGTATCCACAGCTGATGGACAGTCCACAGACACGGTCTTGGGGATAACAGTTGCTTTAATATAGCAGGAGCAAAGCAAATCAATACGGAATATATGTTTCACAGTCTCTCGTGGGTAGGCCACAGCAAATACAGCTTGGAGTTGAATGCTGAAGTGCAATTAGGGTACTGGAGCTTTAAGTGCACGATTTGTTTCAGAATTAATACTGGTATGCTTTAGGTTCAGAGTCTCTTGAGTTTAGAGGGTAGATATGATAAGATTGTACAGACTTGGAGTCCTGGGGTTAATTTCACTGCTAGTTCAGACACGTGCAGTACTTGTAAGCAAATGAAGACAGTTGCCCAGCGTACTACGGGGAGCGGACGGCTGGTGCGTGGACAATGGCATGAAAGCCACTAATATTGCAGTGGGGCGGGAGACCCTCAAACTTCCCCAATCAGCGTGCAGTAGGGTCTGGTATATAGTCAGTATGCCCTACTGTCTGAAGAGATGCACAATGTCAGGATAGGAAGCCTTCAGCATATTGGCTGTAAAAATCAGGAAATGATGAAATTCTAGGCCTCGGGCCTAGGAGGAGTCTTGTGGTGAAGAGATTCTCCACATAATGTCTTCCCTCAGAGGAGACTCAGCCAGAACCAGAACATTCCAGTTCTTTCCAGACAGAGGCTGGAGAGTAGCTCCACCTGTTGAGCCATGTGACCAAGAACTGGCCAATAGGAAAACACCCAATGCACACTTCAGATTCTTAAGCCTGCTTTACACGGTACGACCGATTGTGCGATTTCACAATCGATCGTACCCGCCCCCGTCCTTTTTGCGTCACGGGCAAATCGCTGCCCGTGCCGCACAAAGGTAGTAACCCCCGTCACATATACTTACCTCTCGTGCGACCTCGCTGTGGGCGGCGAACGTCCACTTCCTGGAGTGGGAGGGACGTTCGGCGTCACAGTGACGTCACACGGCCGCCGGCCAATCAGAGCGGAGGGGCAGAGATGAGCAGGATGTAAACATCCCGCCCACCTCCTTCCTTCCACATAGAGCCGGCGGCGGCTGCGGGAGGCAGGTGAGCTGCTCATCGTTCCCGTGGTGTCACACGGAGCGGCGTGTGCTACCACGGAAACGATGGTCAACTAAATTAAACGATTTTATGGAACCTAACGAGCAGTACCCGACTCACGATTTGTGAGCGATACTGCGTCACTAGGAGGTGTCACACAGGCCGGCATCGCCAGCGATGCCGGATGTGCGTCACAAAAACCGTGACCCCGATGATCTATCGCACGATAGATTGCCTGGTGTAAAGCAGGCTTTACAGTTTTCACCAGTAGATGGTGCTAGAACACAGCAAATGAAAAAAGCTTTACTTATAACATATAACATAATATTACATATAAGTAAATGTACTTAAAGAAACAGACACAATCTGGACCGGGCCACTACATACTCCCCCTCTGAAGGTGAGCCATCCTCGGCGATTGTGCGAGTGGAGGACTGCTAAGAAAGGAAGGAAATACATATTTAAGGCACAGTAACAATAAGGCAATGAACAAATGCAAAACATGAATGTGGCAGTGCCAATATGAGATAGAGTCTCTTTCCGCAATATACTATCGTCCATATGAAAGGCTCTGGAAAGGCACTTTAGTGGTCCAGTATATAAGTCCATGGCTGTATACAGAAAATTGTGCAAATAATAAACAAGGTGCTTGGTATTACTCAGGTGCAGAGGCTTAAACATTACTAAACTGACCATCCAGCTAAATAAATAAACACAAGATTATATACTCATGGAAAAGGATATGACCTTTTAGTCTCTGTAGCGGGCTGGAAAGGTTCCTTTTGTGCTTCGCTCTGAACGCCTCAACACTTGATCTTCCTCTTGAGCAGGAAAGATATTGTTTGCTGGCTCAGGTGAAGTTGGCAGAGGAGCAGCAACCGGAGCAGGAACCGAGACGGGGACATATTGATAGCATGGAAGGATAAATTGAGTGTTGTAGAGGGACTCTTCAACAGTAGATTGTCTGGCTGGTGTTTCCATTGCAGGAATTGGTGTGTAGACCGGCAAGACTTGTGGAGGAGGTGATGACATCACCAGTAGATCCACTTTGGTGCATAGCTTCATGCGGTTCCTGTGCACTGTCTGTGTGGCCATTCCGGGTTTATTCACTTCTTAGACATCTGACTCAGGATATGGGATAGCTGTAACTGTGTATGGCTCTGTTTCCCAGAGTGAGTCGAGTTTTCCTGTATGGTGGTACTTCTTTAGCCATACCTTGTCTCCAACTTGAAGTGGGGAAACATTAGCTCTTTGATTGTAGCTCTCTTCTTGTTGACGGTGAGCTTCACCCATGCGGTAATCAACAATCTGTTGGGCTTCGTGTATTTTTCGCTGATGCTCTGAGACCCAATTAGTTTTTAACAGAGAACAATAGAGGAAAATAGGGTTTATTTGAGCCGCGCCAATGATCACTTCTCAGGTATTCAGATTCAAGTCAAGTCAAGTCAAGTCAAGACCTGTGCAAAATAAAGATCCATTAATCTGAATACCTGAGAAGTGATCATTGGCGCGGCTCAAATAAACCCTATTTTCCTCTATTGTTCTCTGTTATCTGCCGTCTGGGTTGCTGCTGCCTTGATCAAAACTTTCCATGCCTGCATAGTAGTTGTGACTTTCACAACTTCACTTGGTGAGTATTACTGCTCCCTGTCTCTACCCCGTGTGTTATTGGGGTAAAACCCTATTGTGCTTCTTCTCCACAGCTTTTTACTCATCGACCCAATTAGTTTTTGCCAGGGGATTGATCACGTCAGGGACTTGGATTCCAAGAGAACGATCTTTTGGGAGCTGACCTTGTCTTCCAAACATCAGATAATATGGCGAGTAGCCTGTAGAACAGTGGACAGTATTGTTGTAAATTTCCACTAACTCGTCAAGCAATTGAGGCTATTCAGCTTGTTTGGTTGGTAACAGATGCTGTTAGCAGCATATTGATGAAGGTCTGGTTGACTTTCTCACAGAGGCAATTCCCTTGGGGATGATAGGCGGTTGTTCTCAGCTTTTTGCACTCATGGAATTGGCAGAGTTCTTGAAATAATTGTGACTCAAAGGCAGATCCACGATCTGTGAGGACTGCTTCAGGGCAACCGTAATGTCTCACATATTCACGGTAGAAGGTGATAGCTGTAGTCCGAGCTGTAAGGTCTTTTACTGGCACAACAGCAACCCACTTAGTATTGTGATCCACCATGGTTAAGGCAGACGTGTAGCCTGAACGAGTTTGTGCTAGCTTCACATGATCAAGAGCGACTAGCTCGTTTGGTTTCTGAGAATGGATTGGATGAAGAGGAGCTCTGGCATCTTTCTTACCGACTTTGGTGAGGTTGCAAGCTGGACATTCACTACACCAATTTTCTATGTCTGACCGCATCCCAATCCAATAGAAGCGTTGGCGTATGGTGGCTTCAGTTTTGTGCATGCCAAAGTGCCCAGACTGGTCGTGGTAGGCATCAAGAACAATTCTGGCATCTCGCTGTGGGATTAGAATCTGATGTAGCCTTTCACCTGAAACCGGGTGTAAGGTATTGCGCAGGATCAAGCCCTTTTGAATGAAGAGTCTTTTGCGCTGTCTCCAGAGACGATTAAGCTCAACATCAGGACATCTTCTGCGTCGTCTGAAAGGTATTCTCCCAGTAGTCAGGTAATCATAGATCTCACCTAGGACACGAGACTCATTTTGAAGAGTTTTCCATCTTGATGGATCTTGGAATAGGTCAGGTTTCTGTGGAGAAACATCATCAGTTTGTGTAGCAGCAACAGCATTTTGTGTAGCAAACCTTTGATAGAAGGGAGGCATCTCAACATCTTCCCACAGATCTTCCTCAGGAGGCACTTCTCCTTCGGGCAAACGGGATAACATATCAGCATTGATGTTGATCTTGCCACTGCGATACTTAATATCAAAGCAGAAATTCGCTAATCTTGAAGCCCATCTCTGTTCAAGAGCACCTAGCCATGCAGTATTGAGATGAGCGAGAGGATTATTGTCCGTGTAAACGGTGAAGGGTGTAGCAGCGAGGTAATCTTTAAACTTCTCTGTGACTGCCCACACAAGAGCTAGCAGCTCTAACTTGAACGAACTGTAATTGCTATCGTTTTTCTCTGCACCTCTCAAGCTTCGGCTGGCATATGCAATGACTCTCTCTTTGTCACCCTGGACTTGTGATAGTACCGCTCCGAGGCCTTGGTGGCTGGCATCCGTGTAGACACGGAAAGGATGATGGTAGTCAGGGTACGCCAAAATTGGAGGTAAAGTCAATAGACTTTTCAACATCTGAAAGGCAGTTTCTTGTCGCTCAGACCAATTCATTTGAAGTCTTCTGTCGTAGTTTTCTATAGGGCAACCTCGTAGGAGCTCTGTAAGGGGTTCTGCTATTTGCGCAAAATGAGGTATGAAGCGGCGGTAGTAGCCCGCAAAACCTAGGAAACTTCTGATTTCTTTGACGGTTCTTGGGGTTTTCCAGTTGTTCACAGCTGAGATCTTTTCAGGGTCAGGCTGGATACCTTCGGCACTTACAACATGACCCAGGTAGTTGACTTTCGGCTTGAGCAGATGACACTTTGACGGTTTTGATTTCAGGCCATGTTCAATAAGTACCTGGAATACTTCTTCAAGGTGGCATAGGTGGTCTTCATAAGTGCGAGAGTATACGACAACATCATCAACATATAACAGAACGCTCTGGAAGTTGAGGTGACCAAGACATCTTTCCATTTGTCGCTGAAATGTAGCAGGGGCGTTGCATAACCCAAACGGCATACCGTTAAGCTCAAAGAGTCCCATTGGGGTGGTGAAAGCTGTCTTCTCTCTATCCTCAATACAGTTGAGCGCGGTTCGTGGTTCGAGGTTCTCCAGTTCTAGGCTCGAGTGATTTTGGGGCCTGTTCTAGTTCGAACTAGAACTCGAGCTTTTTGCAAAAGCTCGATAGTTCTAGAAACGTTCGAGAACGGTTCTAGCAGCAAAAAAACAGCTAATTCCTAGCTTGGTTAACTCTGTAATAGTGTAAGTCACTCTGTGAATCCACTATTATGACATTTCAGTGTATAGTGTGCGTGAACAGCGCCTTCAGATCACTGCTGTTTCTATAATGGCCAGGGATTTCGTTGCTGCATTTCCCCATTAGGAGGGAATAGAAAGGCAGGCTTCCATTCCTCTACCCAGAGCCCCACAATCCTGGCACTGTACCCTTCTGTCCTCTGCACACTCCAACTCTTTTTAACTAAGCCATAATACTAGCAAACAGTCAGTGTACCTAGTGGCATCCTAAACGTGGCTATTGGACTTTTGTGTAGTCACAGTAGTGCAAAGATATTTGCAGCACGTCTGCCTGCATTGCACACTCCAACTCTTTTTAACTAAGCCATTATACTAGCAAACAGTCAGTGTACCTAGTGGCATCCTAAACGTGGCTATTGTACTTTTGTCTAGTCACACTATTGCAAAGATATTTGCATCACGTCTGCCTGCATTGCACACTCCAACTCTTTTTAACTAAGCCATTATACTAGCAAACAGTCAGTGTACCTAGTGGCATCCTAAACGTGCCTATTGTACTTTTGTCTATTCACACTATTGTAAAGATATTTGCAGCACGTCTGCCTGCATTGCACACTCCAACTCTTTTTAACTAAGCCATTATACTAGCAAACAGTCAGTGTACCTAGTGGCATCCTAAACGTGGCTATTGTACTTTTGTCTATTCACACTATTGTAAAGATATTTGCAGCACGTCTGCCTGCATTGCACACTCCAACTCTTTTTAACTAAGCCATTATACTAGCAAACAGTCAGTGTACCTAGTGGCATCCTAAACGTGGCTATTGTACTTTTGTCTATTCACACTATTGTAAAGATATTTGCAGCACGTCTGCCTGCATTGCACACTCCAACTCTTTTTAACTAAGCCATTATACTAGCAAACAGTCAGTGTACCTAGTGGCATCCTAAACGTGGCTATTGTACTTTTGTCTATTCACACTATTGTAAAGATATTTGCATCACGTCTGCCTGCATTGCACACTCCAACTCTTTTTAACTAAGCCATTATGCTAGCAAACAGTCAGTGTACCTAGTGGCATCCTAAACGTGGCTATTGGACTTTTGTGTAGTCACAGTAGTGCAAAGATATTTGCAGCACGTCTGCCTGCATTGCACACTCCAACTCTTTTTAACTAAGCCATTATACTAGCAAACAGTCAGTGTACCTAGTGGCATCCTAAACGTGCCTATTGTACTTTTGTCTATTCACACTATTGTAAAGATATTTGCAGCACGTCTGCCTGCATTGCACACTCCAACTCTTTTTAACTAAGCCATTATACTAGCAAACAGTCAGTGTACCTAGTGGCATCCTAAACGTGGCTATTGTACTTTTGTCTATTCACACTATTGTAAAGATATTTGCAGCACGTCTGCCTGCATTGCACACTCCAACTCTTTTTAACTCAGCCATTATACTAGCAAACAGTCAGTGTACCTAGTGGCATCCTAAACGTGGCTATTGTACTTTTGTCTATTCACACTATTGTAAAGATATTTGCAGCACGTCTGCCTGCATTGCACACTCAAACTTTTTTTAACTAAGCCATTATACTAGCAAACAGTGAGTGTACCTAGTGGCATCCTAAACGTGGCTATTGTACTTTTGTCTAGTCACACTATTGCAAAGATATTTGCATCACGTCTGCCTGCATTGCACACTCCAACTCTTTTTAACTAAGCCATTATGCTAGCAAACAGTCAGTGTACCTAGTGGAATCCTAAACGTGGCTATTGGACTTTTGTCTAGTCACACTAGTGCAAATCTATGTGCAGCACCTCTGCATGACACCCTCCTGCTCTGTTTTTAATAAGCTATAATGATAGCAAAAAATACTGCTATTTAGTGGCATCATAGAACTGGCTGTTGTATTCCATTAGTGCCCCACTGGTGCCAAGCTATTTATAGCACCTCTACATGACACCCTCATGCACATTTTGCTACGCTAATGTTATAGCAAACTCATGGAATTCATTGCTGCATTTGATAATTCGGAGGGATAGAAAGTCAGGCTTCCTTTAGCTTTTCCTTCTGTTCATAGACAGCATCTCCAAGAGCAATTTCCCCTCCACGTCTAAGTGTGGAGAGGCAGCTAGTGCGCATGCGTGTGCCGATTTACACCAGCTGCAGCCTAATTACAGTGTTTCGCCTAGTGAGTATGCTCAGTCTGACTGTGCTATTCCTGACGCTAAGTCTTCATTTCGGGATACAGCGCATGCTCCCACACTAAGTGTGAAAAGCCTCTTTGCACAGGTGCTTGCATTACGTGCCGGGTCTAAGTCCTGTTTTGTGCCTAGACACCATGCTAAAGCTGATAGTCTTTTTTCAGAGACTGTATTTCATGCTACTGAGCATGCTCAGGCACTTACTGCATCAGAGACTAGGTCAGGTAATGAACTCTTTGGCCCTGCCCCTGATGTGGGGGGGCACATATAGACCACAGGGCATCAGGTGTCCTCCCAAATGGCTTGCAGAGGGCCACCCCTATGACTTGTCACCGCATTATTGATGGTCAGACGATGACTGGTGAGGTGTTTGGGTCATGGCAGCCATGAGGTCATCATTGAAGTTGCGGTTCCAAATAGGACGCTAGTTATGCCACTCATGACGTGTCACTCTACTTTTGTCTCCAGGAGGTGCATTGTGGTTCACCCTGGTTTGGGGCGGACCCAGGTTATAAAAGGGGCTGGAGCCAACAAGGAGGTGCGCAGTCTTCTATTATGCTCCGAAAGAGCACACCTCCATGTGTTGAACCCATTGCGGCTTTAGGCCAGAGGTAGGCAAGGATAGGGTGTCGATGCAGGCCACCACCACAGTTGGTAACGCAGAACGGTTAAGACCAGCTCCTGTCCTACCAGTCCTGCTTGTGCAGCCCAGTGGCATTAACAGGCCTGCTGCTGCTGATGCGCCTGCTGTCCACAGGTGTGCCCCTACGCACACGGTCAGCGTACTCAATGGCCCCTGTGTTGTTAACAGGGAGTTCCTGGGCAGGGTGGGCATGTGGACCCTGTGACGCTAACAGGGCTCACAGTCTCCAGATCCGAATGGCGTCTAACTCGGTTCAGGCTACTATTAGTTTCATAGCCACACAGCTCTGTATCCTCCACCAAACCTTCCAGTTGCCAACCTCTCCTTTTCCAACTGGGAGCACGGTGGACACTGACTGCTGATGGGGATATATACCTTTCTCTTTCTTTTCTTATCAATATTCGTTATATAGCGGTAACATAGTATATACCACTTTATCCAAATCTGCCAGTCCCACTGTAACAGATGGTGTTTCTTCAGCAAATGTTACTGTTGCTTAACCACCAAATCCACGGACCAAAACTTTTTTCCCCTTTCCAACACACCTGTTCCCCTTTCCAACCAGCATCTGTCCTTTTTCAACTCATTTTGGCAACTCATTTTGGTATATGACCAAAAGTGCAACTGTGCAGGGACACCATACTCAACGCCATCTCAGCACAGCAGCCAGCCCTCGGTCCCTCAGATGTGGACAAGTAAAAGACCATTTCCTCCTAACCATGACAAAGCGTTGAGATTCACTCTGTGCAGCACTGGTGTTTAGTGGAAAAGTAGATCTAAGATTGCGTACCACATTCTGCAGAAACTCCTGTATACGTGCGTCCATTTCTATGGCAGGAATTATTTTGCCAAATTTTGTCTTGTACCGGGGATGTAACAGTGTGGCAACTCAGTATTCTGGATTACTTTGAATTCGTACAATCCGAGGGTCATGTTGTAGGTAGTGGAGCAAGAAGCCGCTCATGTGTCTTGTGCATCCAGGAGGACCAAGTCCTTGGTGTGTTGGTGGCAGAGAGGTGAGAATCGTGCCTCCTTCCTCTGCCCTCTCCCCACAACCTCGCACAACCGAAATGTGAGCAAGCTCTCACTCATCTGCTGAGTCTTCCATGCCCATCGCCAGTTCGTCCTCCATTTCTTCATGGGCTCCTGCACCTTCCTCAACACTTTTTGCTGATACTATGCGCCCTTGTTAATCCCTCTCCCTCACCATGACTGCCGCATAGGTGCCGCTGACCATCTGGACCTCGTAGATCTTGTTATCCCTTCCGCATATGACTCCTCCTGTACTTCCTCCCCTTCCTCTTGTCCCAACACCTGACTCCGAATAATAATTACAGTGTGCTCCATCATGTAGATGACCAGAATTGTCACGCTGAGAATGACATTGCCAGTGCTAAACATCTTCGTCGACATTTCTAAACTGTGTAGCAGGGTGCATAGGTCCTTGATCTGACACCACTCCAGCAGCGTGATCTGCACCACCTCTGGATCAAGTTATCCCAGGCTATATGTCATAACGTATTGCAGCAGGGTTCGGCGGTGCTGCCACAAACGCTGCAACATGTGCAGATTCAAATTCCTGCGTGTGGGCACATCGCATTTCAGGCGTTTAACCACCAGACCTAAAGACTTCTGTAGCGACAAAAGTTGTTGAGCTGCTGTGTGCGCACGATGGAAGTGAGCACATAGCGAGCGTGCATGCTGCACAAGGCCATGTAGGCCGTGATGGTGTTTTAAAAATTGCTGGAGAATTAGGTTCAACACGTGAGCCATACAAGGCACGTGTGTCACATTGCCCTGACGATGGCCCGCCGCCAGGTTTGCATCATTTCCGCACACGGCTATTAAGTCACCAACGGAGTCCGCTCCGTCAATTTGTACTCCGGTCGCCAGGTGACAACGTGTTCCTTTCATGAATAGTGCTGATGATGGGAGAGGAGTCGATGCAAGCGGCGCAGGTGGACGCAGGTTATGCTCACCCACTGGGCTGCATTACCTTGACAGATGCAGAATCTCTGGCTGAATGTAGCTGGTGGGTATCTCACAGATGAAATACCATCATTCAGCTACAACCAATGGGAAGACACCACACCCTTTTTTATGCCCATCCTGTCTGCAGACCACTGCCAGACATAGCTATGACCTCTGGTTACTTTTACCCCCAGTTCAGTTTTATGATTTTGTGTGCTTGTTACCTGACTACTTTTCCTGCTTGCTGTTTAGGTACCTTGTTGGCCGATCCGCATTTCACCTCTGCTTGTTTTCTGATTAAGTCCTGGCCGTCCCATTCTGTTCCTGTTCCTCAATTAATGTTTTGACCCTGCCTGACTACTATTCTCTGGAACTGCAGCCTTCCACAGGTATTAATCACCTTGGGCCCTGTGCAATTCCTAATCCCTGTATAGGGGTTAAAGGGTTTCAGGGTTCTAGGGGTCCTGCTTGGTGAGTGGCTTCCCTCTAGCCTATCATTAACAGCCCATCTGAGTGTGTGGATCAAGGAAGGCGTTACACCGTGCTCTCTGCAGAAGGCCATGTGGGCCAGGATAGTGCTTTAAAAATTGCTGGACAACCAGGTTCAACACGTGAACCACACAAGGCATGTGTGTCACATTGTCACAGCGAAGGGCCGCACCCATGTTTGCATCATTGTCGCACCCGGCCTTCCCTGGCTGCTGGTTGAGTGGAGACAACCATTGATGAAACTCGGTATCCAGAGCTAACCGTCCACAACTTCGCAGCGGTGTGACTCACATTTCCCATACATTTCAAAGTAAAACTTTGACCGCCTGATGGCATTGAGCTCTGCTGCCAGCATACTAAGGAGGTGTGTGGTAGTCCTTGTGCGCAGTTACAAGGAAGGGTGGCCTGACCACACAGGGTTTGCGCCAAGGTGGAGGACCCACACGAGGTTGAAGAGGCAGAAGCAGTGTATTAACTTCTACATACAGAAGAAGGATTGAAACAACTCGTGGGGATGGCAAGACTTGTACAGCAGACCCTTCTCCATCTCTCACCATAGTTTGCCAGTGCCCAGTCAGTGACATGTAATGACCCTGTCTATGCTTACTGGTCCAAGTATCTGTGTTGAAATGCACCCTGTCGCACACAGAGTTTCTCAAGGAAGTGGTGATGTTGTGTGCGACATGCTGGTGTAGCGCGGGCATGCTTTTCTTGGAGAAGCAGTGGTGATTGGGCATCTGGTACTGGGGCACAGCGACAGACATAAGGTCTCTAAAATCCTGTGTGTCCCACTAGGCGGAAAGGCAGCATTTCGGTAGCCAACAGCTTACAGAGGGATAGAGTCAACCTCTTAGCTTTGTCATGGGTCGCAGGAAGTGGCCTTTTATTTGACCACATCTGAGGGACAGAGATCTGGCTGCTGTGTGTAGACGGTGTTGAGTAGTGAGTCCCTGGAAAAATGCAGGTTTGTGAGGAAAGTGCAGGCGGAGACATGATGTTGCCTTCATCCAACGTTGGTGCTATCGATGTTTGATAGAGCTGTACACACTCACTTGTTTCCCCTTCCAAACCAACTGCCGACCTACCAAGCAAACTGCCTGTTGCGGTTACAGTGGTGGACGTTGTGGGTGGAAAAACAGGTGTGACAGCTGTCCCCACAGTCCTAGAAGATGACGAGCGCGCGGATGCACTGGAAGGGGCAGGCGGTGGATGGTTCGCTCCGCTAGGCCGCATTGCAGCACGGTGAGCTTCCCACCAGGCCATATGATATTTATTCATGTGACGATTCATGGAAGAAGTTGTCAAACTGCTGAGGTTTTGACCTCTACTAAGAGAACCATGACAAATTTTACAGATCACATAATTTGGGCGATCTTTTTCTATGTCAAAAAAGGACCAGGAAAGGCAAGGCTTAGAGGCCATGCGACCTGTTGATCCACCCCGAATAATGCTCAGAGGCAGAGTGGTGGCTGAGGATGCAGTTGTAGACGTGCTACCAGTGCTCCGACTGTGTCCAGGAAGGCGCAAGGTAACTTCGTCGTCGGTTGCATCCTCCTCCACCGCCTCTGTTGACCTCCTCGAGTGTCTGACTGTGGGTTGACAGTAGGTGGGATCTAGACCTTCATCATCATTTGTTGTGTTTGCACTCCCCTTCCCCTCAGACCGAGCCTCTTCTTGCCCTGACCGAATATTTAAGTTGTCATCCCAATCGGGTATCTGCGTCTCATCTTCATCAGTATGTTCCTCATTGTCTATAACCACAAGTGTTGGAAAGGCAGCATTTTGGTAGCCAACAGTTTGCAGATGCTGAAAGTCAACCTCCAAGCCATGTCATGCCCTTCTAAAAGCATGTAAAACACAGCGAGGGGACTCCAACCACAGTCTCCCTCGTTGCCACTAACTGGGCCACACACACCCCACTTGACTGACATCGGTTGAGCCCCCTTTTGAAAAAGAAAAAGATGCTTTGCATGAAGCACTCTCAAAAATACGCGTGCCTTTCCCATCCCCTGGCTGACCCAGGGGAAGAAAAGTCCTCTGAGAGCCATGACTTGTTCATCTTGGTTCTTTTAGAAACACAGCGAGGGGACTCCAACCACAGTCTCCCTCGTTGGCACTAACTGGGCCACACACACCCCACTTGACTGGCATCGGTTGAGCCCCCTTTTGAAAAAGAAAAAGATGCTTTGCATGAAGCACTCTCAAAAATACGCGTGCCTTTCCCGTCCCCTGGCTGACCCAGGGGAAGAAAAGTCCTCTGAGAGCCATGACTTGTTCATCTTGGTTCTTTTAGAAACACAGCGAGGGGACTCCAACCACAGTCTCCCTCGTTGGCACTAACTGGGCCACACACACCCCACTTGACTGGCATCGGTTGAGCCCCCTTTTGAAAAAGAAAAAGATGCTTTGCATGAAGCACTCTCAAAAATACGCGTGCCTTTCCCATCCCCTGGCTGACCCAGGAGAAGAAAAGTCCTCTGAGAGCCATGACTTGTTCATCTTGGTTCTTTTAGAAACACAACGAGGGGACTCCAACCACAGTCTCCCTCGTTGGCACTAACTGGGCCACACGCACCCCACTTGACTGGCATCGGTTGAGCCCCCTTTTGAAAAAGAAAAAAATGCTTTGCATGAAGCACTCTCAAAAATACGCGTGCCTTTCCCGTCCCCTGGCTGACCCAGGGGAAGAAAAGTCCTCTGAGAGCCATGACTTGTTCATCTTGGTTCTTTTAGAAACACAGCGAGGGGACTCCAACCACAGTCTCCCTCGTTGGCACTAACTGGGCCACACACACCCCACTTGACTGGCATCGGTTGAGCCCCCTTTTGAAAAAGAAAAAGATGCTTTGCATGAAGCACTCTCAAAAATACGCGTGCCTTTCCCGTCCCCTGGCTGACCCAGGGGAAGAAAAGTCCTCTGAGAGCCATGACTTGTTCATCTTGGTTCTTTTAGAAACACAGCGAGGGGACTCCAACCACAGTCTCCCTCGTTGCCACTAATTAGGCCACACACACCCCACTTGACTGACATCGGTTGATGCCCCTTTTGAAAATGAAAAAGATGCTTTGCATGAAGCACTCTCAAAAATATGCGTGCCTTTCCCGTCCCCTGGCTGACCCAGGGGAAGAAAAGTCCTCTGAGAGCCATGACTTGTTCATCTTGGTTCTTTTAGAAACACAGCGAGGGGACTCCAACCACAGTCTCCCTCGTTGGCACTAACTGGGCCACACACACCCCACTTGACTGGCATCGGTTGAGCCCCCTTTTGAAAAAGAAAAAGATGCTTTGCATGAAGCACTCTCAAAAATATGCGTGCCTTTCCCGTCCCCTGGCTGACCCAGGGGAAGAAAAGTCCTCTGAGAGCCATGACTTGTTCATCTTGGTTCTTTTAGAAACACAGCGAGGGGACTCCAACCACAGTCTCCCTTGTTGGCACTAACTGGGCCACACACACCCCACTTGACTGGCATCGGTTGAGCCCCCTTTTGAAAAAGAAAAAGATGCTTTGCATGAAGCACTCTCAAAAATACGCGTGCCTTTCCCATCCCCTGGCTGACCCAGGGGAAGAAAAGTCCTCTGAGAGCCATGACTTGTTCATCTTGGTTCTTTTAGAAACACAGCGAGGGGACTCCAACCACAGTCTCCCTCGTTGGCACTAATTGGGCCACACACACCCCACTTGACTGACATCGGTTGATGCCCCTTTTGAAAATGAAAAAGATGCTTTGCATGAAGCACTCTCAAAAATATGCGTGCCTTTCCCGTCCCCTGGCTGACCCAGGGGAAGAAAAGTCCTCTGAGAGCCATGACTTGTTCATCTTGGTTCTTTTAGAAACACAACGAGGGGACTCCAACCACAGTCTCCCTCGTTGGCACTAACTGGGCCACACACACCCCACTTGACTGGCATCGGTTGAGCCCCCTTTTGAAAAAGAAAAAGATGCTTTGCATGAAGCACTCTCAAAAATACGCGTGCCTTTCCCGTCCCCTGGCTGACCCAGGGGAAGAAAAGTCCTCTGAGAGCCATGACTTGTTCATCTTGGTTCTTTTAGAAACACAGCGAGGGGACTCCAACCACAGTCTCCCTCGTTGGCACTAACTGGGCCACACACACCCCACTTGACTGGCATCGGTTGAGCCCCCTTTTGAAAAAGAAAAAGATGCTTTGCATGAAGCACTCTCAAAAATACGCGTGCCTTTCCCGTCCCCTGGCTGACCCAGGGGAAGAAAAGTCCTCTGAGAGCCATGACTTGTTCATCTTGGTTCTTTTAGAAACACAGCGAGGGGACTCCAACCACAGTCTCCCTCGTTGGCACTAACTGGGCCACACACACCCCACTTGACTGGCATCGGATGAGCCCCCTTTTGAAAAAGAAAAAGATGCTTTGCATGAAGCACTCTCAAAAATACGCGTGCCTTTCCCGTCCCCTGGCTGACCCTGGGGAAGAAATGTCCTCTGAGAGCCATGTCCACATTGTCAGTGGACAGACACGTGTGCTTATCTGCCAGCAGACCCCCAGCAGCACTGAAGACAGGTTCCGAGAGAACGCTGGCTGCAGGACACGACAAGATCCCCAAGGCGTACGTGGCGAGCTCAGGCAATTTATCAAGATTGGAAGCCTAAAATGAGCAGGGCTCAAGTTGCACAATAATGGAATCGATGTTTCCTTGCATATACTCATATATCTGTGTGTCCTCCTCTTTTTCCTTGTCCAGCTGTTTTGTTTTCGCATGAGTATAGGTCCTTGTCACTTTCCCATGTGTTGTGAGTTGTTTGTCACCTTTTGGACACCTTTGAGGGTGTTTTCTAGGTGATTTTCTGTGTTTGTGATTGCCTGCCATTGTTTCCTATGCAGTTCGAGTTCGGTTCGTCGAACGTTCGACGAGCCGAACTCGAACGGGAGCTCCGTTCGGCGAACCGACCTCGAGCCGAACCGGGACCGGTTCGCTCATCTCTAATCCTCAGTAGCCATGGGTACTTGCCAGTAACCGCTGGTTAAATCAAGAGTGGAGAAGTATGCAGCTGAGCCAAGAGCGGTGATGGATTCTTCAATCCGTGGAAGAGGATAGGCATCTTTCTGTGTAACATTATTCAACTTTCGGTAGTTGACACAAAATCTGATGTTACCATCTTTTTTCTTCACCAGGACGATGGCTGCAGCCCATGGGCTTTGACTTTCTCGGATGACTTCAGAATCTTTCATCTCTTTTAACAGCTTCTTTACTTGTTGATAGTTAGCAGGAGGTACTGGACGATGTCTTTCTTTGATAGGAGGATGATCACCTGTGTTGATCTTGTGCTGGATCTGAGTAGTCTTGCCGAAGTCAAGGGGGTGTTTGCTGAAAGCTTGGCTGTGTCGCTTAGCAAGTTTAGTTGCACCATTGATGTATTCGATAGTAGTGTTAGCATCTCCAACATTAAGTTCATTTTACCAGAAGGTAGTGGGTGTATTAGAGCCTTTGGGAGTGGATTTTAATGACTTTTGATGAGCAAGTGTCTCTTCATCTATGATGTCTTCTGGATCAAGACTATACAGTTGAGCAACTGAATTAAACTTGTATAGCTCGATAGGAATATCACTTAGGTTGACTAGCCGTACTGGTACTCTACCATTTGAGACGGTGACAATACTTCTGGCAGCTTTTACCAGGGACTGTCCTTCAATCTGGATGGAGTCAAGAAGAGCTACATAGTCATCATTGTCAATTCCTGGTCGAGCTCGACACCAGACTAGAGTCTCGCTGTTGGCTGAGAGGGTAACTGGTCGTGCGTCAGTGATTCGAACACGGCAGATCTCACCTTTACTGTTGGCAAACTTCTGTTGGGCACAGAGCACTTTGATAGTCCGCTGAACAGCTTGCCTGTAAGGGGAAGAAGCAGAAGGGAGAGAAGCATGCAAGGAAGCGAGCAATTCAGTAAACACATGGCGAATGACATTCATGCCTAACACTACTGCTGTTGTATCTCCCTCAGCGTCAGTAACAATTACACCTTGACCTGGTAACTTGCGATCACCAATTTGGATTGTGGGTTCCCAGTAGCCTAGCTGGGAAATAGGCTGACCATTACTTGCAATTAAGTCTAACTTTGCTTTACCCACTGGATTCAGGAGATCAAAGTCCCAATTCTTTTCAAAGGCTCGTCGCTCAATTGTGGTGACTTGTGAACCAGTGTCCACTAAAGCTTCTAGAGGTACACCATCGATCCATATGGTTATATACGGGCATTTGGAGATGAACCGGGAAATCCATTGTGATTGTCCCTTTGGGCCCTTGTATTCACCTCCCGAGGGATGGCCCTTGGCCTCGGGGGTGTCCCGTTTAACTTATAACATTGATACTTGTAGTGTCCAAGACGCTCACAATAAGTACTGTACACACAATCCCCAGATGGAGGCCTTCCAGGAGGGGGCCTATCAGGACTTGACCTACTAGAATGTGGTTCTTAGGACAATGTCCGATTTACAGATGATTCACATGATGCAGGGGGTTGGCCTTTTAGCTCCTTTAAGGCTTGGCATACGGATTCAAGGACTTGGACAAGTGCATCCATAGTAGGAGGTGCATGAATGAGAGTAAGAGCTTGCACATACTGTGTGGCCTGCATAGGGGAAACAGGTGAAAGAGGAGATACAGTAGAAGTTCCAGCAGCAAGGTCTGAGGAACGAGGCGCAAGAGCATAGCTGGTACAAGGTGAGTCAGTACCCACTACTCGCAGGGCTAGAGCTTTAAAGTCTAAGAAAGTCATGTTTGGATTTTGTGCTGCTAGCATGTGGAGTTGACTTTGTACTAGCCTGGAGTCTACACCTTCTATGAATCTGTCGGTGATTATGTTTTCTGCAGCAGCAGGATCTATAGTGTCTATTTGCTGTAAGGCCCTGTATGCAGACTGAAGGGCTAGTGCGTAGTCCCTAAGAGTCTCACCTGGTCCCTGACGTCTGTTGTAAAATTTGAGACGAACCTCGGTGGGTGATTGGCGTCCAAATTCTTTTCTCAGGCGGGTAAGGATCTGTTCTACATTGGTTTTCTCAGTAGATGGCCAGGAACGGACTTCCTCAGCAGCTGGTCCACCAAGCTGTCCCAGGAGAAGTTGTACCTGCTGATGGGGAGAAAGTGAGAAAAGCTCAAGAGTATGCATCATCTTTTCTTTGAACCCAGCAAGTGTATGAGGATCTCCTCTGTAGCTTGGGAGACTAGAGGTTCCAATGAAGAATGGCATACCGGTAGCCATGACAGGGGCTGGAACTGGGTTGGCGGCATTAGCACGTTCCACTGGAGCACTATCTGATGAGGATGATGATACAGAGTTAACAGACTCGGCCTGGCCATTATGAAGAGGTTCAGACATTTTGGTGATGATGCAAGTATTGTCTCTTTAAGAATAATGATGACACTGTAGCTTTAAGGGATGCACTGTTATGCACCAACACAGTCTCTGAGATGGAAGGCTCCCCCTCTTGAAAATAGCACTGCGGTGAATGAGGATTTGCACTTATTTGAGTAACTTGAAAGGCAGCAGAGTAGAAGAGCTGGTGCAGGTGCTGTTAACCCCAGCATGAAACAGGAAACAGTCTTTGGCAGTATTCACTGGCAAGATAGAGGTTAATGAGCAATTTTGAGACTTATAGTGCAGTAAGAGAAGATAGGCACAGAGGAATGATCCTGTTCGTGATGCCAAATTCGACCTTTGTAAGGGCCCCGATGTTCCCTGCTATCCTCCCCCACACAGTATCCACAGCTGATGGACAGTCCACAGACACGGTCTTGGGGATAACAGTTGCTTTAATATAGCAGGAACAAAGCAAATCAATACGAAATATATGTTTCACAGTCTCTCATGGGTAGGCCACGGCAAATACAGCTTGGAGTTGAATGCTGAAGTGCAATTAGGGTACTGGAGCTTTAACTGCACGATTTGTTCAGAATTAATACTGGTATGCTTTAGGTTCAGAGTCTCTTGAGTTTAGAGGGTAAATATGATAAGATTGTACAGACCTGGAGTCCTGGGGTTAATTTCACTGCTAGTTCAGACACGTGCAGTACTTGTAAGCAAATGAAGACAGTTGCCCAGCGTGCTACGGGGAGCGGACGGCTGGTGCGTGGACAATGGTATGAAAGCCACTAATATTGCAGTGGGGTGGGAGACCCTCAAACTTCCCCAATCTGCGTGCAGTAGGGTCTGGTATATAGTCAGTATGCCCTACTGTCTGAAGAGATGCACAATGTCAGGATAGGAAGCCTTCAGCATATTGGCTGTAAAAATCAGGAAATGATGAAATTCTAGGCCTTGGGCCTAGGAGGAGTCTTGTGGTGAAGAGATTCTCCACATAATGTCTTCCCTTAGAGGAGACTCAGCCAGAACCAGAACATTCCAGTTCTTTCCAGACAGAGGCTGGAGAATAGCTCCACCTGTTGAGCCATGTGACCAAGAACTGGCCAATAGGAAAACACCCAATGCACACTTCAGATTCTAACAGTTTTCACCAGTAGATGGTGCTAGAACACAACAAATGAAAAATGCTTTACTTATAACATATAGCATAATATTACATATAAGTAAATGTACTTAAAGAAACAGACACAATCTGGACCGGGCCACCACAAACACACGTGTGCCATAGACACGGCACACCGATGGCAATACGCACGTTTGACATGTCCGTTAAAAACGTGCGTGATTTTAACGGATGTGTGAAAGAGGCCTTGAGTTGCAATTGAAACTAGCATTATTTTTAAAGTCAGTCCAGCTCACTAGATGTTCTCCACATTAATCACTCAGCAAGCAAATTATCTACTTCTTGCTGTTCACACCTACTTTCTGCAATCAAGATAACAAATCTCAATTCTTGCAACTTTTCACACCTAGCCACTGCAATGAAGTCTCCAATTTGCCTATATGTCACATCTATCTTCCAGTTAACAATGTCTGCTACAAGTTACAGTTTTCATAGTTTGCTTCTATTACCTGTTGTGTTGCTGGAAGAGAACAGATTTTATTTAATTTTCTCTTATTCCTTTGACTAACTGCATCTCTGTAAGATAATAACAATATCCTATATGGATGAGACCAGTTCTCAAGTGTATCCACACACCAGGCTTTGCTTCATCAGGTATGATCTGTTCTGCTTGTATGACTATTGTCCTGCAATCCTCACCATTACATATTGAATTATAACCTGTCAAGCTGCACCATCCCCTCCTGTCCTTGCTACTGTCCCAAAACTACAGCTCAGAGAATCAACCTCTCTAACAAAACCCATAACACTTGATGAACATACAGCACTCTAGGAAAAAACAATGCAGCTGGGTTTTGGAATTGTTAGTGGTATTTTATTCCTGAATTAATTAAAAATAAAATATTCTGTTTCAATATTTATTGACTAATACTTGTATAAAAACCTACAGAATTGGCAAAAAGCCACAAATTAATTGAATGAATATATATCCATTAAATTGCAAGAGGTTATAGAAAATAAGTATGCCTAAAGTGTCCGCACAGTGTAAAAGGAGTTCTACATATAATATGCAGCATACTATGGCATAAATGACTATGTCACCATCATAAACAAATAACTATGGCGTTGGGCGCAAACATTTCAGGTGATGGGGTTTGTTTGTTCTTGTTTGGTCTCATATGTGGATGCGTCAGGACTGGCTCACCCACTATATGGATATTCAATATCTGTATATACTGTTATATTTTTTATCATTCAATGAACTTTTTATAAATTACTCTTTTATGCACAAAGGATTTTTTTCCTATGTATCTACCTCTGCCATTGGTGACATTGCATTATTTTAGAATATAATCTGTATATTAAGAATATCCACCATTTTTCGGGAATTCATCCTCTTCCTATTCTTATATTATATTATCTTATTTAAAATTTTCCTCTTGCAGCAAAATATAATTTGTTGTATTTTGGAGCCATTTTTAAATATATTTTGATTCCCAGGCTAATGTAAATATAACCACTTTATATATGGAAGATTGTGTATCCACACACATAAATGTTTTAAATATTTTTGCTTGTTAATAATAAAGCTATACTGTATTTCTAAAAGAAGTAAATGAAGTGTAGTCTTTCTTGATAGGTTTAATAATGATATTTTTACCAACAAACAAGAAAAAAATACATTCAACTAAAAATTGCAAACATATAGTATTGACAAACATATATAAGGGAAATATCATATCCATTATTAATTTGTCTTTAGGTTTGCTTTTCCCTTGTGATGAATAACCAAGATATTATAATCTTAAAATAAAGGATAGCTAACAAATAATTACGGCATTTCACCATGTAAGAAAACTTTCTAATTTATTTTTTAAATATGTTTACACTAAAATATTTCTTTATAGATGAGGGCTCTGGCAAAACACTTACACGTAATGCTATTTTGAAAAAGTAAGAAAATGGATATTAGACAAGAGAAATGCGGACTGATTTAATAAGGGATAGAACAAATAATAGCCTATTCTGCCTGCTTTCAGAAATGAAATTTAGTGACAGTGAGTACGGTGGTAAGAAGTAGAAAGCTGCATATTATACTTCCATCAGCAATGACATACGATAATGTAATTCAAGTGTATACACACAGAAGACAGCCATGAGTTTAAAACCACCACATTGGCAGTCCAAGGTTAATGGTTTTTAATGCAGACAACAAAACATGGGAGTACCAACATGTGACATCAATATGTCTCAAGAAAAGTAATGTTTGCTAAAGTCACATTGAAATTTAGATTTTTTTTTTTACTATCTGTAAGTCAGTGAAATTTCCATTAAAACAGTAACATGTTGACGTAGGAAAATATAGATCATAAAGGATTTGACTAGGTTTATCCGAAAGTCTGCAGTCACTCTTTGTGACTGCAGACTTGAGAGTCCTCATAGCGTGCACAGAGCACTCAATTCAAGTCAAGTGCGCTCAATAAAAGTAATTTGAGCAATGCTGAGCCAGTCTAGTCAGAATGTGGCCAAGAGTATGTATATCATATATTTGTAGTCACCTGATTGCCTGCTCCAGGCGCTGACACCAAAAAATCCTGACACCGTGTAGTGTGCCCGCAGTAAGGATTCACAAGTCTGCCATCACTTCGAGTGACTGCACACTTTTTTCACAAACCTGAATAGCTTTTTTAAATTTATCAAAACGATTCAATACTTTTTTATGATATTGTGATATTTGGGAAATTTCTAATTTTGAGTGTTTCCTGGTAGATTTCCAAAAATTCACCTAAATTGCCTTCAAACATCAGTTTGAATGACAACCAAAATGTATCTATATTAAAAGAAATTAGTTGAACTGGATATGTTGATATGCAGCAAGTTACAATGAAAGACAATCAAATCAAAATCAAAAGCAAGCAAAAACAATGTGAAAAAAGAGATGTTCAAAATCTCTCTCTCTGTCTCGCTTTCTCTCTTTATATATATATATATATATATATATATATATATATATATATATATATAAAGAGAGAAAGCGAGACAGAGAGAGAGATTTTGAACATCTCTTTTTTCACATTGTTTTTGCTTGCTTTTGATTTTGATTTGATTGTCTTTCATTGTAACTTGCTGCATATCAACATATCCAGTTCAACTAATTTCTTTTAATATAGATATATATATATATATATATATATAAATATATATATACAGTACAGACCAAAAGTCCAAAAGTTTGGACACACCTTCTCATTCAAAGAGTTTTCTTTTTTTTCAGAACTCAGAAAATTGTAGATTCACATTGAAGGCATTAAAACTATGAATTAAAACATATGGAATAAAATACATAAAAAAGTGTGAAACAACTGAAAATATGTCTTATATTCTAGGTTCTTCAAAGTAGCCACCTTTTGCTTTGATTACTGCTTTGCACACTCTTGGCATTGTCTTGATGAGCTTCAAGAGGTAGTCACCGGAAATGGTTTTCCAACAGTCTTGAAGGAGTTCCCAGAGATGCTTAGCACTTGTTGGCCCTTTTGCCTTCACTCTGCGGTCCAGCTCACCCCAAATTGGGTTCAGGTCTGGTGACTATGGAGACCAGGTCATCTAGCGTAGCACCCCATCACTCTCCTTCTTAGTCAAATAGCCGTTACACAGCCTGGAGGTGTGTTGGGGACATTTTCCTGTTGAAAAATAAATGATGGTCCAACTAAACGCAAACAGGATGGAATAGCACGCCGCTGCAAGATGCTGTGGTAGGCATGCTGGTTCTGTATGCCTTCAATTTTGAATAAATCCCCAACAGTATCACCAGCAAAGCACCCCTACACCATCACACCTCCTCCTCCATGCTTTACGGTGGGAACCAGCCATGTAGAGTCCATCCGTTCACCTTTTCTACAAAGACACGGTGGTTGGATCCAAAGATCTCAAATTTGGATTCATAAGACCAAAGCACAGATTTTCACTGGTCTAATGTCCATTCCTTGTGTTCTTTAACCGAAACAAATCTCTTCTGCATGTTGCCTGTCCTTAGCAGTGGTTTCCTAGCAGCTATTTTACCATGAAGGCCTGCTGCACAAAGTCTCATCTTAACAGTTGTTCTAGACATGAGAAGCTGTGTCCAAACATCTGGTCTGTCCTGTATATATATATATATATATATATATATATTGTGAGACTCATGTGGGATTAGTGGATGAGGGCAGGTATATCTCACCCCGGTATCGGTCCTATGTGACTTAGCCTGGTCAGGATCACCTGGCTGCTAATGGATTAATGGGAGGTGAAGGACTGATGTAAAAGGAGTCTGAGAGGTTGGTGGAGAGTCTCCATCTGGGCAACACAGTAAGGGCGGCTTTGCATGTTCCGACATTGCACGTGCGATGTCGGTGGGGTCAAACCGAAAGTGACGCACATCCGGCGTCGCAGTCGATATCGCAACGTGCAAATCCTTTTTGATACGATGAACGAGCGCAAAAGCATCGTTATCGTATCATCGCTGCAGCCTCCGACATTTCCATAATGCCGGTGCAGCGACAGGTACGATGTTGTTCCTCGCTCCTGCGGCAGCGCACATCGCTGTGTATGAAGCCGCAGGTGCGAGGAACTTCCCCTTACCTGCCGCCGGCTGCAATGATTAGGACGGAGGTGGGCGGGATGTTTACATCCTGCTCATCTCCGCCTCTCCACTTCAATTGGCCGCCTGCCGTGTGACGTCGCTGTGACACCGCACGACCCGCCCCCTTAGGAAGGAGGCGGGTCGCCGGCCAGAGGGACGTCGCACGGCAGGCATGTGCGTGTGAAACTGCCGTAGCGATAATAATCGCTACGGCAGCTTTCACTAGATATTGCACGTGCGACGGGGGCGGGACTATCGCTGCAGCATCGGTAAGACATTGTTACCGATGTCGCAGCGTGCAAAGTCCGCCTAAGCCTGTCACTTGTGAGGTGGAGCAGTGCTTGATGTCTGTATGGTTTAGCTGGAAGGGAGAAGCCCGAGCATGTTATCACAATATATATATATATATATATATATATACAGGGTGGTCCAAAAGTAGCGGGACAGTATGTGTAATAGGGTTATGAAGGGGGGTAATTATCAAACATGATGTAAAGTGAAACCAATTAGCAACCAATCAGATTCCACTTTTAATTCTTCACAGACTCTTTGGAAAATGAAAGTTGGAATCTGATTGGTTGCTAAGGGCAACTGAGTCAGTTTCACAGATCCAGTTTTTACAGATAAATCTCCCCAATATCTGTTTTCTTTTCAGATAATTCAAATAATGGCAAACAATTTAAATACAAATCAAAGAAAATGGATTTTAAGAGTATTGGAAATTTTAAAATGCTGAAACCGTTAGAGCAAATTGGGTTGAAACATTTGCAAGGCAAATATATATACCATGCCTTGCGAAAGTATTCGGCCCCCTTGAATTTTTCAACCTTTTCCCACATTTCAGGCTTCAAACATAAAGATAAAAATGTTAATGTTATGGTGAAGAATCAACAATAAGTGGGACACAATTGTGAAGTTGAATGAAATTTATTGCTTATTTTAAACTTTTTTAAAACATAAATAACTGATAAGTGGGGCGTGCAATATTATTTGCAGCAAACTCACTCCAGAAGTTCATTGAGGATCTCTGAATGATCCAATGATGTCCTAAATGACTGATGATGATAAATATAAACAGAAAGACTGACTGCACTCACCAAACTGATGTGTGAACAGGTGCATAACTGAACATGACAAAAAATACAAAAAAATACAGTTTGCACTCTGATAATGCTAGAGTATGGAAACCATGAATGTGTGACCATGGACCTGCATTACTGCTAAGGAAAATCTAAGAAAAATGAGATATTTAGCATATATAAATGGCCATTTGTATATCTGCCCAGTTGCCACGTCACGGCATACCTTGTAACTGGGTACCTACGATATGCTAAAGCCTCTCTCTGGGTTAAAAACCTCCTGTGTATGGGCAAGTAGGAACCTGCTATATAGGATAAGATTACCTGTGGCAAGTGGGGGAGGGGTGCATGGTCAGAAGGTATGACCCTCTTAATAAAAGCAAAAAGGTAATCTAATCATATATAGCAGGTTCCTACTTGCCCATACACAGGAGGTTTTTAACTCAGAGAGAGGCTTTAGCATAGCGTAGGTACCCAGTTACAAAATATGCCGTGACGTGGCAACTGCGTAGATATACAAATGGCCATTTATATATGCTAAATATCTCATTTTTCTTAGATGATAAATATAAGCCACCTGTGTGTAATCAAGTCTCCGTATAAATGCACCTGCTCTGTGATAGTCTCAGTGTTCTTGTTAAAGCGCAGATAGCATCATAAAGACCAATGAACACAACAGGCAGGTCCGTGATACTGTTGTGGAGAAGTTTAAAGCTGAATTTGGTTACAAAAAGACTTCCAAAACTTTAAACATCCCAAAGAGCACTGTGCAAGCGATCATATTGAAATGGAAGGAGTATCATACCACTGAAAATCTACCAAGACCCGGCCGTCCAATCCAAATTTTCATCTCAAACAAGGAGCACACTGATCAGAAATGCAGCCAAGAGGCCCATGATCACTCTGCAGAGTGATAATAAAGTGAGATAAACTGCACAAATCTACAGCTGAGGTGGGAGAGTCTGTACATAGGACAACGATCAGTCATACACGTCACAAATCTGGCCTTTATAGAAGAATGACAAAGAGAAAGCCATTTCTCAAAGATATCCATAAAAAGTGTTGTTTAAAGTTTTCCACAAGCCACCTGGGAGACACACCAAACATGTGAAAGAAGGTGCTCTGGTAAGATGAAACCAAAATTTAAGTATTTGGGCATAATGCTAAACAATATGTTTAGCGTAAAGCCACACTGCTCATCAACCTTAACACTCCATTCCCACTGTCAAACATGGTGGTGGCAGCATCATGGTTTAGGCCTGCTTTTCTTCAGCAGGGACAGGGAAGATGGTTAAAATTGATGGGAAGATGGATAAAGCCAAATACAGGACCATTCTTGAAGAAAACCTGTTGAAGTCTGCAAAAGACCTGAGACTGCGACGCAGATTTGTCTTCCAAGAAGACAATGATCTCAAGCATAAAGCAAAATCTACAATGGAATGGTTCAAAAATAAACGTACCCAGCTATTTGTAAAGAAAGAATGGGCAAGAATTTCAGTCTCTCGATGTGCAAAACTAATAGAGACATACCCCAAGCGACTGGCAGCTGTAATCGCAGCAAAAGGTGGCGCTACAAGGTATTAACTTAAGGAGGCGAATAATAATGAATGCCTCAATATTCAGTTTTTGTTTTTTTTAAAGTTTAAAATAAGCAATAAATTTCGTTCAACTTCACAATTGTGTCCCACTTGTTGTTGATTCTTCACCATAATATTAAAATTTTTATCTTTATGTTTGAAACCTAAAATGTGGGAAAAGGGTTAAAAAAATAAAAAAATTCAAGTGAGCCAAATACTTTCGCAAGGCACTATATATATATATATGTATATATATATATATATATATATATATATATATATATACATATATATATATATATATATACTGTATATTACTATACATAGCACACTCTTTAAATGAAATAGATGTATACAATGCTACTTGATGAAAAAGAAAAGAACAATCTTTGCATGGCATGGCTTGTACCTACTGGTTATGTTGTTCAAAGTTTAATCACATGAACATTTGTGGTTCTGGGAGCCAGATGAACATTAGTGTGCTAGTTTATGACTAGCCATATAGTTTTTAAATATTGTAAAAAAAAGTAGCTATCATAATTCTGGATTTCTTTCCTAAGAGATTTGATGAGATCTACTGTATTTTTCAGACTATAAAATGCACCAGACCATTAGACTCACCTACGCTTTAGAGGAGGAAAATAGGAAAAAAACATTGAAGCAAAAAATGAGGTCATAACATTCTCTTCTGGGGGTAATGTCCCCCAATTCTGTACTAATGTTCCACATCCTCGGCCCCTTTCTGGTACATATGTCCACCATCCTGGTGTATATGGTGTGGTGTTCCCCATCCTAATATACATGTTCCCACATATGGGTCCATCCTGGTACATATATCCACCATCCTGGTGTATATGGTGTGGTGTTCCCCATCCTAATATACATGTTCCCACATATGGGTCCATCCTGGTATATATGTCTCCATCCTGGTATATATGTTGTCCATCCTGGCATATAGGCCTCCTATTATGCTAACTTTATTAACACTTTAAAAAATAAACAATTCTACTCGCTTTCCATAAACTGTACAAGTGGATGACTTTAGAATGTAATTGATGAGCAGCGCATGATAACACTGGCATGCACCCCAATCACATGCCATTGTTAGCTGCTGGCTAATAAAAAATAAATATTCATTGCTCCTCACACTCATAATCCTGCTCACATCTCAGCTACAGCAGCAACAATAGAAAAAATCTTCCAAGTCATTTACCATCACTGAGCTCGGTGCCCAGAGGTGGACGGGATTATGGGCATGGGGAGCACTGAACATTTTATTTAACAGCAGACACCAGTGATTGGCCTACACCTGCCACTACTGGCTTCCTGCAGCAGCAACCCGGCTACTGCCTCCAAAGCAAATGAAAGAAACTTGGCTTTTTCACACAGGTCAGTAAAGAACTTATCCCTGTTAGGGGAGTGTCAAAATATTTTTTTTGCTAAATGAAGATGTGGCGCCCTGGACAAGCCAGGTCGTCACAGGTACTGCAACAACACAGCCCACACCCCGGCTAGGCACACCGAAGTCAAACAAAAATCCTTGTTGCCTCCCTCCAGGGGCTGATGTCCACACCAGGGGGCGAAGCCAGGCGGTTGGCCCCACCCACCGAGGAGTTCACAGTCCTGGAGGTGGGAAAAGGAAGTCAGTGTAGTTTTGGAGTTGAGTCAGATTAGTTTTGGAGTTGGAGAGTGAAGTAGCTGTGGAGCAGACTGACCGTGTCTGGGTACGTGGCACATACAGCAAGGTTGGCAGATGGTGGTGACCGTCTGCAGGAGGGGCTGATTGAAGTGAACCGTAAGGACCGGGGACGGGCGGTGGCCCGCCGGTACCGGACCGGGGAACAAAGAGAAGCCAGCACCATTCGGCAGGGCCTACAGACCCCGACCAGGCTTGGAGTCATCGTAATACCGGTCAAATCCGTTAGCGAAGGGAACCTCCTGGGTTTCCCAGCAGTCAAGACCCGATTGAAGGCAACAGCTCAAACCGTGAAGGGAAATACAGTCACCGCCAAGGCTACAGTTCCCAGGGCCAGAGCCTGCGGGCAAAAAGGGCTCCCACAGCATTCATCCAAGCTGGGGAGCGGGTTACCGGTGGGAAGCCATCAGAACCAAGAACATAACACAGGTGCAGGGAAAGGCAGTCACCGCCAACCTACCGGGAGAAGAACCACCGCAGCCGTCTGTGGGACCCGTCCATCCAGCCGTTTGTTTTACCGGAGACTTTGCATTCATCATTGGCTGAGTGAGTACCACTATGCATGCGGCACCGCACTGCCCCCGCGACCTTGCACCTCACCAGCTCCCGTAACCCACCTGCCATTCCTCCCTCACCGGGCCCCAGGACAACCAACCCCCCTACCCACGGAGGGGAAAAACAACAACTTAGCTGCTCCCTGTCATCGCTCCCGGGATCCCCGTCCAGAGCAGCGGTGGTGTCACAACCTCACTACAACCGTGGGTGGCGTAACGGACAATAAATCCCAAAACCATTCCCCCTTTTCACTCATGGGCGAGGAGCGCCGCTCGAGTCCCCACATCCGGCCCACCGCTCGAGCCACCGAGCAGCAAGCGAAGCAGCAGCAGTGCCGGACCCGAGCGTGGTGAGCGCAGCGTCCTCCTCCCCGCCCGCGACACCTTGGCGGCACGAACAGGATCTTACCGCTCTGCCGTCTGGTAGAGGTGCGCCTTGTGACCGCCGGAGGTGTCCGGCCGAAAATTTTGAGAAGCCGCCATTTTGGGTGCGAAAAGTCCCCGCTCGAGCCTCTCCTCGAGCAGTGGAGGCGCGAAAGCCAAGGCCCAGCCCCTGTAGAGGAGAGCTGGAAAAAGTCTAAGGGGGACGCGGATGGAGGGATGGCGGCGTCCTCGAATTGGAGCACGGGAGTACCCGCTACCGGAGCGTCTAAGCTCTGGGTGAACCGAGGAGGAGTAGCCTTTGAAGACTGCGGCCCTGGTGAGCTCCCCGCCGGGACCGCTGCGTGGCTGGAGCGGGAGCTGGGCCGGTTCTGCTTGAAGGTGAGGGCGCAGAGCCTGCAGCAGCTGCTGGATTGGAAGGCGGAGATGCGCAGAATGGTTGCCGTAGTGGGGGCCCGTGAGCAAGGGGCTGCTGCAACCGTGCCGCGTCGCGATCAGTCCACCCAAACTCCAGAACCAGCCCTGATTGCGTGGGAGTCGGGGGCCAGCACTTTGCACGTGAGGCTGTCACATTGCTTCTGGGTCCGCTCACTATATCTCATGCATATTCACTGCTTCCCCTGCCCAAAATCTGTGACAGCATCTGTGATTGGCTGCAGTCAGACTGCTGACATCTCTAATTGGTTACCCTCACAGTGGCTGTCTAGGTCCCCTAATGGAATTTTAAAATAAATAAATTTAAAAAAATTGACAAAAAAGCACAACTGGCACTAAAGTCTGGATTATTAATGGGTAGGAGTCTATGAGACCTCCTCATTACTAATCCTGTACCTAAAAAGAAATAAACATAAACAAAAAACCTTTATTTAAAAAAGCACAAAAAATAATACCCTCTTTCTCCAATTAACCCCTAATACATCCAGGTCTGTTGTAATCAACACCATGACGTCCCACGATGATCCTGGCTCTTCTACACACTGAAGTCACAGCATGCTGGCACATTAGAGAACATGACCACCTGCTGCGGCTTCAGGCAAACACTGACTGAGCTGCAGTTGTGAGTGGTGACGTCATTAAGTTTACCTGCATTGACAGCTGAAGGTTCCGACAGTACCCCAACTGTGACCGCAGGTACACTCACCTCAGGTGAACTCAATGAACTCAGTGACCTTTCCTCAGGTGAACTCATTGAGTTCAATGAGACCTGCATCTCCTGGTAGAAAATCACATTTTTTTTGCTAAGAAATGCAGATTTGCTGCTGGAATTTACACATCAAACTTGATTTTGATGTGGGTTTTTTTTAGCAAGAGTTAAAGATTTGTTGTGGAAATTTGTTGTACAAATTCTAGCACCAAATCTACATCTTCTGGCAGAAAACTGCACAACATCTATGGTTTTGATGCAATTTTGGTTTGATTTTCTGCCAGGAGATGCAAATTTAGTGAGCAAATCTGGTTCAGACATTTCAGTACCAAATTTGCAGGAGATGCGATATTGGTGCAGTAGTTTGGTGTATAAAGTTCAGCACCAAATTTACATCTCTTGCCAAAAAAAATGCATTTTTGTCCCATTGAGTTCAGTGAGTTTATAAAAAAAATATGGTTTTCAGCCACGAGATGCAGGTTTCATTGAGTTCAATGAGTTCACCTGAAGTAAGTTTATCTGATGTCACAGGTGGGGTAACATGGGAACTTACAGTTGTGACCGCAGGTAAACTAATTGATGTCCCTGCTCACAGCTGCAGCTAAGTCAGTGTCTGTCTGAAGCGGCAAAAGGTGTTCATGTTGTCTAACATGCCCACATGCTTCGACTTCAGCATGTAGCAGTGTCGGGATCGTTGTGGGACATCGTGGTGTGGATTACATCAGACCTGGGTGTTTTTGAGGTTAAAAAATTGGAGAAAGAGGGTGTCCCCCCCCCTTAACTAATCCAGAGCTTAAGGATAGCTGTGATTTATTTTTACCCAGATTGCCACTGCCACAGGGGAATTGGGATGAACCGAGAGAGCAGCTGGGATTGTTGCACCTAATGGGTGCGACAATTGCGGGGTGGCTGTGAGCTGCTATTTTTAGGCTGGGGACAAAAAACCATGGGCCTCCCCAGGCTGAGAATACCAGCTCCCATCTGTTGGTTTTATCTTGGCTGGTTATTAAAATTTAAGGGTGACTGCACATCATTTTTTAAAATTTTGTATTTAAATAATTTTAAAAAAGCCATATGGGGTCCCTCAGATTTTAATACACAACTAAGATAACACAATTGGCTGGGGGCTGCAGCCTGTAGCCATCTGCTTTATCTGCACTGGTTATTAAAATACAGGGGACCCTATGTCATTTTTTAAATTAATTTATTTATTTTCACACGACCAAATGGGCACTGACAGTGTTTGTGATTCCAACCCATCACAGACGCTGTCACAGAGGGTGGGCATGCGGTCTGACTGCAACCAATTACAGAAGTCGGGACGGATAGTGTGCGGGGAAGCAATGAATATGCATCAGACCCAGAAGCAGTGTTATAACCATGAGGAAGGTCAGTAAGTATAACTGTCCTGCTTTATTCCTTATTTTATTTCTTTTGCAGCCCCCCTAGCACTTACTTACACCATTTTAGAACACAGAAGTTACGAAAGAGGAGGTGAAAAGTGCAGAACATTGACTGAATCTAATGGTGTACCTCTCAGAGGCTACATTATCCTGCTCTGCCTGAGACAAGTATTGCAACATACAGGTGCTTCTCAATAAATTAGAATATCATAAAAAAGTTAATTTATTTCAGTAATTCAATACAAAAAAGGAAACACATATTATATAGAGTCATTACACACAGAGGGATCTATTTCAAATGTTTATTTCTGTTAATGTTGATGATTATGGCTTACAGCCAATGAAAGCCCAAAAGTCATTATCTCAGAAAATTAGAATATTATATAAGACCAACTTAAAAAAGGATTTTAATATTGGCCTACTGAAAAGTATGTACAGTAAATGCCTCAAAACTTGGTCGGGGCTCCTTTTGTATGAATTACTGCATCAATGCGGCGTGGCATGGAGGCGATCAGCCTGTGGCACTGCTTAGGGGTTATGGAAGCCCAGGTTGCTTTGATAGCAGCCTTCAGCTCATCAGCATTATTGGGTCTGGTGTCTGTCTGTATATTCCATCATACGCGCCACTTTCTCCCCACTGAAACGCTTTTCATAGGCAAAGTAGGCCAATTGTGACCTTTATTTCATACTATTCTTGCCAGCACAGTTTCTATCAAAAACTGTCAGAGGATGTTTACCATACATTTTGGACACAGGAATAACAATATAGTTCTTTACCCAAATGTATTACCAGATTCATCTAATGAACGATTGAAAACCATGAAATCAAACACAAGTGCAAATAAAGTTCACGTGATAGTCAAAGTTATTGCAGCAACTGCCTGCTTTTGAAAAAAAAGGACATTTCATCAAATGTTTTTGTTCATATTAACACATGATGTAATATCCAATTTTGAGCAAAATGAAACTTTAATTAATTGGCCTTGGTTGCAGAGATAATAACAAATAAAATATTTTGCAATTAAAACATGTTTAAGTTCAGAGATAGGAGCTGAACACTGTCAGTTAATCACGCTTTGGTCTGCTGTGATTCAGCAAGTCATCACACAGCAGTGGCAAGTACAGACTGTTTGTCAATGCTATTGTAGGTGCATGCTACTTTCACCAATGCAGCCTGGTTATTATTGGTTAGCTTTATAAAGAAAAAATAAATGCCCCCAGTTAAATTTATGTGCTAAAAGACACTCAGATTTAAATATGATTAACCTTTTCACCCGCGGGTGATTTTCCATTTTTTTGTTTTCTCCTCCCCTTCTTCTAAGAGCCATAATCTTTTTATTTTTCCATCAATACAGCTTTAAGAGCGTGTTCTTTTGTGAAACAAGTTGTACTTTTAAATGGCATAATTAATTTTACCAGTGTGGGGAAAAAATTCCAAGTGCGGTGCAGTGAACTTTATTTATGTACCACATTCACTATATTGTGAAACTGACCAGGCAGTATGGTTCCCAAGGTCAGTATAAATTTTCAGTTACCCAGCGTGTATAGTTTTTGTTTTAAGTGGCAAAATATTTTTCTAAAATTTGTAAAAAGAAAATGCGCTTTTGTCATAATTTTCTGAGCCCCTTAACATTCTCATTTTTGAGATCTGATGCTGTGAGTGGTATTATTATTTTACCCGGAGCTGACATTTTTCATTATACCATTTTTGTTTATATTTAATGTTTTGATCGCATCTTATTGCATTTTATTGCAATTTTGCAGTGACCAAATTAACGTACTTCTGGCGAGTTTTTTTTCCATTACACATTTTACCAATTGGATTAGTTTATTTTATATTTTGATAGATTGAGCTTTTTTGAATGCAGCGATACCATATATGTGTATTTTTTATTGTCATTGGTTTTTTTTCAATGGGGCAAAAGGTTAGTGATTTGAACTTTTGTGAGGTGGGGGATCATATTTTCTTTTTTTTTTTATTATTTTTATTAGTTCCCTATTGGGACTTGAAGCTATACAGAGCCATTCATCAGCACGGCTCTGTACAGTGTAAATAATCATCTCCTGTGAACGCTAGCACTCAGTCATTTCTAAAATTGTTGTAGATTGTATATGTTTTGCAACCTTACAATTTAAGCAGGTGTATCAAAATAGACCTACACTGTTAATTATCTCATATTTACTCTAAAAGATAACGTTTCTACTTGCGGTGAGTTCCCTGCCTGGCATGCCAATATAAGGAAGCTTATACACCATGCAATGCTCCTCTTGAAAATATGCAAATTATCTCTTCAGAGAGGAAGAGGACTTAAAATCTAGTCAGAGAGGTCTTATGTAGCGATATCATATCTCATACTTTGCACTGATGGAGGGCCGCACCCTGAAACACAATGTCTGCAAATTGCAAATCTGATTTGGCTAGTATACTGTCATATGGAAAGGCTCATTAATGGGTTACTTTCAATAGGTGTAACAAGATTTCAAGTCCTTGTCCTCTGAAGAATCAATTTACATAAATAATTTGGTTAAAATAAATTAATTGCTCTTGCCTAAAATGAAATTTCTAAAAACAACAGATGCCAAAAGATAGGAACAACACCTCACAGAATAAAATTATAGACAACATGGCATAGTAAGTATATAAATATAGTCAAACATGTATGGAAAAAGTAAATTGTGTGTATGTTTTTAGATTTCTCATTTTTTACTTTTTAAAACACTAACATGAAGTAGTTTGCCGCAACCATTATATATAGGTATGAAATTTGACTACTAAACATTTCTAAAACTTTAAACTTTTTTCATCTCTTATTTTTTTTTTGTTTAAGAGAACCTGTCAACTGCAATATACACCCAGAACCACGAGCAGTTCTGGGTGCATTTTGCTAATCTCTGCCTAGCAGTCCCATCCTATTGTAACATAGATAAAGAGATCTTTAGAAAAAGTATTTCTAAAGATCGTTTATAATATGCTAATGAGGACAGGGACTAGTCACAAGTGCTTTTGTTCACTTGGCTAGTCAGCCTCCTTAGCATGGGGCAGGAAAAATGATCGCTCATTCATTTCTCATAATCAAAGCAGCATTGCTCTGATCAGGGGAAATGTTGCATTTTTGTTACAGCTGATGCTCTGTTGGCTGTAACAGAACTACGTCATGATAGCGACAGTAGTCATCACATGACCCTGTGCTACCATGATAACCATCGGCTCCCCATGATCGCACCAGGGGGCTTCCGATGGTGGGAGGGAAAAGTGTGTTCCCTGCTTCGGTGCTTTAAATTGCACTGCCTCATTTTTACCGCACTATTTAATAGGTTAACAATAGAGTTGAGCACGGTTCATGGTTCGAGGTTCTTCAGTTCGCGGCTCGAGTGATTTTGGGGGCTGTTCTAGATTGAACTAGAACTCGAGCTTTTTGCTAAAGCTCGATAGTTCTAGATATGTTCGAGAACGGTTCTAGCAGCAAAAAGACCAGCTAATTCCTAGCTGGCTTTCCGCTGTAATAGTGTAAGTCACTCTGTGACTCACACTATTATGAAAAGTCAGTGTATAGTGTGCGGGAACAGCGCATTCAGATCACTGCTGTATGTATAATGGCGATTGCCATTTTTTTTTTTTCCTTGTCTTCCTTCCCTAAGCACGCGCGTGTAGTGGGGCGGGCCAGCATGTCAGCCAATCCCAGACACACACACAGCTAAGTGGCCTTTAGCCAGAGAAGCAACGGCATGTGTGATAGGATGTCCATGTCACATGTCCCTGCATTATAAAACCGGACATTTTCCTCCAGCACGCCATTATCTGCCTTCTGCGTCCTTGGTGTCAGACATCACTTGCGCAGCTCCTATCGCCGATACTGCTGTATACGCTCCATACACAGCGCTGGACAGCATAGGGATAGCACTTTCTATCAGTCCTTTTAAGGGCTCATACCGGCAGGGTCAGAGCCATAGGTGACAAGTCCGTGAAAACAGAGTTTAACAGCTACACAAGATGACAGCGTCTGTGTAGCTAAGGTCAGGGATTTCCTCGCTGCATTTCCCCATTAGGAGGGATAGAAAGGCAGGCTTCCTTTCCTCTACCCAGAGACCCACAACCCTGCCACTGTACCCTCCTGCCCTTTGCACACTCCAACTCATTGTTACTAAGCCATTATACTTGCAAACACTAAGTGAACTTAGTGGCATGCTAAACGTGGCTGTTGGACTGCTGTATTGCCCCAGTAGTGCAAAGATATTTGCAGCACGTCTGCCTGCATTGCACACTCCAACTCATTGTTACTAAGCCATTATACTAGCAAACACTGAGTGAACTTAGTGGCATCCTAAACGTGGCTGTTGGACGTCTGTATTGTCCCACTAGTGCAAAGATATTTGCAGCACCTCTGCCTGCATTGCACACTCAAACTCATTGTTACTAAGCCATTATACTAGTAAACACTGAGTGAACTTAGTGGCATCCTAAACATAGCTGTTGGACTGCTGTATAGTCCCAGTAGTGCAAAGATATTTGCAGCACGTCTGCCTCCATTGCACACTCAAACTCATTGTTACTAAGCCATTATACTAGCAAACACTGAGTGAACTTAGTGGCATCCTAAACGTGGCTGTTGGACTTCTGTATTGTCCCACTAGTGCAAAGATATTTGCAGCACCTCTGAATGCATTGCACACTCAAACTCATTATAACTAAGCCATTATACTAGCAAACACTGAGTGTACCTAGTGGCATCCTAAACGTGGCTATTGGACTTCTGTATAGTCCCACTAGTGCAAAGATATTTGCAGCACGTCTGCCTGCATTGCACACTCAAACTCTTTGTTACTAAGCCATTATACTAGCAAACACTGAGTGAACTTAGTGGCATCCTAAACGTGGCTATTGGACTTCTGTATCGTCCCACTAGTGCAAAGATATTTGCAGCACCTCTGCCTGCATTGCACACTCAAACTCATTGTTACTAAGCCATTATACTAGCAAACACTGAGTGAACTTAGTGGCATCCTAAACGTGGCTATTGGACTTCTGTATCGTCCCACTAGTGCAAAGATATTTAAAGCACCTCTGCCTGCATTGCACACTCAAACTCATTGTTACTAAGCCATTATACTAGCAAACAATGAGTGAACTTAGTGGCATCCTAAACGTGGCTATTGGACTTCTGTATCGTTCCACTAGTGCAAAGATATTTGCAGCACCTCTGCCTGCATTGCACACTCAAACTCATTGTTACTAAGCCATTATATCAGCAAACACTGAGTGAACTTAGTGGCATCCTAAACGTGGCTGTTGGACTTCTGTATCGTCCCACTAGTGCAAAGATATTTGCAGCACCTCTGCCTGCATTGCACACTCAAACTCATTGTTACTAAGCCATTATACTAGCAAACACTGAGTGAACTTAGTGGCATCCTAAACGTGGCTGTTGGACTGCTGTATTGCCCCAGTAGTGCAAAGATATTTGCAGCACCTCTGCCTGCATTGCACACTCAAACTCATTGTTACTAAGCCATTATACTAGCAAACACTGAGTGAACTTAGTGGCATCCTAAACGTGGCTGTTGGACTTCTGTATTGTCCCACTATTGCAAAGATATTTGCAGCACCTCTGCCTGCATTGCACACTCAAACTCATTGTTACTAAGCCATTATATCAGCAAACACTGAGTGAACTTAGTGGCATCCTAAACATGGCTGTTGGACTTCTGTATCGTCCCACTAGTGCAAAGATATTTGCAGCACCTCTGCCTGCATTGTACACTCAAACTCATTGTTACTAAGCCATTATACTAGCAAACACTGAGTGAACTTAGTGGCATGCTAAACGTGGCTATTGGACTTATGTATCGTCCCACTAGTGCAAAGATATTTGCAGCACCTCTGCCTGCATTGCACACTCAAACTCAATGTTACTAAGCCATTATACTAGCAAACACTAAGTGAACTTAGTGGCATCCTAAACGTGGCTGTTGGACTGCTGTATTGCCCCAGTAGTGCAAAGATATTTGCAGCACGTCTGCCTGCATTGCACACTCAAACGCAATGTTACTAAGCCATTATACTAGCAAACACTGAGTGAACTTAGTGGCATCCTAAACGTGGCTATTGGACTTCTGTATCGTCCCACTAGTGCAAAGATATTTGCAGCACCTCTGCCTGCATTGCACACTCAAACTCATTGTTACTAAGCCATTATACTAGCAAACACTGAGTGAACTTAGTGGCATCCTAAACGTGGCTGTTGGACTGCTGTATTGCCCCAGTAGTGCAAAGATATTTGCAGCACCTCTGCCTGCATTGCACACTCAAACTCATTGTTACTAAGCCATTATACTAGCAAACACTGAGTGAACTTAGTGGCATCCTAAACGTGGCTGTTGGACTTCTGTATCGTCCCACTAGTGCAAAGATATTTGCAGCACCTCTGCCTGCATTGCACACTCAAACTCACTGTTACTAAGCCATTATACTAGCAAACACTGAGTGAACTTAGTGGCATCCTAAACGTGGCTGTTGGACTGCTGTATTGCCCCAGTAGTGCAAAGATATTTGCAGCACCTCTGCCTGCATTGCACACTCCAACTCATTGTTACTAAGCCATTATACTAGCAATTTATGCTGCCAGTTTAAGGGCCGTAGTTGCATTGTCAGAGATTATTATTTTTTATTCTGCTGTTAATAAAGCTAGACCACCGCTGCAATCTACACCACCTCTCAATTTTTACTACCACATTTTAAGTGCACAATCTTGTCGCAATCAACATGAGTGGCAAAATGACAGATGCTGGTGGAAAGGGGAAGAGGCGTGTTGGAAAAGGAAAAAAAGGGTTTGTCCGTGGGGAAGGTGGCAAAGCTCCATTAACATCTGCTGAAGATAGACCATCTACCAGCAAAAGTAAGATGTCTACTACTTACCGTGGACAATCCGATGTGCTCCCTTTTTTGCGGACACGAACAAAAGGAACAAAGGTAGATGATGGCCAAAAAAGGAAAATGCTTGAATGGATCTCAAGTGGTCCAACAAGTGCCCTCTCAGCCACCTCAACTACCGCATCCAAAAAACACCAGTCCTCTGAGTTGTCATCCCAATCAAACTTGCTTTCTCCCAGCTCTGAAGTCTCCATCAGCCCTGCACAGTATGGTGGAAGTGAGATGGCTGAGTCTGCAGAGCTGTTCAGTCACACTATAGCCTGGGAATCAGAGGTCTGCTCCCAAGCTACAGTGAGTACAGACCAGGAAATGGTCTGCAGTGATGCCCAGAACCTTTGTGACTCTGATTCAGGCCGTGAGGACCAGGTTTCTGAGCATAATGTTGACCCTTTGTCACAAACTGTAACACCTGTGGTTATAGAAAATGAGGAACATACTGATGACGATGAGACGCAGATACCAGATTGGGATGACAACTTAAATATTCGGTCAGGGCAAGAAGAGGCTCGGTCTGAGGGTGAGGGGAGTGCAAACACAACAATTGATGAGGAAGTTCTAGATCCCACCTACTGTCAACCCACAGTCAGGCACTCGAAAAGGTCAACAGAGGCGGTGGAGGAGGATGCAACCGACGACGAAGTTACCTTCCGCTGGTAGCACGTCTACAACTGCATGATCAGCCACCACTTTGCCTCTGAGCACTAGTCGGGGGGGCTCAGCAGGTCACATGCCCTCTAAGCCTTGCCTAGCCTGGTCCTTTTTTGACATAGAAAAAGATCGCCCAAATTATGTGATGTGTAAAATTTTTCGTGATTCTGTTAGTAGAGGTCAAAACCTCAGCAGTTTGACAACTTCTTCCATGAATCGTCACATGAATAAATATCATAGGTCCCAGTGGGAAGCTCACCGTGCTGCAATGCGGCCTAGCGGAGCGAACCATCCACGGCCTGCCCCTTCCAGTGCATCCGCGCGCTTTACATCTTCTAGGACTGTGGGGAGAGCTGTCACACCTGGTTTTCCACGCACAACTTCCACCACTGTAACTGCAACAGGCAGTTTGCTTGGTAGGTCGTCAGTTGGTTTGGAAGGGGAAACAAGTGCGTGTGTACAGCTCTCTCAGACATCGATAGCACCAACGTTGGATGAAGGCAACATCATGTCTCCGACTGCACTTTCCTCACAAATCTGCATTTTTCCAGGGACACCCTACTCAACACCATCTACACACAGCAGCCAGATCTCTGTCCCTCAGATGTGGACAAATAAAAGGCCATTTCCTGCGACCCATGACAAAGCTAAGAGGTTGACTTTATCTCTCTGTAAGCTCTTGGCTACCGAAATGCTGCCTTTCCGCCTAGTGGACACACAGGATTTTAGAGACCTTATGTCTGTCGCTGTGCCCCAGTACCAGATGACCAGTCGCCACTACTTCTCTAAGAAAGGTGTGCCCGCGCTACACCAGCATGTCGCACACAACATCACCGCTTCCTTGAGAAACTCTGTGTGTCAATAGGTGCATTTCACCACCGATACTTGGACCACTAAGTATGGACAGGGACGTTACATGTCGCTGACTGGGCACTGGGTAACTATGGTGATAGATGGTGAAGGGTCTGCTGCACAAGTCTTGCCGTCCCCACGACTTGTGTGTCAATCCTCTGTCTGTCCAAGTTCCGCCACTGCTTCTGCCTCCTCCACCTCATCTGTGTCCTCCACCTCCGCCCCAAGCCTGCCTGGTCAGGCCACCAGCGTTCTCACTGCGCAGAAGGAATCACGCACCCCTCATTACTATGCTGGCAGCAGAGCGCAATGGCATCAGGCGGTCTTTAGCTTGACATGTCTTGGGAATAAGAGTCACACAGCTGAGGAGTTGTGGTCAGCTCCGCGGTCCGAGTTTAATAAATGGTTGTCTCCACTCAACCTGCAGCCTGGTAAGGCCGTGTGCGACAATGCTGCAAACCTGGGTGCGGCCCTTCGCCTGGGCAAGGTGACACCCGTACCTTGTATGGCTCACGTGTTGAACCTTGTTGTCCAGCAATTTTTAACACACTATCCCGGCCTAGATGGCTTGCATCGCTCCAGAAGTCTTTCGGCCTGCCGGTTCATCGCCTGAAATGCGATGTGCCGACACGCTGGAATTCGACTCTCCACATGTTACAGCGACTGTGGCAGCACCGCCGAGCCCTGGTGCAATACATCATGACGTATAGCCTGAGCCAACGAGATGCAGAGGTGGGTCAGATCACCCTGATGGAGTGGTCTCAGATCAAGGACCTATGCACCCTTCTGCACAGTTTCGACATGGCGACGAATATGTTTAGCGCTGACAATGCCATTATCAGCATGACAATTCCAGTCATTTACATGCTGGAGCACACGCTAAACACTATTCGGAGTCATGGGGTGGGACAACAGGAAGGGGAGGAACTACAGGAGGATTCATATGCGCAAGACATAACAACATCTCCAAGGTCCAGACGTTCATCATCACCAACGCGGCAGGCATGGGACCATGGGGGACATGGATCAACAAGGGCGCATGGTAGCAGGCGAAATGTTGAGGAAGGTGCAGGAGAACATGAAGAAATGGTGGACGAACTGTCCATGGACATGGAAGACTCAGCGGATGAGGGAGACCTTGGTCAAATTTCAGTTGAAAGAGGTTGGGGGGAGATGTCAGAGGAAGAAAGAACGTTTAGCACCTTTATGCCACAAACACAGCGTGGACTTGGTCCGCATGGCTGCGCAAGACACATGAGTGCTTTCTTGCTGCACTAAGTCCAACATGACCCTTGTATTGTCAAAATTAGAAGTGATGATGACTACTGGCTTGCCACACTATTAGATCCCAGGTACAAGTCCAAATTTTGTGACATAATTCCAGCCATAGAAAGGGACGCACGTATGCAGGAGTATCAGTAGAAGCTGTTACTCGATCTTAGCTCGGCTTTTCCACCAAACAACCGTGCAGGTGCAGGGAGTGAATCTCCCAGTTGTAACTTGACAAACATGGGACGGTCTCGTCATCTTCAACGGTCTACCCGTACCAGTAGGACTGTATCTGGTGCTGGTAACAGCAATTTTATGGAATCTTTTCATAATTTTTTTAGACCCTCCTTTGCAAGGCCAACAGAGACAACAAGTCTAACACATAGTCAACGGCTGGAGAGGATGATACAGGAGTATCTCCAAATGAACATCGATGCCATGACTTTGCAAATGGAGCCTTGCTCATTTTGGGCTTCAAGTTTTGAAAAATGGCCAGAGCTCTCCACTTACGCCTTGGAGATTTTGTTGTGTCCAGCTGCCAGCGTTGTCTCTGAACGTGTCTTCAGTGATGCTGGGTGTGTGCTGACAGATAAGCGCACACGTTTGTCCAGTGACAATGTGGACAGACTAACGTTCATCAAAATGAACAAGTCATGGATCCACAAGGAATTTACTACCCTTATGTCATCCTGGGGAGAGTAAATGCTTGTGGATTTGGAATGTGCTTGATGCAAATCAAAACATCCTGTTTGCAACTAGGGCACAAGTGCTGCCACTGATGGGGTGTCTGTGTGGCCCAATTTTTTGAAAAAAGGGAGACTCCGCTTGGAGTAACCCTTGCTTACATTGTTTTTAAAAGGAGCCAAGATGAACAAGTCATGGTTCAGCAAAGACTTTGCTACCTACCCCGGTGTCATTCTGGGGACGGTTAAGAATGGCGTATTTTTGAATGTGCTTGATGCCAATCTAGCTGTGAAGTGTACAACTAGGGCACAAGTGCTGCCACTGAATGGGTGGGTGTGTGTGGGGCACAATTTTTGGAAAAAAAGGGAGACTCCGCTTGGAGTAACCCTTGCTTGCTGTGTTTTTTAAAAATGATCCAAGATGAACAGAGCTGGGATTAGGAAAGACTTTGCTACCTACCCCGGTGTCATCCTGGGGACGGTTTATTATGGCGTATTTTTGAATGTGCTTGATGCAAATCAAAACATCCTGTTTGCAACTAGGGCACAAGTGCTGCCACTGATGGGGTGTCTGTGTGGCCCAATTTTTTGAAAAAAGGGAGACTCCACTTGGAGTAACCCTTGCTTACATTGTTTTTAAAAGGAGCCAAGATGAACAAGTCATGGTTCAGCAAAGACTTTGCTACCTACCCCGGTGTCATCCTGGGGACGGTTAAGAATGGCGTATTTTTGAATGTGCTTGATGCCAATCTAGCTGTGAAGTGTACAACTAGGGCACAAGTGCTGCCACTGAATGGGTGGGTGTGTGTGGGGCACAACGTTTGGAAAAAAAAGTAGACTCCGCTTGGAGTCACCTTGCAGTGTTTTACATGATTTTAGAAGGGCGTGCCATGCCTATATCTGTGTCTCGTCCTCTTTTTCCTCGTTATGCTTATTTTGTTTTCGCATGAGAATTTGTTCTTGTCACTTTCCCATGTGTTTGTGTTGTGTTGTGAGTTGTTTGTCACCTTTTGGACACCTTTGAGGGTGTTTTCTAGGTGTTTTTATGTGTTTGTGAATGCCTGCCATTGTTTCCTATGCGGTTCGAGTTCGGTTCGTCGAACGTTCGATGAACCGAACTCGAACGGGACGTCCGTTCGGCGAACCGACCTCGAGCCGAACCGCGACCGGTTTGCTCATCTCTACTAGTCAGCCTCCTTAGCATGGGGCAGGAAAAATGATCGCTCATTCATTTCTCATAATCAACAGAGAACAATAGAGGAAAATAGGGTTTTTTTGAGCCGCGCCAATGATCACTTCTCAGGTATTCAGAATAATGGATCTTTATTTTTGCACAGGTCTACGCGTTTCTGGAGTCTCAGCTCCTTTCCTCAGGACCATCAGGCATAAGAACACATCAAATCTACCATAATGGAGACTAACACAGTGTAAATACAGTTGATGACATCACAAGACCGCCCCTGACAAAAAAAAAAGGCGGGAAAGGGTGCATTGCAGTGAAGCATGATGCAATACAAGTAACTTCATGAAGGATGTGAAAAATAAAATCATTTATAGTGGCGATAACACATATCTCAGATCGTGAAATAATGAAATTACTCAAAACATAAAAACACCAAAAATAACAGATCTATGTGTGATCATGATTATCTCTCAAAAAATATACATATGTATGTATGTGCAGGGAGGACATATGAAATGAACCTAGAACTCACTTAGATATGTCAGTGCTGGAAAATCTAGGAATGTAGGATAGATCAGTGAGAGCATGAGACCACGCATCCAACAAGGCAATTACTGTTTCCAGGTGATGGAAGAAAACAAACAGTCAAAATGCCCTGAATCCATGAAAAAAATATATAAGAGAAAAAAAAATCCATAGCCTAGGTTCCAGATGGAAAAAAGTCCAAGGATCAAGGAACCACTTAGGAGCATGATGTAGTGAGTGAGTTCAAGAAAGTTCGGGAGCGTGGGGAAAAAAAAAAAAAAACCTTCCACATGCGCAAAAAGCAAGTGCCAGAACCAGAAGGTGAAATGTGTGCAGGACCGTGAGAAGAAAAATTACGGTGCTAGCGCTGAGAGCCAGGGAGCAAGTGGGACTTACTCACTACATCATGTTCTTAAGTGGTTCCTTGATCCTTGGACTTTTTTCCATCTGGAACCTAGGCTATGTTTTTTTTTCTCTTATATATTTTTTTCACGGATTCAGGGCATTTTGACTGTTTCTTTTCTTCCATCACCTGGAAACAGTAATTGCCTTGTTGGATGCGTGGTCTCATGCTCTCACTGATCTATCCTACATTCCTGGATTTTCCAGCACTGACATTTCTAAGTGAATTCTAGGTTCATTTCATATGTCCTCCCTGCACATACATACATATGTATATTTTTTGAGAGATAATCATGATCACACATAGATCTGTTATTTTTGGTGTTTTTATGTTTTGAGTAATTTCATTATTTCACGATCTGAGATATGTGTTATCGCCACTATAATTGATTTTATTTTTCACATCCTTCATGAAGTTACTTGTATTGCATCATGCTTCACTGCAATGCACCCTTTCCCGCCTTTTTTTTTTTTTGTCAGGGGCGGTCTTGTGATGTCATCAAATGTATTTATACTGTGTTAGTCTCCATTATGGTAGATTTGATGTGTTCTTATGCCTGATGGTCCTGAGGAAGGGAGCTGAGACTCCAGACACGTGTAGACCTGTGCAAAATAAAGATCCATTAATCTGAATACCTGAGAAGTGATCATTGGCGCGGCTCAAAAAAACCCTATTTTCCTCTATTGTTCTCTGTTATCTGCAGTCTGGGTTGCTGCTGCCTTGATCAAAACTTTCCATGCCTGCATAGTAGTTGTGACTTTCACAACTTCACTTGGTGAGTAGTACTGTTCCCTGTCTCTACCCCGTGTGTTATTGGGGTAAAACCCTATTGCGCTTCTTCTCCACAGCTTTTTACTCATTTCTCATAATCAAAGCAGCATTGCTCTGATCAGGGGAAATGTTGCATTTTTGTTACAGCTGATGCTCTGTTGGCTGTGACAGGAACTGCGTCATGATAGCGACAGTAGTCATCACATGACCCTGTGCTACCATGACAACCATCGGCTCCCCATGATCGCACCACGGGGCTTCCGATGGTGGGAGGGAAAAGTGTGTTCCCTGCTTCGGTGCTTTAAATTGCACTGTCTCATTTTTACACCACTATTTAATAGGTTAACAGGTACAGGTGGATCGCGGATCCATCTGTGCCTGCGAGGCACACATGTCTGCTGTTATAATCAGCAGACATGTGCGGGGTTTACCGCTGGTTCACACACCCAGAACTGTATGGAAACAAAGTGCTAGAGAATTGTGAAGTGACCAGCAATGAGTCCAGATCTAAATTCCACACTGATGTTAAATTGTAGAGCTAATCAGCAGATAGCAACATAAGCAATGAGAACCCACGAGGTCACTCAGTTTACAGAGGTCACCCGAGCTCAGGTTACCTGAGATCACAGGTGGAAGACCATGGGAACCTCCAGCTGTGACCACAAATAACCTGAGTGATGACACTGCTCATCCCTGTGGCTCTGTCTCTGCCTGAAGCTCAAAGTGTGAGGTCATATTCTATGCCCTCACACTGTCACTTCAGATGTAGCAGAGCCAGAATTGTCATGGATCTTTGTGTGGATTATGTCAGACCTGGGTCTTTTTGGCATTAATAAAGGGGTGAAAGAGCGTGTATTTTTTCTCAAATCAAGGATTTTTTCGGTGCTTGTGTTAACTTCTTTTCGTTTACAGACTAGTAATGGGGGTCTAATAGATGCGTCCTAATTCTAATCCAGGGCTTACTGGCAGCTGAGAGCTATTATAAACCCCTTATTACCCCGATTGTCACCATACTGACCTGGGTAAAGTGCCGGATTTGTCGCATCTAAGGAAAATAATAATCCTGCACGGCTGCAGGCTGCAATTTTTAGTCTGAGGGGGACCAATAACCTTGGGTCTCTCCAGCTTGAGAATACCAGCTCCCAGCTGTCAACTTTATCATGGCTGGGTATCAAAAGTGTGATGAGCCTTTATGCAAATTAACTTTTTTTTTAACTGCATGGATGCACCCCTTCTGGAGCGGCTGCCAGCTGCTATTTTTAAGCTGGAAGGGGTCAAATAACCATGGCCCTTTCCACACTGATAAGCTGTCTGCTTCACCTTCGTTGGTTATCAAAAATAGGGTGGAGCCAACTTCATTTTTTTAATCTATTTATTTAAATAATTTTTAAAAATGAAGGTAGATCTTTTATATTTTTCATAGCAAACCAAGCTAAGATACACAGCTAAGGGTTACAGTCAGCAGCTGTCTTATTTGACCTGCACTAGTTATCAAAAATAGGTGAGAATCCACAATTTTTTTAATATTTATTGTTCACAACAGCTTACAGTCATCTTCACATGCAATAAAGCTTGTGATTGGTTGTGCTAAAGTCTTTTAACAGGTTTTATTAACAAAGAAACAATACCTGAACATCAAACTTGGACACAGACTTGTTTTAATAGTCAGTGTTCGAGTCCAAGCCGTAAACTCCCAATGTCTGATACGAACCCTGAATTTTACAGTTTGGGTTATATCATCCCTATTTACAAGTTTACCTTATTCAATAAAAAGCCATTTAAAAACACAGCGTGACCTTAGTTCAAATAAGTACCATTATGAATAACATTTTTTTTTCAATAAATGCTCGTACGGTGCTTCTAACATTTTTGAATTTGAGTGGCAAAGTTGCATTCTTGTCTACAAATGGGAAAAAATAACTTATTGCTCACACGTCAATAAGTAGTTTATTCTTTTATATACATCACACTTGGATAACACAGTACTTTGACATTGGAAACAAAAGTTTACAAAACATTATATTTAATAATACACATCAACTTTGGTGAAGAGGCCTATTGAGTGTCTGCATAGAAAGGTTTTAACATCACAGAGACTATAAAGCTATTGTGCAATATCAATCATTTGCATGAAATCACTCCAGTATAATGTATTCTAACATTAAATCCCTTTGTAGCATTATCTACTACCATTAGATGACTTGTAATGAAAAACAACCTCTATATCTATATTTAAAATAGGCACAATATGATATAGATAAATGTGAAGTTGAGCTAAATGCACTTTCTTAATGAAAACTGCATATTATCTTTAAATTACAGTTAGAATGATATATAAAAGCAATTGCATTGGAAACCTCACATTTCTGGCTCTCATTTTAAAGGCCACAAATTTTATCACTGTAAGTAACTTAGAGATTATAAGCAATTGTTTATACCAGAAATCATGGGATCAATCCACAGAGGATCAACTTTTCTCAAATTCACAGGTCACCACAGAAAAGAACACTGATGTGGTTTGATTCGAGAGGATTGCAAAAGGAAACAAATGGCTGAGGCCATTTCACAAGCTGTGCATTATTTTTAGTCTGATTTTCAACCCTTAGATGTCAGTGGATTATAGAAATCTGTTGCACATGCTTGCTTTTGGTACATCTGACATCTGGAACAAATATTCAAAAATCAAAACATGCACCATCATTAATGGATTAAAAAACACACCCTGATGGCTTTTCTAAATAAGATAGGTATAGCTTTTCTTGTCCTGTCTTATTTAGAAAATAAAAAAAGAGTATGTCAGCTCACCACCATGTAGTCATTCCAGGAAGGAAAATCCGGACGGTGCTCGTGGGTCAAGAAGGCTGTAGTCAATCAAAAAAGGTGGATCCCCAGCACAAAGATCGTCCATAAAAACTTGAAATAAAGTTAAAATTTCATTTTATTCCAACAATGGTTAAAAAGGGTGAACAAGGAATAAAATATAACGCCTCCGATTGGTCACATCACTAATACCAAATCACCTGGACTTAACTGCCTTGTGCAAAGAAATTGAATGCGCCTAAATGGAAGTTATCGGTCAGCAATTACTTATTGAAAAGTCATAACTGCCTAGCTTTGGAACAAAACGCAACTTTTTTCCCAAAACTAAATTCACCGTGTTCCGTCAATGATATATTCAATCAGTCTCACAACTCTCAACTTGTCTGTGAAAGTGAAATTATTGTTCTTGGGTCTGCAGCTGAGACGCCACCACTGAGCAGCTTTGAGGGTAAGTGCGCCGACATCCCTGCCGGGAGGAGGAATAGAACAATGTGGGATGCCGGTGATGCTAATACAGTCTTCCCGGGTGTATTGCAGTCCTTCCCTCTAACCTTTAGCAGCCCTTGCACTTAGCTTTAGAAGTCTAAGAGTCCTACTACCTAACATTTTTAGCAGAATGTGTATGAGGCCCTCCTTTATCTCTAAGATTGTCCACATAGGATATGTGAGGTTCACTTTCCCACCTTTATAAATTAAACAGGAGGTGTCTGACCATGTCACACACACACATTCCCAGATAAGGCCACAACATGTTATCATTACATTTACCAGTGACTACCACTGAGTATAGTTTTATTTTCCTCTCTTCAATATCATCTGGTGTAATCATTGTTGATGAGGAAATACAGTGAAAGATGGCCCGGTTATTAAGGTTATGTTCACACGCTACATTTATGCTGTGGGTTTTTTTCAGCATTTTTTTATAATTTTTATGCTAATTAAAAGCTGATTTTTACAGTAGAAGGTAAGAGACTTTATAAATCTAATTCACATAATTATTTTTTTTTCCTGACTGAAATAGAAAAGTGCTGTGTATTTACTGAAGGATCATGTCAATTCTTTCAGGATTTTTGCAGCATTTTTTCAACTTTGAAAGCAAAGAGGAAGTGCTAAAATGCAGCAAAATCACTGCATGTGAACATGGTCTAAGGGATCAAGGAGGCTTTTATCTCTTTTTTTTATTTTACCTTAAATCAAGTGATTATGCAGAAAATAATGTTTCCTAACATTTTTTTTCCTGTAAAATCCATTTTTATCTTAGGTTTTGAATGTATTGTCAGTCCATAAAAGGGGCATAATGCTCTGATAACATTGTTCAAAACAGTGACCTGGGACTCAGAGATGTGTCCAGGCATCTTCCCATTACTATTCCCACTCTATTTGAGCACTGATTCCATCAAATTCAGCGATTTCCCTGCCCCTCTGGCCTCCTGGGGGCTTCCAGAAAAATGCTCAAGTTTCCCATTGACTGTCATTATACTCATTACTCAATTTAAGCCTGTTTGAGCATCCAACCTTTTTGATTATTGAATATCAAGCACATGTGGATTTTAGTGCCCACTAATCACTAATACTAATTAATCTGGAGTGAACTGCCTTGTGCAAAGAAATTGCATGCGCTTAACTGGAAGTTATCTATCTGCAATTATTTATTGAAAATGTGATAACTGGCAAGGTTTGGCACAAAACACAATTTTTTTTCCAAAACTGAATTCACAGTGTTCCATCCATCATATATTCAATCTGTCTAATGGCTCTCAACTTGATTGTAAAAGTGAAATTATTTTTTTGGGGCTTGCAGCTGGGGTCATTTTCACTGGTAGCATGCTACACAGGGCTAATCCCCATGCACACGCCAGGGCACAAAGGGCAAAATTGTTGTAACTTATCAAACAAAAACCTTGGAGTTTTTTAAATTAAATTTTCTTTATTAAAATTCACGATTTTTCTCAAAATGTTTTATTAGTTTTTGGGAAGAGTGAATCTTTAAATTACCAGGATTAGTTGCATTCTCTGCTTGGTGAAGCTTTTTCAGAGCAGAAAGCTTCTGAATGTATGATTTGAATAAACCTCTCCACCTTCTGCAAAGTTAACACTTCCCGTGTGCATGGTAGGGCAGAGAGGGCAAAATATTGTAAATTATCAAACAAAAAATTGTGGAATTTGTTAAATAAAATTTGTTTTAACAAAATTTTCATTTGTTATTGAAAATGTTGATGGATTTTTGGGGTGGAAAAATTATCAGAAGAAACTGTGTCTAAAGATTAAGCTATTCTCCTTACGGACAAACCCAGCTGGCTGCCAGTGAAGAGACTTTAAGCCGCTATTCTCCTCTTGAAATATACAAAATGTCTCTTCAGGGAGGAAGAAGATGAACTCTGATGCCACCTATTGGAGGTAGCAAATCTAAAAGTCAAAGTGACCCTTTAACAAGCCTTGCCATATGACTTAGGATTGATGCCAGATCAGAACCTCAATTTGCAGACACAATGTTTCAGGATGGTCAGTGCAAAGTATGAGATCTGATCTGGCTGTATAAGAAGCTAAGACGGGGTCTAAAGGGGAAGCTATTCTCATTACGGAGACTGACAAACCAAGCTGGGTTTCTCTGGGAAATATACAAATTTAACATGAACAAAAGACAACCATCCCGAAACACTGTGTCTGCAAATTGAGGTTCTGATCTGGCATAAATCCTAAAGGCCCAGTCACACACAACGACTTACCAGCGATCCCGAAAACGATGCAACCTGATAGGGATCGCAGGTAAGTCGCTGGGAGGTCGCAAGTGAGATGTCACACAGTCAGATCTTACCAGCGATGCAGGAACAATACAGGTCGCAGTAGCGACCTGTATAACGATCTCAGCAGTCACTGTGACCCTGTCACACAGTGTCAAATACAGGGATGTGTCCTGCCCAGCAGGACATCACCTTTGAAGAAAATGGCCTGGACCATTCTGCAACGACTAGAGACCTCACAGCAGGAGCCTGATCGCTGGTAGGTGTCACACATAACAAGATAGCTAACGGGATTGCTACTGCGTCACGGAAACCTCAGCGGCGATCTCGCTAGCGATCTCGTTATGTGTGACGGTACCTTAAGTCATATGATAAGACTTGTTGGAAGGTCACTTTTGACTTTTAGGATTGCTACCTCCAATAGGTGACACCAGAGTTCATCTTATTCCTCCCTGAAGAGACAATCAGAAGAAACTGTTTCCTGTTTGGTAAAGCTTTCGTAAAGTAGATGTCTGAGTGCTGCAGAAGATGTAGGAAGAAAAATATTATGTCTGTTATCTCGTCTTTTATTAAAATTTCTGCCAAGTGTTCAGTATCACATAGCTTAGATAGCATTTCATTCAATTAAATAATTTGTTTGTTACAATTTTCAGTCTTTCTGTACCTAGCAGCTTTCCTCGCAAATCATTAAATATTTGCTGACTGTTACTTTATTGTTAAAGAGAAATAAGTATTTCTTTTTAGAGTATGTGGTTTTGGAACTGAATTTATAGCTATGTAATAAGTCCTTTAAATACAAATAAAATAGAATAAATAATTCAAGGTTGCTTTACAAGAATGTATTATCCCAAACAGTCATTTAAACTTTGGCTTCCTCTGTTCATTTGTCTGAGATACAGTTTATATTAGATTTGTTTGCACAGTCTGACAAGATCCCCACTGTTAGTCTATATTTCTACATCTTGAAGCAAAGCAAAATGGTAATTTAGTTACCAATTAAGTTGTTTTTCCTAAAGCGAACAGTTGGGATGAAAAAAACAGCTGGTGGCCAGTTCTTTTCTTATCTCCAATTGTTTGAATGTTCCCCTAAAAAGACAAAACAAAGCAAAAACATTTCTCTATAAAGTCTGAGCATTTACCTATTTTGTTCATAAATGTATTGCCCAATTTCATTTTCTTTATGTCTAGATATTTTATAATAGTATTTAGCTTTTAGACTAAATGTCAACTCCTCTAGATTATGATTTTGCACTCTTGCTGGTAGACTGATATATATTCATATGTTCATTTGTTTTCCCATTATAGCATAAATGAAGATCACCATTTTCCCATAGGGTTAGGCAAAAGTGGCACTAGTTGCTGTATGTCAGATGGCAATTTCTTGCCAGCAATACCAGAAATAATAATACCAAATTATTGTGATTTGTCTCGATGAAGGAGGTTTTAATTCTCTTAAATGCTTTAATAAATAAATCACAACAAAGGATTTTGCCCTTCTTTCACTTCTTCCTTGGCACTGTGGTTAAACTCCTTCTCATCACTCTTTAGTCTTCCATCCATGTGTCCACAGTAATTGGGACTTTCATTAACACAGAAGGTGAGCATTCTACCAATACTTTCTAAGCTGTTCTTACAGGGTAAGACCCCATTGCGCTTAATATAGGGAGGCTCATTCTGTATATTAGGAACTTAATGGGGATCACACTTTATATAGAGGGCTAAGTGGGGGTCTCACACTCTAATATAGGGTTCTATGAAAGGGCTCCTACTGTATATAGGCTATGTGGGGGTTCATGCTGTAATATAGGAGGCCTTGTGTGGGTTCATAATGTATATAAAAGGCTATGTGGGACTCAGAGTATATATAGTGGACTATGAATGGGCTCATACTGTATATAGAGGGTTTATGTAAGGGCTTGTATTGTACATAGTAAGGCTGTTTGAGGACTCATACTGTATATAATTGAACTGTATGGGAATCATATTATATATAGGGGCTATGTGTTGTCTTATACTGTATATAGAGAGTGCTGTGTGTGGACTGGATATAGGGTAATGTCAGTATACTGAGTTCTATTCCATATTAAGTAATACAATTGATATTAATATAAAATAATAAATATAATTAATATGATAATATTAATACTGAGCAAAATTAATTTAAGTCAATTGGTTCAGCCCTCTTAAACAGTAACAGTCTTTCATGTGGCCTCTCAGAAAAATTAATTACCCACTCTTGGCTTGGACCAATAAAAGACTTAATTGCAATTATCCCATATTTGACATTTAAATACTGTATTTTTCCGCTTTATAAGACACACCTGAATATAAGACGCACCTAGGTTTTGGAGGAGGAAAATGAAAAAAAAAAATTGAGCCAAATAGTGTGCTAAAACATTTTAATGAAATTAAAATAACATTATTTTAACAATTTAGGCAGCATTGTTTGTAACATGAACCATGTTTGTGAACAACATAGGAAGGAAAGCTTTAGTCCTCAGATACGGGACCCTTCTAGTCATCAGGGAACCCCAGGAATTCCTCATCAGTGCTGTCAGCATTCAGGAAGCTCAATTCCTCACAGTCAGAAGTGTCACTTTCTTCAGTGTCCTCATATAAGATATCATCTTCAGTGCCATCTAAAGCATTGCTAATCCCACATTTTTTGAATGACCTTATAACCGTTTCATCCTTCACGGACTGCCATGAAGTTTTCACCCACTCGCACACTTGAGTAATAGTGGGTCTCTTCATTCGTCCAGAAGGTGTCAGATCGTGATTACCAGCAGCCATCCACTTATTCAACTCGTCTCCCATGAACACTTTAAATGGCTTATTGATGGACACATCAAGGGGTTGCAGCTGGCTGGTAAGCCCCCCTAGAATCACATCGAGATGGGTCTTCACTTCTTTAAAAACCTTTTTTGTGGTTTCACTAATGTGAGCTCGAAACTGGTCCAGCACTAATAGGGCAGGTTTTTTTAGAAGCCCTCCAGGACGTTTGGACCAGACTTTGTCGATCCACACTTTCATTCCATTTTCATCCATCCATCCTTTTTCGTGAACATGCACGACAACTCCTTGTGGTATTGCTTGTTTGGACATATTCTTTCTTTTGAAAATGAGCATTGGTGGCAGTTTCGTGCCATCGGCACAGCAGGACAGCACAACGGTGTAATGGGTTTTTTCGTGTCCTGAGGTCTTTACTGTTACAGTTTTTGCCCCCTTTTCATTAACAGTCCTGTTAGATGGCACATCAAAGGTTAGAGGCACTTCATCCATATTCCCAATCTGGCCTGTTTCAAAACCATTTTTCTTTCTGCTGTCAAGCACAAACTTGTGGAAAGATAGGATCTTGGACTCATATTCTCGGGGCATTTTTTGCGCAATTCTAGTTTTTGTGCGCATTGCAAGACCACATCTCCTCATAAATCTGAAGCACCATGATGGTGATCCTGTAAAGTCAGTAATGCCTTTCTCCGCAGCAATGCGCTTTGCTTCGCATATGATCATTTTAGTGGACACGGATAGGCCATCATTTCTGTGGCGTGTTATCCATTCTTTCATATCCACGTCTAAGTTTGGCCACTTAGCACGACGTCCACGAAGACCACATTTGCTTTTTTGTGCTTTTTCCAGCTCATCCTCCTGTTTCCTCCACTCCCTTATCATTTTCTCAGTTGGAGGCGGTCCGAAATGTCTCTCCGCTGCTCTATTGCCATGTTCTTTAGCATATTTTATTACCTCCAGTTTAAAGGGAATTGTAGATGCTAGCCTTTTCTGCTTTGACATCCTTGAGCAAGGCACAATATGTAGCAGCAGCCTACAGGACGGTATTTTTCTGCAACAAAATACAGTATTGAATCAACTGTCAGCACTGTGTCCTTCATAGGTATGGGGGCACTACAGGTGAGAACATGAATGAATAACATACAGTAGCTGAAGAAAAAGACATGGACCGCGTTTCCAAAAATCATTAGTTGATCTAGTGCAGCTAGGAAAAAGTTACAGGTATACAACTGAACATGAGGTTCTTAGTTTAACATTCTCATCAGACTGTATGAAGCCACTGCCATGTCACGGCGAACCTATCCGTGAGCAAAAATAGGCAGAACCCCTCTTGCAGTCTCCAGCCTTGCAGCATGGGTGCTGTGGTGCACCAGGTTACCTGCTCTGCTGGTGCATTGTCACCTGTGTGGTGATTGATGCACTGCACCTTAAAGGCTATTACAGTACCGTAAGTTAAAAACCCACTCAGAGGTGACACAGCAGTTGGCTTTATACAGCCTGATCATAATGTTACACCAAGAACCTCATATTCAGTTTTAGAATTTTTTGCCTAGTGGCACTAGATCAGCTGATGATTTTGGGCGGTCCATGTCTTTTTCTACAGCTACAATGAATGAATAACATTGTTATGAGGGATCTGCGGATAATGCCTTGTTTACGGGGGACCTGAGTATTACGCACTATTATGGGGGACCTGTGGATGAGGGTCTGTTATGGGGGACCTGTGGATGACACACTGCTGTCGGGGACCTGTGGATGACACTGCTATGGGGGACCTGTGGATGACGCACTATTATGGGGGACCTGTGGATGACACTGCTGTGGGTGATCTGTGGATAACGCACTGCTATGGGGGACCTGTGGATAACGCACTATTATGGGGGACCTGTGGATGACGCACTATTATGGGGGACCTGTGGATGACGCACTATTATGGGGGACCTGTGGATGACGCACTATTATGGGGGACCTGTGGATGACGCACTATTATGGGGGACATGTGGATGACGCACTATTATGGGGGACCTGTGGATGACGCACTATTATGGGGGACCTATGGATGACGCACTATTATGGGGGACCTGTGGATGACGCACTATTATGGGGGACTTGTGGATGACGCACTATTATGGGGGACATGTGGATGACGCACTATGATGAGGGACATGTGGATGATGCACTATTATGGGGGACCTGTGGATGACGCACTATTATGGGGACCTTTGGATGACACACTGCTATGGGGGACCTGTGGATGACACACTATTATGGGGGACCTTTGGATGATGCACTATTATGGGGGACCTGTTCATGACGCACTATTATGGGGGACCTTTGGATGACGCACTATTATGGGGGACCTGTTGATGACGCACTATTATGGGGGGACCTGTGGATGACGCACTGCTATGGGGGACCTGTGGATGACGCACTATTATGGGGGACCTGTGGATGACGCACTATTATGGGGACCTGTTGATGATGCACTGTTATGTGGGATCCGTGGATGACACGGCTATGGGGGACCTGCATGATGCACTTTTATGGGGATCTGGGACTACCACCCCCCTCATCCTTAGGAATACACCCATGTACTGTATACCATAGATGGCTGTATTCTGAAAGATGAGGGGGGTGGTAGTCACATTTACACTTTGGCCACTACATTAGTCCCTCCCTGGAGTGTTAACACTAAAGGACTACAGCCCCCATCATCCTTCAGAATACACCGATTGATACAGTATATTCTGAAGGCTGATGATGGGGGTTGTGTTCCCCTTCAGTGTTTTTTGCTCACCTATTAGAACCCTTGGTTCAACTGACAACACTTTGTCAGGCTCAGATCACTGATTGGTGGAGGCAGCTCTGCAGAAGTTGTCTCCATGAATCAGCATCCATCCCTAGCGAGGAGGAGGAGAATCGTTCTTCTCTCTCTCCTCTGTCTTATGATAGTCTCCGCCTGCTGCGGAGATCTAAAATGGAGCCCGCGCATGCGCAGATCGCGATCTTCGAGAGCCGTGATCTCCAGCTGCGCCTGCGTAGCCTCCGACGCGATGGACTTCAGGAAAATGGCTATGGAAGGCAGCGCATGCGCAGATGGAGATCTCGCTTCTCTGAGATCTCTATCTGCGCCTGCGTCACCTCCGCAGCCATTTTCCGGAAGTCGCGTTGGAGGCAGCGCAGGCGCAGATAAAGATTTAGGCTATGGTGACCGCTGCTGTAGCCGATTGCCGGGGGATCCATGGCGGCCACCACCGCAGCCGATTGCCGCGGGATCCATGGCGGCCGCCACCGCAGCCGATTGCCGGGGGATCAGCTCCAGCACCAGCCTCCTGTGACTCACTCCACCCCCGCATTACTGCCCGGTAAGTTACATTCACTTTGTAAGACGCACCCCTATTTTCCAGACAATTTTGGGGGAAAAAAAGTGCGTCTTATAAAGCGAAAAATACGGTAAGTTAAAAAAGCTGTACTTGGGTACAGAGCTATGTGCAAAACAAGATGAAAGACTTGTTTTATTATGACATACCACGAATACCATTAAACTTCACATTCTCTATGCAAAATTAAATGCAATTATATACAATTGATAAAAAGAATAACTGAAAAAAATATTTCTATAGCACATAGAAAGTCACCAGGCTGGGAACAACACATAGGTTATAAGTTCCCACTTAAGGTGAGACACAGTAAATAAATGTTGATGACTTAAGTGAACAAAAGTGTGAATGATTCCACCAAGATTTAAGAACTATAAAAGAAAGATACCAAGAACACTGGGATATCCCCAAGATGTTGGATTACTGCTGGACTATTCAAACTACAGTGGTACCTCGCTTAACGAGTAACCCTCTTAACGAGAATTTTGCTTCACAAGCAAAGCTTTCTGTAAATTTGTAACCCGCTGTACGAGAAAGCTTTGCTGTACGAGCGAAATTCTCACCGCACACACTTCCGGTTTCGTCCATCCACCACACTCTGACCCGCACTTGCAGTCCACACAAACACACACATGTACGCACAAATACACACAAACACACACGCACGCACACACACACAGTATTATGCTCACCTTACCTTCCGTTCCACCTCTGGGCTCATGGTTCTTGTAGTTCCCGGGTGCATTGCGACGTCCTCGCGGCGAACTACAAGACCCAGGAGGCCTGCGATGGAACAGAAGGTAAGGTGAGCATATAATATAACATAATATGTTTACCTTTCATTTCATCGCCGGTCTCCTGGGTCCTGTAGTTCGCCGCTGCGCTCCAGTCCACGCTGTGTATCTGCATCCATAGCGACGAGAGAGGAACTTCCTGTCACCGCTAATGAAAGGCAGAGCGCTGGCCAATCAGAGGCAAGCGGCTCTGCCTTTGACGTCAGCGCTCTGGCCGGGAAGTTTCTGCCTCATCGTTATGTTAACGCGTTACACAGCCTGGCCCCGTACCAGAGAACAGCAAGTCCCAGCAGACCGGCGATGGAACGGAAGGTAAGGTGAGCATATAATATGTGTGTGTGCATGCGTGCATGTGTGTTTGTGTGAATTTGTGTGAGTTTGTGTGTGTTTGTGTGTGTTTGTGCGTGTTTGTGCATGTTTGTGCATGTGTGGAATGATAGAATAGGGGACCAGGATGGGACATTTTAGAAGTTGTGGAACGGATCATCAGCATTGCAATGATTTCCTATGGGAAATCTTGCTCTGCTGAACGAGTACCTTGATTAACAAGCACAGTCCCAGAACGGATTGTTCTCATTAAGCAAGGTACCACTGTAATTGCCTTGGTGCAACTCAATGCAAGAAATCTTTGAAGTGCCATTTTTGTAAGGTATTTGAGTAAATGAACAGTGTATCAATAACAATATTTTTATGCATGTTTAATTCTTATTTTGAGAGGTAAATTCTTCATAAATAAATTTCCATGTATGAATTTGTTTTGGTAACCAATGTGACAAACATAATAATAATGTTTAGTAGACATCAATCATAGTATTCAATTTGTCTCTTGCATATACATAGAGTATATCCCATCTCATTAACATCTTCACAACCTTAGATATACTTTTACATCATAGGTCATGTCTCTTGTTTTGATGCATGTTCACACATCAAGCCCATATCCCTGCATATGTTGATTGATTTAATCAGCCATTGTGGGCCTCCAACAGCCGCAGGCAGATCATAGATCTGCTCTTTCCTCTTAACTAGTTAAATCTCACTGCAATCTCAGCAGGGAGCACTTCATATCCCACTCCCATTGGCCATGACATCATCATGAGATACCAATAGCTTGTCATAACAGTCACGGGTCAGCTAATAGCCCATGTCTGTCATAATGACCTTCCAGTCATTTCCAACTGCAAGCCAACATTCAAAAGAAGTCATTATTTCTGCTGTACAGAGCTATGCTGATGCCCTGCTCTGTACAGCACAACCAACTGGATGATCAAAATTTCAATCCACTAAGGCGATTAGTAAATACAATAAAAAGTCAAAAAAAGTTTATAAAAATATGAAAAAATAACAAAATACAAAATTTTAAATCACCCCTTGTAGCAGGCAAGTGTAAAAATATATATCACTCTTTTGTGCTGGAGATGGGTGAGTAGAAGACAAAGGGGCTATTTGGTTTGACTTTACCTTTAGTAGCCTCAGCAAGGATGGATGGTGTGTTGTGAATATCATAAGGGATGGCGCTGTTCCTAGGAGTGTTCTGGGCTCCCTCTGGTGGCTAGTGCTGGTAGTGAGTCTGATTCTGCATCTGTCACTCAGAAAGGTGTGGAAGATGATTGCTGTTCCAGGAAAGCCAATGAAGTACAGCTTGGAGGAATATAGGAGGGCAGTTTCTTTTTAACCTTTGCCAGTGATAATTGTTTCTGCTCCAAAAAAAAATGTCCTGAAGTTTTCCTCCTGCCTTTAGGCTTCATTGCCTTTCCATGTAGGATTGTTTTTTACTTTTTCTGCTCCTTTTTTGGATTCTCCAGGAATGATTTCTACAGCAGTTTTTTTTGTTCCTTTGTCATCCAGAGTCTGCAGTTATTCCTGATAAGTATTTTGTTTTTTCATCCTGAGATTAATTCGTTCTCATTCATTTTTTTGTCTTTTTGTTTGCAATTAATGGGAATTTTGTAATCCCAGTGATTTTTTCTTGTGAAGGTTTATTCTCTTAGTCTGGGCTTAGTTTAAGCTGAATTGTACTTATGGGCGTTTCTGCTTTAACTTTGAAGTCTACTCCTAATTCAATGTTTGAGAAAATTATCTTTTGTTTCTTGCATGAGAATAAGCGTTCTTTCTGCACTATTTTTTAAGGACAATTTATTCCCATCAAGAAGGGAGTTTTTTTGCTCCCATTCTGATTAAGAGTGTGTATTTTCACAAGAGTTCCTGATATAGTGGGAGGAAGATCATGTGATCTTTAGGGCATTTTTGATTATCAGGTGTTGGTATTTTTTCAGGGTTTTCACTGGCTGCAAACAGTAATCTTTTCTATCCTTTTTGTTTCTAGCTTGCAAGGCCTCACTTTGCTTAACCCTATGTTAACCATCTGTGTGCTGTCTTTTTCCTTACATCACCATTTTTATATGTTGGGGGCTTTACTATCCTTTTTGGGCTGCTCTAAGGCAAGTCAGAGTTCCTCATTCCATCTTGTGAGGCTAGTTAGTTCTCCTGCAGTGACAAGGCATCCAGGTTGGTTAGGAACGCTTCACCACTACTTCTAGCTGTGTTGTGTAGTCAGCGGATTGCAGCCAGCTAAGCTTCCAACTACTATAGTGCACTATTTTCTACCTCTCATGGAATTTTTGCAAGATCATTTGCAGTGGTCTCCTGACCATAACAGTATCACCGGACACACAAAAAATAGGTACTCAAAAGAATGATTTTTTTTTATTATTATTCTGTTTATTTTTCCTCTTTTTCTCTGGTTCACGTAGGAGATCTTTTGTTATCATGGATATTGATCAGCTAGCCTATCGTGTTAGTCGCCATTGCCTGTACCCAGGAGACCTTGGACTCATATTGTTATGGATTTTATTTTGGATCTTCTGGTTTCTGAGAGGATGACAGTTATTTGGGTTATTTGTGATAGATACTCTAAGATGGTCTATTTGGTACCATTGCCCAAGTTGCCATCTTCTTCAGAGTTGGTTCTTTTCTTTTTTCAACAAGTGGCTCATCTTCATGGGGTTAATGAGAATGTTGTGTCAGATAGGGGTTCAGATTGTGTCTACGTTTTGGAGGGCATTTTGTTCCAAATTGGAAATTGAGTTGTCCTTCTCTTCGACTTTGGAAACATATTTAAGGTGTTTTATATCTGCAGATCAGGATGACTGGTTATCTTTTTTTTACCATTGGCAGAGTTTGTTCATAATAATAGGGCCAGTTCTGCTACTTTGATGTCTCCTTTTTTCTTTAATTTTGGTTTTCACCCTAGGTTCTCTTCTGGGCAGGCTAAGGCTTCAGCCTGTCCAGGAGTTGATACTGGGGTCGACAGAATGAAACAAACTTGGGATAAAGTACTGGACAAATTGTTTTTGTTCCAGGAGAATGCTCAAAGGTTTGCCAACAAGTGTAGGACTGTTGGTCATAGGTTTATTGTGGTGGACATGGTTTGGCTGTCCTCTAAACATATTCCTATGAGGGTTTCGTCTCCTAAATTCAAGCCAAGATTTATTGGTCCCTACAAAATTTTGAAAATCATTAATCCTGTATCTTTTTGTTTGGCTCTTCCGGAATCTTTTAAGATTCATAACATTTTTCGTAAGTCTTTGTTGAAGAGACATGTTGAACCTGCAGTCCCTACTGCTGCACCTCATTACCCTGTGTTGGTAGAGGGTGATCTGCAGTATGAAGTGGAACAAATTTTGGATTCCCATCTTAATAGACGGAAACTTCAGTACCTTGTTAAGTGGAAAGGTTACGGCCAGGAGGACAATTCTTGGGTATTCGCTTCATACATTTATGCTGACAGATTGATTCATGCCTTTCATCATGCCCATCCTGAGAGACCTGGTGGCTCTGGTGAGAGTTCGATGACTCCTCCCCAAGGGGGGTACTGTTGTGAATATCATCAGGGATGGTGCTGTTCTTGAGGGTGTTTCTGGGCTCCCTCTGGTGGCTACTGCTAGTAGTGAGTCTGATTCTGCATCTGTCACTCAGAGAGGTGTGGAAGATGGATGCTGTTCCAGGAAAGCCAATGAAGTCCTGCTTGGGGGAATATAGGAGGGCAGTTTCTGTTTAACCTTTGCCGGTGATAATTGTTTCTGCTCCAAGAAAGATGTCCTGAAGTTTTCCTCCTGCCTTTAGGCTTTTTTGCCTTTCCATGAAAGATTGTTTTTTGCTTTTTCTGCTACTTTTTTGGATTCTCCAGGATGATTTCTCCAGCAGTTTTTTTTTTGTTCATTTGCATCAATTTTGTTCCTATGTGATCTAGAGTCTGCAGCTATGCCTGAGTGATAAGTATTTTGTTTTTTCTTCCTGAGATGAATTCGTTCTCATTCATTTTTCTGTCTTTTTGTTTGCAATTAATGGGAATTGTGTAATCTCAGTGATTTTTCCTTGTGAGGGTTTACTCTCTTAGTCTGGGCTTAGTTTAGGCTGAATCGTACTTATGGGCGTTTCTACTTTAACTATGAAGTCTATTCCTAATTCAATGTTTGAGAAAATTCTCTTTTGTTTCTTGCATAGGAATAAGCATTCTTTTTCGCGCTATTTTTTGAGGACAATTTATTCTCACGAAGAAGGGAGTTTTTTTTACTCCCAGTCTGATTAGTAGTTTGTAATTGTTTACAATATTTACTTGTATTTAAGGGGTTAAAAAAAATTCACAAGCTTGTCCAAAAAAAGTGGCGCACGTTTTGCGCCATTTTCCAAAACCCATAGCGTTCTCCTTTTTCGGGATCTATGGCTCAATCATGGCTTATTTTTTGTGTCTCGAGCTGATGTTTTTAACTGTACCATTTTTGCGCAGATGCTACGTTTTAATCGCCTGTTATTGCATTTTGTGCAAAATTTGCAGCGACCAAAAAACGTAATTTTGACGTTTGGAATTTGTTGCCGCTGTGCCGTTTACTGATCAGATTAATTGATTTTATATTTTGATAGATCGGGCATTTTTGAACGCAGCGATACCAAATATATGTATATGTTTTATTTTTTTAACCATTTAATTTTCAATGGGGTGAAAGGGGGGTGATTTGAACTTTTAGGCTTTTTATTTTTTTTTCATTTTTTAAAACTTTTTTTTTTACTTTTTTTTATTTTACTAGTTCCCATAGGGGGCTATAGTGATCAGCAATCTGATCGCTCTGCCATATCTTCAGATCACAGCTACACAGCTGAGAACTGCAGATTTGGTGCTTTACTTTCAATGCCGGATGTATTCTGGCATTGAGAGGAAGTGACTCATGTTGACTACAGGCGTCATCACATGACCCTGTGCTATCATAGCAACCACCAAAAGTCACGTGATCATGTCACATGACTTCTAAAGGGGGCGGGGTAAGTCACTGTCATGGCGGTGCGCATATACATCTCGCTGCCAGATTTTGGCAGCGAGATGTAAGGGGTTAATGGCCGCGGGTGGAAGCGATTCCACCCGCAACTAGCAGGCACACATGTCAGCTGTTGAAAACAGCTGATATGTGCGCGGATCGCCGCCGCCTGCCTACGGCAGGGGGCGGGGATTAACTGCACATGATCCATGACATACCCAGTACGTCATGGGTCGTTAAGGGGTTAATAATATCCTGAGTAGCCAATTGCCTCAAGAAGTCAGCTAATTATAAAATTTTGTTGACCTTTGTGTGATTTATTCTCCTTATAACTACAACTGTTATAGGCCTCAGAGGTTTGTTTGAGAACATTAGGGATCAAAAAGCATCATGAAAACCAAGGAACAGGTCTGAAAGGCCAGAGATAAGGAGAGGAGTAAAGCAGAGTTAGATTATAAAACAACAGCTCAAACTCTGACCATCCCATGGAGCAGTGTTAAAACCTTCACCTAAAAATGGAAGCAGTATGGCACAACTGAAAAACTACCAAGACCACCACCTATTCTGACATCCCAAGCAGTGAGAGCAATAATCAGAGAAGCAACCAACAGGCCTTTGGTCACTCTGAAGGAGCTGCAGAGATCCACATGTCAAATGGGAGAATCTTTCCACAGGATAGCTATTAGTCGTATACTTCACAAATCTGGTATTTATAGAAGAGTGACAAAAAAAAGCCATTTTTTAAAGCAAGCCATAAGAAGTCCCGTTTGCAACTTGGCATAAGCCATGTGGGGACAGAGCAAACATGTGTAAGAAGATGCTCTGGTCAGATAAGATCAAAGTAGACCTTTCTGGGTTAATTGCAAAATGCTATGCATGATGAAAAAGTAATATTGCACATCACTCTGAAAGCACCATCCGCACCGTCACACATGGTGGTGGCAGCAACATGCTGAGGATATGCTGTTGTGTTGTGAATACTATCTGGTGGAGCTACACTCTTGGACTCCCTCCTGTGGTCCTTGGTGTCAGTGGGTTGGATTCTGTTCCTCTGTTCTACTCACCTAGTTGGCAGTTCAAACCTTGATTTTGAATATAAGCGTGTGCTGGCTGTTTGTCTTTCCCAGTTGTCTGAAATCCCTGAGACTATAGGAATCTGTTGTCTTGTCCTCCTGGCTTCCCCGCTATCAAGCTAAGCTAAGTTCTTGGTTTTGCTTCATACTCTTTGCTTATTGCTTCTGTGATTTATCTCTGAAGGTTTTTTGTATTGAATCCTGTTTTGTTTGTGCCTTCAGATAAGGAAGATTTATCTTCCTAGTCAGTCTATGCTATTAATCTTAGCAAGGGTTAGTCGGCAGGGTAATTGCTAAGTCTTTTCCTACCAGAGTCTTGTACAGATTGCGAACGTGCGAGTGTTAGATTTCTCTTCTTTTTTGCACATTCTGTGTAGGAAGTTTTGATAGGGTTTTTCATGCCAACCACAAGAGTTCCCTATCCTATCTTTCGTATTTAGTATAGTGTGGCCTCTCTTTGCTCCATCTTGCTCTTACTGTGTATGTCTTTTAAGCTTTTCTCACAGTCTGAACATGTGGGAGGCTTCCTATTTTCTTTGGAGAAATCTGCTCTGAGGCAAGATGGTTTCTTTTGACTTTCTGCCTTGTAGGTTATGAAGTCCTCCAGCTGAGTTTGAGGCATTAAGGTTGTTAGGCATGCTGCCCAGCTACTTCTAGTGTGGTGTTAAGTTCAGGGCTTGCGGTCAGTATTTTATTACCTACGACTCTGATGAATTGTGTTTATGGTAGTCATTGAACATTGGTTCATAACACATGTTGTTCAGCAGGGAAAGGGAAGCTGGTCAGAGATGTTAGGAAGATGGATGATGCTAAATATAGGGCAACCATGAAGGAAATCCTGTTTGAGGCTGCAAAAGAATTGAGACTAGGATGTAGGGTCATCTTCTATCGGAACAATGACCTAAATACACTGCAAGAACTACTATGGGATTATTTATATCATAGAATAGTTATGTATTTAAATGATACAGAATTAGTTATTGATAAATGCCACTTTACACGCAATGACATCGCTAACGAGATGTCGTTGTGGTCACTGAATTTGTGATGGATATCTGGTCTTGTTAGCAACGTCGTTGCGTATGAAACGCAGGAGCCACCGTTAACGATCAAAAATACTCACCGTTGATCATTGTCACATCGTTCTAATCACACATATCGTTGCTGCTGCAGGTACGATGTTGTTCGTTGTTCCTGCGGCAGCACACATCGCTATGTGTGACATTGCAGGAACGAGGAACATCACCAACCCTGTGGCCACCGGCAATAAGGAAGGAAGGAGGTGGGCGGTATGTTACGGCTGCTCATCTCCGCCCCTCTGCTTCAATTAAGCGGCTGCTTAGTGACGCGCTGTGACGCCGCACGGACCGCCCCCTTAGAAAGCGATTTTGGTAGGCAGGTAAGTTCGTGTGACGGCTGTTAGCGATGTTGTCCGCCACCACCAGCGATTTGCCCGTGACACACAACCGACGGGGGAGGGTGCTTTCACCAGTGACATCGCTAATGATGTCGCTGTGTGTAAAGTGCCAATAAGAATGATGTGTACTATATGTGTCCCAGTATCGTAACACAACAGGCAACTCTTGGGAAAGGGCCCAGTGACTCTAGCCTTCAGCAACATGGCATCAGAGCTTATTCCAAAAGATCTCATGTCATAGAAGTGATTAAAAAACTGTGGCAGTTGCATTGGAAAAGACCACCAACTATATGTATACATAATATATAAAACACAAACATGTCAAAAAGCGTGTTACATACCTTCCCTTCAAATATGGGGAACAGCAACCTACATAGTGCTGTATTTTTGCAGTATCTAATAAAGGAATATTGTAAAGACAAGAGTGCATAAGTATTCATAACAAAACTTAGCTTCTCTACCTGAAGAAAAAGCATGTAAAGCAGCGGTGTCAAGCGTTACCTCCATAGAAAGCTTCATATCTTAGACAAACATTATTTTTAAACTTGGGAACAATTTAATACTGGGTCCCGCACTTTCTAGCTAAGTGAGACCTACCTTTATGAAAGGTACATTACTGGTTCCAAGCATGATTCACCCAGTTTTCCTTAACAGTTGAGCTGTTTAGCCTTTAAAATAACTGAGTTTAAGATCTGAGTAATATTTCAATGTTTTTTTTTTGCTCCTGCTGTTTTTCTTCAGATGCACTAAGAAAATATTTTACTTTCATGAGCTATTGAGCTAAATCCATACGAAATCTATAGATTACAACAAAGAAAGAGACAACAATAATTTTAAAGCAATGTTTATTAATAAAAACAATAAATTCTGAGATTAAATATTTGATTTTGTAATTTCCTACATACAGTATATACTGTAAATCTCTGTTTTATCACCTAAGAATATGCCTCCATCTTTTGCATCCAGGCTTAAAAAAATAAGAATTTATGACTTAGAAGTACTTTTTAATTCCACTGAAATATTTCACTTATCTTCTCAATCAGAAGGTAGAGCTTTTTCTTAAATTTACAGCACATAATCAAGGAATGTTCTTGGTAGTTATTTATTTACAGTATATCTCTTTAGTAAGTTTATATTTTTTCCAATGATAGGCACACATTAAAACTACTCTTTTGCTGGGGCAATTTAATTAGTTTAAAATGTACCTAAATCAATATGATTCAGATTTTTTCCAGTGTAATGGTCATAAAGTTCAAGGTCTGAGATCAGGAATGACCAGGGCCGGATTATAGGCAGGGCAGATGGGGCTCCAGCCCGGGGGCCCCCACCAAAAGAGCTTCTAAGGGGGCCCCCACCATACTTGGCACTAGGCACCTGTCAGCATTTTTTTTTCTTCACACCCTCTCCCTCTCCGTAAAGACAGTCTAATAAATCAGCTGTGTGTTTTTTGGGGCGGGGGGGGGGGGTGCGGGGTGTTGAAGCACCGCTATTTATTTGTATCTGCGTTTTTAAGACGCAAAAACAAACTGCGGGCACAGGATGCTGATTGACACCGGAAGTACCAGCGGCCGCTTGCACTTCTGGGGTCAGAGGTGTGCTAATGCTCCCTGCTATGTGCTGCGGCCGTACCCAGCGAGGGGCGGGAGGGCAGCTGCCCCCCCCCCAGAAGCAAGGGCACAGTGTGGTGGGCTGCTGTATCTGCTGTCCCCGCTGCGCTCCTCTACAATGTGTACATGCCAGGCACACTAGCAGGAGGCAGCACGCTGTGCCGGCTCTGCTGTGTGCTGTGCTCAGCATGCAGCCATGCACCCAGTGCAGAAGAGCGCAGCAGAGCCGATGACCGCAGCTTCCTCTTTCCGTTCCTATTCAAATATATTTGCGTCTTTCAGACGTAAATACATTTGAACAGCGCGCCGGGACCCGGCCCCGCCCCCGACGTGCAGCAACGTGATGAGATCAGCACCTTGTTGACGTCACCACAGTGCTGTAGGCGCCACACTGGGGACATCAGGAAGCGAGTGCTCCATGAAGGAGCTGAAGAGACAGGTGTAATTAATGTGGGTGAGTGAGGAGGGGCTGAGGACACATAACGGGGAACATTTGTGAAGGAACACAGCTCTGTGACAGGCAGAGGAGGAGTACTGTATTCCGAGGGAGGGAGGGAGGCAGGAGTGTGTAGGGATGGGGCAGTGTAATTTGTGTGCGTAGGGGGGATGGGGGTTGTATTGTGTGTGGGGGGAGGGGTAATGGAGGGTGCATTGTATTGTGTGTGGGGGGAGGGGTAATGGAGGGTGCATTGTATCGTGTGTGTGGGGAGGGGTAATGGAGGGTGCATTGTATTCTGTGTGGGGAGGGGAAATGAGGGGTGCATTACATTGTGTGTGGGGAGGGGTAATGAGGGGTGCATTGTATTGTGCGTGGGGGAGGGTTAATCGGGGGGTGCATTGTATTGTGTGTGTGGGAGGGTTAATGGGGGGGTACATTGTATTGTATGTGGGGGGAGGGGTAATGGGGGGGTGCATTGTATTGTATGTGGGGGGAGTTGTAATGGGGGGTGCATTGTATTGTGTGTGTGTGTGTGTAGGAGGTGGGCGGAATGTTTACGCCCCGCTCATTTCCGCCCCTCCGCTTCTATTGGCCGGCCGCTGTGTGATGTTGCTGTGATGCCGAATGTCCCTCCCACTTCAGGAAGTGGATGTTCGCTGCCCACAGCGAGGTCGTTTGGAAGGTAAGTACGTGTGACAGGGGTTAATCGTGTGCAACACGGGCAACAAATTGCCTGTTCTGCACATACGATGGGGGCGTGTGTGATCGCATACGAGATCGAAATGTGTAAAGCAGCCTTAACTCTACTTTCCGTGTATAAGTGATGGATGTGAGTGATCCTGGACTGTATCTGTGTTGTAGTTATTGAAATCTGAATGTAGCAGAACAGGATAAGATAAATGTTCATTGGATTTATATCTAAATGCTACAGTTCGCGCTCTACTGTTATGGCTAAAAATGTTAACGTTATGGGACCCCCACCAAATTTTCTGCCCAGGGGCCCCCACCAACCTTAATCTGGCCCTGGGAATGACTATTTTACACTAACGAGCAAAAGGGTAGCATTGTTTTGAACTTTTAACTTTCAGGCTCCATATCTCACCATCCACTACTGTCACGGATGTGTCTGGACTCGTCCGTCAGGGTCTCTTTTGCCGTTGACCATTCCGAATAGGCCATGGACGCACATTTCCATGGATTTTATCACGGATCTTCCTGTGTCGGCTGGTAAAACTGTGGTATTGGTGGTGGTTTAGCAAGATGGCGCGTTTTATTGCCTTACCTGCTCTTCCCAAAGCCAAGATTCTGGCGCAGGTTTTTGTGATTGAGATCGTGAGACTTCATGGTTTACCTTCTGATGTTGTCTCTGATAGTGGCACTCAGTTTGTCTCCAGGTTCTGGTAGGCTTTTTGCACTCATTTGAGGGTTCAGTTGTCTTATTCCTCCGCATTCCTTCCTCAGTCTACTGGTCAGCCTGATTGCACCAACCAGGACTTGGAAACCTATTTGAAGTGTTTTGTTGCTGAGAACCAGGAGGATTGGGCATCCTTTTTCCCTTTGGCCGAGTTTGCTTTAACAACCGGCATAATGAGTCCACTGGCCAGTCACCATTTTTGGTGCAAATGGTTACCATCCTCAATATGGTTCCTTTTGTAGTGGGGGTTTTCAGGGGTCCTGGAAGAGGAACGTTTTGCCTCCTCTCTCTCATCAGTTTGGCGAGGGGGGGGTCTGTGCAACCTGAGACATATGAGTGACAAGTATAAACGCATGGCTGACAGAAAGCATGTACCTGGTCCAGACCTGGTTGTGAATGATCTGGTGTGGTTGTCAACACGTAAAATTAAAGCGGGCTTTACATGCTATGATATTTCTAGCAATTGCTAGCGATATCGAGCGTGTAAGCACCCGGCCCCGTCGTGCATGCGATATTATGTGATCGCTGCCGCAGCTAACATTATCGCTACGGCAGCGTCACATGCACTTACCTGGTCGGCGTCGGCGCTGTGACTGCCGAACAAACCCGCCCTCAAGGGGGAGATGCGTTTGGCATCACGGCGATGATACGGCGACATCACTAAACGGCCGGCGAATCAAAGCGGAGGGGCGGAGATAAGCGGGACGTAACATCCCGCCCACCTCCTTCCTTCCTCATTGCCGGCGGCCGCAGGTAAGGTGAGGTTCCTCGCTCCTGCGGTGTCACACACAGCAATGTGTGCTGCCGCAGGAGCGACGAAAAACATCTATAAACAACCATTAACAATTTTTGGTTTTAGCACGACCTCTCCATGGTGAACGATTTTCACCACTTTGGAGGACGTTTAAGGTCGCTGGTAAGTGTCACACGCTAGTATAAGCTTTTTGGATCAAAAGTGTCCCGGGAATATTAATGTTAACAACGTAAACAGATATTCCCAAATTTATCAAATTTTATTATAATATAAAAAACACACCAAAGTGTAAAAGACAAGAATGGCCATATAGGTCATGTACACATAAATATTGTCAACACATAAATATTGTCAATTGACAGGATAGATATATGAAGGTATCAACAGGTTCACAGACAGATGATAATATTGGAGCAAGGGACTTGACTTATAGACTATAGCTAGTTATTCTTTCCAACACCATGAATGTGGGGCATAGCAGTCCATACAAGTCCAAGCAATTATATGCTGTTGCTCTTCAAATGTCCTTTATAGCAGGGGTGAACCATCAGCCTTCCTGATAACAATAAAGGAACTCCACCTCAGAAATTCCACCTCGACGCGTTTCCCCACACAGAGAGTGTGGTTCATCAGGAGGCTATGAGGTAAATACATTGTATCAAAAACATGGAGATACATACAGGGTGCAGAGTTTAAGAACAATACCACAGTGGCATGAAGATAGAGGGGGAGAAGATAATATACATAGTACTTGCCCAGAGTGATATGGAAGTCAGATATGCAGGTCCATGGCGTCAGATACAAGGATCCACGGTGGTGCAGGTAATGGTGTGCAGATAACCACCACAGTCCGAATGAGCGTCATTGACCTGCATAACCACCTGGGGGTATAAATAGCTCACATTATTCAGAACAGCTGAGGGCGATCAGAGCAACTGCTTGTCGCCGTCAGAGTTCCGACTGCGCATGCCCGAGGTGGCGCGCGCAGTGCGCATGTGCCGAACGGGGGCCCATGAGGATCAAATCTAATAGTAAGAGGCTTAATTAACAGCTTTCTTTCAACTGCTTCCTCCCCACTTAGCTTTGATAGGGTTAAAAAAATGTTTCGGAAAATCTATTATGCCATATCTGGAAGAATACCCCCCCTTTTCTTATAGGGGGGTCTATCCATATTGTTGGATACCATCCTTACTTTTATCTTTTAATCATATACTACTTGCCTATAATGGGATCTGTTATTGGGAATATGGAATGTGTATATTGGTTTTATATGCTGTATCTCCAAGTAATATGTATGTCTCCTACCAGGTCCCCATTACACTATATGATATCTTTGCTGCACTGCTTCCAACTGCATACAATTCTATATGTGTACCCAGCGGTTTGGAGAAGAGGACTCCACTGGTGTGGCACCTATGCATTTAACTGTATACCATCCTAATCATCCTAATATCCCAATAATCGATGACATCCTAATAATCCTTCCTTAGACATTAAAAAACATCTGATCACTGATATCAGATAATGCTTTATTCTAGTGTGCAAGGACAAAACATAGAAAATATCAGCCCAACCAAAATTTACAATAGGAATATTTTATCAGTGCGCATGGTATCAGGCTCCAGCCCCCACGGATTCCAGAGCAACATGGAGGAAAGAGGCCACAATACAATGCAAGAAGGTACCCAATTTTTTAAGTAGGGAATAAGAGCAATGTAGATTTTTTGCACATTGGAAACTTGTAGCTGGCTCTTTGCTTCCAAGCTACTTCAAGTCACATTGTAAGCATAGAGTCAATCCGTCTTTTCAAAATGTGATGGATTGTAGTTGAAGATTACCTAGCAAGCAGTCTGAAAGAGAGAAAAAGAGAATGCCTTGCGTGACCAGGTGATTAAGGCCTAAGACACACGGCATGAAAATCGGACCAAGTGGGATGCAATAAAACATCACATTCCACTCGGACCAATATTATCTTATGTGTCACCAGCCATGAGCGATTATTTTCTCGGCCCCAATCAGACTGAGAAAACAATTGCAGCATGCTGTGGTGTACCGGTGTACTGCGGGTGCAGGGCAAGAATCGCAATAGCCGGCAGCGGAGGATAGATTGAGATACATCCCTCCCTCCCCTCCGCAGTGCCTGTCCGCCCCTCCTCAGCACTGGCCCACCTCTCCTCAGCGCCGGCCCGCCCCCCACAGCTGTGGTCTGATCGCATGATCAGACCTGTCGCAGTGACACTCGCATGACACTCGGCTCCCGCTGTGCTGCTAGCATGAGCCGAGTGTCATGCAAGGATCACATTAGTCCCTGTGTTGCCCCAGCATAAAGAGCTAAAGCAGCTGACAATGGTAGCTTTTCAAAAAAAAATTCCTGTCCCAAGTACTGACTTTTGCTTTTATTTACAATTATATTTATTGCTTTTCTTTATATGCAAAATGATGTATTTCTATGTTTGCAGTCCTAAATAATAATCTATAGTTCCAATGTTTGTTAAAAGGAATATGTTTTTTTTGCTACTTCATCTGAGAACAGCATAATATAGGAAAAGAGACCCTAATTCCAGTGATGTATCACTTAGCTTACGGAGTGGAGCAGTTGTGACAAAATAAGAGTTTCTAGATTTAGCATGTAGCAGAGCTCTGATCACCCACACCACTGATTCACAGCTTTCTGTGTCCATTGTATATTGACAATAAATTGGAGAATTGTGCTGCAAGTGTAGTTGGACCAGGGTGCATCTGGGCATCTAGTCCAGCAATGTTAATTTGGTACTGATAATACACTTATTGTATTGAAACCACAGCAAACAGCCTAAGGCCGGTATCACACTTGCGAGTGCCTCGCGTGTATATCTCGCACGAGTCTCGCTTTGCATCCCCCGTCATGGACTCACACTCTCCTCACAGTAGTGGGTCGGTTGCATGCATCTCCATGCAACCAACCTGCTCCTGTGAGGAGAGCGTGGGTCCGGACCGGCTGATGCAATGCAGGACTCGTACGAGATACACGCGAGGCACTCGCAATTGTTACACCAGCCTAATAAGTGATATCTCACTGACATCTGTGTCTCAGCCCCTACCTCATGCTGTCTTCAAATTACATAGCAAAAACCTGCCGACAGGTTTAACTTAATGAAAATAGGAATGAAATGGAGAAAACATAACTGTGTGATAATACATAAAGGTTTTAATTTTACATGTCGTGTGTGCAGAAACAGAATAATTCTTATCGATATTTAAAATCTGATCCATACCATTAAAATAATGTATAGAAATAGACAACTGAAAGCATATTGGCTCAACTACCCATAGGACATTGATTTTAAGGGGTATTCCTTAAAAACTCAAAAATGTATAGCTAAAAGATTATAAGATTTAATTTGGAAGTTCTGATGCCAACTTTCTCTAACTCTTTGTGAGCACTCACATAGAAAATAGCGCAAAGAGAAGAGTTATAGGCGTAATTGCACTTTTTATGTTTCGGCTTCTTATAGCTCAGAAGTCAGTAATAGCTTTAGTAGCGTTTTAGTTGTGTTTTAACAGCTGCTGGCAAAACGGCTTAAAGCCCTTTTGCGGCTATAATGACACAGCCCCATTCACAGAGATCAATGTAAGCAAGTACGTCCCTATAGCAATGTATAAAGCGGTAGCATATCAATAACAATTACCCTTTATTAACCCTTGCTTTCCTCGTTTTATACAAAGTGACTAAATGGGGACACCTATTTATTAAAAGTGAATTTAATAAAATATGTATACAGCAAATAGAGAAATTTAAATATAAAAAGCTTGTTCTGATATAATAGCGAAACTAAAGGCAAAAGTAATGGAATATCCTATTTTTAAGCAGGTTTACTATATGTTTTCGAAAATGTAGATCCATAACTTTGTTCTTGTGACTTTGGCAAACATATTGCAGCTTATCATACACAGTATACAGTATATGCCAGCAAAACCTTCTTTAAATCTTTCCTTTTTTTCTATCATGTGACGTCTTATTGTGGTATCAAGTAATATATAATATATATATATATATATATATATATTTATTTAATGTACTGCTCAGATAAAATGATGGAAACATTGAAATACCATTCTGTTGTTCAAGTGTTCCCTTTATTTTTTTGAGCAATATATACAGTTAGGTCCAGAAATATTTGGACAGTGACACAAGTTTTGTTATTTTAGCTGTTTACAAAAACATGTTCAGAAATACAATTATATATATAATATGGGCTGAAAGTGCACACTCCCAGCTGCAATATGAGAGTTTTCACATCCAAATCGGAGAAAGGGTTTAGGAATCATAGCTCTGTAATGCATAGCCTCCTCTTTTTCAAGGGACCAAAAGTAATTGGACAAGGGACTCTAAGGGCTGCAATTAACTCTGAAGGCGTCTCCCTCGTTAACCTGTAATCAATGAAGTAGTTAAAAGGTCTGGGGTTGATTACAGGTGTGTGGTTTTGCATTTGGAAGCTGTTGCTGTGACCAGACAACATGCGGTCTAAGGAACTCTCAATTGAGGTGAAGCAGAACATCCTGAGGCTGAAAAAAAAGAAAAAATCCATCAGAGAGATAGCAGACATGCTTGGAGTAGCAAAATCAACAGTCGGGTACATTCTGAGAAAAAAGGAATTGATTGGTGAGCTTGGGAACTCAAAAAGGCCTGGGCGTCCACTGATGACAACAGTGGTGGATGATCGCCGCATACTTTCTTTGGTGAAGAAGAACCCATTCACAACATCAACTGAAGTCCAGAACACTCTCAGTGAAGTAGGTGTATCTGTCTCTAAGTCAACAGTAAAGAGAAGACTCCATGAAAGTAAATACAAAGGGTTCACATCTAGATGCAAACCATTTATCAATTCCAAAAATAGACAGGCCAGAGTTAAATTTGCTGAAAAACACCTCATGAAGCCAGCTCAGTTCTGGAAAAGTATTCTATGGACAGATGAGACCAAGATCAACCTGTACCAGAATGATGGGAAGAAAAAAGTTTGGAGAAGAAAGGGAACGGCACATGATCCAAGGCACACCACATCCTCTGTAAAACATGGTGGAGGCAACGTGATGGCATGGGCATGCATGGCTTTCAATGGCACTGGGTCACTTGTGTTTATTGATGACATAACAGCAGACAAGAGTAGCCGGATGAATTCTGAAGTGTACCAGGATATACTTTCAAATGCCGCAAAGTTGATCGGACGGCGCTTCATAGTACAGTTGGACAATGACCCCAAGCATACAGCCAAAGCTACCCAGGAGTTCATGAGTGCAAAAAAGTGGAACATTCTGCAATGGCCAAGTCAATCACCAGATCTTAACCCAATTGAGCATGCATTTCACTTGCTCAAATCCAGACTTAAGACGGAAAGACCCACAAACAAGCAAGACCTGAAGGCTGCGGCTGTAAAGGCCTGGCAAAGCATTAAGAAGGAGGAAACCCAGCGTTTGGTGATGTCCATGGGTTCCAGACTTAAGGCAGTGATTGCCTCCAAAGGATTCGCAACAAAATATTGAAAATAAAAATTTTTTTTTTGGGTTTGGTTTATTTGTCCAATTACTTTTGACCTCCTAAAATGTGGAGTGTTTGTAAAGAAATGTGTACAATTCCTACAATTTCTATCAGATATTTTTGTTCAAACCTTCAAATTAAACGTTACAATCTGCACTTGAATTCTGTTGTAGAGGTTTCATTCAAATCCAATGTGGTGGCATGCAGAGCCCAACTCGCGAAAATTGTGTCACTGTCCAAATATTTCTGGACCTAACTGTATATATATATATATATATATATATATATATATATATATATATATATATATACTAGCTGTAGTACCTGGGCGTTGCCCGGGATAGTAACTGTCTCTCTGTCTGTCTCTTTCCCAGTCTCTTTCTGTGTGTCGCTGTCTTTCTGTCTCAATGTCTGTGTCTTTCTTTGTCTGTCTGTGTCTATGTATCTGTCTGTTTCTATCTCTCTGTCTGTATTTGTATCAGTCTATCTGTCTCCATCTCTGTGTCTGTCTGTCTCTCTCTATCTCTGTGTCTGTCTCTATGTGTGTGTCTGTCTGTCTCTTTCCCCTTCTGTCTCTTTCCCCGTCTGTCTTTGTCTGTCTCTTTCCAGGACTGTCTCTTTCCAGGTCTGTCTCTTTCCCCGTCTGTCTCTTTACCCGTCTGTCTCTTTACCCGTCTGTCTCTTTCCAGGGCTGTATCTTTCCAGGGCTGTCTCTTTCCAGGGCTGTCTCTTTCTAGGGTTGTCTCTTTGCCCGTCTGTCTCTTTGCCCAGCTGTCTCTTTGCCCATCTTTCTCTTTGCCCGGCTGTCTCTTTGCCACGCTGTCTCTTTGCCAGGCTGTCTTTTTTCAGGGCTGTCTATTTCCAGGACTATCTCTTTCCAGGGCTGACTCTTTCCCCATCTGTCTCTTTCCCCACCTGTCTCTTTGCCCATCTCTCTTTCCAGGTCTGTCTCTTTCCAGGTCTGTCTCTTTCCAGGGATGTCTCTTTCAAGGGCTCTTTCCCCGTCTGTCTCTTTCCAGGTCTGTCTCTTTCCAGGTCTGCCTCTTTGCCCGTTTGTCTCTTTCCAGGGCTGTCTCATTCCCAGTCTGTCTCTTTCCAGGTCTGTCTCTTTCCAGGTCTGTCTCTTTTCCCGTCTGTCTATTTGCCCATCTGTCTCTTTCCAGGTCTGTCTCTTTCCAGGTCTATCTCTTTCCAGGTCTGTCTCTTTGCCCGTCTGTCTCTTTGCCCGGCTGTCTCCTTGCCTGGCTGTCTCTTTGCCTGGCTGTTTCTTTCCCAGTCTGTCTCTTTCCCCGTCTGTCTCTTTCCAGGTCTGTCTCTTCTCCGTCTGTCTCTTTCCCTGTCTGTTTCTTTCCCTGTCTGTTTCTTTTCCCGTCTTTTTCTTTTCCCGTCTTTCTCTTTTCCCTTCTGTCTCTTTTCCTGTCTGTCTCTTTGCCTGTCTGTCTCTTTGCCCGTCTGTCTCTTTGCCCGTCTGTCTCTTTCCAGGGCTGTCTCTTTCCCCATCTGTCTCTATCTGTCTGCCTCTTACTCTCTCTCTGTCTGTCTCTTTCTGTCTCTCTCTATCCGTCTCCCCACTGACATCTTATTAACTCACACATAAGCTTCTTGTAAAACAGTTTATTTTGCTCGTATAGCAACCAATGACAGTTGCTATTAATAGCCTGTAGCTCCCACCTCCATTCAGTTTAATAGCGGCAACTCTTTGGAGAGTAACTGTAAAGCGCAGGGTTAAATTTTCCTATCAAAACAGAGTCTACAATGTTCCCTGTGTCACATGGGGCGTCTGTGCAAAATTTCATCATTGTAAATGCGACGGTGCAAATTCCTTTAGCGGACCTACACACATACCATACACACAGAAATACAATGAGATTTACACATTAGATATATATATATATATATATATATATATATATATATATATATCTATAGTACAGACCAAAAGTTTTGACACACCTTTTCATCTCTAGAACAACTATTAAGAGGAGACTTTGTGCAGCAGGCCTTCATCGGAAAATAGCTGCTAGAACACCACTGCTAAGGACAGGCAACAAGCAGAAGAGACTTGTTTGGGCTAAAAAACACAGGGAATGGACATTAGACCAGTGGAAATCTGTGCTTTGGACTAATGGGTCCAAATGTGAGATCTTTGGATCCAACCACTGTGTGTTTGTAGAAAAGGTGAACGGATAGAATCTACATGCCTGGTTCCCATCATGAAGCATGGAGGAGGAGGTGTGATGGTGTGGGGGTGCTGGTAACACTGTTGGGGATTTATTCAAAATTGTAGGCATACTAAACCAGCATGGCTACCACAGCATCTTGCAGCGGCATGCTATTCCAACTGGTTTGCGTTTAGTTGGACCATCATTAGTTTTTCAACAGGACAATGACCCCAAACACACCTCCAGGCTGTGTAAGGACTATTTGGCTAAGAAGGAGAGTGATGGAATGCTATGCCAGATGACCTGGCCTCCACAGTCACCAGACCTGAACCCAATCGAGATGGTTTGAGGTGAACTGGACCGCAGAGTGAAGGCAAAAGGGCCAACAAGTGCAAAGCATTTCTGGGAACTCTTTCAAGACTGTTGGAAAACCATTTCCGGTGACTACCTCTTTAACCTCATCAACAGAATGCCAAGAGTGTGCAAAGCAGTAATCAAAGCAAAAGGTGGCTACTTTGAAGAACATAGAATATAAGACATATTTTTAGTTGTTTCACAGTTTTTTAAGTATTTCATTTCACATGTTTTCATTCATAGTTTTGATGTCTTCAATGTGAATCTACAATTTTTAGAGTCATGAAAATAAAGAAAACTCTTTGAAGGGGAAGGTGTGTCCAAATTTTTGGTCTGTACTGTATATCTAATGTATAACGCTCAGTGTATGTATGTGTGTATGTGTGTATGTCCGCTAAAGGAATTTGCACCGTCGCATTTACAATCACGCAATTTTGCACAGACGCCTCATGTGACCCAGGGAACTTCATAGACTATGTTTTGATGGGAAAATTTAATCCACGCTTTACAGTTACTCTCCAAAAGCCCACTAGAACTACTGAGGTTGTCATTTTGACTACTTTGCACTATGTATTTCTATATAGGTGTCACGAGTCCAGTAGTTCTAGTGTTAATAGCAACTTTCAGTGGTTGCTATATTAACAAAATAAACTGTTAGTATAAGAAGCTTATGTGTGAGGTAATATGATGTCAGTGATGAGACGGGTAGAGAGAGACAGAAAGATACCAAAAAAGAGACAAAGACAGGATGTGGAAAGAAACTGACAGAGACAGACGGGCAAAGAGACAGACAGGCAAAGAGACAGCCCCGGAAAGAGACAGCCGGCAAAGAGACAGCTGGGCAAAGAAACAGCCGGGCAAAAAGAAATCCAAGAAAAGAGACAGACGGGCAAACAGACAGACTTGGAAAAAGACAGCCCTGGAAAGAGACAGATGGGGAAAGAGACAGCCCTTGAAAGAGACAGCCCTGGAAAGAGACAGCCCTGGAAAGAGACAACCCTGGAAAGAGACAGACGAGGAAAGAGACAGCCCTGGAAAGAGACAGACGGGTAAAGAGACAGACGTGCAAAGAGACAGACGGGGAAAGAGACAGACGGGGAAAGAGACAGACGGGGAAAGAGACAAACAGGGAAAGAGACAGATGGGGAAAGAGACAGTCCTGGAAAGAGACAGCCCTGGAAAGAGACAGGCAGGCAAAGAGAAAGACCGGGAAAGAGACAGCCCGGGAAAGAGACAGCCAGGCAAAGAGACATACGGGCAAAGAGACATATGAGCAAAGAGACAGTTGGGTAAAGAGACAGCCGGGCAAAGAGACAGATGGGCGAAGAGACAGACTGGGAAATAGACAGACTGGGAAAGAGACAGACTGGGAAAGAGCAATTGAACATCTGTGGGATGATTTGAAGCGTGCTGTCCATGCTCGGCGACCATCAAAATTAACTGAACTGGAATTGTTTGTAAACAAAAATGGTCAAATATACCTGCATCCAGGATCCAGGATTTCATTAAAAGCTACAGGAAGCGACTAGAGGCTGTTATTTTTGCAAAAGGAGGATCTACAAAATATTAATGTCACTTTTATGTTGAGGTGCCCATTCTTTTACACCGGTTAAATTTTGTTTAAATGCGGATTTCACATTTTCTGTTAGTACAATAAACCTCATTTCAATCCAGAAATATTACTGAGTCCATCAGTTATTAGTAGAGATGAGCGAACCGGTCCCGGTTCGGCTCGAGGTTGGTTCGCCGAACGGAGGTCCCGTTCGAGTTCGGTTCGTCGAACGTTCGACGAAACGAACTCGAGCCAATAGGAAACAATGGCAGGCAATCACAAACACAGAAAAACACCTAGAAAACACCCTCAAAGGTGTCCAAAAGGTGACAAACAACTCACAACACAACACAAACACATGGGAAAGTGACAAGGACATATACTCATGCGAAAACAAAACAGCTGGACAAGGAAAAAGAGGAGGACACACAGATATAGGCATGGCACGCCCTTCTAAAGTCATGTAAAACACCGCAAGGTGACTCCAAGCGGAGTCTCCCTTTTTTCCAAAAATTGGGCCCCACACACACCCACCCCTTCAGTGGCAGCAGTTGTGCCCCAGTTGTACACTTCACAGCTAGATTTGCATCAAGCACATTCAAAAATACGCCATAATTAACCGTCCCCAGGATGACACCGGGGTAGGTAGATAAAGTCTTTCCTGATCCCAGCTCTGTTCATCTTGGCTTCTTTTAAAAACACAGCAAGCAAGGGTTACTCCAAGCGGAGTCTCCCTTTTTTCCAAAAATTGGGCCCCACACACACCCACCCCTTCAGTGGCAGCAGTTGTGCCCCAGTTGTACACTTCACAGCTAGATTTGCATCAAGCACATTCAAAAATACGCCATAATTAACCGTCCCCAGGATGACACCGGAGTAGGTAGCAAAGTCTTTCCTGATCCCAGCTCTGTTCATCTTGGCTTCTTTTAAAAACACAGCAAGCAAGGGTTACTCCAAGCGGAGTCTCCCTTTTTTTCCAAAAATTGTGCCCCACACACACCCACCCATTCAGTGGCAGCACTTGTGCCCTAGTTGTACACTTCACAGCTAGATTTGCATCAAGCACATTCAAAAATACGCCATAATTAACCGTCCCCAGGATGACACCGGGGTAGGTAGATAAAGTCTTTGCTGACCCATGACTTGTTCATCTTGGCTTCTTTTAAAAACAATGTAAGCAAGGGTTACTCCAAGCGGAGTCTCCCTTTTTTCCAAAAATTGGGCCCCACACACACCCACCCCTTCAGTGGCAGCAGTTGTGCCCCAGTTGTACACTTCACAGCTAGATTTGCATCAAGCACATTCAAAAATACGCCATAATTAACCGTCCCCAGGATGACACCGGGGTAGGTAGATAAAGTCTTTGCTGACCCATGACTTGTTCATCTTGGCTTCTTTTAAAAACAATGTAAGCAAGGGTTACTCCAAGCGGAGTCTCCCTTTTTTCCAAAAATTGGGCCCCACACACACCCACCCCTTCAGTGGCAGCAGTTGTGCCCCAGTTGTACACTTCACAGCTAGATTTGCATCAAGCACATTCAAAAATACGCCATAATTAACCGTCCCCAGGATGACACCGGGGTAGGTAGATAAAGTCTTTGCTGACCCATGACTTGTTCATCTTGGCTTCTTTTAAAAACAATGTAAGCAAGGGTTACTCCAAGCGGAGTCTCCCTTTTTTTCCAAAAATTGGGCCCCACACACACCCACCCCTTCAGTGGCAGCAGTTGTGCCCCAGTTGTACACTTCACAGCTAGATTTGCATCAAGCACATTCAAAAATACGCCATAATTAACCGTCCCCAGGATGACACCGGGGTAGGTAGATAAAGTCTTTGCTGACCCATGACTTGTTCATCTTGGCTTCTTTTAAAAACAATGTAAGCAAGGGTTACTCCAAGCGGAGTCTCCCTTTTTTCCAAAAATTGGGCCCCACACACACCCACCCCTTCAGTGGCAGCAGTTGTGCCCCAGTTGTACACTTCACAGCTAGATTTGCGTCAAGCCCATTCAAAAATACGCCATAATTAACCGTCCCCAGGATGACACCGGGGTAGGTAGATAAAGTCTTTGCTGACCCATGACTTGTTCATCTTGGCTTCTTTTAAAAACAATGTAAGCAAGGGTTACTGCAAGCGGAGTCTCCCTTTTTTCCAAAAATTGGGCCCCACACACACCCACCCCTTCAGTGGCAGCAGTTGTGCCCCAGTTGTACACTTCACAGCTAGATTTGCATCAAGCACATTCAAAAATACGCCATAATTAACCGTCCCCAGGATGACACCGGGGTAGGTAGATAAAGTCTTTGCTGACCCATGACTTGTTCATCTTGGCTTCTTTTAAAAACAATGTAAGCAAGGGTTACTCCAAGCGGAGTCTCCCTTTTTTTCCAAAAATTGGGCCCCACACACACCCACCCCTTCAGTGGCAGCAGTTGTGCCCCAGTTGTACACTTCACAGCTAGATTTGCATCAAGCACATTCAAAAATACGCCATAATTAACCGTCCCCAGGATGACACCGGGGTAGGTAGATAAAGTCTTTGCTGACCCATGACTTGTTCATCTTGGCTTCTTTTACAAACAATGTAAGCAAGGGTTACTCCAAGCGGAGTCTCCCTTTTTTCCAAAAATTGGGCCCCACACACACCCACCCCTTCAGTGGCAGCAGTTGTGCCCCAGTTGTACACTTCACAGCTAGATTTGCATCAAGCACATTCAAAAATACGCCATAATTAACCGTCCCCAGGATGACACCGGGGTAGGTAGATAAAGTCTTTGCTGACCCATGACTTGTTCATCTTGGCTTCTTTTAAAAACAATGTAAGCAAGGGTTACTGCAAGCGGAGTCTCCCTTTTTTCAAAAAATTGGGCCCCACACACACCCACCCCTTCAGTGGCAGCAGTTGTGCCCCAGTTGTACACTTCACAGCTAGATTTGCATCAAGCACATTCAAAAATACGCCATAATTAACCGTCCCCAGGATGACACCGGAGTAGGTAGCAAAGTCTTTCCTGATCCCAGGTCTGTTCATCTTGGCTTCTTTTAAAAACACAGCAAGCAAGGGTTACTCCAAGCGGAGTCTCCCTTTTTTTCCAAAAATTGTGCCCCACACACACCCACCCATTCAGTGGCAGCACTTGTGCCCTAGTTGTACACTTCACAGCTAGATTTGCATCAAGCACATTCAAAAATACGCCATAATTAACCATCCCCAGGATGACACCGGGGTAGGTAGATAAAGTTTTTGCTGACCCATGACTTGTTCATCTTGGCTTCTTTTAAAAACAATGTAAGCAAGGGTTACTGCAAGCGGAGTCTCCCTTTTTTCCAAAAATTGGGCCCCACACACACCCACCCCTTCAGTGGCAGCAGTTGTGCCCCAGTTGTACACTTCACAGCTAGATTTGCATCAAGCACATTCAAAAATACGCCATAATTAACCGTCCCCAGGATGACACCGGGGTAGGTAGATAAAGTCTTTCCTGATCCCAGCTCTGTTCATCTTGGCTTCTTTTAAAAACACAGCAAGCAAGGGTTACTCCAAGCGGAGTCTCCCTTTTTTTCCAAAAATTGGGCCCCACACACACCCACCCATTCAGTGGCAGCACTTGTGCCCTAGTTGTACACTTCACAGCTAGATTTGCATCAAGCACATTCAAAAATACGCCGTAATTAACCGTCCCCAGGATGACACCGGGGTAGGTAGATAAAGTCTTTCCTGATCCCAGCTCTGTTCATCTTGGCTTCTTTTAAAAACACAGCAAGCAAGGGTTACTCCAAGCGGAGTCTCCCTTTTTTCCAAAAATTGGGCCCCACACACACCCACCCCTTCAGTGGCAGCAGTTATGCCCCAGTTGTACACTTCACAGCTAGATTTGCATCAAGCACATTCAAAAATACGCCATAATTAACCGTCCCCAGGATGACACCGGAGTAGGTAGCAAAGTCTTTCCTGATCCCAGCTCTGTTCATCTTGGCTTCTTTTAAAAACACAGCAAGCAAGGGTTACTCCAAGCGGAGTCTCCCTTTTTTTCCAAAAATTGTGCCCCACACACACCCACCCATTCAGTGGCAGCACTTGTGCCCTAGTTGTACACTTCACAGCTAGATTTGCATCAAGCACATTCAAAAATACGCCATAATTAACCGTCCCCAGGATGACACCGGGGTAGGTAGATAAAGTCTTTGCTGACCCATGACTTGTTCATCTTGGCTTCTTTTAAAAACAATGTAAGCAAGGGTTACTCCAAGCGGAGTCTCCCTTTTTTCCAAAAATTGGGCCCCACACACACCCACCCCTTCAGTGGCAGCAGTTGTGCCCCAGTTGTACACTTCACAGCTAGATTTGCATCAAGCACATTCAAAAATACGCCATAATTAACCGTCCCCAGGATGACACCGAGGTAGGTAGATAAAGTCTTTCCTGATCCCAGCTCTGTTCATCTTGGCTTCTTTTAAAAACACAGCAAGCAAGGGTTACTCCAAGCAGAGTCTCCCTTTTTTTCCAAAAATTGGGCCCCACACACACCCACCCCTTCAGTGGCAGCAGTTGTGCCCCAGTTGTACACTTCACAGCTAGATTTGCATCAAGCACATTCCAAATCTACAAGCATTTACTCTCCCCAGGTTGACACAGGGGTTGTAAATTCCTTCTGGATCCATGACTTGTTCATTTTGATGAACGTCAGTCTGTCCACATTGTCACTGGACAGACGCGTGCGCTTATCTGTCAGCACACACCCAGCAGCACTGAAGACACGTTCAGAGACAACGCTGGCAGCTGGACACGACAAAATCTCCAAGGCGTAAGTTGATAGCTCTGGCCATTTTTCTAGGTTTGAAGCCCAAAAGGAGCAAGGCTCCAGTTGCACAGTCATGGCATCGATGTTCATTTGGAGATACTCCTGTATCATCCTCTCTAGCCGTTGACTATGTGTCAGACTTGTTGTCTCTGGTGGCCTTGCAAAGGAGGGTCTAAAAAAATTATGAAAAGATTCCATAAAATTGCTGTTACCAGCACCAGATACGGTCCTACTGGTACGTGTAGACTGTTGAAGAAGACGAGACCGTCCCATGTTTGTCAAGTTACAACTGGGAGATTCACTCCCTGCACCTGCACGGTTGTTTGGTGGAAAAGCGGATCTAAGATCGAGTAACAGCTTCTGCTGATACTCCTGCATACGTGCGTCCCTTTCTATGGCTGGAATTATGTCACAAAATTTGGACTTGTACCGGGGATCTAATAGTGTGGCAAGCCAGTAGTCATCATCACTTCTAATTTTGACAATACGAGGGTCATGTTGGAGGTAGTGCAACAAGAAGGCACTCATGTGTCTTGCGCAGCCATGCGGACCAAGTCCACGCTGTGTTTGTGGCATAGAGGTGCTAACCGTTCTTTCGTCCTCTGACATCTCCCCCCAACCTCTTTCAACTGAAATTTGACCAAGGTCTCCCTCATCTGCTGAGTCTTCCATGTCCATGGACAGTTCGTCCTCCATTTCTTCATGTCCTCCTGCACCTTCCTCAACATCTCGCCTGCTACCATGCGCCCTTGTTGATCCATGTCCCCCATGCTCCCATGCCTGGCGCCTTGGTGATGAGGAACGTCTGGACCTTGGTGATGTTGTTGTCCCTTGCGCATATGAATCCTCCTGTAGTTCATCCCCTTCCTGTTGTCCCACCCCCTGACTCCGAATAGTGTTTAGCGTGTGTTCCAGCATGTAAATGACTGGAATCGTCATGCTGATAATGGCATTGTCAGCGCTAAACATATTCGTCGCCATGTCGAAACTGTGCAGAAGGGTGCATAGGTCCTTGATCTGAGACCACTCCATCAGGGTGATCTGCCCCACCTCTGCATCTCGTTGGCACAGGCTATACGTCATGACGTATTGCACCAGGGCTCGGCGGTGCTGCCACAGTCGCTGTAACATGTGGAGAGTTGAATTCCAGCGTGTCGGCACATCGCATTTCAGGCGATGAACCGGCAGGCCGAAAGACTTCTGGAGCGATGCAAGTCGCTCAGCTGCGACGCTTGAACGGCGGAAGCGAGCAGACAGTTTTCGTGCCCTGTTCAGAAGGCCATCTAGCCCGGGATACTGTGTTAAAAATTGCTGCACGACAAGGTTCAACACGTGAGCCATACAAGGTACGTGTGTCACCTTGCCCAGGCGAAGGGCCGCACCCAGGTTTGCAGCATTGTCGCACACGGCCTTACCAGGCTGCAGGTTGAGTGGAGACAACCATTTATTAAACTCGGACCGCAGAGCTGACCACAACTCCTCAGCTGTGTGACTCTTATTCCCAAGACATGTCAAGCTAAAGACCGCCTGATGCCGTTGCGCTCTGCTGCCAGCATAGTAATGAGGGGTGCGTGATTCCTTCTGCGCAGTGAGAACGCTGGTGGCCTGACCAGGCAGGCTTGGGGCGGAGGTGGAGGACCCAGATGAGGTGGAGGATGCAGAAGCAGTGGCGGAACTTGGACAGACAGAGGATTGACACACAAGTCGTGGGGACGGCAAAACTTGTGCAGCAGACCCTTCACCATCTATCACCATAGTTACCCAGTGCCCAGTCAGCGACATGTAACGTCCCTGTCCATGCTTACTGGTTCAAGTATCGGTGGTGAAATGCACACGTTCACACACAGAGTTTCTCAATGAAGCGGTGATGTTGTGTGCGACATGCTGGTGTAGCGCGGGCACACCTTTCTTAGAGAAGTAGTGGCGACTAGGCATCTGGTACTGGGGCACAGCGACAGACATAAGGTCTCTAAAATCCTGTGTGTCCACTAGGCGGAAAGGCAGCATTTCGGTAGCCAACCGCTTACAGAGGGATAGAGTCCACCTCTTCGCTATGTCATGGGTCGCAGGAAGTGGCCTTTTATTTGACCACATCTGAGGGACAGAGATCTGGCTGCTGTGTGTAGACGGTGTTAAGTAGGGTGTCCCTGGAAAAATGCAGCTTTGTGAGGAAAGTGCAGGCGGAGACATGATGTTGCCTTCATCCAAAGTTGGTGCTATCGATGTCTGAGAGAGCTGTACACACTCACTTGTTTCCCCTTCCAAAACAACTGACGACCTACCAAGCAAACTGCCTGTTGCGGTTACAGTGGTGGAAGTTGTGGGTGGAAAAACAGGTGTGACAGCTGTCCCCACAGTCCTAGAAGATGACGAGCGCGCGGATGCACTGGAAGGGGCAGGCGGTGGATGGTTCGCTCCGCTAGGCCGCATTGCAGCACGGTGAGCTTCCCACCGGGCCATATGATATTTATTCATGTGACGATTCATGGAAGAAGTTGTCAAACTGCTGAGGTTTTGACCTCTACTAAGAGAACCATGACAAATTTTACATATCACATAATTTGGGCGATCTTTTTCTATGTCAAAAAAGGACCAGGCTAGGCAAGGCTTAGAGGCCATGCGACCTGTTGATCCACCCTGAATAATGCTCAGAGGCAGAGTGGTGGCTGAGGATGCAGTTGTAGACGTGCTACCAGTGCTCCGACTCTGTCCAGGAAGGCGCAAGGTAACTTCGTCGTCGGTTGCATCCTCCTCCACCGCCTCTGTTGACCTCCTCGAGTGCCTGACTGGGGGTTGACAGTAGGTGGGATCTAGAACTTCATCATCAATTGTTGTGTTTGCACTCCCCTTCCCCTCAGACCGAGCCTCTTCTTGCCCTGACCGAATATTTAAGTTGTCATCCCAATCGGGTATCTGCGTCTCATCTTCATCAGAATGTTCCTCATTGTCTATAACCACAGGTGTTACAGTTTGTGACAAAGGGTCAACATTATGCTCAGAAACTTGTTCCTCACGGCCTGAATCCGAGTCACAAAGGTTTTGGGCATCACTGCAGACCATTTCCTGTTCTGTACTCACTGTAGCTTGGGAGCAGACCTCTGATTCCCAGGCTATAGTGTGACTGAACAGCTCTGCAGACTCAGCCATCTCAGTTCCACCATACTGTGCAGGGCTGATGGAGACTTCAGAGCTGGGAGAAATCAAGTGTGATTGGGATGACAACTCAGAGGACTGGTGTTTTTTGGATGCGGTACTTGAAGTGGCTGAGAGGGCACTTGTTGGACCACTTGAGATCCATTCAAGCATTTTCCTTTTTTGCCCATCATCTACCTTTCTTCCTGTTGTTCGTGTCCGTAAAAAAGGGAGCACATCGGATTGTCCATGGTAAGTAGTAGACATCTTACTTTTGCTGGTAGAGGGTCTATCTTCAGCAGATGATAATGGAGCTTTGCCACCTTCCCCACGGACAAAACCTTTTTTGCCTTTTCCACCACGCCTCTTCCCCTTTCCACCAGCATCTGTCATTTTGCCACTCATGTTGATTGCGACAAGATTGTGGACTGAAAATGTGGTAGTAAAAATTGAGAGGTGGTGTAGATTGCAGTGGTGGTCTAGCTTTATTAACAGCAGAATAATAAAGAATAAATATCCCTGACAATGCAACTACAGGCCTTAAACTGGCAGCAAAAATTGCTAGTCTAATGGCTTAGTTATAATGAGTTGGAGTGTGCAATGCAGGCAGACGCGCTCTGCAAATGTCTTTGCACTAGTGGGACTATAGCAAAGTCAAATAGCCACGTATAGGATGCCACTAGGTACACTGAGTGTTTGCTAGTATAATGGCTTTGTTATAATGAGTTGGAGTGTGCAATGCAGGCAGACACGCTCTGCAAATGTCTTTGCACTAGTGGGACTATAGCAAAGTCCAATAGCCATGTATAGGATGCCACTAGGTACACTGAGTGTTTGCTAATATAATGGCTTAGTTATAATGAGTTGGAGTGTGCAATGCAGGCAGACGCGCTCTGCAAATGTCTTTGCACTAGTGGGACTATAGCAAAGTCCAATAGCCACAGATAGGATGCCACTAGGTACACTGAGTGTTTGCTAGTATAATGGCTTAGTTATAATGAGTTGGAGTGTGCAATGCAGGCAGACGCGCTCTGCAAATGTCTTTGCACTAGTGGGACTATAGCAAAGTCCAATAGCCACGTATAGGATGCCACTAGGTACACTGAGTGTTTGCTAGTATAATGGCTTAGTTATAATGAGTTGGAGTGTGCAATGCAGGCAGACGCGCTCTGCAAATGTCTTTGCACTAGTGGGACTATAGCAAAGTCCAATAGCCACGTATAGGATGCCACTAGGTACACTGAGTGTTTGCTAGTATAATGGCTTAGTTATAATGAGTTGGAGTGTGCAATGCAGGCAGACGCGCTCTGCAAATGTCTTTGCACTAGTGTGACTATAGCAAAGTCCAATAGCCACGTTTAGGATGCCACTAGGTACACTGAGTGTTTGCTAGTATAATGGCTTAGTTATAATGAGTTGGAGTGTGCAATGCAGGCAGACGCGCTCTGCAAATGTCTTTGCACTAGTGGGACTATAGCAAAGTCCAATAGCCACGTATAGGATGCCACTAGGTACACTGAGTGTTTGCTAGTATAATGGCTTAGTTATAATGAGTTGGAGTGTGCAATGCAGGCAGACGCGCTCTGCAAATGTCTTTGCACTAGTGGGACTATAGCAAAGTCCAATAGCCACAGATAGGATGCCACTAGGTACACTGAGTGTTTGCTAGTATAATGGCTTAGTTATAATGAGTTGGAGTGTGCAATGCAGGCAGACGCGCTCTGCAAATGTCTTTGCACTAGTGGGACTATAGCAAAGTCCAATAGCCACGTATAGGATGCCACTAGGTACACTGAGTGTTTGCTAGTATAATGGCTTAGTTATAATGAGTTGGAGTGTGCAATGCAGGCAGACGCGCTCTGCAAATGTCTTTGCACTAGTGGGACTATAGCAAAGTCCAATAGCCACGTATAGGATGCCACTAGGTACACTGAGTGTTTGCTAGTATAATGGCTTAGTTATAATGAGTTGGAGTGTGCAATGCAGGCAGACGCGCTCTGCAAATGTCTTTGCACTAGTGGGACTATAGCAAAGTCCAATAGCCACGTATAGGATGCCACTAGGTACACTGAGTGTTTGCTAGTATAATGGCTTAGTTATAATGAGTTGGAGTGTGCAATGCAGGCAGACGCGCTCTGCAAATGTCTTTGCACTAGTGGGACTATAGCAAAGTCCAATAGCCACGTATAGGATGCCACTAGGTACACTGAGTGTTTGCTAGTATAATGGCTTAGTTATAATGAGTTGGAGTGTGCAATGCAGGCAGACGCGCTCTGCAAATGTCTTTGCACTAGTGGGACTATAGCAAAGTCCAATAGCCACGTATAGGATGCCACTAGGTACACTGAGTGTTTGCTAGTATAATGGCTTAGTTATAATGAGTTGGAGTGTGCAATGCAGGCAGACGCGCTCTGCAAATGTCTTTGCACTAGTGGGACTATAGCAAAGTCAAATAGCCACGTATAGGATGCCACTAGGTACACTGAGTGTTTGCTAGTATAATGGCTTAGTTATAATGAGTTGGAGTGTGCAATGCAGGCAGACGCGCTCTGCAAATGTCTTTGCACTAGTGGGACTATAGCAAAGTCCAATAGCCACGTATAGGATGCCACTAGGTACACTGAGTGTTTGCTAGTATAATCGCTTAGTTATAATGAGTTGGAGTGTGCAATGCAGGCAGACGTGCTCTGCAAATGTCTTTGCACTAGTGGGACTATAGCAAAGTCCAATAGCCACAGATAGGATGCCACTAGGTACACTGAGTGTTTGCTAGTATAATGGCTTAGTTATAATGAGTTGGAGTGTGCAATGCAGGCAGACGCGCTCTGCAAATGTCTTTGCACTAGTGGGACTATAGCAAAGTCCAATAGCCACGTATAGGATGCCACTAGGTACACTGAGTGTTTGCTAGTATAATGGCTTAGTTATAATGAGTTGGAGTGTGCAATGCAGGCAGACGCGCTCTGCAAATGTCTTTGCACTAGTGGGACTATAGCAAAGTCCAATAGCCACGTATAGGATGCCACTAGGTACACTGAGTGTTTGCTAGTATAATGGCTTAGTTATAATGAGTTGGAGTGTGCAATGCAGGCAGACACGCTCTGCAAATGTCTTTGCACTAGTGGGACTATAGCAAAGTCCAATAGCCACGTATAGGATGCCACTAGGTACACTGAGTGTTTGCTAGTATAATGGCTTAGTTATAATGAGTTGGAGTGTGCAATGCAGGCAGACGCGCTCTGCAAATGTCTTTGCACTAGTGGGACTATAGCAAAGTCCAATAGCCACAGATAGGATGCCACTAGGTACACTGAGTGTTTGCTAGTATAATGGCTTAGTTATAATGAGTTGGAGTGTGCAATGCAGGCAGACGCGCTCTGCAAATGTCTTTGCACTAGTGGGACTATAGCAAAGTCCAATAGCCACAGATAGGATGCCACTAGGTACACTGAGTGTTTGCTAGTATAATGGCTTAGTTATAATGAGTTGGAGTGTGCAATGCAGGCAGACGCGCTCTGCAAAGGTCTTTGCACTAGTGGGACTATAGCAAAGTCCAATAGCCACGTATAGGATGCCACTAGGTACACTGAGTGTTTGCTAGTATAATGGCTTAGTTAATGAGTTGGAGTGTGCAATGCAGGCAGACGCGCTCTGCAAATGTCTTTGCACTAGTGGGACTATAGCAAAGTCCAATAGCCACGTATAGGATGCCACTAGGTACACTGAGTGTTTGCTAGTATAATGGCTTAGTTATAATGAGTTGGAGTGTGCAATGCAGGCAGACGCGCTCTGCAAATGTCTTTGCACTAGTGGGACTATAGCAAAGTCCAATAGCCACGTATAGGATGCCACTAGGTACACTGAGTGTTTGCTAGTATAATGGCTTAGTTATAATGAGTTGGAGTGTGCAATGCAGGCAGACGCGCTCTGCAAATGTCTTTGCACTAGTGGGACTATAGCAAAGTCCAATAGCCACGTATAGGATGCCACTAGGTACACTGAGTGTTTGCTAGTATAATGGCTTAGTTATAATGAGTTGGAGTGTGCAATGCAGGCAGACGCGCTCTGCAAATGTCTTTGCACTAGTGGGACTATAGCAAAGTCCAATAGCCACGTATAGGATGCCACTAGGTACACTGAGTGTTTGCTAGTATAATGGCTTAGTTATAATGAGTTGGAGTGTGCAGAGGACAAGAGGGTACAGTGGCAGGATTGTGGGGCTCTGGGTAGCGGAATGGAAGCCTGCCTTTCTATTCCCTCCTAATGGTGAAATGCAGGGAGGAAATCCCTGACCTTATCTACACAGACGCTGTTGCTGTTTTCAGGACCTGTCACCTATGGCTCTGACCCTGCCGGTTTGAGCCCTTAAAAGGACTGCTAGAAAGTGCTCTCCCTTAGCTGTCTAATGCTGTGTATGCATCGCATACAGCTGTATCGGCGATAGGACTCAGGAGGACGGAGCTGCGACAGTGATGTCTGACACCAAAGACGCAGAAGGCAGATAATGGCGTCCTGGAGGAAAATGTCCGTTTTTATAATGCAGGGACATGTGACATGGACATCCTATCACACATGCCGTTGCTTCTCTGGCTAAATGTCCATTTAGCTCTGTGTGTGTCTGGGATTGGCTGACATGCTGGTCCGCCCCACTACACGCGCGTGCTTAGGGAAGGAAGACAAGAAAAAAAAAAAAAAAAATGGCGATCGCCATTATAGAAACAGCAGTGATCTGAAGGCGCTGTTCACGCACACTATACACTGAAATGTCATAATAGTGTGATTCACAGAGTGACTTACACTATTACAGCAGAAACCAAGCTAGGATTTAGCTGGTTTTTTGCTGCTAGAACCGTTCTCGAACGTTTCTAGAACTATCGAGCTTTTGTAAAAAGCTCGAGTTCTAGTTCGATCTAGAACAGGCACCAAAATCACTCGAGCCTAGAACTGGAGAACCACGAACCACGAACCGCGCTCAACTCTAGTTATTAGATATATGAAACTGAAATAGCTGTTGCAGAAACCCAATTTGTTATAAAGAAAAAAGGTTAACATTACTAGGGGACGGGGTACCCAAACTTTTTCATATGACTGTATATACACACATTCAGCTTTATATATTAGATATAGTTAATTTCTATGTTTTCTAGGAGAGCAGCAATTTTCCCTTGCTCTTTATGTTATTACATGTCTGGTTGCTTGTCTACTAACTATTGTTTAAATAGGGTGTCCAGAGCTAAGACATCAATATCTTGAATCATAGCTGCTCTGCAGTACAGTTCTGTTTTCTTAGCCTGGGTTCAAAGTGTTTATGACTATGTTCAGTGGCTCCATTGAGGTTTACATCCAAAACTCCACAAAATGAGATTCAGGTGAATGCTCAAAGGGGCCATGGACTATGATGATGCAGATAGAGTTACAATGTGCTCGGTAATATATAATTTTTGGCTGCATATTGGAGGCAGGCAGCAATGCATAGTCGACTACGTCTTGCTCCTCAACTCAACTCAGGATATATAGCCAAAAAGTATGTATAAGGCCCCTTTCAGACGTTCATTTTTTAATCAGGTAAAAGTCACACGCATCGGTACAGTCATACCTGTGTCACACGTGTGACATTAATGTGACATGTACTGGAGAAAACATGGGTCTTTGAAATAAAAAGATTTTCTATATTCACCTGTATCCAGCGCTGTTTTTTTCAGCTCTGCTGTCTCTTGCTTCTGACCCCCATTCATTATATCCATTGATTAATCACTACACTGAGGACCTGGAAGCCAAAGCATCGCAGGGACAGCATTGCAGGAACTGCATCGCCAGCGACAGGTAAGTATCCAGCAAGCAGTGTATGTGCAGTGACGTCCAGCAGGTCATTGGAGTTCCCAATGAACTCTGATGACATCCTGATGACACCACCGCGACACCCCCGCTACAGCGGGAGTCACCAAGGTGACTTCACAGGTTCATCAGAGTTCATTGGGAACTCTGATGACCTCCTGGACGTCACTGCACATACACTGCTTGCTTGCTGAATACTCACCTGTTATTGGCGATGTGGTGACCCTGTACCTGGCGCTGTCCCCAGCAGTGTCACCGGTGATGCTCCAGCTTCCAGGTCTTCAGTGCAGTGAATAATCAATGAATATAATGAGCAGGGGTCAGAAGCAGGAGACAGCAGAGCTGAAGAAAACAGCGCTGGATACAGGTGAATATAGAAAATCGTTTTATTTCAAAGACCCATGTTTTCTCCGGTACCTGTCACACTAATGTCACACAGATCACATCAATGTGCGATCCACATGACACCCGTGCTGCCAGAAAAAAACAGACATGTCTCCATGTGTGCGTGCGGGGCCACGAGGGGTCACACGGTCTGTGTGAAAACACGGTCATGTGAGTAACTCCAGAGAATAACATGGTTACGTGTGGCATCAGTGTTAAAAACGGATGTCACACGTGCCTGAAATACGGACATCTGAAAGGGGCCTAACAGTGCACCCTGTCAGTCTGTCTACATCATTATAGTTGGTGGCCCCATTTTTCAAAGGACTGAATCTCGTTTTGTGTGTCTTCTTATGAAAACCCAACACTGCCACTGAACATATTGTTAAACACTATGTGAACTCAGCCTTAGAGATGCCTCCTGCACTGTAAACAGCTGCTCAGTGGAAATCCCTTATCTTCAGCCTCACCAATCCGATATATATGACCCAGCCTAAGGGTAGGTCAATATCAATATCCAATTCCTGGACAAGTCCTTTAAAGGGAATTTATCACCAGGTTTAGCCACCTAATCTGAGAGCAGAACAATGTACAAGCAGAGATCTTGATTCCAGCGATGTGTCACTTACTGGGCTGCTTAGTGTAGTTCTGATAAAATCATTGATTAATCAGCAGTAGATTATCATTGCAGAACTACCTGGTGTGCTGCAGGTAGTCCAGCATATTCATGGGCTCTGGATAATTGCTAGATCTGCAGCAGAGAAAACAATGATTTTATCAAAATGACAGTAAACAGCTAAGCAAGTGACACATCGCTGGAATCAGATTCTCTGTCTCTACATTATGCTGCTATCAGATGAGGTAGCAAAAACCTGGTGACAGATTCCCTTTAAGCTCACTAATATTTACTAGACCTATTCTCACAGCTATGTCTTACCTCTGTTAACTGAAAAATAACAAGCATCATTTACTAATGTGTTTAGGAATGAATTTCTAGGTGTTACGATCTATAATTACATTTTTCAGCATCAGTATATAAAAAAAATCTAAACAGTGAAGTAAGATACTATGTTAGAAGGATGTAATGGATTTTGGTTTATACATTAGAATGTTATTTTCTACAAATACCTTTGTGTAATACTTACAAAAGCTTACAGGCATACTTAACATTTCAAAAGTAACAACATCTGTAGCAAACGGTATATTGAATTATAACCTACCCAATGGGCATGAATGGAAACCTGCTGATAAGACATTGTAGCGCAGTGCCCTAAATTGTATTCTACACTAGTCTCCATTAGCACATTATATGTCACACTAAATTAATTGTGGCATGGATATATACATTTATTAAAGTGATACTAAAAATATTATGGTTTAAATACTGAAATGCACTTTTTCTAGAAAACATGAACTGTAATATTTGTGGCATTGAATTACTGCATTATATAGTAATATATATATATACTATATATATAATATATATATATATATATATATATATATATATATACATTATATATATATATATATATATATATATATATATATATATAGCGAAACAGCTACAAGATTCATGGTATAAAAATCAAGTTCCACACACCCTTTTTCTTGCTTGTTGACCCATGTAAAGAAGAAAATTCATTTTACAATGCACAGCAATAGTATATATTGCATTTCAGTTTTCAGAGGTTTTTATAAAAGATTGGTGTGCTGTAAGAGCTGAATCTTATCTTATTCATTGTAATGTTTTAATACAGCACTTTAGTTGATAAGAAACATGTATGCAAAACTAAATACATTTTTCATTCTTAAAATTAACCCATATAATATAGATGATTTCGGAAGAAGGGTGGACCAGCATATGAGACAAAGAGTGAATGAGATAAAAAATATGAGAATACACTGTCACCTGTCACTAAATCTGTCCCTTATAAACTGTTGCTACCACGAGTTAGTCCGTATGTACCTCATTCCAGAATGCTGTATGAAAGTTCCCAGGTCGATCTGTATAACATAAAAAAAACATCTTTCATTATATTCACCTGCATTGTTGTCTGGTCTGAAGGGCATCGCTAGTCTCGGACCAGTGCCTCCTCTCTTCTTGGGATCATTATCCTCCTTTTTGCTCCTTATAGATGATGTGTCCTACATCATTTACACACAATCCTCTATTATGCTCCTGCGCAATTCTCTCTGCCACGCTATGGGCAGAGCAAAGTACTATAGTGTGCAGGTGAGGGGCAAGGTGAAAGAACACCCATGCATGCGCACTGCAATACTCTGATCTGTCCTCAGCAGGGCAAAGAGGAGTGAGTGTGCTCAAGAGTGCAATGAAGGATACTAAATCGATGAGGGGAGGAGGATGGTGATCACAAGCAGAGAGGAAGCGCTGAGTTAAAACAAGCAATTCCCATGAGACCAGACTGACCATAGGTGAGTATGACGTGCCCACGGGGTCTGAGGGGGTTACTCATTACCTGGCCGGTGTCGGTTTGGGATGTCACAGTGGCCTCGCCTGGTTCGTGACCCAGCGGTGTCAATAAAGATGGGAATAGGGATGATGGGAGTAGTTATTCGTGACACCACCTGTGGTATGCGGCCAGTTAATAGGTACTGCTGCAGGAAGTCTCTTTTCTGGGGCAGATGGGTGATGCAGCAGAGTTGGTGCAGCTCTCCACAAGCAGAGGGACGTTGGGAGTAGTAGTCGCCTATGGCATGGGGGTGCGATGGTATAGGCACCGGTAGTGATGGGACGACACAGAGGTTGCAGTCAAAGTTTTTTTACTCACTGAAGTATCACCACCTTTGGGGTGCTGAGCTCCGCTCCCATGTGCTCCAGACAATCCCGGATAATTCAGAGGTCAAGGCCAGTGTTGCCTTCTGTGTGTCCTTTTTTGTGGTTCTCCCTCCACCCAAGCTCCTGGGCTGTGGAACGGGTCACGGGTGCCTGCTGCACTCCCTGTGTACCCTAGAATTCTCCTTCCTTTCCAAAGAACCCGGGTCGAGCACTCCAGCTCCAGACCACAGGCCCCATGCTAGGCTTCCGTTCCTTGCTGTTCCTGGACCGCAGTGCCAACTCTCTCTCCTGTCTGCTGGGTGCAGACTCAATGACTATGTGTGTTATCGCTCACTTCCATAAGTGGAGGCCCCGCTTACCGGGTTGCTGCACTAGTGGATCAGAGGCCCCATGTCTCTGGATGGCCAACCAAGCTCCTACCCTAGCTCAGTCCCAGTGGGAGAGCTCCCTAAACTGAGTGTTGTACGTATTGTTGTGTACACCAGTGACTGACCTCCTCCTTACCCGAGATGAATACTGCACCTCGGCTGAGGCACAGTATCCTGTGGTGCCTGAAGCCACAGGGGCAACCCATACCCCCACAGCGAATCACAGCACATCTTCGGGCTGCAAAGACACAACACAGTGGAAAACCACAAAGTTTTGTTATGCAGAAAATAATAACATTTGTTCCCTTTATGAAAGGCGTGGTTCCTTGAACGTTATAAACTCCTATACCATATACATTAAGACATATCAGATCTTCCATACCATAAAAGGCAATAAAGCATTCACTTTTGGGTATAAAACATTTCACAGTTGCATAAAACTTTTCAAACATAACATTCATTCTATAACCCAAACATGGTGCAGATATTATTGAACTATGTACATGACCTTTATCTCTGCACGTTTACTCTTTCTTGGCTGCTGGCTCCTGAGGGTCCGTTCCTGCCCCCAGGTTCTATCCATTTGTGGGACATCCTCGGACATAATGCCACGCTTTGTCGCAGCGGTGGAATATCGGCTGCCCGTTGTAATCATAGACATCAGGAACTGATGGCGGCGCGTTCTTCCCTCGTCGTCGCCATGGGACATCCTTAGCACTGGTGGCCAACTCGATAGTGACTGGCTGTGAAGGTTCCTGCTGAGACTGTACGACTTTGGTTAGTGCAGCCATACTTCTCATCAGCTCCTGCACCTGGAGCCTAAGATCAGCAACGGATTCTCCACCCAAGGCTTGCTCACTAGCCCTCACCACTATTTGCGTCTCCAATAGCACCTCAGGACCCAGAGTCACCATGGGCAGTCTTTAAACTCCGCGAAACTGAGGTTGGGACTTTGCAGGGTCAGCATATGCTGGTGGGTTCGGTGCGCATCAGGCAGGAGCCCCTCAATGAACTGGTCGGTCAACAGTCGGCTGGGTCCAACTGTCGATCAGCCCTCATTGCCTCCAGAAGGTTTAAAGCACAGTCCTGTTCACTGTCCTGTACTCTTTGTTTGAACCATAAAATTTCAGCTTTACCTCAGCTTCCGTACAGTTGTCAAAGGTGCTTTTCAGTTTTGCCAGTATCTGCTTCACTGTTCTTTTGTCGGTATCCAGCAAGGATCTCACCTCCCGTTGGGCTGCCCCAGTCATCTGACTAATCAGGATACTGGTCTTTTGATTTTTCAGGCAGGGGATATACTCGAAACAAGCTATACAGTCTATCCTTAAAATCAGTCAAGGTGTACGACTCCCCCGAATACCACGGTAGCCATGTCGTCCTCAGAATATATGGCATTGTGAATGGTAGTTTTCTCTTTATGACATTGAAGCGCTGGGTGATTATAGTTGTTTCTCAGTCAATGGACATTTAGGTCTTGTATCCATCCATAGTTTCCTCCATAGTATATATATATATATATATATATATATATATATATATATATATATATATATGTACATATATATATATATATATATATATCTGCTAGAATGTATGGGCTGGTTTCAGGTTACTCCGGCATCCAATCACAGATGCCCACTCTGTGACACCATCTGTGATTGTCTGTTATTTTAACAGTAAAATAAAACAAGACAGAGAGAAAATATTTTATTAGAAATAAAACAGAAGGCATTTAGGACTCCATCTTTATTACTCAATAAAAAACCCTCCGACATTGTCCAAAGGGAGCTGAGCATCTTCAGCTCTGCTACATCTGACTTACAGGACCTTTCATGATGTCATAGCCTTGTGACCAATTTGGTGTGAATGTTGTTACCTCGTGGGTTACAGGACCTTCCGTGATGTCATAGCCACGTGATCAGTCTCGAACCCAATTTCGGTACAATATTCACACCTGACTGGTCACATGCCTATGACATCATGGAACGTCCTTAAAGTCAGTGGTGGTTACCTGAGGGCACAGCAATAAAGCGGCCGGGAGACAGCGGCTGAGCAGGTCTGCAGGATGCATCACGTGACCTCTAAGTATAATGACAATGTTTATTATTAACTATATTCTTTATTTTACAGACCCCCCCACCCCATCCCGTTTTTGTAAAGTTTAAGTTCAGTGTTTGGACGTAAGTCCGTATTATCTCAGAACCCGAACTAGAACTTTACAAAACGTTCGGGTGAGGTTCCAGAACACCCAAACACGAACATCGGGGGGTTCGCCCATCACTAGTCCTGATGTGCTTAGTCTAGCTTTGCTATATGACCTATGTCAAGTAAGAAACACAAGGAGTCCTGGAAGTTATTATAAAGCTACAGAACTCTTATCTCAACCTCAATGAGTCTGTTCATGACTACTTGAAAAGACAGAAGTATTTGTGCAAAATTAACAAAATATCTGTGCTTACATCTCAAAACTGTGTGGAAGAAACTCTCTACTGCATTCATTCATAGGCTGTGTTTCAAGAAGAATGTAGGCTGTTTTGAAGGCAAAGGATGGTGAAATCAAATATTGATTTGATTAAAATGTTTCTTTTCCTCATTGACTTAACTGATAAGTATGAGCATTTCTATTTTTTAAAGCATTGTTTTTTTGCATACATTTTTCTACTCCTGCCAAAAAATGTGTACACTACTATATGTAAAATTATTATAGATTTTTTTTTAACCTTGACAGTGGACATCATAGTTACATAGTTAAATAGGTTGAAAAAAGACCTAGGTCCATCTAGTTCAACCTTCCTCCACCAGTTCTACATTTAGTCACTAAGTCATTTATAACCAACAATGTTTTGTGTACTGAGGAAATCATCCAGCCCTTTTGTAAAAGCTGTTATAGTATCTGCCATTGCTACCTCTTGTGGTAGGGCATTCCACAGTCTGACTGCTCTAACTGTAAAGAACCCTTTCCTATTTAGCTGTCGGAATCGCTTTTCTTCCACTCGCAGTGAGTGCCCCCTGGTCCTTAGTATTGTCTTCGGAAGAAATAAGTCATGTGCCAGTCCTTTATATTGACCACACATGTATTTATACATATAAATGAGATCTCCTCTCAGACGTCTTTTTTCTAAGCTAAACATATCTAACTTTTTCAACCTGTCATCATATGGGAGGCCTTATTTTATAAAAAATAAAATGAAAATTAAATGCAAGAATTCCTGTTCTCTTGTTCATGCAGTGTTCCAGAATCAAACTAGAAACGTATCAATAAGTTTTATGTACCGCAAAATGGTGAAAATGGAATGGTCAATTAAATGAGGCCTTAGCCACAGTTCTGTCTCTTGCCTTCTGATGTTCTCATCCCCATCACCACCACAGTTTTCCTTTCCTCACAAAAAGTGGAACACCTGGACCTCTCCTATTGATGTGCCCAGTTGTTATTCAGACATATACTTGTTTGATTTGTAAATTAATTCCAATACATAACATGAGAATTCTGAAAGCCTCTTGTTTGGATATTTCTGTCTCAATGTTCTGCTGCTACACTAAAGGGTGCATTAGACGCTGCGACATCGCTAACGATATATCGTCGGGGTCACGTTGTTAGTGAAGCACATCCAGCGCTATTAGTGACATCGCAGCATTTGACACCAAGGACCGACGATCAACGATTGCAAAATCGTTCAAAACAATGATCGTTGACACGTGGTTCCTTTCCTTAATGTCGTTGCTGCTGCATGTATGATGTTGTTCGTTGTTCCTGCGGCACCACACATCGCTGTGTGTGACACTGCAGGAACGATGAACATCTACTTACCTGCGTCCTCCAGCAATGCGGAAGGAAGGAGGGGGGCGGGATATTACGTCCCGCTCATCTCCGCCCCACTGCTTCCATTGGATGGCTGCCGTATGACGTCGCTGTGACGCCGCACGAACCGCCCCCTTAGAAAGGAGGCGGTTCGCTAGCCAGAGCGACATCGCAGGGAAGGTAACTCCGTGTGACGGGTGTAAGCGATGTTGTGCGCCACAGGCAGCAATTTGCCCGTGTTGCACAACCGACGGGGGTGAGTACGCACGCAAGCGATATCGGTAACGATATAGCTGCGTGTAATGTACCCTTAAGTGCTGTGGATTCCACACTGCATCCTGATGCTGGTGCAGATAGGAAAAATAAGGCAACAGTGGTATAACAGAATCTGAAACTATTTAGGGTGTCTGGTCGCAGGTTTGAATTAGTTAATGGGTCTATATGATGATTTATATGTTATTGAAGGCCATACATTGTAGTCAGTCACATACAGTGGCATGCAAAAGTTTGAGCACCCCTGGTAAAGTTTACTGATATTCTGAACAATTAAGCAAGTTGAAGATGAAATTATCTGTAAAAGCCATAAAGTTAAGGATAACACATATCCTCTGCGTTTTAAACAAAAAAAATATATATTTTTTACATTTTTAAATTCACAACAAAAAATAAAGTTGGCCAATGCAAAATATTGGGTACCTTGCCTGGTTAGTACCCTGCAGCACCCCCTTTGGCAAGTATCAAAGCTTGTAAATGTTTTTTCCAGCCAGTCAAGAGTCTTTCAATTCTTGTTTGAGGGATTTTCATGCTTTCTTCCTTGGAAAAGTCTTCTTGTTCTGTAAGATTCCTGGGTCCTCTTGCATGCACTGCTCTTTTGCGGTCTAGCCACAGATTTTCAATGATGTTCATATCAGGGGACTGTGAGGGCCATTGTAAAACCTTCAGCTTGTACCTTTTGACATAGGCTAATGTGGATTTTGAATTGTGTTTAGGATCCTTATCCATTTGTAGAAGTCATCCTCTTTTCATCTTCAGCTTTTTTACAGATGGTGTTATGTTTGCTTGAAGAATTTGTTAAACTTTAATTGAATCCATTCTTCCCTCTACCCGTGAAATGTTCCCAGTGCCATTGGATAGAACACAACCCAAAGAATGATTAATCCACCCCAATGTTTAATGGTTGGCGAGATGTTCTTGTCATGACATTCTGTCTCCTTTTTTCCCCCAAACATTTGGTTTGATCATTGTGGCCAAGGAGATCTATTTTAACCTCATCAGTTAACACGACTTGTTTCCAAAATACATCAGTCTTGTTTAGATGTTATTTTGCATACTTCTGATGCTAAATTTTATGGTTAGGACGCAGGAGAGGTTTTCTTCAGATGACTCTTCCATGAAGGTCATTTTTCTGTAGGTGTATCTGAACAGTAGAACAATGTACCACAACCCCAGAGTCGGCTAAATCTTCTTGAAGGACTTTTGCAGTGAAGTGAAGGTTCTGATTTGCCACTCTAGCAATCCTACGAGCAGCTCTCACAGACATTTTCCTTGCTTTTCCAGACCTTATCCTGACCTCCACTGTTTCTGTAAGTGCCATTTCTGAATTACTTTTCGAACTGAGGAAAGGGCAACTTGAAAACGCTTTGCTATTTTCTTCTATCTTTCTTCTGCTTTGTGGGCCTTCACCATTTTGATTTTCTGAGTGCTAGGCAGCTGCTTTGAAAAACCCATGGCTGTTGTTTTATTTGCATAACGTTAGAGGAAGCTGGGTTTTTATAAAGCTGTGAAATTTGCATCACCTGCCCTTTTTCAACTATGATAATGAACAAGCCACAAACCTAACAGGCTAATTAAGGTCTGAAATGATAGTCAAAGTTATCTGAGCACACAAATCTCCAAGGGTGTTCAAACTTTTACATTGGCCCATTTTCATTTTTGTAGTTTTTAAAATGTTAAAGATGAAAATATTTTTTGTTGTTTTACCTAAAATATAAAGGAAATGTGTCATCTTTAACTTTATGCCTTTTAGAGATCATTTCAATTTCAACTTGATTAACTGTTTACAATAACAGTAATTTTGACCAGTGGTGCTCAAACTTCTGCATAGCACTGTACCATTAAAACTTTGCCCACTGCAATAATTAATTGTCACTTGGCCAACTTTGTGTTGGTAGATCCTTGGCTATGTTGCCACTTCACTGCCACACCTTCTGGTTATACCCTGTCCACTATTGCACTTTCTGTTGCCCCTAAGCCGAGCATGGGCCCAGACATTTGCTATTTAAAGCTCAGAAATTCCCAATGGCTGACCTGGACACCAGACGCTAATGAAGGAACATTGTCATGTTAGACATCTGCAGCAATGCAATTACAATATAAACAATACATAAAATAATTGTTATTGTATGACACATTAGTAAAATTTAATGAAAACATGTATGTTTTATTTTGTAGTGTATCAGCTATATAACATATCAAAATGTTATAAATCACTTTAATAAAATGTTCCTTTTATTCTTTCTGATTGGAATAAAATTTCTTTTTTAAATGTACAAGTCCTTGTCTTGAAATGAGAACAACTTGTACACAAGTTATTTCCCATAAGTATTGCACAAAATATTCCAGTACAAGAGTTCTGCCTCTTCAAACTGAGTTCATGTTTGATGTCATTATGATCAATGTTGCCTTATTCCACTTTGTTGCTTTATTGAAGCTGAGGTTTTCCTTTTTTCTAAATTTTCTTGCATCAACTTATTTCCCATGGCACAAACTGTCAATTTTCATGATAAGAAATGAACAGAAATCTGCCAGTCCTACACACTGTACAAACAGCTTGTTCACATTTAAAAGCATCATTTCCAAACATAGGACTTGTAATGTCTTATAATTGCCTTGTTGGGAAGGTTGACAGAAGCTAAAACAACCATATCCATACCTAGATTTGAAAAACATCCTGAACTGACATTAAATGAAAAAGTTCAGCACCAGTCAACCTTTTGTGTTCCAAAATTGGAGAAAATAAATAATAAAAAGTCGTGAGAATATATATATATATATAGTTTATAGTTTTCTTTATTTTCATGACTCTGAAAATTGTAGATTCACATTGAAGGCATCAAAACTATGAATTACCACATGTGGAATGAAATACTTAAAAAAAGTCTGAAACAACTAAAAATATGTCTTATATTCTAGGTTCTTCAAAGTAGCCACCTTTTGCTTTGATTACTGCTTTGCACACTCTTGGCATTCTCTTGATGAGCTTCAAGAGGTAAAATTGGTCTTCACTTCACAGGTGTGTCCTGTCAGGTTTAATATGTGAGAATTCTCGCCTTATAAATGAGGTTGTGTTGTGCAGAAGTCTGGTGGATACACAGCCAATAGTCCTACTGAATAGACTGTTAGATTTTGTCTTATGGCAAGAAAAAAGCAGCTATGTAAAGAAAAACGAGTGGCCATCATTACTTTAAGAAATGAAGGTCAGTGAGTCCGAAAAATTGGGAAACCTTTGAAAGTGTGCCCAAGTGCAGTGGCAAAAACCATCAAATGCTACAAAGAAACTGGCTCACATGAGGACCGCCCCAGGAAAGGAAGACCAAGAGTCACCTCTGCTGTGGAGGATAATTTTATCCGAGTCACCAGCCTCAGAAATCGAAGGTTAACAGCAGCTCAGATTAGAGACCAGGTCAATGTCACACAGAGTTCAAGCAGCAGACAAATCTCTAGAACAACTGTTTAGAGGTGACTTTGTGCAGCAGGCCTTCATGGTAAAATAGCTGCTAGGAAACCACTGCTAAGGACAGGCAACAAGCAGAAGAGACTTGTTTGGGCAAAAGAACACAAGGAATGGACATTAGACCACTGGAAATTTGTGCTTTGGTCTGATGAGTCTAAATTTGAGATCTTTGGATCCAACCAATCTTTGTGCAACACAGAAAAGGTAAACGGATGGACTCTACGTGCCTTGCTCCCACCGTGAAGCATGGAGGAGGAGGTACGATGGTGTGAGGGTGCTTTGCTGGTTACACTGTTGGAGAGTTATTCAAAATTGAAGGCATACTGAACCAGCATGACTACCACAGCATCTTGCAGTGGCATGCTATTCCATCCGGTTTGCGTTTAGTTGGACCATCATTTATTTTTCAACGGGACAATGACCCCAAACACACCTCTGGGCTGTGTAAGAGCTATTTGACTAAGATGAGAGTGATTGGGTGCTACGCCAGATGACCTGGCCTCCTGTCTACCAGACCTGAATCCAATCGAGATGGTTTAGGGTGAGCTGGACTGCAGAGTGAAGGCAAAAGGGCCAATAAGTGCTAAGCATCTCTGGGAACTCCTTCAAGACTGTTGGAAGACCATTTCCGGTGACTACCTCTTGAAGCTCACCAAGAGAATGCCAATAGTGTGCAAAGCAGTTATCAAAGCAAAAGGTGGCTAATTTGAAGAACCTAGAATATAAGACATATTTTCAATTGTTTCACACTTTTTTTTGTTAAGTATTTCATTCCACATGTGTTAATTCATAGTTTTGATGCCTTCAATGTGTATATATATATATATATATATATATATATATATATATATATATATATATATATATATATATAGTATATATACTGCTGTTAAGACTGGATTTTCATATAATAAAGTTAGACATTTGCAAGACAGCATTATCTTTAAAATTGACAAAGTTTTTCGAGCCTTTAAGAGGTTTTACCATAGTGACAGCGTATCACCTATTTAAGTGCTGAGAGGGCCACTCTGCATCAAACTTTGATGCCTACAAATCACTGAAATTATGAATATTCCCTATTTGAATGGTGTGGTCATCACTGCTGCTCCATTTATTATCTATGGGATTGACAAAGACAGTTCAGTAAAATATTTTGTTACCTTTATGCGCCCTATAAACAATGAGAAAAGTGGCAGGTGCACTGGTAAATTAAAATGAAGGGTACAAAATCTCAAACTCATAATAAGTTGAGGTCCGAGTAGTGTTAAACCTTTTCAATGGATAGGTGATAAGTTGCAATTTTTGGACTACCCCATTTAAAACTGTATCCAATATTTTTAATTTTATTTTCTCAATTAAAGTGATCGTCAAAGCCTTTCCATTAGGGCTCCCAAACCTTAGTGATTTTGTTTGAAATTCAAATTTGCAGCCTTAACCAAATTTCCCCAAAGGGTTCAATTTGCAATACTGTAAAGACACTAATTGCCTTGTAAATCAGCGTTTAACAGTCCGAGTCCTCCTGGTTGTATACTAAACTCATTTTGAGCTCTGTAATGTCAACAAAGGCTTCTTAATATCCAAGTGACTTTAACTTTTTAGAACAGATGTTGAACACACACTACAGTTTCAGAATTTGTGGATTAAATTAAATTGTATAAAAATTGTCCAAAAAATATACCATTTGGTGGCAAATGCCTACTTTATTGATGTTTAAACACAGGTGGTAAATACAGAAGAAGCCGTGGCGAGAGAAAAAATGTTCCCCTTTTGGGTAGAATCAGGAGCATTGTTCCATGTTAAATGAAAAAGCAGGAACTTTTTCATAGTCTAAGCCTTTTTTAAAATTAGGCCTATTTTTGGAGCTATTTCATGCTTGTCTACTGGAGATGAGTGAATCTGAGGTTCATGGTTTGAGGTTCGGGTTTGGAAACCAACTTCCAAAAAAATCAAAGTTTGAGCTCAAAATTACAATGAGTTATGAGTGCAAACCACTCAAGCGAGCAGCACTATGCTTGGGTATGATTAATGCTCATCCCTGTGGCAGCCGCATGCCGTGTTTGAACAGTTCTCCATGCGGATAAATTAACATGATCAGATGTAATGTGCACACACAAAAAAAAAAGTTGAAAAACCCTGCACACCTGCTCCCAGAAGTGTCCTGCTTATGGCTGACTACATGTGGGCGGAGACACAAACTTCCCAATTACTGACTTACTGACTTCTATTGAGGTTCGGTTTAAGTCAGGGTCACAAAGTATAGACACAAGGCACTCCCAAATTGGGAGTGCCTTGTGTCTATACTTAGTTTCTTGGCTTTGGAACCTACTAAGTGCACCCCTTTCCATCTACATAATATTCACCATTTCAAGGAAGTGCCATTTGTTATATTCAATACGTCAGGGTCCCAAACCAAACCTTATCTGAGGTTCAAATGTGTCCTGTGAACTGAGATGCCAAAGGTTCGCTCATCTCTATCGTCTACCTTGAAAAAGTTCTTTTTGCATCACCTGTGCAGTCTATCACTATAAAATACATTGGCCAGACAGCCAGGAGATGTGTCGGTGTCGGGACTGGCAGTGGCAGCTGCAGAAACCAAACAATAGAGAAAAAGGACAGGACAGGCAAGGAGATGTTTAGCATTGTAAGTCTAGCAATGGCAGCCCCAGTAGCAGCACTACAGTAAATATAAAATGATGGATAGGGAATAAATGACTGTTTCAGCATGGGAATTTGGCACTGGTGGCAGCAGGATGTTGTAAAAGACAGACAACAGACAATAAGTCAGGCAAGTGGCGTGGCAGCAGCCATTGAATGAAAGTTGCAACTTTTTATTTTTGCAATACACATTGAGAAATAGTTACCTTCCTTTGAGCTTGAGCACATGCAATTAGTTCACAAAAGACAATACAATCCAGGTGGTCTACCATAAATTGTCTATCTTTGGCATGTGGGAGTAAATTTTTCACGCAATTCGATGAATGAATGCTTATTTCTTGGACATTTCTTAGACACATAAAATATGAGAACTGTTGATGCAATTTCTATAAATAAGGAAGTGTATGGAAAGCAGGAGGTGACCATGATGATGGGGTTGATGACATGGGACTGCTTACAGCTGCTCACGGGTCACCAGAAAGATGATGACGAGAAGAGGAAGGAAGACCGTTTGAGCCTTGCTAATTTTGTTGCTCAGTTTGCTTTCCCTACATGAGCAGGTGACTAAATTTCATGTGCTGATGGAGTGATATAGTTCCTAGTCAATGTGTCACAATATGTACTCTGCTTATTTTTCCACAGCACAACCTGGTACGTGGCAATAGATTGGTTGTCCTGCAACATAGAAAAGAATTCCCACACAAGAGGTGTCTGCACATAGAAATTGCAACCACTACAACCACCACAACCTTCAGACACTGTTGATTCTCATACAATAATAACAGTCTGACATCATTTGCTTCTTGAGAGATGACCCCAGAACAATCAGTTATTGCCACATATGATGTTTTAGATATGCATCACCTGCGATATGTCTCACTGAGGCCAACAACTTTGTCATTTGATGACATTACCCCCTCAGCACCACAGTCTGATGACATGTCTTGTTCCCCATAGAATTATCATCATTGTCATTCCTAAATTGGCTGACAGTTGCCTCTTTGTGAGAAATAGCCTAAAGTCCCCCAATTGATTCTGCATTCAAGATTTGCTGTGTCTCAAAGGGCTACTATCTCTGCCAGTGCTCATACTGCCTTTGCTCACAGAGCTATCAACACAAGTTAGTATTAGAATTTAATTATGTGCCTCCTTTGGCCCCATGTCATCTGACAACAAAGGCTGATTGTGCATGTCTACCAATAAATCACCTGGAAGAACTTGTTCTGGTTCATTCAGTATGTTCCTTAGCTTCTGGGGTGCTGTAAGTTATTAGACTATAGGAAAAATCAGAAACAGATGTCATTGATGGAATTGAAAGTCTGCTCTATACAACTTTAAAGGGAACCTGTCAAGTGCAATATGCACTCAAGAACCACGAGCAGTTCTGGGTGCATTTTGCCAATCTCTGACTAACTGTCCCAGGCTATAGCAGCATAGATAAAGGGATCTTTAGAAAAAATATTTCTAAAGATCCCATATCATATGCTAATGAGGCCTGAGACTAGTCACAAGGGCGTTACTTCCCCTTGCTAGTCAGCACTATTAGCATGTTAGTACGCCCTTGTGGGTGTGCTAAAATGCTAATGAATGCGCACCGTCAGAGAATGCTCATGCTCACCTCTCTGCTGCCATCACATCTGAGTCCTGGATTTCGGCTCAGTGTGCATGATCCTAGACTTTTGCTTATGCAGTCTACATGGGTTTGAGCCAGGACTCGTAACCCGGCTTCATAGTACGCATGACTGAAAGTCGTGGATCATGCGCACTGAGCTGAAATCCAGGACTCAAACACGATAGCAGCAGAGAGGTGAGCTCAACCAATCTCTGACGCTGCACATTCATTAGCATGTTAGCATGCCCACAGGGGCATACTAACATGCTAATGGGGCTGAGTAGCCAGGGGAAGTAACGCTCAAGCGACTACTCGCTGGCCTCATTAGCATATGATAAAAGATTTTTAGAAATACTTTTTCTAAAGATCTCTTTATCTATGCTAGTGTATATAGGAACGGTTAGGCAGGGATTACTTATATGCATCCAGAACTGCTCGTGATTCTGGGTGCATATTGCACCTGGCAGGTTCCCTTTAAATATTATGGTGGTGGAGGAGATGGACTGAGGAGAACACACACTACAGCTTATGGTGTGGATGTTAGAGGCTGCATGTTGCCGTGATTGAGATGAGGAATGGAACATATATGTTTTGTGCCCATTGTGAATAAAATGCAATGCAATGTTTCTTGTTGTTAAAAAAAAATGAATGAATAGGTTTCATTTCACTATTCTGTTCAACTTGGAGGCTTTACAGAGCAATAACTTTAGAGTGAGAATAGTAAAAAGAAGATTACAATGCATTGGAAAAAATGCAGAAGACATTCATGCCATTTCTGATTTTTCTAGAATTATTCAGAAAAAAAGTTTGTCAAATATACATTGTTAGATTGCTAATGCAAGTGATTGGAAAAAAAAATACAAACCCCATAAATTGTTACAAATTGAATGTAGTTTTATAGTACTGTTAACATCCTCCTTCATGAGCCACTGCAGATATCTACTAAGTATTATCGACTCCTGTACGGGAAGATCCAGCCTATCCATCTACTCCAGGGACAGCTATTGTATATAATTATTCCCCTCAAAGTCTTATCAGACTACACCATTCGTATCCATACAGAGAAGTTCCACAGACCCAGCATTGGTGAGTCTGCAGAGTCTGTAGATATGTAGATATTAATGGATAAACATATTGGAGATTTAGCAACTTACATTATTTTAAGTAATGTTAAGTTAACTTTTCTGTATCAAGTCTTTAATTAATTTGTCTTTTAGATGGATTTTTTCTGAAGCATGTAAAAGTGTTATAAGTGATTTTTTTTCTCAGCTAAAGCATAATTCAAAGACGCTTCAATGACACTTATAAAACCCTTTATCTACAAGGTAAAACAGTCTGAACTTTGCCGCTCACTGTGAACTTTTGGAGAGTAAGGATGCATCACTTCAGTTTCTCATTAAACTATTAAACTTCAAACTGTCAAAAATGTTACATGGATTTACCTTCATTCTTTACTACAAATGCTTTGTTCTACAGTGATAGAACATGGGGTCAGAAGAAAATACTTTTGTTAGCCCACAGAGGTCAAGTGTACATATTACACAATGATGGAGCATATCATATATTCAAAAATCTAAAAAAAAAAAAATTGAAAATTGCATTCATGTACCAAAATCACAGAAGGCTATGTTAAAATGTCCTGTAAAATGTCCTTTAGAACGGATGTGTTGGGAAACTGATTCTGCCGATTAATTTTTTTAACATGGGAGTCTATGAACAACGGATCGCTAATGGATTGCTATTAAGCCATCTGTTGTACTTGCAATCATAATGGATCCATTGTTTTCCTCACAGGTCTGTTACAAATGGATGATGATTAGCAATCTGTTAAGAGATCCATTGTTCATAGACTTCACATGTTAAAAACGGATCCGGCCGACATCCGTTATTTAACAACAGACAATAAAGTTGTGTTTGCACAACTTTTTTGCAAACGGATCCCTAATGGATCCGTGAAAACTGATGACTACAAGACATGTGAACGCAGCTTTGCATTGTGACAACAATAAATACTTTGTTTGAGGACTGTAATTATTTTTCTACAAAGAAACATATGCCATAAGGGGTAGGGACAAACAAATTGTTGTGAAATTTGAATTCTGCTTACTGTTACAAAAATCTGCATTAACCAAAATGAAGGTTTGTGTATTTTTTTTTGTCAAGGATTTAGCAAAATAGCAGCTGCTGGCCAACATCCTCCTAAACCAGTAAAGGCCACCAAAAGGTTCAAAAATAAAAAAAAAACTTCCACTCATCTCTAAGGTACTCCACTACTCATCATCTCCTATCCGATCCTTGTCCTTGTCTCGGGACCTCGTAAACTAGCCTGAGGCTTCCAGGTTTGCTTGGCCTGGGTGTTTTCTGCACATGCGTGTATACAATTTTCTTTTCATTAAAATAGTGTCAGCTATGTATTCTTTGTCATTTACTTGTGCCACTGCTAATTATTTATTTACTTACTGCATGGTATTTTCTCATTGTTTCTAGGTTATATCTTTTAATGGCCAGAGTGTGAATGTCTGTTCCTACACATTGCACTTATAAAGGTGTGGAGGTGAATCTTCTCAGTTTTTCTTTTGTGTTGTATGCAGTGATGAGTGCACCTGTGGATGTTTGAGTTTGCGGGGTTCAGCCAGAAGTTTGGTCCGGGTACCTGAAATTTACCCAGACTCAAACTCAGATCTGAGCCCCATATACTGTAAGTGCTATTAGATGGTTATAGCAGGGTCAAAAGGCTGCAAAAGAGAGCAGATAGGGATAAGAGCAGGTCAATTCTACAAACCAGAATATAGGATGGCAGTCAGACTTCTGTATTCTGTACACGCCCCCGCTGTTTAAACAAAATGCATATTCACTGCTTCTCCTGCCCACTTTCTGTGCCAGCATCTGGGATTTGTTGCACTCAGACTACTATACATGTTCCCCATTGTTTAAGCAAAATGAATATTCACTGCTTCCCTTGCCCACCCTCTGTGTCATCTTCTCTGATTGGTTGCGGTCAGTCTGCTGTAACGAAGTGTAAAAATAAATATACATGTGTTTTTCTAACCAGCCAAAGCTAAAGCAGATGATGCGGGCTGATATCAGGCTGGGAAGCAACCAATATCCATGGCTCTTCACTCCCTTTAATAGGAGCCTCCTACCTTAGCTTTTTTACAAAAATAGAGGATACTCCACGTCTTAAATAAATAGTTGAAAAAAATGGCATGCAGTTCCACCCATTTTTGATAACCATCCCAGGTAAAGCAGACTGCTCGGGGCTGGTATTATCATGGTTGGAAGGGTATGGCTCCTACCAGCCTGAAAAAAACCTACAGATGCCCCAGACATATTGCATCCATTGCATGCACCAATTCTGTCTCTTTACCCATCTCTTTCTGATTGTCACTGCATAAAGACAATCAGGTAATGATGTTGGGGTTGATAACAGCTGTGTAGTGTCAGCTGACATCAAGCCCAGGTCTTACTAATGTAAAGGGTTCTATCAGACATCCCGATTACTAACACAGCAAGGAAAAAGTTAAAAAAATAACAAAAAAAAAAATAAAAATATACCTACCAGTATATATGTATGTATATATATATATATATATATATATATATATATATATATATATATATATATATATATATATATATATATATATCTATATATATATATATATATATATATATCTATATATCTATCTATATATATATATATATATATATATAATATTTATTTTATTTATTTTTTTAATATTCAGATATTATTCAATAATGGGAGCCTGAATAACATTAGAGAGAGGTTAAATAAGTAAATAAATAAATAAATAAAAACAAGACACAGTCTTTATTCTGTGGCTATGTCGGATCCTTATGATTTGCAGGGGTTTTTTTTTATAATAAATTGGTGAATGTTAAGAGTTTAGTGGTGTTTTTAAAATAAACTATTTTTTCCTGTGTGTTTTTTAACCCTTTAAATGCTGGGTTGGAAATAGATGGCTCTCCATTACTAACCCCTGGACTTGATGCCAGCTTACAGTACTCAGCTGACATCAAACACAAAATTTTTACTTTGATTGCCAATGCACCAGAGCAATTAGGAAGAGCCGGGCAAAGTACCAGAATTGTTGCATCATATGGAAGCACCACTTTTGGAGCTGCAGCGGGCTGTTAATTTTAGGCTGGGAAGAGTAAAATATCATGGCCCTTCCAACCATTGCAACGTCAGTCCCCAGTTGTACTTTTCCTTAGCTGATATCAAAAATAGGTAGAATCCCAAGTCATTTTTTTTCACTTATTTATTTATTTAAGACTGACAGCTGGGATCGGTATTGTTATGGTGAGAAGGGCCATGGATGTTGTCTCCTTCCCAGTCTAAAAAAACAAACCTCCATGGTGCAAGTTTTACCTTGGTTGGTTATCAAAAGTGGAAGGGAACCAACACAGCAGAAACTACAGTATAGCCACATGCTGCTTTTTTAAAAATTATTTAAATAAATACTTTTAAAAAATGGCATGCGGTCCTCCAAATTTTGATACCTGGCCAAGATATAGCCCAGCAGCTGTTGTCTGTGAACGCAGGTAACCTGACCTCAGGGGAACTCAATGAACTTGATGACCTCACCTTTCTACATCATATTCTTGCACTTCCTGAAAAAAAAACATCAAACCCACCTGCGTTATGATGCAGTTTGGATGCTTTTTTAACCTGGAGGTGTAGGTCGGGTGCAAGAATATGCTGTAAAAATTTCAGCACCAAATCTCCATTTCTTGGTAAAAAAAAAAAAATCATTTTTGACACTGCTTCCGTGCAGTTTTCTGTCAGGAGGTTCACATTTGGTGTTGAAATCTGATGCAGACATTTCAGCACCAAATTTGTACCTCCTGGCAGAAAACTGCACCAAAACGGCGCCAAAACCATTTTTGTGCATTTTTTCCCCAAGAGATGCAGATTTGGTGCTGAATTTTTTACACCATATTCCTGCACCCAATGTAAATTCCCTAGCAAAAAATTGCATCAAAATCGCATACCTTGTGATGCAGTTTTGATGTGATTTTTTTGCCAGGATGTATAGATTATGTGCAAGAAAAAATATGTAAAATCTTAGCTTTAATCTGCATTTCGTAGCAAACAAAAACACGGTTTTCTGCCAGGCTATTGAAGTCTGGGAACTTTGTGACTTCAATGATGTGAGCTCACTAAGTTAGGATAGGTTACCTGCGGTCACAGGTAGAGGGCCATGGGAACCTCCAGCTGTGATCACAAATAACCAGAGGGACGTCAACACTGATCGCTGAGGCTTATGCGGGCGTCTCACGAGACGATCTATCGTGTGATGCATCATCGGGGTCACGGTTTCCGTGACGCACATCCGGCATCATTCGCGACGTCATCTCGTGTGACACCTACGTGCAATCGCAAATCGGTAAAAAATCGTCAATTGTGTGCTCATCGCTTATTTTTAAAAAATCGTTTATTCTTAATAGCGCAGGTTGTTCATCGTTCCCGTGGCACACATCGCTCCGTGTAACACAACAGGAACTATGAACACAGCTTACCTGTGTCCCGCGGCACCCGCTGGCTATGGGGAAGGAAGGAGGTGGGCGGGATGTTTACATCCCGCTCATCTCCATCCCTCCGCTTCTATTGACCGGCGGCTGTGTTATGTCACTGTGACTCCGAACGTCCCTCTTCCTTCAGGAAGAGGATGTTCGCCGCCCACAGCGAGGTCGTTTGGAAGGTAAATATGTGCGACGGCGTTTTAACGACTTTGTGCGACATGGGCAGCGATTTGCCCGTGACGCACAAACGACGGGGGCGGGTACGATCGCTCGTGCAATCGCACGATAGATTGTACCGTGTGAAGCCCGCTTAAGTCTCTGCCTTAAGTTATATCATGCAGTCATGTTCTTTGGCCGAGTGCTGTGTCTTCAGATGCAGCAGAGCTGGAATTGTCATGGGACCTCGTTTGGATTACGTCAGACCTGGGTGTTTTGGGGGTTAATAAATTGGAGAAAGAGGGGGGGTGTTTTTGTATTTTATTTCAAATAAAGGATTTTTTCGATATTTGTGTTTAATTCTTTTCACATAAAGATTAGTAATGGGACGGTCTCACAGACACCTCCCATTATTAATCCATGGCTTAGTGGCAGCTATGGGCTGCCGTTAACCCCTTTTATTACCTTGATTTGCCACTGCACCAGGGCAATCGGGATGAGCTGGGTAAAGTTTTGGAATTGTTGCTTATAATGTATGTGACAATTCTGGGTGGCTGCAAGGTGCAATTTTTAGGCTGAGGGGGGAAATAACCATGGGCCTCCCCAGCCTGACAATACCAGCCCATAGCTGCTGGGATTTACACAGGCTGGGTATCAAAATTGGGTTCTTCTTATTTTGATACACAGTCAAGATAACCGCATGGCTGGTGGTTGCAGCCATTAGCCATAGTCTTTATCTATGCTGATATCAACATATATGGGGACCCGTGGCATTTTTTAAAATGTATTTATTTTACACCAGTATAATGCTGTCAGAGAGGGTGGGGGGTCTGACTGCTGCCAATCATAGATGCCTTTGGGTGGGGAAACCTGTGATACTGATTATGTATGAGGAATAGTTATCGGACACGGAAGTAGCATTAGAGCCAGGGGAGTATGTCCCTTTTTTAACCATTTTGCTTCTTTTTTACATTGATTTCCCTGGCCAATCACAGCCATACCAATACTTGACATGGCTGTGATGGAGCCGGGAGAGGATGGTTTCTGCAAACCAAACATGTACCAATCCAAGCTGAACATTTCCAACTTTTCAGTGAAATGTTTGGTTTTCCCTGTTCCCGGCCCTAATCTCTTCAGGGATCATACAATTTTGTGATTTTCCGATATTTTCCGATCAAGATCGATCATCTCTAGTCACCTCTTGCTAGGCCTGTCCATGACTGAGCTGGTTAACCCAAGATGTTACTCATACCAATATCCAAACTAATTCTACTTGTACCCTTTGGGGACTAGTATGGTACCATCCCATCCATTGGTCCTGGCAAGGAGTGTCATGTCTTCAGCATTAAAAGTGATGTTTCCTTACTAAGTTTTTTTTGCAGTACACAGACCCCATATAGTGGCTGAATTTGTTTATAATCATTAGTTTATTGCCCCTCCACGCTTTCCATTCCTCTTCCTGTAGTGGTGCATTTGTGGGAAGAAGTTACCCATTTTCTTCATGAAGTGAAGGACAGAGGACATCCCCTATTTGATCACGTTTATGATAGCATCTCTGGTAAAGAAGATTAAGTGGTACTTGTTTGCAGCTATCAGATACTCTAGACTTTCATCCCTGCTTTAATCAGCTGCATTTAGAAGACTGGATAACAGGCTGATTAAGCACACGCTTATGAACTGCTCGGCCATTTGTCAAATGTATTTTCGTGTTTCCTTTAAATATGTGCTGATTTTATATTATGTCTTTGCTTCTAGTTTCACCAAATATATTCACTTAATGTTGAATAAACTGCATAGACTTTAGAATAGAAGTCTTCTAATTGGACTACAGCAGATTACCTTAGCTGCCTGTCATGCTATGCACACACCTCAGGGTACCGTGTAGCAAGAAAAATAAAACTGCTGTTCCCAAATTTTCTTGGTCTGTAAAGGATGAGACGATCGATCTGCAGAGGATTCAGAGTGAGTCAAATTTCCTGAAATTTGTGGTTTCACGCAAATTCAAGCATTCTGAAATTTGAGTTCCAGTTCCCCTCAAAAATGAAGCTTGTTAGGCACCATTTACCACACTGCTAAAGCATCACAGAGCAGGTTTTCATAATTTTACGTTGCCACAGGGGAGCTCCCTACGATACTTTACTGCTATTACATCTTACTGATTATCTTACCTTGGTGGTCAGCCCCCGGGCCATCACAGATCAGTTTCCCAGTGGAGCTCAGTTTGTAAGGTAGTTGTTTTCCATTTCCACAATCACTTGGTAAGTATCTCAAGTCCTACAGATGGTAAGATTTTATTGTCAGCAGGGTAGTCTTTTTCTTTCTTGCCTGTTTAGATTAAGCTGTTATAGTTTGCAAGGACATAACTTCTGTACAGTGGAAGCTCTTACAATCAGAGGGTCCTCTCTCTCTTTCTCTTGTAGACTGCAAGTGCTTATGGTCAGCAGGGTCAACTCTCTTTCCCTCTTCTGAAGAGTGGAAGCTCATATGGTCATCTAGGTCATTGCTCACGCTCTCACCTAGAGTGTAAGCTCTTATGATCAGCAGTGGGAAAATGTGGCAAAGTTAGTGAATTCAAATATCACATAATCCACTCATCTCTTGTCATGATTCATTATTATTTTAATGAAGTAGAATATAAAACAATAACGGTAAACAATGACTATTTTAAATTTCAGGAGCGCTTACTACTATTATTCTAATAACCTACTTTATAGCTTAAGCACTAATGTAATGAATCTATTGAATAACTATTTGAGCAATAATTGGAGTTCATTGACTTATTTAGACTTTTTTAAACAATAATTTATTATTATTATTATTATTATTATTTATTTATAGAGCACCATTAATTCCATGGTGCTGTACATGAGAAGGGGGTTACATACAAAATACGTATACAAGTTACAGTAGACAGACTAGTACAGAGGGAAGAGGGCCCTACCCTTGCGGGCTTACATTCTATAGGATTATGGGGAGGAGACAATAGGTGGGGTGTAGGTCAGGCGGCGGCTCCGCACGGTGGTCGGGCGGCAGCTCCGCACGGTGGTCGGGCGGCAGCTCCGCACGGTGGTCGGGCGGCAGCGAGTTCATTGTAGATTGTAGGCATTTCTGAACAGATGAGTTTTCAGGTTCCGTTTGAAGTTTGCAAGGGTAGGGGATAGTCTGACGTGTTGAGGCAGCGAGTTCCAGGAGACTGGGGATGCTCGGGAGAAGTCTTGGAGTCGGTTGCGTGAGGAGCGAATGAGAGAGGAGGAGAGGAGGAGATCTTGGGAGGACCGGAGGTGACGTGTTGGAGTGTAGTGGGAGAGTAGTTCGGAGATGTACGGAGGGGAAAGATTATGCACAGCTTTGTAGGTCAGTGTTAGAAGTTTGAATTGGATACGGTGGAAGATTGGAAGCCAGTGGAGGGACATGCAGAGGGGAGAAGCGGGGTGGTATTGAGGAGAGAGGTGGATAAGTCGGGCAGCAGAGTTAAGGATGGACTGGAGAGGGGCGAGCGTGTTGGCAGGGAGGCCACAGAGGAGGATGTTACAGTAGTCGAGGCGGGAGATTATGAGGGCATGCACTAGCATTTTAGTAGATTGCAAATTGAGGAAAGGGCGGATTCTGGAAATATTTTTGAGTTGAAGACGGCAGGAGGTGGTGAGGGACTGGATGTGTGGTATGAAGGATAAGGCAGAGTCAAAGGTCACTCCGAGGCAGCGAACTTTGGGTACTGGCGAGAGCGTGGTGTTATTTATTGTAATAGATAGATCAGGTGGAGAGTGTAGGTGAGACGGAGGAAAGATGATTAGTTCAGTTTTGGCCACATTGAGCTTTAGGAAGCGAGAGGAGAAGAAGGAGGATATAGCAGATAGACATTTCGGGATTTTGGACAGCAGAGATGTGGCATCTGGGCCAGAGAGGTAGATCTGGGTGTCGTCGGCATATAGGTGGTATTGGAAGCCATGGGACTTTATGAGTTGTCCTAGGCCAAATGTGTAGATAGAGAAAAGTAGGGGTCCTAGGACAGAGCCTTGAGGGACGCCAACAGAGAGATGGTGGGATGAAGAGGTTGTGTGAGAGTGGGAGACACTGAAAGTGCGATTTGAGAGGTATGAAGAGATCCAAGAGAGGGCAAGATCTCTGACACCAAGGGAAGAGAGGGTCTGTAATAGGAGGGAGTGGTCAACGGTATCGAAGGCTGAGGACAGGTCTAGGAGTAGGAGTATAGAGAAGTGCTTGTTCGCTTTGGCAGTAAGCAAGTCATTTGTGATTTTAGTCAGGGCAGTTTCGGTAGAGTGATGTGGACGGAAGCCGGACTGTAGGTTGTCAAAGAGAGCGTTAGAGGAGAGGTGGGAGGAAAGTTCAGCATGGACATGCTGTTCCAGGAGTTTTGAGGCAAGTGGGAGTAGTGATATGGGGCGATAGCTGGTAGTAGAGGTTGGATCGAGGGAAGGTTTCTTTAGGATAGGTGTGACTGTTGCATGTTTAAAATTTAAAAGTTTCTATATGAAACAGCATTTAATTTTGTTTACTTTTTTTATGGATGGTGACTTTTCTCTAAAGCCCGCTTTACACGCAACAACATCGCTAACGAGATGTCGTTGGGGTCACGGAATTCGTGACGCACATCAGGCCTTGTTAGCGGCGTTGTTGCATGTGAAACGCACAAACAACCGTTAACGATCCAAATTACTCACCTAATTGTTGATCGTTCCCAATTATCCCAATTATCGTTGCTGTTGCAGGACGCAGGTTGTTCGTTGTTCCTGCAGCAGCACACATCGCTATTTGTGACACCGCAGGAACGAGGAACATCACCGTACCTGCGGCTGCCCACAATGAAGAAGGAAGAAGGTGGCCAGGATGTTACGGCCGCTCATCTCCGCCCTCCGCTTCTATTGGGTGGCCACTTAGTGACGCTGCTTTGACGCCGCAAAAACCGCCCCCTTAGAAAGGAAGCGGTTCGCCGGCCACAGCGACATCGCTAGGCAGGTAAGTATGTGTGACGGGTGTTAACGATGTTGTGCGCCACGGGCAGCGATTTGCCCATGACGCACAACCGACGGGGTGGGTGCTTTCGCCAGCGACATCGCTAGCGATGTCGCTGTGTGCAAAGCCCACTTAAGAAGCAACAAGTGTATTATTTACAGTAATTGCAGTTATATCTCACCATTTTAAATACTTTTATTTTAAAGGATTTTAATGATAGCTAACAGCTATGTACAGAAATGTTTTTAACACTATAAAATTGTAGGTAATAAAATTGAATTTGAATGACTTTAAAAGTTATGTTTAGTTGATTTATATATTATACTTAACACATTGATAGAAAATGCTTTTCTCTTTACATTTTCTTTTGTTTTGTTTTTCAAGAACACATAATTGCAAAGACTGAAAAAAAAGTTAAGAAAGATTACTAAAGTAATGATTTAAATTTAAAAAAATAATTCTACATAGGGCCTTGTATGCCTCTGTTCTAATCAGTAGCAGGCTTAATTTTAGATCTTTGTGTTTTCTGTATAGCAATTGACATCCTAGTCCATGAGGCAAGTAATGAAATGTATCAGTGTTCTTTCAAGACATTATTGGAAACATAAATCTAAAAGTACTAGTTCTTTGGACTTTTTTGACAACTGCACTTTTAAGAAAACATTTTAAAATGGCAAATTACAGAGTCTGTCACATAAATGAGACAAAGTGATGGAACCTATAAAAAAGTATTATTTTTAACAGTATAATTTTATGTTTAAAGCAATAAACTTTGTAATATTTTACATCAAATAGTCCTGTAACTTAGGCTTAGGCAAGTGCATTAATTTGGTTCCTATTTTCGTGGTTCATAGTTTCTTATATTTCTGCATTTTGATTGCTCTCTTTTTAGTTTTCACATTTTATGTTGACAGTCCAGGTAAGAATTACCCCCCCCAACTCTCACTACAAATTTTAAACCGACAAGAACTTTAAAAATCATTTTAATTTACAATGATTTTTACCATGTTCTTTTTCTTCAACTACAACATAGTTTAATTGTTTTAAAGAACACTCTCTACAAAGTGTTTAATGTTTAACTGGACTCACAATGTATTAGTAGCTGCCACTCCATTACAGAGAGAAATTAGCACTAATGAGTAGAGATGAGCGAACCGGTCCCGGTTCGGCTCGAGGTCGGTTCGCCGAACGGAGGTCCCGTTCGAGTTCGGCTCGTCGAACGTTCGACGAACCGAACTCGAACTGCATAGGAAACAATGGCAGGCAATCACAAACACAGAAAAACACCTAGAAAACACCCTCAAAGGTGTCCAAAAGGTGACAAACAACTCACAACACAACACAAACACATGGGAAAGTGACAAGGACATATACTCATGCGAAAACAAAACAGCTGGACAAGGAAAAAGAGGAGGACACACAGATATATGAGTATATGCAAGGAAACATCGATTCCATTATTGTGCAACTTGAGCCCTGCTCATTTTAGGCTTCCAATCTTGATAAATTGCCTGAGCTCGCCACGTACGCCTTGGGGATCTTGTCGTGTCCTTCAGCCAGCGTTCTCTCGGAACCTGTCTTCAGTGCTGTTGGGGGTCTGCTGGCAGATAAGCACACGTGTCTGTCCACTGACAATGTGGACATGGCTCTCAGAGGACTTTTCTTCCCCTGGGTCAGCCAGGGGACGGGAAAGGCACGCGTATTTTTGAGAGTGCTTCATGCAAAGCATCTTTTTCTTTTTCAAAAGGGGGCTCAACCGATGCCAGTCAAGTGGGGTGTGTGTGGCCCAATTAGTGGCAATGAGGGAGACTGTGGTTGGAGTCCCCTCGCTGTGTTTCTAAAAGAACCAAGATGAACAAGTCATGGCTCTCAGAGGACTTTTCTTCCCCTGGGTCAGCCAGGGGACGGGAAAGGCACGCGTATTTTTAAGAGTGCTTCATGCAAAGCATCTTTTTCTTTTTCAAAAGGGGGCTCAACCGATGCCAGTCAAGTGGGGTGTGTGTGGCCCAATTAGTGGCAACGAGGGAGACTGTGGTTGGAGTCCCCTCGCTGTGTTTCTAAAAGAACCAAGATGAACAAGTCATGGCTCTCAGAGGACTTTTCTTCCCCTGGGTCAGCCAGGGGACGGGAAAGGCACGCGTATTTTTGAGAGTGCTTCATGCAAAGCATCTTTTTCTTTTTCAAAAGGGGGCTCAACCGATGCCAGTCAAGTGGGGTGTGTGTGGCCCAATTAGTGGCAACGAGGGAGACTGTGGTTGGAGTCCCCTCGCTGTGTTTCTAAAAGAACCAAGATGAACAAGTCATGGCTCTCAGAGGACTTTTCTTCCCCTGGGTCAGCCAGGGGACGGGAAATGCACGCGTATTTTTGAGAGTGCTTCATGCAAAGCATCTTTTTCTTTTTCAAAAGGGGGCTCAACCGATGCCAGTCAAGTGGGGTGTGTGTGGCCCAATTAGTGGCAACGAGGGAGACTGTGGTTGGAGTCCCCTCGCTGTGTTTCTAAAAGAACCAAGATGAACAAGTCATGGCTCTCAGAGGACTATTCTTCCCCTGGGTCAGCCAGGGGACGGGAAAGGCACGCGTATTTTTGAGAGTGCTTCATGCAAAGCATCTTTTTCTTTTTCAAAAGGGGGCTCAACCGATGCCAGTCAAGTGGGGTGTGTGTGGCCCAATTAGTGGCAACGAGGGAGACTGTGGTTGGAGTCCCCTCGCTGTGTTTCTAAAAGAACCAAGATGAACAAGTCATGGCTCTCAGAGGACTTTTCTTCCCCTGGGTCAGCCAGGGGACGGGAAAGGCACGCGTATTTTTGAGAGTGCTTCATGCAAAGCATCTTTTTCTTTTTCAAAAGGGGGCTCAACCGATGCCAGTCAAGTGGGGTGTGTGTGGCCCAATTAGTGGCAACGAGGGAGACTGTGGTTGGAGTCCCCTCGCTGTGTTTCTAAAAGAACCAAGATGAACAAGTCATGGCTCTCAGAGGACTTTTCTTCCCCTGGGTCAGCCAGGGGACGGGAAAGGCACGCGTATTTTTGAGAGTGCTTCATGCAAAGCATCTTTTTCTTTTTTCAAAAGGGGGCTCAACCGATGCCAGTCAAGTGAGGTGTGTGTGGCCCAATTAGTGGCAACGAGGGAGACTGTGGTTGGAGTCCCCTCGCTGTGTTTCTAAAAGAACCAAGATGAACAAGTCATGGCTCTCAGAGGACTTTTCTTCCCCTGGGTCAGCCAGGGGACGGGAAAGGCACGCGTATTTTTGAGAGTGCTTCATGCAAAGCATCTTTTTCTTTTTCAAAAGGGGGCTCAACCGATGCCAGTCAAGTGGGGTGTGTGTGGCCCAATTAGTGGCAACGAGGGAGACTGTGGTTGGACTCCCCTCGCTGTGTTTCTAAAAGAACCAAGATGAACAAGTCATGGCTCTCAGAGGACTTTTCTTCCCCTGAATCAGCCAGGGGACGGGAAAGGCACGCGTATTTTTGAGAGTGCTTCATGCAAAGCATCTTTTTCTTTTTCAAAAGGGGGCTCAACCGATGCCAGTCAAGTGGGGTGTGTGTGGCCCAATTAGTGGCAACGAGGGAGACTGTGGTTGGAGTCCCCTCGCTGTGTTTCTAAAAGAACCAAGATGAACAAGTCATGGCTCTCAGAGGACTTTTCTTCCCCTGGGTCAGCCAGGGGACGGGAAAGGCACGCGTATTTTTGAGAGTGCTTCATGCAAAGCATCTTTTTCTTTTTCAAAAGGGGGCTCAACCGATGCCAGTCAAGTGGGGTGTGTGTGGCCCAATTAGTGGCAACGAGGGAGACTGTGGTTGGAGTCCCCTCGCTGTGTTTCTAAAAGAATCAAGATGAACAAGTCATGGCTCTCAGAGGACTTTTCTTCCCCTGGGTCAGCCAGGGGACGGGAAAGGCACGCGTATTTTTGAGAGTGCTTCATGCAAAGCATCTTTTTCTTTTTCAAAAGGGGGCTCAACCGATGCCAGTCAAGTGGGGTGTGTGTGGCCCAATTAGTGGCAACGAGGGAGACTGTGGTTGGAGTCCCCTCGCTGTGTTTCTAAAAGAACCAAGATGAACAAGTCATGGCTCTCAGAGGACTTTTCTTCCCCTGGGTCAGCCAGGGGACGGGAAAGGCACGCGTATTTTTGAGAGTGCTTCATGCAAAGCATCTTTTTCTTTTTCAAAAGGGGGCTCAACCGATGCCAGTCAAGTGGGGTGTGTGTGGCCCAATTAGTGGCAACGAGGGAGACTGTGGTTGGAGTCCCCTCGCTGTGTTTCTAAAAGAACCAAGATGAACAAGTCATGGCTCTCAGAGGACTTTTCTTCCCCTGGGTCAGCCAGGGGACGGGAAAGGCACGCGTATTTTTGAGAGTGCTTCATGCAAAGCATCTTTTTCTTTTTTCAAAAGGGGGCTCAACCGATGCCAGTCAAGTGAGGTGTGTGTGGCCCAATTAGTGGCAACGAGGGAGACTGTGGTTGGAGTCCCCTCGCTGTGTTTCTAAAAGAACCAAGATGAACAAGTCATGGCTCTCAGAGGACTTTTCTTCCCCTGGGTCAGCCAGGGGACGGGAAAGGCACGCGTATTTTTGAGAGTGCTTCATGCAAAGCATCTTTTTCTTTTTCAAAAGGGGGCTCAACCGATGCCAGTCAAGTGGGGTGTGTGTGGCCCAATTAGTGGCAACGAGGGAGACTGTGGTTGGACTCCCCTCGCTGTGTTTCTAAAAGAACCAAGATGAACAAGTCATGGCTCTCAGAGGACTTTTCTTCCCCTGAATCAGCCAGGGGACGGGAAAGGCACGCGTATTTTTGAGAGTGCTTCATGCAAAGCATCTTTTTCTTTTTCAAAAGGGGGCTCAACCGATGCCAGTCAAGTGGGGTGTGTGTGGCCCAATTAGTGGCAACGAGGGAGACTGTGGTTGGAGTCCCCTCGCTGTGTTTCTAAAAGAACCAAGATGAACAAGTCATGGCTCTCAGAGGACTTTTCTTCCCCTGGGTCAGCCAGGGGACGGGAAAGGCACGCGTATTTTTGAGAGTGCTTCATGCAAAGCATCTTTTTCTTTTTCAAAAGGGGGCTCAACCGATGCCAGTCAAGTGGGGTGTGTGTGGCCCAATTAGTGGCAACGAGGGAGACTGTGGTTGGAGTCCCCTCGCTGTGTTTCTAAAAGAATCAAGATGAACAAGTCATGGCTCTCAGAGGACTTTTCTTCCCCTGGGTCAGCCAGGGGACGGGAAAGGCACGCGTATTTTTGAGAGTGCTTCATGCAAAGCATCTTTTTCTTTTTCAAAAGGGGGCTCAACCGATGCCAGTCAAGTGGGGTGTGTGTGGCCCAATTAGTGGCAACGAGGGAGACTGTGGTTGGAGTCCCCTCGCTGTGTTTCTAAAAGAACCAAGATGAACAAGTCATGGCTCTCAGAGGACTTTTCTTCCCCTGGGTCAGCCAGGGGACGGGAAAGGCACGCGTATTTTTGAGAGTGCTTCATGCAAAGCATCTTTTTCTTTTTCAAAAGGGGGCTCAACCGATGCCAGTCAAGTGGGGTGTGTGTGGCCCAATTAGTGGCAACGAGGGAGACTGTGGTTGGAGTCCCCTCGCTGTGTTTCTAAAAGAACCAAGATGAACAAGTCATGGCTCTCAGAGGACTTTTCTTCCCCTGGGTCAGCCAGGGGACGGGAAAGGCACGCGTATTTTTGAGAGTGCTTCATGCAAAGCATCTTTTTCTTTTTCAAAAGGGGGCTCAACCGATGCCAGTCAAGTGAGGTGTGTGTGGCCCAATTAGTGGCAACGAGGGAGACTGTGGTTGGAGTCCCCTCGCTGTGTTTCTAAAAGAACCAAGATGAACAAGTCATGGCTCTCAGAGGACTTTTCTTCCCCTGGGTCAGCCAGGGGACGGGAAAGGCACGCGTATTTTTGAGAGTGCTTCATGCAAAGCATCTTTTTCTTTTCAAAAGGGGGCTCAACCGATGCCAGTCAAGTGGGGTGTGTGTGGCCCAATTAGTGGCAACGAGGGAGACTGTGGTTGGAGTCCCCTCGCTGTGTTTCACATGCTTTTAGAAGGGCATGACATGGCTTGGAGGTTGACTTTCAGCATCTGCAAACTGTTGCCTACCAAAATGCTGCCTTTCCAACACCTGTGGTTATAGACAATGAGGAACATACAGATGAAGATGAGACGCAGATACCCGATTGGGATGACAACTTAAATATTCGGTCAGGGCAAGAAGAGGCTCGGTCTGAGGGGGAGGGGAGTGCAAACACAACAATTGATGATTTAGTTCTAGATCCCACCTACTGTCAACCCACAGTCAGACACTCGAGGAGGTCAACAGAGGCGGTGGAGGAGGATGCAACCGACGACGAAGTTACCTTGCGCCTTCCTGGACACAGTCGGACCACTGGTAGCATGTCTCCAACTGCATCCTCAGCCACCACTCTGCCTCTGAGCATTATTCGGGGTGGATCAACAGGTCGCATGGCCTCTAAGCCTTGCCTAGCCTGGTCCTTTTTTGACATAGAAAAAGATCGACCAAATTATGTGATCTGTAAAATTTGTCATGGTTCTCTTAGTAGAGGTCAAAACCTCAGCAGTTTGACAACTTCTTCCATGAATCGTCACATGAATAAATATCATATGGCCCGGTGGGAAGCTCACCGTGCTGCAATGCGGCCGAGCGGAGCGAACCATCCACCGCCTGCCCCTTCCAGTGCATCCGCGCGCTCGTCATCTTCTAGGACTGTGGGGACAGCTGTCACACCTGTTTTTCCACCCACAACTTCCACCACTGTAACCGCAACAGGCAGTTTGCTTGGTAGGTCGTCAGTTGGTTTGGAAGGGGAAACAAGTGAGTGTGTACAGCTCTCTCTGACATCGATAGCACCAACGTTGGATGAAGGCAACATCATGTCTCCGCCTGCACTTTCCTCACAAACCTGCAGTTTTTCCAGGGACACCCTACTCAACACCGTCTACACACAGCAGCCAGATCTCTGTCCCTTAGATGTGGTCAAATAAAAGGCCACTTCCTGCGACCCATGACAAAGTGAAGAGGTTGACTCTATCCCTCTGTAAGCTGTTGGCTACCGAAATGCTGCCTTTCCGCCTAGTGGACACACAGGATTTTAGAGACCTTATGTCTGTCGCTGTGATCCAGTACAAGATGCCCAATCACCACTGCTTCTCCAAGAACAGCATGCCCGCGCTACACCAGCATGTCGCACACAACATCACCACTTCCTTGAGAAACTCTGTGTGCGACAGGGTGCATTTCAACACAGATACTTGGACCAGTAAGCATAGACAGGGTCATTACATGTCACTGACTGGGCACTGGCAAACTATGGTGAGAGATGGAGAAGGGTCTGCTGTCCAAGTCTTGCCGTCCCCACGAGTTTTTTCAATCCTTCTTCTGTATGTAGAAGTTAATACACTGCTTCGGCCTCTTCAACCTCGTGTGGGTCCTCCACCTTGGCGCAAACCTGGTGTGGTCAGGCCACCCTTCCTTGTAACTGCGCACAAGCACTACCACACACCTCCTTACTATGCTGGCAGCAGAGCTCAATGCCATCAGGCGGTCAAAGTTTTACTTTGAAATGTATGGGAAATGTGAGTCACACCACTGAGAAGTTGTGGACGGTTAGCTCTGGATACCGAGTTTCATCAATGGTTGTCTCCACTCAACCAGCAGCCAGGGAAGGCCGGGTGTGACAATGATGCAAACATGGGTGCGGCCCTTCGCTGTGACAATGTGACACACATGCCTTGTGTGGTTCACGTGTTGAACCTGGTTGTCCAGCAATTTTTAAAGCACTATCCTGGCCCACATGGCCTTCTGCAGAGAGCACGGTGTAACGCCTTCCTTGATCCACACACTCAGATGGGCTGTTAATGATAGGCTAGAGGGAAGCCACTCACCAAGCAGGACCCCTAGAACCCTGAAACCCTTTAACCCCTATACAGGGATTAGGAATTGCACAGGGCCCAAGGTGATTAATACCTGTGGAAGGCTGCAGTTCCAGAGAATAGTAGTCAGGCAGGGTCAAAACATTAATTGAGGAACAGGAACAGAATGGGACGGCCAGGACTTAATCAGAAAACAAGCAGAGGTGAAATGCGGATCGGCCAACAAGGTACATAAACAGCAAGCAGGAAAAGTAGTCAGGTAACAAGCACACAAAATCATAAAACTGAACTGGGGGTAAAAGTAACCAGAGGTCATAGCTATGTCTGGCAGTGGTCTGCAGACAGGATGGGCATAAAAAAGGGTGTGGTGTCTTCCCATTGGTTGTAGCTGAATGATGGTATTTCATCTGTGAGATACCCACCAGCTACATTCAGCCAGAGATTCTGCATCTGTCAAGGTAATGCAGCCCAGTGGGTGAGCATAACTTGCGTCCACCTGCGCCGCTGGCATCGACTCCTCTCCCATCATCAGCACTATTCATGAAAGGAACACGTTGTCACCTGGCGACCGGAGTACAAATTGACGGAGCGGACTCCGTTGGTGACTTAACAGCCGTGTGCGGCAATGATGCAAACCTGGCTGCGGGCCATCAGCATGGCAATGTGACACACGTGCCTTGTATGGCTCACGTGTTGAACCGAATTCTCCAGCAATTTTTAAAACACCATCACGGCCTACATGGCCTTGTGCAGCGGGCACGCTCGCTATGTGCTCACTTCCATCGTGCGCACACAGCAGCTCAACAACTTTCATCACTCCGGAAGTCTTAGGGTCTGGCAGTTAAACGACGGAAATGCGATGTTCCGACACGCAGGAATTGGAATCTGCACATGTTGCAGCGTGTGTGGCAGCACCGCAGAGCCCTGCTGAAATACGGTAAGACATATAGCCTGGGATAACTTGATCAAGAGGTGGTGCAGATCACGCTGCTGGAGTGGTGTCAGATCAAGGACCTATGCACCCTGCTACACAGTTTACAAATGTCGACGAAGATGTTTAGCACTGGCAATGTCATTCTCAGCGTGACAATTCTGGTCATCTACATGATGGAGCACACTGTAATTATTATTCGGAGTCAGGTGTTGGGACAAGATGAAGGGGAGGAAGTACAGGAGGAGTCATATGCGGAAGGGATAACAAGATCTCCGAGGTCCAGATGGTCAGCGGCACCTATGCGGCATTCATGGTGAGGGAGAGGGATTAACAAGGGCGCATAGTATCAGCAAAAAGTGTTGATGAAAGTGCAGGAGCCCATGAAGAAATGGAGGAGGAACTGGCGATGGGCATGGAAGACTCAGCAGATGAGTGAGAGCTTGCTCACATTTCGGTTGTGCGAGGTTGTGGGGAGAGGGCAGAGGAAGGATGCACGATTCTCACCTCTCTGCCACCAACACACCAAGGACTTGGTCCTCCTGGATGCACAAGACACATGAGCGCCTTCTTGCTGCACTACCTACATGACCCTCGGATTGTATGAATTCGAAGTAATCCTGAATACTGGGTTGCCACACTGTTAGATCCCCGGTACAAGACAAAATTTAGCGAACTAATTCCTGCCATAGAAATGGACGCACGTATACAGGAGTATCTGCAGAATGTGGTACGCAATCTTAGATCTACTTTTCCACTAAACACCAGTGCTGCACAGAGTGAATCTCAACGCTTTGTCATGGATAGGAGGAAATGGTCTTTTACTTGTCCACATCGGAGGGACCGAGGGATGGCTGCTGTGCTGAGATGGCGTTGAGTACGGTGTCCCTGCACAGTTGCACTTTTGGTCATATACCAAAATGAGTTGAAAAAGGACAGATGCTGGTGGAAAGGGGAACAGGTGTGTCGGAAAGGGGAAAAGAGTTTTGGTCCGTGGATTTGGTGGTTAAGCAACTGTAACATTTGCTGAAGAAACACCATCTGTTACAGTGGGACTGGCAGATTTGGATAAAGTGGTATATAATCTGTGACCGCTATATAACGAAAATTAATAAGAAAAGAAAGAGAAAGGTATATATCCCCATCAGCAGTCAGTGTCCACCGTGCTCCCAGTTGGAAAAGGAGAGGTTGGCAACTGGAAGGTTTGGTGGAGGATACAGAGCTGTGTGGCTATGAAACTAATAGTAGCCTGAACCGAGTTAGACGCCATTCGGATCTGGAGACTGTGAGCCCTGTTAGCGTCACAGGGTCCACATGCCCACCCAGCCCAGGAACTCCCTGTTAAAAACACAGGGGCCATTGAGTACGCTGACCGTGTGCGTAGGGGCACACCTGTGGACAGCAGGCGCATCAGCAGCAGCAGGCCTGTTAATGCCACTGGGCTGCACAAGCAGGCCTGGTAGGACAGGAGCTGGTTTTAACCGTTCTGCGTTACCAACTGTGGTGGTGGCCTGCATCGACACCCTATCCCTGCCTACCTCTGGCCTAAAGCCGCAATGGGTTCAACACATGGAGGTGTGCTCTTTCGGAGCATAATAGAAGACTGCGCACCTCCTTGTTGGCTCCAGCCCCTTTTATAACCTGGGTCCGCTCCAAACCAGGGTGAACCACAATGCACCTCCTGGAGACAAAAGTAGAGTGACACGTCATGAGTGGCATAATTAGCGTCCTATTTGGAACCGCAACTTCAATGATGACCTCATGGCTGCCATGACCCAAACACCTCACCAGTCATCGTCTGACCATCAATAATGCGGTGACAAGTCATAGGGGTGGGCCTCTGCAAGCCATTTGGGAGGAAACCTGATGCCCTGTGGTCTATATGGGACCCCCACATCAGGGCCAGGGCCAAAGAGTTCATTACCGGACCTAGTCTCTGATGCAGGAAGTGCCTGAGCATGCTCAGTAGCATGAAATACAGTCTCTGAAAAAAGACTATCAGATTTAGCATGGTGTCTAGGCACAAAACAGGACTTAGACCCGGCACGGAATGCAAGCACCTGTGCAAAGAGGCTTTTCACACTTAGTGTGGGAGCATGCGCTGTATCCCGAAAAGAAGACTTAGCGTCAGGAATAACACAGTCAGGCTGAGCATACTCACTAGGCGAAACACTGTAATTAGGCTGCAGCTGGGGTACATCGGCACACGCATGCGCAATAGCTGCCTCTCCACACTTAGACGTGGAGGGGAAATTGCTCTTGGAGATGCTGTCTATGAACAGAAGGAAAAGCTAAAGGAAGCCTGACTTTCTATCCCTCCAAATTATGAAATGCAGCAATGAATTCCATGAGTTTGCTATAACATTAGCGTAGCAAAATGTGCATGAGGGTGTCATGTAGAGGTGCTACAAATAGCTTGTCACCAGTGGGGCACTAATGGAATACAACAGCCAGTTCTATGATGCCACTAAATGGCAGTATTTTGTGCTATCATTATAGCTTATTAAAAACAGAGCAGGAGGGTGTCATGTAGAGGTGCTAGAAATAGCTTGTCACCAGTGGGGCACTAATGGAATACAACAGCCAGTTCTATGGTGCCACTAAATGGCAGTATTTTGTGCTATCATTATAGCTTATTAAAAACAGAGCAGGAGGGTGTCATGTAGAGGTGCTAGAAATAGCTTGTCACCAGTGGGGCACTAATGGAATACAACAGCCAGTTCTATGATGCCACTAAATGGCAGTATTTTGTGCTATCATTATAGCTTATTAAAAACAGAGCAGGAGGTTGTCATGCAGAGGTGCTGCACATAGATTTGCAGTAGTGTGACTAGACAAAAGTACAATAGCCACGTTTAGGATGGCACTAGGTACACTGAGTGTTTGCTAGTATAATGGCTTAGTTTAAAAAAGTTGGAGTGTGCAATGCAGGCAGACGTGCTGCAAATATCTTTACAATAGTGTGAATAGACAAAAGTCCAATAGCCACATTTAGGATGGCACTAGGTACACTGAGTGTTTGCTAGTATAATGGCTTAGTTTAAAAAAGTTGGAGTGTGCAATGCAGGCAGACGTGCTCTGCAAATGTCTTTGCACTAGTGGGACTATAGCAAAGTCCAATAGCCACGTTTAGGATGCCACTAGGTACACTGAGTGTTTGCTAGTATAATGGCTTAGTTTAAAAAAGTTGGAGTGTGCAATGCAGGCAGACGTGCTGCAAATATCTTTACAATAGTGTGAATAGACAAAAGTACAATAGCCACGTTTAGGATGGCACTAGGTACACTGAGTGTTTGGTAGTATAATGGCTTAGTTTAAAAAAGTTTGAGTGTGCAATGCAGGCAGACGTGCTGCAAATATCTTTACAATAGTGTGAATAGACAAAAGTACAATAGCCACGTTTAGGATGCCACTAGGTACACTGAGTGTTTGCTAGTATAATGGCTTAGTTTAAAAAAGTTGGAGTGTGCAATGCAGGCAGACGTGCTGCAAATATCTTTACAATAGTGTGAATAGACAAAAGTACAATAGCCACGTTTAGGATGGCACTAGGTACACTGAGTGTTTGCTAGTATAATGGCTTAGTTTAAAAAAGTTGGAGTGCGCAATGCAGGCAGACGTGCTGCAAATATCTTTACAATAGTGTGAATAGACAAAAGTCCAATAGCCACGTTTAGGATGGCACTAGGTACACTGAGTGTTCGCTAGTATAATGGCTTAGTTTAAAAAAGTTGGAGTGTGCAATGCAGGCAGACGTGCTGCAAATATCTTTACAATAGTGTGAATAGACAAAAGTCCAATAGCCACGTTTAGGATGGCACTAGGTACACTGAGTGTTTGCTAGTATAATGGCTTAGTTTAAAAAAGTTGGAGTGTGCAATGCAGGCAGACGTGCTCTGCAAATGTCTTTGCACTAGTGGGACTATAGCAAAGTCCAATAGCCACGTTTAGGATGCCACTAGGTACACTGAGTGTTTGCTAGTATAATGGCTTAGTTTAAAAAAGTTGGAGTGTGCAATGCAGGCAGACGTGCTGCAAATATCTTTACAATAGTGTGAATAGACAAAAGTACAATAGCCACGTTTAGGATGGCACTAGGTACACTGAGTGTTTGCTAGTATAATGGCTTAGTTTAAAAAAGTTGGAGTGTGCAATGCAGGCAGACGTGCTGCAAATATCTTTACAATAGTGTGAATAGACAAAAGTACAATAGCCACGTTTAGGATGGCACTAGGTACACTGAGTGTTTGCTAGTATAATGGCTTAGTTTAAAAAAGTTGGAGTGTGCAATGCAGGCAGACGTGCTCTGCAAATGTCTTTGCACTAGTGGGACTATAGCAAAGTCCTATAGCCACGTTTAGGATGGCACTAGGTACACTGAGTGTTTGCTAGTATAATGGCTTAGTTTAAAAAAGTTGGAGTGTGCAATGCAGGCAGACGTGCTGCAAATATCTTTACAATAGTGTGAATAGACAAAAGTACAATAGCCACGTTTAGGATGCCACTAGGTACACTGAGTGTTTGCTAGTATAATGGCTTAGTTTAAAAAAGTTGGAGTGTGCAATGCAGGCAGACGTGCTGCAAATATCTTTACAATAGTGTGAATAGACAAAAGTCCAATAGCCACGTTTAGGATGCCACTAGGTACACTGAGTGTTTGCTAGTATAATGGCTTAGTTTAAAAAAGTTGGAGTGTGCAATGCAGGCAGACGTGCTCTGCAAATGTCTTTGCACTAGTGGGACTATAGCAAAGTCCAATAGCCACGTTTAGGATGCCACTAGGTACACTGAGTGTTTGCTAGTATAATGGCTTAGTTATAATGAGTTGGAGTGTGCAGAGGACAGGAGGGTACAGTGGCAGGATTGTGGTGCTCTGGGTAGAGGAATGGAAGCCTGCCTTTCTATTCCCTCCTAATGGTGAAATGCAGGGAGGAAATCCCTGACCTTGGCTACACAGACGCTGTTGCTGTTTTCAGGACCTGTCACCTATGGCTCTCTGACCCTGCCGGTTTGAGCCCTTAAAAGGACTGCTAGAAAGTGCTCTCCCTAAGCTGTCTAACGCTGTGTATGCAGCGCATACAGCTGTATCGGCGATAGGACTCAGGAGGACGGAGCTGCGACAGTGATGTCTGACACCAAAGATGCAGAAGAGATAATGGCGTCCTGGAGGAAAATGTCCGGTTTTATAATGCAGGGACATGTGACATGGACATCCTATCACACATGCCGTTGCTTCTCTGGCTAAAAGTCCACTTAGCTGTGTGTGTGTCTGGGATTGGCTGACATGCTGGCCCGCCCCACTACACGCGCGCGCTTAGGGAAGGAAGACAAGGAAAAAAAAAAAAAATGGCGATCGCCATTATAGAAACAGCAGTGATCTGAAGGCGCTGTTCCCGCACACTATACACTGAAATGTCATAATAGTGTGATTCACAGAGTGACTTGCACTATTACAGCAGAAACCAAGCTAGGATTTAGCTGTTTTTTTGCTGCTAGAACCGTTCTCGAACGTTTCTAGAACTATCGAGCTTTTGCAAAAAGCTCGAGTTCTAGTTCGATCTAGAACAGGCACCAAAATCACTCGAGCCTAGAACTGGAGAACCTCGAACCACGAACCGCGCTCAACTCTACTAATGAGCTAACTTTTATTAAGTCCAAGTGTGTGATATCAGAAAGTTTCCACTGGAACTGTGTACTTCTTCTCCCTGTATGATGTTCATATCATGCGCAATCATAAGCAAGCATCAAAACTGGAATAAGAAGAATACGGCCCCACAATAGTTTTGAAAAGTTTTCTCAGTAAGATAGGTAAGGATTCACCTCTTTGTTACATGATAACACATTTCAGATAAGATCATTATATAAGCAGAGGAGACTGTCATTCTTTATGTCTCACACAGGAGTAGCCTGCTCTTTTCTCACTCCAGAGTGATTACAGGTTGTGTGAGCACAACATACATATGTGTGATACTGACACAACGAAGCTCATCTCTGAAGAGGCAGTGTGGTTGGAGATGCAATAAGTCAGAGGTAACAGTTCTATGAGAGGAGCAGAGGTAATAGAAGCGTTTTTAATGTGCTGTCACTAAACTAAGCTGTACTGCACCTCCCTCCTACTGACTTTATTTGAAAGGCATTAGCCATGTTTTCCCTTCTTGCAACATGTTTTCCCTTCTTCTACCCTTGTTTTGCACAATATTGGAGAAAAAATTAAATCTACAAAATCTAGTACTCATAACTAGAGATGAGCAATCTTGATCGGAAAAGATGGGAAAATTAGAAAATCGTACAATCCTTGGCGGAATCGGGTTGTGATCGGAAAACAAAACATTTGACTGAAAAGCTGGAAATGTTCAGTTTGGATTGGTACATGTTTGGTTTTGCAGAAACCATCCTCTCATAGCCCCATGATTGGCCAGTGAAATCAATGAATAAAAAGGCAGCTAAGGTTAAAGCATGACATAGTTTCCGAGTCTCTCCATACCTGCAACACTACTTCTGAGGTCGATAATTATCACTCATACATATTCACTGATTTCCCCGCTCACAGCGCCTCTGATTGGCTGCAGTCAAACCACGCCCCACCCTCTCTGACATTGTTATACTAGTGTAAAATAATTAAATAAAAAAACCTGATCTCAGGGGACCTCAATGAACTCTGACCTCACCTTAGAAGGTGCCCTGAGGTCAGGTTACCTGCGATCACAGGTGGAGGGCCGTGGGAACCTTCAGCTGTGACTGTAACTAGCCTGAGTGACGTGTTACCACAGGCATAGTAACCTTACATGACCACACCACTCGTTGGAAACTCTGGGTCTGGCGCTGCCCTCTGTGACCATGATACCCAATGAGAGAGGTGAGGTCATGTAAGGTTACTGATGTCAATGCTGCGCTCGCCTGCGATACTCAGTGAGACAAGTGATAACATCAGTAATCTTAATGATATCATCACTCTCACTGGGAGGGAAATGCTATCACAACTGAGATACCTGCCAAGAGCAGTGACAATGTCGGTAACCTTACAAGACTATTTTAGTCGTGAAGGACAGCACCAGATCAGGAGTTTCCCATGAACAGTGAGGCCATGTAAGATTACTGACATCAGCGCCCAGGGGAAAATCTCGAGCTGTCCCTGACCAACAGCACTCTATGGACTCTCGATCTGAGAACTTTCTCAGAATGAGACTCCTTGGAAATTGATGGGTATCGTGGGACGTTACCTGTTGGATTATTGTTGGAACTTCTAGGATTTTTTTCATTTAATAAATTGGTGAATGAGGTCATGTGGGGGAGTCTTTATTCAAATAAAGTATTTTGTATGGTGTAGCTATCTACTGCAGCGCCCCCTCGGAGATCCAGTAATTATTCTATGGTTAACATCACTGGACTACAACTTCTATAAAGGTGAGAACATTCCATTTCTAATTTTTGCATTTTGACACCTTTTTATGCAATTTAGATCCATGTTTGTTAGAATTAAATATCGTACCTCCATCCTCTTAGAGTTTATATAGAGGCGCTTATTAATATAGCAACAGTCTGACCTAGAGATCATTAACATTTATGGCGTGTTTTTCGCTTTCCTTGGTTTTGGTTCTTTCTGTTTCTATTGTTTATGTACCGCCCCAGCAGCGGTCGAACCGCTCGGATCCAGATGTTGCTACTCGTGGCTCGAGGGTTTCCGGACCTGGGGGCTAAGGGTCACACCCAAATAAAGAAGGGAGCTATTTACAGGGGAGATATATAGTTTGTGACGCCACCCATGGTGTGCGGTGATAGGGAGTACCACCGCTGCCATTGGGAGTACCCGGGGTGATGGATTGAGGCAGCTAGATTACGCTACCTTTCACGGGTAGGGAAAGGCCCCGGGACCCCGGATGGTGGTATGGAGTGCAGGGAGAGCGCAGACTTGCTGGTTGCAGGGGTTAATCAGGTACTCACTCAGCACAGAAGCAGACGCTGACTACATGGTAAACCAAGTCTCTGGATGCTGCTTCCCTCTTGGGGAGCTCATCAGGGTCCCGTCCCCTGCAGCACTACCCTGTGGTCTGTGGCCTGCCTCCGGGCACAGTAATTTTAAAGTGTCCAAGTGACCCGTCAGCTTGGAGCTTTTCGGGCCCCATTCCCTGCCAAGAGTAGCAGAGGATCTTGCTCTCAGGAGCTCACGCTTGGGATTTCAGTGGGCTGCTTTGCTTGGAAAGCCCTATTCCCCTCGTTGCGCTAGTACCCCCGATCTCTGAGCTTTGTGGGAACATATAGGCCCTGTCCTCCGCTGGTTAATTGACGGGTTGCTTGAAGCTTCTCCTCGACCTAGGGTCCATGTACCCCGACATGCCTTCGGTTCCAACCCGGCTATTGAACTTCGGCTGCTGGCTATTCTCCAAGACTAGCCAAGCACCCAGTCCCAATCTCCTGTGACTGGGTCTCCAACTCCTCCTGGTCCAGACCACCGTCTGCGACCTAGTCTGCTTTTCACCCTGGGAGCTCCAACTCCCAGCTGCCTCTGAGCTCCTCACAGCTCGAGGGCTACCAATGTTCACTTTGCTCCCCTGGAGCCGACTGCTCTTTTCGCTCCCCTGGAGCTAACTGACTGGTCACCTCCCAGCTCACTGCCTAACCCCTAGGTGGGCGGCCTTATTCCAGCTTAGCAGCCCACTGGTGTGCCTGACAGGGTGTGGTGCAAGGTGTGACTAGGATTTTTGGATGCTGGTGGAGGCAGTACTGCAAGATGTGCACCCAGATCCATGATGGGTTGAGTCCTGCACTGGGAGAGAAAGATTGTGCAGTACCCTGTGACGACCTGACTAGTCCAGGGGCTTCACATTTACCCTGTTTGTGTTCTTAAATATTGACCCTAGAGTCATTACACTCATATTGATTGGGAACATCAGGGATTTACATCACTTACCCTGCTCTATTCATTATTGCCCAATATCTAGCATCAGGGTATTGGTATTGGCTCCTTCCGAATTGAGAGGGCCTTCTACATATAATTGTTGTGTATGTCTTTGTCTGTTCCCCCTAATTCTTTTTTATCATTAAAAGTGATACTTTAATTATTACCTAGCTATTATTGTTCTGGACTTTTGAAGTTGCTACATTTTTTTTTACTGTAATAGCACTTTGCACCATTCTGATGACTGCAACCAAGCATCTGCATAGAGAATAAAACTAAATTTTCTCACTGAAGCCACACTTCTAGTAAGCCATCAAGTATGATTTACAATAAATGGCATGTATCTGTCGATTACCACAGTATATCTGCAGGTAAATAGTGTTTATGGAGGTGACAGGTTTCCTTTAAGAACTGTAAAAGTTAAAACTGAGTACTTGCTTTTAAAAATATTGTGCAGCTATTGTAATGGGGATAATAAATGGAATAAAAATAGCTGTATTATACACAATAAGCACGGATGGACCAAACAGCTGAAACAGCAGTTGAATGTGATTTTCTATATGAAATAGAGGTCTGCTGCTGCCAACAATGTTGGACTTTGTCCCTTAATAAAGACTTGCTATTGTAAATTAAAAAAAGGGAAAAAGTAATATCTGACTGCATTGTTTGCAGTGCTATTACGGTAGAGAGGGAAGCTGTTAAAAATGTCTGTTATATTAGCAATGGTAGTAAATACAGTTTAAAGTAAGGATCAAGACAACAAAGTCATCAAAGGTCTCAAAACAAACTTACCTGCTCAATAATAAACTATACGCTGGAAGCATCTGTTAGTGTAGGTATGTGAATTAAAAATCATAAAGCTTTATCCAGAAAGTGTGGAAATGCTGTTTACTCATATTTACAGAATATCATGAAAGTGAGTATACCCCTCACATTTTTGTAAATATTTTATATCTTTTTGTGTGATAACACTGAAGATATATGACACTTTGATACAATGTAAACTAGTCAGTGTACAGCTTGTATAACAGTGTAAATTTGGTGTGACCTCTAAACAACTCAACACACAGCCATTAATGTCAAATCTGCTGGCACTCCTAAGTGAAAATGGCCAAATTGTGCCCACATTATCAATATTTTGCGTGGTCACAATTAGTTTCAAGAACTCTATTAACTCTCTTGGGCACAGCGTTCATCAGGGCTTCACAGGAGCTACTGGAATCCTCTTCCACTCCTCAATGATGACATTATGAAGCTGGTGGATGTTAGAGACCGTGCACTCCTTCGCCTTCTGTTTGAGGATGACGCACATATGTTCAATAGGGTTTAGGTCTGGAGACATGTTTAGCCAGTTAAGCACCTTTATCTTCAGATACTTTAGCAAGGCAGTGGTTGTATTGGAGGTGTGTTTGGGGTCGTTCTCATGATGGAATACTGCCAGTTTCCAAAGGGAGGGGATCATGCTCGCCTTTAGTATGTCACAATGCATTTTGGTAATGAATTGTAGCTCCCTAAAGCCAGAAGCACTCATGCAGCCCCAAACCATGACATCCCAACCATCATGCTTGTCTTTGTACTCCGCACCTAGTTTCCTCCACACATGCTTGACACATGTTTGACACCATCTGAATCAATAAGTTTGTCTTAGTCTCATCAGACCTTGGGACATGGTTCCATTATTCCATGTGCTTAGTCTGCTTGTCTTTAAAAAATTGTTTGCAAACATTCTCGTGCATAATCTTTAGAAGAAGATTTCTTCTAGAACAACAGCCATGAAGACCTTTTTGATGCAGTGTACAGCACAGGGTTTGAGTATTGACTGGCTGACCCCATACCCCTTTATCCTCTGCAGCAATGCAGGCAGCACTAATACATTTATTTTGAAAAACAACTCTCCTTCTGTTGACCATGATGAGGCCTGTTCTGAGTTGAACTTATCTTGTTAAACCACAATATAGTCTTGACTACCATGATGCAGCTCAGTTTCAGGGATTGGCAATTATCTTAAAGGAGTTGTCCGACATACACTCCAAAAAATGTTTTAAGCTAATCAGTGCAGTATTGTCACCCCTACAATATTTTTTTTTTTTTTTCTAACTTTTGTTCCTCTTGAATTATCCCTTTTTCTCTGCAGCTTCTTTGTTTACATGCAGCTCAAGCAAACTTGACTTGTTGCTATCCTTGGTTTCCAAACCTCAGTAAGAGCTGGCACCGCCCGACCTCAGTGTCTAGCCCCGTCCTCTGCCCATCCATTGGCTGTCAGTATTCTGTTCCACATAGACCTCTAGGACAGCACAATATGGCCACATATAATGTAGTAATGTGCCCCATCCTTGTGCTCATTGTATAGTAATGCCCCCAACCTGTATTGTGCCCCATATTTGTGCCCATGCAATAGTACTGTTCCCCATCCTTGTGTCCATGCCATAGTACTGTGCCCCATCATTGTGCCCATCCTGCAGTACTGTGCCTCATCCTTGTGCCCATGCTATAGTACTGTGACCCATCCTTGTGCATATGCTATAGTACTATGCCCCATCCTTGTGCCCATCCTGCAGTACTGTGTGCCATCCTTATGCACATTCTATAGTACTGTGCCCCATCCTTGTGCAGATGCTATAGTACTGTGCCCCATCCTTGTGTTCATGCAATACTACTGTGCCCCATCCTTGTGCCCATCCTGCAGTACTGTGCCCCATCCTTGTGCACATGCTATAGTACTATGCCCCATCCTTGTGCCCATTCTGCAGTACTCTGCCCCATCCTTGTGCACATGCTATAGTACTGTGCCCCATCCTTGTGCACATGCTATAGTACTGTGCCCCATCCTTGTGCCCATGCTATAGTACTGTGCGCCATCCTTGTGCCCATCCTGCAGTACTGTGCCTCATCCTTGTGCCCATGCTATAGTACTGTGCTTCATCCTTGTGCCCATCCTATAGTACTGTACCCCATCCTTGTGCACATGCTATAGTTCTGTGCCCCATCCTTGTGCCCATTCTATAGTACTGTGCCCCATCCTTCTGCCCATCCTGCTCATCCTATAGTAATGGTCCCTTTCCTGCTTTTCATCCATCATGCAGTAGTGTCCCCTATTCTGCCATACTTTACACATACAAAAAAAACAAAGACAAATCCTTCTCACCTGTCCTGGTTCCCTCGGTGTCCTGTTTCTGACAGCACTTTATATAAGAAGACAGATTCCCGGGCACTGTGCACAATGAGTTCTCTATGCAGCTTCTCCAGTGATCGGCTGCTGCCTCTGATTGCTTGGTGGCTAATCATTGCATTAACTGTATACAGAGCTCCCATCTGAGCAGCACCAGAGAATTGGTCCTCTGATATAAAGCGCTGTCAACTGCAACCCCCTTGATGAACGCTGTCGGTGCAGGGGCCGCAGCTGACAGAGGACAGATTCTCGGGCACTGCTCAGATGCGAGCTCTGTATGCAGCTCACTAGCTTCCTCAGATGCATCAGCTGCTTCCTCTGATATGTGGGAGGGTGCGGGGAAGGGGGAGCTGGGACTCCATGGCAGTGGCTGTTTTGCATGTCAACATGGTCCTGCCTCTGTTGACAAGAAATCACAGGAAGCAGCAAAATCATGGCAGGAGCGGTCACATGACCGCTTTGAGCCGGGGGAGAGGGGCTGACAACAGTGCAGGTAGGTAGTCACTATCTACTTACCTGCCCCAATGTAGCCCCATAGTGAAATTACAAACAAAAAAGGCAAAATAAGCCGGATAATCCCTTTAAAGCTTAGGTCATCAAGATGTTGAGCAACAATTCTTTTTTTCAGATCTTCAGGGAATTATTTGCCATGAGCTGCAATGTTGAACCTTTACTGACCAGTAGAGTTGCGCGCGGTTCGCGGTTCGAGGTTCTCCAGTTCGCGGCTTGAGTGATTTTGGGGGCTGTTCTAGATCAAACTAGAACTCGAGCTTTTTGCTAAAGCTCGATAGTTCTAGATACGTTCGAGAACGGTTCTAGCAGCAAAAAGACAAGCTAATTACTAGCTGGCTTTCCGCTGTAATAGTGTAAGTCACTCTGTGACTCACACTATTATGAAATTTCAGTGTATAGTGTGCGGGAAAAGCGCATTCAGATCACTGCTGTATGGATAATGGCGATCGCCATTTTTTTTTTTTTTCTTGTCTTCCTTCCCTAAGCGCGCGCGTGTAGTGCGGCGGGCAAGCATGTCAGCCAATCCCAGACACACACAGCTAAGTGGACTTTTAGCCAGAGAAGCAACGGCATGTGTGATATGATGTCCATGTCACATGTCCCTGCATTATAAAAATTAGTATCTGCCCATCCGGACGCCATTATCTCTTCTGCGTCTGGGTGTCAGTCACCGCTGGCGCAGCTCCTGTCTCCGATACTGCTGTGTACACTCTATACACAGCGCTATACAGAATAGGGATAGAAGTTTCTTTCAGCCCTTCTAAGGGCTAATACCGGCAGGGTCAGAGCCATAGGTGACAGTCAGGGCAGTGAAAACAGATTTTAACAGCTACACAAGATGACAGCGTCTATGTAGCTAAGATCAGGGATTTCCTCGCTGCATTTCCCAATTAGGAGGGATAGAAAGGGAGGCTTCCATTCCTCTACGCAGACACACAACCCTGCCACTGTACCCTCCTGCCCTTTGCACACTCCAACTCATTGTTACTAAGACATTATACTAGCAAACACTGAGTGAACTTAGTGGCATCCTAAACGTGGCTGTTGGACTTCTGTATTGTCCCACTAGTGCAAAGATATTTGCAGCACGTCTGCCTGCATTGCACACTCAAACTCATTCTTACTAAGCCTTTATACTAGCAAACACTAAGTGAACTTAGTGGCATCCTAAACGTGGCTGTTGGACTTCTGTATTGTCACACTAGTGCAAAGATATTTGCAGCACAACTGCCTGCATTGCACACTCAAACTCATTGTTACTAAGCCATTATACTAGAAAACACTGAGTGAACTTAGTGGCATCCTAAACGTGGCTGTTGGACTTCTGTATTGTCACACTAGTGCAAAGATTAGTGATGAGCGAGCATGCTTGTAACTACTCGGTACTCGCACGAGTATCGCTGTACTCGGGCTGCTCGGCGGGGACCGAGTAATCTCGCGATACTCGTGCTGTACTCGTGGTCTTCATTTCTGCATGTTGGCGCTCTTTTGAGAGCCAGCCCTCATGCAGGGATTGGCTGACAGACCACTGCAATGCCACAGCCCTGTTAGTTGTGGAATTGCAGTGAGTGGCCGGCCTGCACAGCGTGACCGAGCCTTTATATCGGCCGGCGCGCTGTGCTCTGCTCACAACTATCCAGACAGTCAGTGCAGGGAGAGTGTCGCTGATTCAGGGAAAGCTTTGCGGCCCTTTATAGTTAGTTCCGAAGCAGGGCTGCAAACAGTGTGACCAGAAGTCCTTCTCAGGACTATTCTAGTTGTATACAGGCAGGCAGGGTATAGCCAGGTCGGAGTACAGTAGCAGAGTCCTTCTCAGGACTATTGTTGCTATATACAGGCAGGGTATAGCCAGGTCGGAATACAGGCTAGTGACCAGAAGAGTCCTTGTCAGGACTATTGTAGCAGTATACAGGCAGGCAGGCAGGGTAGTGGTGACCGTATACCAGCCTTCATCATATCTGGGGCTGGTGTACACAGTGTAAAACAGTCCAGATAGTGTCAGACTTCTCAGTAATTGTCGCTCCTAAAAACCAGTTAGGTTCTTATTGCGTCCGTGCTTGCATTTAAAAACAGCACGTGTGTGGCAGTCGGTGGCAGGGTACAGGTGCGCGTTTTGCACAAACTATTATATAACGCACAAGTCTAGTGTATAATACACGTCAGTCAGCAGTGTCTGATAGTGTCAGACTTCTCAGTAATTGTCGCTCCTAAAAACCAGTTAGGTTCTTATTGCGTCCGTGCTTGCATTTAAAAACAGCACGTGTGTGGCAGTCAGTGGCAGCGTACAGGTGCGCGTTTTGCACAAACTATTATATAACGCACAAGTCTAGTGTATAATACACGTCAGTCAGCAGTGTCTGATAGTGTCAGACTTCTCAGTAATTGTCGCTCCTAAAAACCAGTTAGGTTCTTATTGCGTCCGTGCTTGCATTTAAAAACAGCACGTGTGTGGCAGTCGGTGGCAGCGTACAGGTGCGCGTTTTGCACAAACTATTATATAACGCACAAGTCTAGTGTATAATACACGTCAGTCAGCAGTGTCTGATAGTGTCAGACTTCTCAGTAATTGTCGCTCCTAAAAACCAGTTAGGTTCTTATTGCGTCCGTGCTTGCATTTAAAAACAGCACGTGTGTGGCAGTCGGTGGCAGGGTACAGGTGCGCGTTTTGCACAAACTATTATATAACGCACAAGTCTAGTGTATAATAATACACGTCAGTCAGCAGTGTCTGATAGTGTCAGACTTCTCAGTAATTGTCGCTCCTAAAAACCAGTTAGGTTCTTATTGCGTCCGTGCTTGCATTTAAAAACAGCACGTTTGTGGCAGTCAGTGGCAGCGTACAGGTGCGCGTTTTGCACAAACTATTATATAATGCACAAGTCTAGTGTATAATACACGTCAGTCAGCAGTGTCTGATAGTGTCAGACTTCTCAGTAATTGTCGCTCCTAAAAACCAGTTAGGTTCTTATTGCGTCCGTGCTTGCATTTAAAAACAGCACGTGTGTGTCTGTCGGTGGCAGCGTACAGGTGCGCGTTTTGCACAAACTATTATATAACGCACAAGTCTAGTGTATAATACACGTCAGTCAGCAGTGTCTGATAGTGTCAGACTTCTCAGTAATTGTCGCTCCTAAAAACCAGTTAGGTTCTTATTGCGTCCGTGCTTGCATTTAAAAACAGCACGTGTGTGGCAGTCGGTGGCAGCGTACAGGTGCGCGTTTTGCACAAACTATTATATAACGCACAAGTCTAGTGTATAATACACGTCAGTCAGCAGTGTCTGATAGTGTCAGACTTCTCAGTAATTGTCGCTCCTAAAAACCAGTTAGGTTCTTATTGCGTCCGTGCTTGCATTTAAAAACAGCATGTGTGTGGCAGTCGGTGGCAGCGTCAGGCTCCATATTGTCCCTGGATAGAGACGTGCATGATGGCCTGTAAACATGAAGTGCCCATTGTAAGGAAGTGGGTCTATTGTAGTATAGCCCTTAGGCAGGGCAGCCAAAAATTGGGAGGCTCCACGTTGTCCCTGGATAGAGACGTGCATGAGGGCCTGTAAACCTGAAGTGCCCATTGTAAGGAAGTGGGTGTATTATAGTATAGCCCTTAGGCAGGGCAGCCAAAAATTGGGAGGCTCCACATTGTCCCTGGATAGAGACGTGCATGAGGGCCTGTAAACCTGAAGTGCCCATTGGAAGGAAGTGGGTCTATTGTAGTATAGCCCTTAGGCAGGGCAGCCAAAAATTGGGAGGCTCCACGTTGTCCCTGGGTAGAGACGAGCATGAGGGCCTCAAAACATTGTTCCCATTGCAAAGGAGCGGGTCTCCTGTCGTTGTAATGTCCATTCTGCAAAGAATGGGCGAAAAAATTTACCACTGAGGGTATACCTGAAACAAAGGCCTAAGTATTGCAATTTGTAACGGTCATCATCATGGTGGCGCATGAGGAGAAGGAGGAGCAGTCCAGCGATTATCCAAAGTCCAGAAGTGTGTACCCATGGGTGAGTGGAGGTACATGGCAAACTTTAAATTCCGCTCTCATTTGCTGGTGGTGTGGTGAAGTCTGGCCCAATCCAACCCTTGTTCATCTTGATCAGAGTCAGCCTGTCAGCATTTTCAGTTGACAGGCGGGTGCGTTTATCTGTAATGATTCCACCTGCGGCACTAAAAACACGCTCTGACAAAACGCTAGCAGCAGGGCAGGCCAGGACTTCCAAGGCGTAGAGAGCCAATTCATGCCACATTTCCAGCTTGGATACCCAATAATTGTAAGGCACAGAGGAATGTCGGAGTACAGTTGTTCGATCTGCAAGGTACTCCTTCAGCATCTGTGCAAACTTAGGATTTCTTGTGGCACTACCCCGCACCTCAGGGGCTGTGGTACGTGAGGGGCTGAGAAAACTGTCCCACATCTTAAAGACTGTTCCGCTACCTCTGGCGGATTGGACTTGTGCCTCTCTCGGCTGTACGCCTCGGTTGTCCACTGATTCATGACCTATGCCGCTAGCGTTTTGTGAGGGGAATGCTTTGCCTACTTCCGTGACTATGGCCTTCTGGAACTGCTGCATTTTGCCTGACCTCTCCGCCTCGGGAATAAGAGACATAAAGTTCTCCTTTTAGCGTGGGTCTAACAGTGTTACCAACCAGTAATGATTGTCGGCCAAGATGTTCTTAACACGAGGGTCACGAGACAGGCAGCTTACCATAAAGTCAGCCATGTGTGCCAGACTCTTAACAGCCATCACTTCAGTATCCTGACCAACACAATGACTGAACATGCTGTCCTCCTCCTCCTCCTCCTCATCATCAACCCTGTCCTCTGGCCAGCCACGCTGAACCGAGGATATGACTGCATGTCATATCCTCAATTTGGCCAGAGAGTTGCTCCATGTCTTCATCCTCCTCCTCGTCATAGTCCTCCACTGCACGTTGTGATGAGACGAGGCTGGGCTGTGTGTTATCATCACCCACACCCACTACTGTTTCTTGCTCAAACTCATCTCGCTCCGCCTGCAATGCATCATGGTTGTTTTTTGAGCAGAGACCATTTTAGAAGGCAGAGAAGCGGTATGGTGACGCTAATAATGTCGTCATCGCCGCTCACCATCTTGGTGGAGTCCTCAAAGTTTTGGCGGATGGTGCATAGGTCGGACATCCATCTCCACTCCTCAGGTGTTATGTGTGGAGTTTGACCCATTTCCCGACGGCTTAGGTGATGCAGGTACTCAACAACTGCCCTCTTCTGCTCACATATCCTGACCAACTTGTGCAGAATTGAATTCCAACGCGTGGGGACCTCACACACCAGTCTGTGTGCCGGAAGATGCAAACGGCGTCTTAAGCCGGCAAGGCCGGCTGAAGCAGTAGGTGACTTTCAAAAATGTTCAGACAGGCGGCGAACTTTTACCAGCAGATCAGACAGCTCTGAGTATGACTTTAGAAACCGCTGAACCACGAGGTTGAGCACATGGGCCACACATGGAACATGTGTCAGCTGGCCTCGCCTCAAAGCCGCCACCAGGTTCCGGCCATTGTCACACACGACCTTTCCTGGCTTTAGGTTCAGAGTTGTGAGCCAGTGATCTGCCTGCTGTTTCAGAGCTGTCCACACCTCTTCTGCATTGTGGGGTTTGTCACCTATGCAGATTAGCTTCAGCACTGCCTGTTGCCGCTTCGCCGAGGCAGTGCTGCAGTGCTTCTGTGTCGCCCTGGACAAGCCAGGGGCCACAGAGCACAACACTTAAACACCCCACACTCCCTGCAGGCATCTCATAGTCAAAACACAAAATCCTTGTTGCCTTCCCCAGGGGCTGTTGTCCACACCAGGGTGTGGAGCCAGGCGGTTGGTCTCCACCCACCGAGGAGGAGGGAAAACACAGGCAGTGAGAGTTAAGCTAAGGAAGTGGAAGGAGGAAAGTAGTAGAGAGGAGAAAAGTGACAGCAAAGAGCCTGAAGTTGGTCCGGGTGTGTGGCCCGGACAGGACAGCAAGGTTGGCAGGATGTGGTGACCGTCTGCAGTGGAGGCCGATTGGAGTCTGCCGTAAGGACCGTGGACGGGTGGTGACCCGGCCGTACCGGACCAGTATACAAAGAGAAGCCAGCACCATTGGCAGAGGACTTTCGGATCCCGGCAAGGCTTGGTGTCGCCGTGAATTTGCCAAATCCGTTAGTGAAGGGAACCTCAGGGTTTCCAAACAGCCAAGTCCAGATAGAAGGCAACCGTACAACCGTGAAGGGGAGACACAGCCACCGCCAAGGGCAACCGTCTCCCAGGGCCAGCGCCTGTGGGCAAAAGGGGCTCCTCCGGCCCATATCCAGGTCGGGGAGCGGGTTACCGTTGGGAAACCATCACTACCAACACTTAACTTAGGTGCAGGGAGAGACAGTCATCACTAACCTGCAGGGAGGAACAACCGCAGCCGTCCGAGTGACCCGTCCATCCAGCCACTTGTTTAACCGTGAACTGTGTCATCATCATTGGGCTGAGTGAGTACCTCCGTGCCGTGCGGCACAGCGCTGCCCCTGCGACCCTGCACCTCATCAGGCCCCGCAACCCGCCTGTCATCCATGTCTATCCCATCACCAGGCCCCGGGACAACCAACCCCCCTACCCACGGAGGGGAGAAATAACAACAAAGCTGCTCCCTGTCACAGGCTCCCGGGATCCCCGTCCAGAGCAGCGGTGGTGTCCACACAATCACCACAACCGTGGGTGGCGTCACGGATAATATCCCCAAAACCCAAACCACCCCTTTTCACTCACGGACGAGTAGCGCCGCTCGAGTCCCCGGGATCCGGCCATCGCTCGAGCCAACGAGCAGCAGCAGCCGTAGAGCAGCGTCAGCCGGACCCGAGCAGTGGGAGAGCGCACCGTCCCCTCCTCCGCCCGCGACACTTCCAGCTTGGGACTGGTGTGGAGGGTAAAGTGGATCAGGATGCGCAGGAGGAGGAGGAGGCTGAGGAGCATGACATTCCGGAGCTGTAGAGTGTGTGTGAAACCCTGACTGAGGTAGGGCCTGCAAAACTTAGTGTGTGAAGGACGTGTTCCGTCCCTCGCTCAGACTGGGTCCCAGCTTGCACAATATTAACCCAGTGTGACGTCAACGAGATGTAGCGGCCTTGCCCACATGCACTTGTCCACGTGTCTGTGGTTATGTGGACTTTGGCTGAAACAGCGTTGTTCAGGGCACGTGTGATGTTTTGTGACACGTGGTTATGCAATGCGGGGACGGCACACCGGGAGAAATAGTGGCGGCTGTGGACCGAGTAACGTGGGACAGCTGCCACCATCAGGTCGCGGAATGCTTCTGTCTCAACCAGCCTAAAAGGCAACATTTCCAGCGCAAGCAGTCGCGAAATGTTAGCATTTAGAACTGTGGCATGTGGGGTGTTGGCAGTGTATTTGCGCCTGCGTTCAAAGGTTTGCTGAATGGATAACTGAACGTTGCGCTGGGACAAGGACGTGCTTGATGATGGTGTTATTTCTGCGTGGGCAACTGCAGGTGCAGGAGTGGAGGAGGCTTGTTCGCAGGCAGCATGGACAGGGGATTGGCTCGCATGCACAACCAGCGAAGACGTAGCAGTGACATCAGCAAGCACTGCTCCTGGACTCTGTTGTACTTCCCACAAAGTCGGGTGCTTGGCTGACATGTGCCTGATCATGCTGGTGGTGGTCAGGCTGCTAGTTTTGGTACCCCTGCTGATGCTGGCATGGCAGGTGTTGCAAATGGCCTTTTTAGAATCATCTGGAGCCAACTTAAAAAACTGCCAGTGTCAGAGTTCCGGGTTTTCCAGTTTTCTTTTGAAAGAGCTTGCCCTTTGTTAACATGGAGTTTTCTGTTCTGTTGCCCTACTTCCTGTCCATCTGTTTAAAAGCCGCCCCTAAAGCTTAGTCCAGTGCCTGAGTATACTGCTTCCTGTGTGCTCCTGCCCTGCTGCTTTTGGTTCCTGATTGTTATTCGGATCCTCTTGGAAAACAACCGACACCGACTCTGGACTTCATCTGGTATCATCTAGCTGTGCCCGGACTCCGTTTGCCGTCTTTGGTCGGCACTTCTGCCCGGTTCCTTCCGTTTAATACCACTCTGGACTCACATCACGTACGGACATTTTTGGACTTACCTATTGCCCTTTTGTGTCCCGGCTGCTGCGCATTTAGGGCTTCTGGGGTGATTGCCAGACAGTCCCTGTATAGGGGTTCGCTCTTGGTGGTCTCCCTGGGGGAGTCCGGTGCGCGGTCCCGGAAATTCCCTTTCGCTCCGTCCCTGGAAGGTATTTCCTGTATTTATGTTCTACTGTGTTTTTGTTCCGTTTATGTACATATTTGCTGGTTGCATATTATAAACGTCTTGCACCAAGAACTCGTCTCTGGTTGTCATTGCCCTAACGCAATCGAAATCCTCAATACATACAATAGTATTACAGCCAGACTCGGGAAGACCTAACATTTGTACAGGCACCTTGTGTCGTGTTGTTCCGGGGAACAGTTGCCTGACGTCTGCCTGGGGCCACCACTCTGCTTCTTACTGCCTGTTGTGATGCTACGCCTCCCTCCCCCTGTGCACTGCTGTCCTCGCTCTGCATATCCTCCTGCCAGGTTGGGTCAGTTACTGGATCATCCACCACGTCGTCTTCCTCTTCCGCACCCTGCTCCTCCTCCTGACTTCCTGACAATTGTGTCTCATCATCGTCCACCCCTTGTTGAGACACGTTGCCAACTTCGTGAGAACGTGGCTGCTCAAATATTTGGGCATCTGTACATACAATCTCGTCATGGCCCACTTCAACAGGAGCTGGCGAGAGGCCAGAATTTGTGAATGGAAACGTGAACGAACAGCTCTTCCGAGTGTCCAAGTGTGGGATCAGTAATGTCCGTGGACGTGTACTCGGCCTGGTGGTAGGAAGGAGGATCAGGTTCTGAAATGTGCGGTGCAGTATCACGGCTACTGACACTTGACCGTGTGGAAGACAGAGTGTTTGTGGTGGTGCCAATCTGACTGGAAGCATTATCCGCTATCCAACTAAAAACCTGTTGACACTGGTCTTGGTTCAAGAGCGGTGTACTGCTGCGGTCCCCAAGAATTTGGGACAGGACGTGCGAGCGACTAGATGTGGCCCTTTGTTGTGGCGAAATTAGAGCTTGCACACAACCTCGGTCTCTGCCTGCACCACCATCACGTCCACTTCCTTGTTCGTTGACAACGCCCTTGCGCATTTTGCAATGCTGTGTTGATGTGTATTCACTAGACTTGTGCGTTATATCCAAGTTTTTGCAAAACTCACACAAATGCAGCGGAAAGCTGCCACCAACAGGCACACACGTGCGGTTTTTAAATGCAAGCACGGAAGCACTAAGAACCTAACAGGTCTCTATCCAGGGACAACGTGGAGCCTCCCAATTTTGGGCTGCCCTGCCTAAGGGCTATACTACAATAGACCCACTTCCTTACAATGGGCACTTCAGGTTTACAGGCCATCATGCACGTCTCTATCCAGGGACAATGTGGAGCCTCCCAATTTTTGGCTGCCCTGCCTAAGGGCTATACTATAATACACCCACTTCCTTACAATGGGCACTTCAGGTTTACAGGCCCTCATGCACGTCTCTATCCAGGGACAACGTGGAGCCTCCCAATTTTGGGATGCCCTGCCTAAGGGCTATACTACAATAGACCCACTTCCTTACAATGGGCACTTCAGGTTTACAGGCCATCATGCACGTCTCTATCCAGGGACAATGTGGAGCCTCCCAATTTTTGGCTGCCCTGCCTAAGGGCTATACTATAATACACCCACTTCCTTACAATGGGCACTTCAGGTTTACAGGCCCTCATGCACGTCTCTATCCAGGGACAACGTGGAGCCTCCCAATTTTGGGCTGCCCTGCCTAAGGGCTATACTACAATAGACCCACTTCCTTACAATGGGCACTTCAGGTTTACAGGCCATCATGCACGTCTCTATCCAGGGACAATGTGGAGCCTCCCAATTTTTGGCTGCCCTGCCTAAGGGCTATACTATAATACACCCACTTCCTTACAATGGGCACTTCAGGTTTACAGGCCCTCATGCACGTCTCTATCCAGGGACAACGTGGAGCCTCCCAATTTTGGGCTGCCCTGCCTAAGGGCTATACTACAATAGACCCACTTCCTTACAATGGGCACTTCAGGTTTACAGGCCATCATGCACGTTTCTATCCAAGGACAATGTGGAGCCTCCCAATTTTTGGCTGCCCTGCTCAAGGGCTATACTATAATACACCCACTTCCTTACAATGGGCACTTCAGGTTTACAGGCCCTCATGCACGTCTCTATCCAGGGACAACGTGGAGCCTCCCAATTTTGGGCTGCCCTGCCTAAGGGCTATACTACAATAGACCCACTTCCTTACAATGGGCACTTCAGGTTTACAGGCCATCATGCACGTCTCTATCCAGGGACAATGTGGAGCCTCCCAATTTTTGGCTGCCCTGCCTAAGGGCTATACTATAATACACCCACTTCCTTACAATGGGCACTTCAGGTTTACAGGCCCTCATGCACGTCTCTATCCAGGGACAACGTGGAGCCTCCCAATTTTGGGCTGCCCTGCCTAAGGGCTATACTACAATAGACCCACTTCCTTACAATGGGCACTTCAGGTTTACAGGCCATCATGCACGTCTCTATCCAGGGACAATGTGGAGCCTCCCAATTTTTGGCTGCCCTGCCTAAGGGCTATACTATAATACACCCACTTCCTGACAATGGAAACTTAATGTTTTGAGGCCCTCATGCACGTCTGTATGCAGGGGCATTGGTGAACCTCACAATTTTGGACTGCCCTGGCAAAGGAAAATACTACAAAGACTCACTTCCTCAAAATGGGCACATTAGACTCAAGAGGCCTTCATGTACGTCTCTTCTCAGGGACATCGGAGTGCCACACAATGTTTTCACGTAAAATCTTTCATGTATTAATCTCAAAAAGTAACATACACCAGCTCTATCTCACTATTCGGTATGTGCCCTTATCATTTCCGCCATGAAAAATCATTTTGGGGTCATTTTGGAAGGTTTTCTGGTGAGTCCGTAAAAATGGCGTAAAACGCGGACAAAATTGTTCACAGCTGTGACTTTTCAGTGATAAATGCTTCAAGGGGTCTTCCCCATGCTGTTGCCATGTCATTTGAGCACTCTTCTGAGACTTTTGTGACATTTTTAGGGTTTCTCCATGCTGCCGGGGGGTCATTTCACAAAAATCCTCGGGTCTCCCATAGGATAACATTGGGCTCGTTGCTCGGGCCGAGTACACGAGTATCTTGGGAGGCTCGGCCCGAGCTTCGAGCACCCGAGCTTTTTAGTACTCGCTCATCACTAGCAAAGATATTTGCAGCACGTCTACCTGCATTGCACACTCAAACTCATCCTTACTAAGCCATTATACTAGCAAACACTGAGTGAACTTAGTGGCATCCTAAATGTGGCTGTTGGACTTCTGTATTGTCCCACTAGTGCAAAGATATTTGCAGCACGTCTGCCTGCATTGCACACTAAAACTCATTCTTACTACGCCATTATACTAGCAAATACTGAGTGAACTTAGTATAATCCTAAACGAGGCTGTTGGACTTCTGTATTGTCACACTAGTGCAAAGATATTTGCAGCACGTCTGCCTGCATTGCACACTCAAACTCATTGTTACTAAGCCATTATACTAGCAAACACTGAGTGAACTTAGTGGCATCCTTAACGTGGCTGTTGGACTTCTGAATTGTCACATTAGTGCAAAGATATTTGCAGCACGTCTGCCTGCATTGCACACTCAAACTCATTCTTACTAAGCCATTATACTAGCAAACACTGAGCGAACTTAGTGGCATACTAAACGTGACTGTTGGACTTCTATATTGTCACAATAGTGCAAAGATATTTGCAGCACGTCTGCCTGCAGTGCACACTCAAACTCATTCTTACTAAGCCATTATACTAGCAAACACTGAGTGAACTTAGTGGCATCCTAAACGAGGCTGTTGGACTTCTGTATTGTCACACTAGTGCAAAGATATTTGCAGCACGTCTGCCTGCATTGCACACTCAAACTCATTGTTACTAAGCCATTATACTAGCAAACACTGAGTGAACTTAGTGGCATCCTTAACGTGGCTGTTGGACTTCTGAATTGTCACATTAGTGCAAAGATATTTGCAGCACGTCTGCCTGCATTGCACACTCAAACTCATTCTTACTAAGCCATTATACTAGCAAACACTGAGCGAACTTAGTGGCATACTAAACGTGGCTGTTGGACTTCTGTATTGTCACAATAGTGCAAAGATATTTGCAGCACGTCTGCCTGCAGTGCACACTCAAACTCATTCTTACTAAGCCATTATACTAGCAAACACTGAGTGAACTTAGTGGCATCCTAAACGTGGCTATTGGACTTCTGTATTGTCACACTAGTGCAAAGATATTTGCAGCACGTCTGCCTGCATTGCACACTCAAACTCATTGTTACTAAGCCATTATACTAGCAAACACTGAATGAACTTAGTGGCATCCTAAACGTGGCTGTTGGACCTCTGTATTGTCACACTATTGCAAAGATATTTGCAGCACGTCTGCCTGCATTGCACACTCAAACTCATTCTTATCAAGCCATTATACTAGCAAACACTGAGTGAACTTAGTGGCATCCTAAACGTGGCTGTTGGACTTCTGTATTGTCCCACTAGTGCAAAGATATTTGCAGCACGTCTGCCTGCATTGCACACTCAAACTCATTCTTACTAAGCTATTATACTAGCAATTTATGCTGCCAGTTTAATGGCTGAAGTTGCATTGTCAGGGATAGTTATTGTTGTTTGTTAATAAAGCTAGACCACCGTTGAAATCTACACCACCTCTCAATTTTTACTACCACATTTTAAGTGCACAATCTTGTCGCAATTAAAATGAGTGGCAAAATGACAGATGCTGGTGGAAAGGGGAAGAGGCGTGTTGGAAAAGGAAAAAAAGGGTTTGTCCGTGGGGAAGGTGGCAAAGCTCCATTAACATCTGCTGAAGATAGACCATCTTCCAGCAAAAGTAAGATGTCTACTACTTACCATGGACAATCCGATGTGCTCCCTTTTTTACGGATACGAACAACTGGAACAAAGGTAGATGATGGCCAAAAAAGGAAAATGCTTGAATGGATCTCAAGTGGTCCAACAAGTGCCCTCTCCGCCACCTCAACTAACGCATCCAAAAAACACCAGTCCTCTGAGTTGTCATCCCAATCAAATTTGCTTTATCCCAGCTCTGAAGTCTCCATCCACCCTGCACAGTATGGTGGAACTGAGATGGCTGAGTCTGCAGAGCTGTTCAGTCACACTATAGCCTGGGAATCAGAGGTCTGCTCCCAAGCTACAGTGAGTACAGACCAGGAAATGGTCTGCAGTGATGCCCAGAACCTTTGTGACTCTGATTCAGGCCGTGAGGACCAAGTTTCTGAGCATAATGTTGACCCTTTTTCACAAACTGTAACACCTGTTGTTATAGACAATGAGGAACATACTGATGACGATGATACGCAGATACCAGATTGGGATGACAACTTAAATATTCGGTCAGGGCAAGAAGAGGCTCGGTCTGAGGGTGAGGGGAGTGCAAACACAACAATTGATGAGGAAGTTCTAGATCCCACCTACTGTCAACCCACAGTCAGGCCCTCGAGGAGGTCAACAGAGGCGGTGGAGGAGGATGCAACCGACGACGAAGTTACCTTGCGCCTTCCTGGACAGAGTCGGAGCACTGGTAGCACGTCTACAAATGCATCCTCAGCCACCACTCTGCCTCTTAGCACTAGTCAGGGTGGATCAGCAGGTCACATGCCCTCTAAGCCTTGCCTAGCCTGGTCCTTTTTTGACATAGCAAAAGATCACCCAAATTATGTGATCTGTAAAATTTGTCGTGATTCTGTTAGTAGAGGACAAAACCTCAGCAGTTTGACAACTTCTTCCATGAATCGTCACATGAATAAATATCATATGTCCCAGTGGGAAGCTCACCGTGCTGCAATGCGGCCTAGCAGAGCGAACCATCCACCGCCTGCCCCTTCCAGTGCATCCGCGCGCTCTTCATCTTCTAGGACTGTGGGGACCGCTGTCACACCTGGTTTTCCACGCACAACTTCCACCACTGTAACCGCAACAGGCAGTTTGCTTGGTAGGTCGTCAGTTGGTTTGGAAGGGGAAACAAGTGCGTGTGTACAGCTCTCTCAGACATCGATAGCACCAACGTTGGATGAAGGCGACATCATGTCTCCGCCTGCACTTTCCTCACAAACCTGCATTTTTCCAGGGACACCCTACTCAACACCGTCTACACACAGCAGCCAGATCTCTGTCCCTCAGATGTGGACAAATAAAAGGCCATTTCCTGCGACCCATGACAAAGCTAAGAGGTTGACTTTATCCCTCTGTAAGCTCTTGGCTACCGAAATGCTGCCTTTCCGCCTGGTGGACACACATGATTTTAGAGTCTTTATGTCTGTCGCTGTGCCCCAGTACCAGATGCCCAGTCGCCACTACTTCTCTAAGAAAGGTGTGCTCGCGCTACACCAGCATGTCGCACACAATATCACCGCTTCCTTGAGAAACTCAGTGTGTGAATGGGAGCATTTTACCACCGATACTTGGACCAGTAAGCATGGACAGGGACGTTACATGTCGCTGACTGGGCACTGGGTAACTATGGTGATAGATGGTGAAGGGTCTGCTGCACAAGTCTTGCCTTCCCCACGACTTGTGTGTCAATCCTCTGTCTGTCCAAGTTCCGCCACTGCTTCTGCCTCCTCCACCTCATCTGGGTCCTCCACCTCCGCCCCAAGACTGCCTGGTCAGGCCACCAGCATTCTCACTGCGCAGAAGGAATCACGCACCCCTCATTACTATGCTGGCAGCAGAGCGCAACGGCATCAGGCGGTCTTTAGCTTGACATGTCTTGGGAATAGGAGTCACACAGCTGAGGAGTTGTGGTCAGCTCTGCGGTCTGAGTTTAATAAATGGTTGTCTTTACTCATTGTAGAGTGTCTGTCCGTGCATGATATACAGTGGAGTACGGCTTGGCAGCCCGCCTGATCTAATAGAAGGGCGTTACCTAATAGGCTGCGGGTTTGTGACTGTGTCATCTGCATGTGAACAGCGCTCTATGCAAGCCACTTGTGTGCAGTTTTATCATCTAGCAGTCACCTCCCCTCCATTCCATGAAGGTGTGTGTGTGATCTGCTTCTCCTGCACCTGTGATGCCTCCACTTAGTGGGGGTTTAGCTGTATCCTGCTAGAGCATAAGTTTTTGGCCAGGGCGATGTGCACACTGCAGCCCAACTTGCTGTGAGTAATACTTGTTTTTTGGAGGACATTATCCTCTTTTTGTTGCTTTTTTTTCTTTACTCAACCTGCAGCCTGTTAAGGCCGTGTGCGACAATGCTGCAAACCTGGGTGCGGCCCTTCGCCTGGGCAAGGTGAAAAACGTGCCTTGTATGGCTCACGTGTTGAACCTTGTTGTCCAGCAATTCTTAACACACTATCCTGGCCTAGATGGCCTTCTGACCAGGGCACGAAAACTGTCTGCTCACTTCCGCCGTTCAACCGCCGCAGCTGAGTGACTTGCATCGCTCCAGAAGTCTTTCGGCCTGCCAGTTCATCACCTGAAATGCGATGTGGCGACACGCTGGAATTCGACTCTCCACATGTTACAGCGACTGTGGCAGCACCGCCGAGCCCTGGTGCAATAGGTCATGACGTATAGCCTGGGCCAACGAGATGCAGAGGTGGGGCAGATCACCCTGATGGAGTGGTCTCAGATCAAGGACCTATGCACCCTTCTGCACAGTTTTACACAGGGCGCATGGTAGCAGGCGAGATGTTGAGGAAGGTGCAGGAGAACATGAAGAAATGGAGGACGAACTGTCCATGGACATGTTAGACTCAGCGGATGAGAGAGACCTTGGTCAAATTTCTGTTGAAAGAAGTTAGGTGGAGATGTCAGAGGAAGAAAGAACGGTTAGCACCTCTATGCCACAAACACAGCGTGGACTTGGTCCGCATGGCCGCGCAAGACACATGAGCGCCTTCTTGCTGCACTACCTCCAACATGACCCTCGTATTGTCAAAATTAGAAGTGATGATGACTACTGGCTTGCCACACTATTAGATCCCCGGTACAAGTCCAAATTTTGTGACATAATTCCAGCCATAGAAAGGGACGCACGTATGCAGGAGTATCAGCAGAAGCTGTTACTCGATCTTAGCACGGCTTTTCCAGCAAACAACCGTGCAGGTGCAGGGAGTGAATCTCCCAGTTGTAACTTGACAAACATGGGACGGTCTCGTCATCTTCAACAGTCTACCCGTACCAGTAGCACCGTATCTGGTGCTGGTAACAGCAATTTTGTGGAATCTTTTCATAATTTTGTTAGACCGTCCTTTGCAAGGCCACCAGAGACAACAAGTCTGACACATAGTCAACGGCTGGAGAGGATGATACAGGAATATTTCCAAATAAACATCGATGCCATGACTTTGCAAATGGAGCCTTGCTCATTTTGGGCTTCAAATCTTGAAAAATGGCCAGAGCTATCAACTTACGCCTTGGAGATTTTGTCGTGTCCAGCTGCCAGCGTTGTCTCTGAACGTGTCTTCAGTGCTGCTGGGTGTGTGCTGACAGATAAGCGCACGCGTCTGTCCACTGACAATGTGGACAGACTAACTTTCATCAAAATGAACAAGTCATGGATCCACAATGAATTTACTGCCGCTGTGTCATCCTGGGGAGAGTAAATGCTTGTGGATTTGGAATGTGCTTGATGCAAATCAAAACATCCTGTTTGCAACTAGGGCGCAAGTGCTGCCACTGATGGGGTGTCTGTGTGGCCCAATTTTTGGAAAAAAGAGAGACTCCGCTTGGAGTAACCCTTGCTTGCTGTGTTTTTTAAAAGGAGCCAAGATGAACAAGTCATGGTTCAGCAAAGACTTTGCTACCTACCCCGGGGTCATCCTGGAAACGGTTAAGTATGGCGTATTTTTTATTGTGCTTGATGCAAATCTAGCTGTGAAGTGTACAACTGGGGCACAAGTGCTGCCACTGAAGGGGTGGGTGTGTGTGGGGCCCAATTTTTGGAAAAAAGGGAGACTCCACTTGGAGTAACCCTTGCTTACATTGTTTTTAAAAATGATCCAAGATGCACAGAGCTGGGATCAGGAAAGACTTTGCTAGCTACCCCGGTGTCATGCTGGGGACGGTTAATTATGGCATATTTTTGAATGTGCTTGATGCAAATCTAGCTGTGAAGTGTACAACTGGGGCACAAGTGCTGCCACTGAATAGGTGAGTGCGTGTGGGGCCCAATTTTTAGAAAAAAAGGGAGACTTCGCTTGGAGTAACCCTTGCTTGCTGTGTTTTTTATAGGTAGCCAAGATGAACAAGTCATGGTTCAGCAAAGACTTTATCTACCTACCCCAGGGTCATCCTGGGAACTGTTAAGTATGGCATATTTTTGAATGTGCTTGATGCAAATCTAGCTGTGAAGTGTACAACTGGGGCACAAGTGCTGGCACTGAAGGGGTGTCTGTGTGGCCCAATTTTTGGAAAAAAAGGAGACTCAGCTTGAAGTAACCCTTGCTTGCTGTGTTTTTTAAAAGGAGCCAAGATGAACAGAGCTGGGATCAGGAAAGACTTAGCTACCTACCCTGGTGTCCTCCTGGGGACGGTTAATTATTTCATATTTTTGAATGTGCTTGATGCAAATCTAGCTGTGAAGTGTACAACTGGGGCACAAGTGCTGCCACTGAATGGGTGGGTGTGTGTGGGGCCCAATTTTTGGAAAAAAAGGGAGACTCCGCTTGGAGTAACCCTTGCTTGCTGTGTTTTTTAAAAGGAGCCAAGATGAACAAGTCATGGTTCAGCAAAGACTTTATCTACCTATCCCTGGGTCATCCTGGGAACTGTTAAGTATGGCGTATTTTTGAATGTGCTTGATGCAAATCTAGCTGTGAAGTGTACAACTGGGGCACAAGTGCTGCCACTGAAGGGGTGTTTGTGTGGCCCAATTTTTGGAAAAAAAGGAGACTCCGCTTGGAGTAACCCTTGCTTGCTGTGTTTTTTAAAAGGAGCCAAGATGAACAGAGCTGGGATCAGGAAAGACTTTACCTACCCCGGTGTCATGATGGGGACGGTTAATTATGGCGTATTTTTGAATGTGCTTGATGCAAATCTAGCTGTGAAGTGTACAACTGGGGCACAACTGCTGCCACTGAAGGGGTGGGTGTGTGTGGAGCCCAATTTTTGGAAAAAAGGGAGACTCCGCTTGGAGTAACCCTTGCTTACATTGTTTTTAAAAATGATCCAAGATGCACAGAGCTGGGATCAGGAAAGACTTTGCTACCTACCCCGGTGTCATGCTGGGGACGATTAATTATGGAATATTTTTGAATGTGCTTGATGCAAATCTAGCTGTGAAGTGTACAACTGGGGCACAAGTGCTGCCACTGAATGGGTGGGTGTGTGTGGGGCCCAATTTTGGAAAAAAAAGGGAGACTCCGCTTGGAGTAACCCTTGCTTGCTGCGTTTTTTAAAAGGAGCCAAGATGAACAAGTCATGGTTCAGCAAAGACTTTATCTACCTACCCCAGGGTCATCCTGGGAACTGTTAAGTATGGCGTATTTTTTAATGTGCTTGATGCAAATCTAGCTGTGAAGTGTACAACTGGGGCACAAGTGCTGCCACTGAAGGGGTGTCTGTGTGGCCCAATTTTTGGAAAAAAAGGAGACTCCGCTTGGAGTAACCCTTGCTTGCTGTGTTTTTTAAAAGGAGCCAAGATGAACAGAGCTGGGATCAGGAAAGACTTTATCTACCTACCCCGGTGTCATGCTGGGGACGGTTAATTATGGCGTATTTTTGAATGTGCTTGATGCAAATCTAGCTGTGAAGTGTACAACTGGGGCACAACTGCTGCCACTGAAGGGGTGGGTGTGTGTGTGGCCCAATTTTTGGAAAAAAAGGGAGACTCCGCTTGGAGTAACCCTTGCTTACATTGTTTTTTAAAAGGAGCCAAGATGAACAAGTCATGGTTCAGCAAAGACTTTTCTACCTACCCCGGTGTCATCCTGGGGATGGTTAATTATGGCGTATTTTTGAATGTGCTTGATGCAAATCTAGCTGTGAAGTGTACAACTGGGGCACAACTGCTGCCACTGAAGGGGTGTGGGTGTGTGTGTGGCCCAATTTTTGGAAAAAAGGGAGACTCCACTTGGAGTAACCCTTGCTTACATTGTTTTTAAAAATGATCCAAGATGAACAGAGCTGGGATCAGGAAAGACTTTGCTACCTACCCCGGTGTCTTGCTGGGGACGTTTAATTATGGCGTATTTTTGAATGTGCTTGATGCAAATCTAGCTGTGAAGTGTACAATTGGGGCACAAGTGCTGCCACTGAAGGGGTGTCTGTGTGGCCCAATTTTTGGAAAAAAGGGAGTCTCCTTGCGGTGTTTTACATCATTTTAGAAGGGCATACCATACCTATATATGTGTCTCCTCCTCTTTTTCCTTGTCCAGCTCTTTTGTTTTCGCATGAGTATATGTTCTTGTCACTTTCCCATGTGTTTGTGTTGTGTTGTGAGTTGTTTGTCACCTTTTGGACACCTTTGAGGGTGTTTTCTATGTGTTTTTATGTGTTTGTGATTGCCTGCCATTGTTTCCTATGCGGTTCGAGTTCGGTTCGTCGAACGTTCAACGAATCGAACTCGAATGAGACCTCCGTTCGGTGAACCGAACTCGAACCGAACCGGGACCGGTTCGCTCATCTCTACTGACAAGTATGAAAGAGTGCGAGAGTGATAACATAAATTTAAGACACCTGTTCCCCATTCACATCTGAGACTTTGTGACACTAATGAGTCACATGACACTTGGGAGGGAAAATGGCTAATTTGGCAAATTTTTTCCATTCTCACTTAAGGGTGTACTCACTTTTGTTGCCAGTGATTTTGACATTAATGACTATTTATTGAGTTATCTAGAGGGCACACCAAATTTATACAAGCTTTACACTGACAACTTTACATTGTATCAAAGTGTAATATATTTGATGTTGTCTCATGAAAAGATATAATACATATTTACAAAAACGTGAGGGGTGTACTCACTTTTATGGTATACTGTGTCATTTTAAAGGTTTGGCGGTTGGAAGTACACAGAAAGGGTCAATGTGACTGCAATGATCATGACAGGCTTGATCAGCTGATAAAGTCAGGTAGGAATCAGTTTGTAAGACTCCTTTCCACCAGTCATAAACTACTGACTCGGAAACTTTCCTGAGCCTTGGGAATAGATTTGCACTATCTCTATCTAATAGTCATTAGAAACAAATGAGGATAAATATGTAACTTATTGAATATGAACCCTAGTAGTAGTGTACTCTTACGTAGTCAATGGTCCTTTTTGTACCTTTAGGCTCGAGTGCAAGGGTATAACATCTGTCTGTGCAGTGCAATACCTACTATACTGAATATTGATTGTGAATGATGATTAGAAACATAGTTTGGGGGCAACTGCTACCTTGATATGCACCATAGAGTGATGATGAACAAATTGGCAAACATGTTTTGTCAGCAATTTCATTTGCAATGTAAACATATTGTGCAATATCCTGCAAATTGATTTCCTTAGCTAAATTTATGCAAATCAGTCAAATTCATATTCCCTTGTCTCTTTCATAGGAAAACACCTACATGTAGATTATGATTTATACATAGAAGCACTGTCAAAATAAAATTTCTCTTCATTTAAATGTATAAACAATTTTCAGGAAGACTGTAAAAAGGAATTAAAATTGCTGGATGAATCATCAACAACCTTAAATACGCAGACGATACAAATGTTAGCAACAAGTGAAGATGGCATAAAGGTCTCTATACGAAGTGTCAAGAAGGAATGTTTGAACATGGGACTGCGTTGTAACACAAAGGAGACAAAGATATTGACTGCTACCAGTTATGACTGAGACACATTTGAGAAGGACAGCTAAGAACCTACTCCGGATCACTCAAAATACAGCAATGGCGCCAGATGTCAATAGGAGAATAGCTATGGGCAAATCATCAACATTAGACAAGGTCTTCAAATCGTGGAACATTTTTCCATCGACGAAGACACGGCTTGAACATTGTGTGGTCTTTACTGTGGTAACATATGCATGTGAAATTTGGCAGTGGAACTTAAGAAGGATGTCATCAATTCCATGGATGGCAATAAGTGTACACAAATCAATTATGGAGCAAATCAAGCCAGAAATGTAGCTCAAAGTAAGGATCACAAAGCTACAACTTGCTTAATCTTTATACATCATATGAAGAGAGAACTCACTGGAGAAGGACATCTTTTTTCGGAAGAGCAGAATGATCAAGGCGGAGAGGAACACTGGCAATCTAATGGCTTGACTCTGTCAAGATGATAGCTAGAGAAACCCTGGTGGGTCTCCTTAGCTTACACAAGATTAATGTTCCAAGAGATCGTTCATCCATCAAGTCTCCATTGGCTCAAAATAAAGCCAAAGACTATAAAAAAAGAAACACTCAAAACCCTGCCACCATTAAAATCTTAATATATCTGGTTATATGTTAATTCCACTGAGGGCAAACTCTATAAGTAATTTGCATGTTGTCTGTGGTTTTGCTCTAGCTACTCCAGTTACCTCCCCCACTCCAAGATCATACTTATAGGTTCATTTGAAAGTTAGATATAAGCCCAAATTGGGACAATTAGCATTGAAAATTTCAGGATAGTGCTACAGAATTTGTTGGGGCCATATAAAAAAAATAAAATAATGTGAATATGTCAAATCCCTGTTGATATTTACATTTGTCACTAAAAATTAATACATTTTTCAAATGTGTGTTATTTTACAAAATCACATTCTCAATCACTATCATTTTGAGGACTTGGACAAATGTATCAGATGGTTTTTTTCTGCCAGGGAATTTTTATGGATTTTACTACAGATTTTATTGGTAGAATTTAAAATTAGGAAATCCACTGCTATATCCATTTAAAAATTGCTTTTTTGCTACTATTAAATGACAAAAATTACTTAATGACACACAAAAACTGGCTCATTTTGTATGTTGTATGATGGAATGTAAAATGTAAATTTCATTTTCTGTATTGAAATTATGCTAATTCTAATAAGAGCAGTAACATTATTGTAAACAGCATCTACAACTGTTTCTTATTATCTACCTTTTTTTGCTTAACAAGACTGAAGAGGTCATGTTACATCTCTAGACTAGCTTAGCTAAAGCTATGATAACAGTAATAATAATGTAAAATTTAATACAGGCTAGAAGAGTAAATTACTTGCTTAAGGCGATAATAATGCAGCCAACTACTGCACTGTAGTGATAACCAGAAAAGTGACAATGTAAATTATCTCAGAAAGACAAATGTGTTGTCAATTGGGAATCAATTAGTAAAAACTAAAATAGATGAACGTTTTATGTTTTCCAAATTGCTGTCTTTATTTTTTTGCTAGGAGACACTTCTTATAATTAATTTGTTTCCTACTGTGAATCAGTAGAAATACATATACTGTACTCTAATAGTTTTTATGTATATATATATATATATATATATATATATATATATATATATATATATATATATATTTATATCTCTATATATATATATAGTATATCAGACAATTCTTCTAGCTATTCACTTGTCCTGGCTCAGGCACTGGCTCTTGAATCCTTCCACTAATTCCAGTTCCCTTCATAAAAGTCCATGCTGCGTTATGTCAGGTACCAGGCAAGTACCATTGACATTACCACATAAGGCCTTTAATACAGAGTTTTTCAGAATACATCATATGAGAGCAGCATAATGTAGGCAAATAGATCCTGAATCAAATGATGTATCACTTAGATTACTTGGTGCAGCCATTCTGACACAATCAGAATTTTTACATTAGATGGATAGAGATTGTACATTGACGGTGCAGTGCCAAATAGAGGAGAGGCATGTGGACAGCTGTGTGCATGACATTGTAGTCCAAGCAATGAAAAGTCCTGCTGCATAAGCAAACATAGCAAATAAACAACAGATAGGACCTTGACAAAACAATCATCCCTGAATTCTCTGTGTTAACCCTTGCAGCATGCTGTCTTCAGATTACATAGCAAAACCTATTGACAGATTCCATTGAAGCCCAACTTAGGGGTACTTCTCACATAGTGAGATCGCTAGCGAGATCACTGCTGGGTCACGGTTTTTGTGACGCACCAGTGACCTCATCAGCAATCTCGCTGTGTGTGACACTGAGCAGCGATCTGTCCCCTGCTGTGAAATCGCTACTCATTACACACAGTGTTGGTTCATTTTTTGGATGTTGCTCTCCCGCTGTGAAGCACACATCGCTATGTTTGACATCGAGAGAGCAACGATCTGAATGTGCAGGGAGCAGGGAGCCGGCGTCTGGCAACCTGCGGTAAGCTGTAACCAAGGTAAATATCGGGTAACCAAGCGAAGCCCTTCTCTTGGTTACCCGATATTTCCCTTGGTTATTAGCGTACACCGCTCTCAGGCTGCCAGTGCTGGCTCCCTGCATTCTGCACACGTAGCTGGAGTACACATCGGGTAAATAAGCAAAGCAGTTTGGTATTAACTCGATGTGTACTCTGGCTACGAGTGCAGGGAGCCAGCGCTAAGCGGTGTGCGCTGGTAACCAAGGTAAATATCGAGTAACCAAGCGAAGTGCTTTGCTTGGTTACCCGATATTTACCTTAGCTACCAAGCGCAGCATCGCTTCCACGCGTCGCTGCTGGCTGGGGGCTGGTCACTGGTCGCTGGTGAGATCGCTGTAGCGACGCACCAGCGATCCTGACCAGGTCAGATCGCTGGTGGGATTACTGGAGCGTCGCCAAAGTGTAACGGTACCCTTAGGTGGGCTTTGCACATTACGACATCGCAAGCCGATGCTGCAATGTCGAGTGCGATAGTCCCCGCCCCCGTCGCAGGTACAATATCTTGTGATAGCTGGTGTAGCGAACATTATTGCTACGCCAGCTTCACATGCACTCACCTGCCCTGCGACCGTCGCTCTGGACGGCGACCCGACTCCTTCCTAAGGGGGCGGGTCGTGCGGCGTCATAGCGATGCCACACGGCAGGCGGCCAATAGCAGCGGAGGGGCGGAGATGAGCAGGATGTAAACATCCCGCCCACCTCCTTCCTTCTCATTGCAGCCGGGAGGCAGGTAGGAGATGTTCCTCGCTCCTGCGGCTTCACACACAGTGATGTGTGCTGCCGCAGGAACGAGGAACAATATTGTACCTGTCTCTGCAGCGGCATTATGGAAATGTCGGAGAATGCACCGATGATACGATAATGACGCTTTTGCGCTCGTTAATCATATCATCTAGGATTTACACACTACGACATCGCAAGTGACGCCGGATGTGCATCACTTTCGATTTGACCTGCGATGTCGTAGTGTGCAAAGCCGCCCTTAGACAGCTATGTGCTATCTGAGCATTCAGTAACCATTGCATTTAATTACTAAGTGTATTTCAATTATTTGTTTTACCATCCACTTCACTCAGCTGACTACTCATATCCTGAGCAAATACTTTCTTGTTTTAAGCTATCTACATTTAATTTCCAGCTTAAATCTGTGGCTAATAATTTAACAACTCTAAGCATCACATACTATTTTCTACTAATACTAGGATAGTTCAAACTACTCAGCTGTAGAGTTGAGCGGATTGAGAGAGAGAGAGAGCCACAGTGCCCCCACAAGGAACCCATCCACAGTGCCCCCACATTGAAGCCATCCACAGTGCCCCCACATTGAAGCCAGCCACAGTGCCCCCACAATGAACCAAGCCACAGAGCCCCCACAATGAAGCCAGCCACAGTGCCCCCACATTGAAGCCAGCCACAGTGCCCCACAATGAAGCCATCCACAGTGCCCCACATTGAAGCCATCCACAGTGCCCCCACATTGAAGCCATCCACAGTGCCCCCACAATGAAGCCAGCCACAGGGCCCCCACAATGATGCCAGCCACAGTGCCCCCACATTGAAGCCAGCAACAGTGCCCCCACAATGAAGCCAGTCACAGTGTCCCCACATTGAAGCCAGCCACAGTGCCCCCACAATTAAGCCAGCCACAGTGCCGACATCCACAGTGCCCGCATAATGAAGCCATTCACACTGCCGTCATAGTAAGAGACAGAGAGATCCACCCACAGCAATACAAACAGCTCTGCTACATCTCAGAGCGATAACGCTGCCCGCTCTGAGTGTAGCATGTAGCGTTAACGATGCCGCCATGAGCGCGGCAGACTGTCACAGCCTCCGGGGCCGGTACACTGTCACAAGCTAGGGGGCGTGCCAGCATGCACTGACGGCCGGTGGGCGGGGACCGATCACCACAGCACACTGTAACAGGCTAGGCGGTGTCTCAACTTGCATGGACGGACTGTGGGCGGGGAGCAGCGATGACGCAATCACCGCAGCAGACTGTCACAGGCTGGGGGGCGTGTCAGCCTGCACGGACGGACGCTGGGCGGAGAAAACAAGGAAAGAAGTGTGAAGTCAAAGCGCGACCCGGAAGAAGTATGCCGCCATGACACAGAGTGTCGGTAAGTATGAAACGCTCATTTATTTATTGTTTTTTTCATGTTTTAGGACTTGCCGAATCCGGATCGTGCACCTGGAATCCCGCGTCCGGGTCGTCCCCGGAGATAGCACTGAAACCGCGCGGATCCGGACGTTTACAGTCCGGGTCCGCTCAACACTATTCAGCTGCAATAGCAAATATCCAGTTTTTTTGTTCAACAAAGCTGACTTGTGTTTAATCATTTGTCAGCTGATCGAATACATATTTCCCATTGAACATATACAAGTGCATCTTAATAAATTAGAAAATCATCAAATACTTAATTTATTTCAGTAATTCAATACAAAAAGGGAAACCCATATATTATATAGAGTCATTACACACAGATTGATCCATTTCAAGTGTTTATTTCTGTTAATGTTGATGATTATGACTTACAGCCAATGAAAACCCAAAAGTCGTTATCTCAGAAAATTAGAATAATTACCACAAAACGCTTGCAAAGGCTTCCTAAGAGTTTTAAATGGTCCCTTAGTCTAGTTCAGTGGTTTACACAATCATAAGAAAAACTGCTGACTTGACAGATGTCCAGAAGGCAGTCATTGACACACTCCACAAGGAGGGTAAGCAACAAAAATGTAATTGCTAAAGAAGCTGGCTGTTCACAGATTGATATTAATTGAGAGTTGAGTGGAAGGAAAAAGCGTGGTACAAAAAGGGGCACAAGTAACCGGGATAACTGCAGCTTTGATAGAATTGTTAGGAAAAGGCCATTCAAAAATTTGTTGGAGATTCACAAGGAGTGGACTGCTGCTGGAGTCAGTGCTTCAAGAGCCACCACACACAGACATATTCAGAACATGGGCTACAACTGTCGCATTCCTTGTGTCAAGCCACTCATGACAAATGGACAACACCAGAAGCGTCTTACCTGGGCCAAGGAGAAAAAGAACTGGACTGTTGCTCAGAGTTCCAAGGTATTGTTTTCAGATTAAACTAAATTTTGCAATTCATTTGGAAATCAATGTCCCAGAGTCTGGAGGAAGAGTGGAGAGGCACACAATACAAGCTGCTTGAGGTCTAGTGTGAAGTTTCTCCAATCTGTAATGGTTTGGGGATCCATGTCATATGCTGGTGTAGGTCCACTGTGTTTTATCAAGACCAAAGTCAGCGCAGCCATCTACCAGGAAATTTTAAAGCACTTCATGCTTCCCTCTCCCGACAAGCTTTTTGGAGATAGAAATTTAATTTTCCAGCATAACATGGCACCTGTCCACACTGCCAAAAGTACCAATACGTGCTTTAATAACCACTGTATCACTGTGCTTGTTTGGCCAGCAAACTCACCTGACCTAAACCTCATAGAGAATCTATGGAAAGAGGAAGATGAAAGACAACAGACCCAACAATGCAGATGAGCTGAAGGTTGCTATCAAAGCAACCTGGGCTTCCATAACACCTCAGCAGTACCACAGGCTGATCGCTTCCATGCCAAACTGAATTGATGCAGTAATTCATGCAAAAAGAGCTCCGACCAAGTATTGAGTGCATTTACATACTTTTCAGGAGGCCAAAATTTCTGAGTTTAAAATCATTTTTTTTCAGTTGGCCTTATATAACACTGGTCTACAAAAAAAAATAAATTTTGGCATGAACTTTAAGAACAGTTTTAGACTAATTTGAGGGTGCTGAATTCAAATCTGATCTTATAATTTCTCTATCACATCACATTTTTGCGCTATAGGTATACAGTGCCTACAAGTAGTATTCAACCCCCTGCAGGTTTACACATTCGGAATTAACTTGGCATTGTGACATTTGGACTGTAGATCAGCCTGGAAGTGTGAAATGCACTGCAGCAAAAAAGAATGTTATTTCTTTTTTTATTTTTATTTTAAATTGTGAAAAGTTTATTCAGAGGGTCATTTATTATTGAAACCCTCAAACCACAAGAATTCTGTTTTGTTCCCCTAAAGTATTAAGAAGTATTTCAGGCACAAAGAACAATGAGCTTCACATGTTTGGATTAATTATCTCTTTTTCCAGCCTTTTCTGACTAATTAAGACCCTCCCCAAACTTGTGAACAGCACTCATACATGGTCAACATGGGAAAGACAAAGGAGCATTCCAAGGCCATCAGAGACACGATCGTGGAGGGTCACAAGGCTGGCAAGGGGTACAAAACCCTTTCCAAGGAGTTGGGCCTACCTGTCTCCACTGTTAGGAGCATCATCCGGAAGTGGAAGGCTTATGGAACTACTGTTAGCCTTCCACGGCCTGGACAGCCTTTGAAAGTTTCCTCCCGTGCCGAGGCCAGGCTTGTCCGAAGAGTCAAGGCTAGCCCAAGGACAACAAGGAAGGAGCTCCGGGAAGATCTCATGGTAGTGGGGACATTGGTTTCAGTCAATACGATAAGTAACGTACTCCACCGCAATGGTCTCCGTTCCAGACGAGCCCATAAGGTACCTTTACTTTCAAACCGTCATGTCAAGGCTTGTCTACAGTTTGCTCATGATCACTTGGAGGACTCTGAGACAGACTGGTTCAAAGTTCTCTGGTCTGATGAAACCAAGATCGAGATCTTTGGTGCCAACCACACACGTGACGTTTGGAGACTGGATGGCACTGCATACGACCCCAAGAATACAATCCCTACAGTCAAGCATGGTGGTGGCAGCATCATGCTGTGGGGCTGTTTCTCAGCCAAGGGGCCTGGCCATCTAATCCGCATCCATGGGAAGATGGATAGCACGGCCTACCTGGAGATTTTGGCCAAGAACCTCCGCGCCTCCATCATGGATCTTAAGATGGGTCGTCATTTCATCTTCCAACAAGACAACGACCCAAAGCACACAGCCAAGAAAACCAAGGCCTGGTTCAAGAGGGAAAAAATCAAGGTGTTGCAGTTGCCTAGTCAGTCTCCTGACCTTAACCCAATTGAAAACTTGTGGAGGGAGCTCAAGATTAAAGTCGACATGAGACACCCAAAGAACCTAGATAACTTGGAAAAGATCTGCATGGAGGAGTGGGCCAAGATAACTCCAGAGACCTGTGCCGGCCTGATCAGCTCTTATAAAAGACGATTATTAGCTGTAATTGCAAACAAGGGTTATTCCACAAAATATTAAACCTAGGGGTTGAATAATAATTGACCCACACTTTTATGTTAAAAATTTATTAAAATTTAACTGAGCAACATAACTTGTTGGTTTGTAAGATTTATGCATCTGTTAATAAATCCTGCTCTTGTTTGAAGTTTGCAGGCTCTAACTTATTTGCATCTTATCAAACCTGCTAAATCTGCAGGGGGTTGAATACTACTTGTATATCCCATTTTCATGAATTCCATGAAAAATATAAGTAGGGTATCAAAAGTGCCGGTTTATACGGTTCATTAAGGTAAATTTAGTTTTCATTTAGTCTCCCAATAAATGTAAGAATATCTTTGTTTTCTGTGAACATGCATAATTCCCATTTGTTATGATAAGAAAGTAAACAAACAGTTTTCAACATAAACAACAGTCGTGTGCAGGTACTGTTTTATTTATTGAAATTTTCAATGAATTTTGATATTTATCGTTTCTATCCTGCTGTTTTTCAGTTTTTTTGTTTGTGAATCAATACCTAAAGGTGGTACCTACCCCGCTGCAATCCTGAGGATGGAAAAGGATGGCGTATTATTAAATGTGCTTGATGCAAATCTAGCTGTGAAGTTTTTAACTGGGGCACAAGTGCTGCCACTGAATGGGTAGGTGTGTGTGGGGCCCAATTTTGGGAAAAAAAGGGAGACTCCGCTTGGAGTAACCCTTGCTTGCTGTGTTTTTTAAAAGGAGCCAAGATGAACAAGTCATGGTTCAGCAAAGACTTTGCTACCTACCCCGGTGCAATCCTGAGGACGGAAAAGGATGGCGTATTTTTGAATGTGCTTGATGCAAATCTAGCTGTGAAGTGTACAACTGGGGCACAAGTGCTGCCACTGAAGGGGTGGGTGTGTGTGGGGCCCAATTTTTGGAAAAAAAGGGAGACTCCGCTTGGAGTAACCCTTGCTTGCTGTGTTTTTTAAAAGGAGCCAAGATGAACAAGTCATGGTTCAACAAAGAATTTGCTACCTACCCCGGGGTCATCCTGGGAACGGTTAAGTATGGCGTATTTTTTATTGTGCTTGATGCAAATCTAGCTGTGAAGTGTACAACTGGGGCACAAGTACTCACACTGAAGGGGTGAGTGTCTGTGTGGCCCAATTTTTGGAAAAAAGGGAGACTCCGCTTGGAGTAACCCTTGCTTGCTGTGTTTTTTAAAAGGAGCCAAGATGAACAAGTCATGGTTCAGCAAAGACTTTGCTACCTACCCCGGTGCAATCCTGAGGATCAAAAAGGATGGCGTATTTTTGAATGTGCTTGATGCAAATCTAGCTGTGAAGTGTACAACTGGGGCACAAGTGCTGCCACTGAATGGGTGAGTGTGTGTGGGGTCCAATTTTTTGAAAAAAAAGGAGACTCCGCTTGGAGTAACCCTTGCTTACATTGTTTTTTAAAAGGAGCCAAGATGAACAAGTCATGGTTCAGCAAAGACTTTGCTACCTACCCCGGTGCAATCCTGAGGACGGAAAAGGATGGCGTATTTTTGAATGTGCTTGATGCAAATCTAGCTGTGAAGTGTACAACTGGGGCACAAGTGCTGCCACTGAATGGGTGGGTGTGTGTGGGGCCCAATTTTTGGAAAAAAAGGGAGACTCCGCTTGGAGTAACCCTTGCTTGCTGTGTTTTTTAAAAGGAGCCAAGATGAACAAGTCATGGTTCAACAAAGACTTTGCTACCTACCCCGGGGTCATCCTTGGAACGGTTAAGTATGGCGTATTTTTGAATGTGCTTGATGCAAATCTAGCTGTGAAGTGTACAACTGGGGCACATGTGCTGCCACTGAAGGGGTGAGTGTCTGTGTGGCCCAATTTTTGGAAAAAAGGGAGACTCTGCTTGGAGTAACCCTTGCTTACATTGTTTTTAAAAATGGTCCAAGATTAACAGAGCTGGGATCAGGAAAGACTTTGCTACCTACCCCGGTGCAATCCTGAGGACGGAAAAGGATGGCGTATTTTTGAATGTGGTTGATGCAAATATAGCTGTGAAGTGTACAACTGGGGCACAAGTGCTGCCACTGAAGGGGTGGGTGTGTGTGTGTGTGTGGCCCAATTTTTGGAAAAAAGAGAGAACTCCGCTTGGAGTCACCTTGTGATGTTTTACATGATTTTAGAAGGGCGTGCCATGCCTATATCTGTGTCTCCTCCTCTTTTTCCTTGTCCAGCTCTTTTGTTTTCGCATGAGTATATGTCCTTGTCACTTTCCCATGTGTTTGTGTTGTGTTGTGAGTTGTTTGTCACCTTTTGGACACCTTTGAGTGTGTTTTCTAGGTGTTTTTATGTGTTTGTGATTGCCTGCCATTGTTTCCTATGCAGTTCGAGTTCGGTTCGTCGAACGTTCGCCGAACTGAACTCGAATGAGACCTCTGTTCGACGAACCGAACTCGAGCCGAACCGCGGCTGGTTCGCTCATCTCTAGTTAATCCTAAGCGTGAACCCTAAGAGCAAGCTCACCCTGCTAGCCACACATGTGAGCGGGACCTGAGTAGTTCTAAGCGAAATGGATCCATACAAATGGCACACAGTGCTAAAGGACAAGGCTTCAGGCCAACCAGCAACAACAAAGGATCACGGACCCAGCGTGCTCAACCAACGGAGATGGAGCATTCAAGAGTTTGGTTTACCTTGTGTCAGCGTCAGTGACTTTGGACTGTGTGAGTCCACCCGATATCCCTTCACTCCCGACAGGTTTCCCACTCCATCCATCACCAAGTCCCGGGACACCATTCCCCCTGCCCACGGAGGGGTTAACATCTCGAGCTGTCACACCATCGTCACCGGGCTCCCCCCAAACGGCAGCAGTGGTCCCTCACGTTACCACACAACGTGGGTGGCATCACGAACATTATCTCATTTACCACCCAAAACATTGCCCTTTTTATTCCGGGTATTCGCGCGACCCCGCCTTGGATCCGAAGACCCCTCGAGCCACTGTAGATCTGGGTCCGAGCAGCCCGTCAGCTGTCGCGGGGGCGGCATAAGTGCATCATCGATAGATCCCAAATAACAGTGCATCATCCACAGATCCCCATATTAGTGCATTGTCCACAGATCCCCATAGCAGAGCATCGACAGAAAATAGAAAAAGTAGTTCAGCTCACCCTTCCTAAAGTCCAGGTCAGGATCGGTGTTGGTGCACGGAGCTGCCCTGGCCTCAGGCAGAACACAGACAAGGAAACTAGAGTATGATCTCCAGCACTTCAAAGAAGATTAAAAATATTTATTGAGTTTCTATTAAAAAAGATCCATCGATCATGAAAACAGTGAGGGGGGACACATTAAGAGAAATCCAACATGTTTCAGCTAGTAGAGCCTTATTCAAGGATTGCACTTACATGTCTAATGTGCACACAGATATACTGAAAAGTCTCACTTGGAATGGAAAGGAACCTGGAAACAATTTCCAGTAATTGCTAGTAGAAAACTCTCTATAGCAGGCACCTGAAAAAATGCATGTATGAAACACCCAAGTAAAGTGAACAGGTGCATATAGGTGCGTGCACAGATAGACAAGAAAAAGGATATACATAAGATAAAAAATACCAAAAATTAGTACAGATAAAAACGAAACATATATATAATACAAAAAATAACATTCAGTTATATTGCAAAATGAGATCCTGCCGAACATTAAGACCTAGGGGTTGGCGTGTAGCTAGTTTAAAAATCCAGTAAGATTCACGATTTAGTATAGTTCTATGATAATCTCCACCTCTGGCTGATTTGAAAACTCTTTCAATACCTTGAAATTTAAAGGCAGAAATATCACCCCTGTGTACATTAATGAAATGTCTTGATACTGCTGATACATTAACAGCTTGCAGATTACAGGCATCAGATAAATGCCTTCTGATGCGCTGTTTTAGTGGACAAATAGTACAACCTACATATTGAATGTTACATTGTATACATTGTATCAGGTAAATGACTCCTGCAGTGTTACAATTAATGTAACTTTTCATAGAAAAATTCTCTTGTGTTACACAGGAATGAAATGTTTTGGATTTGGTCACATATTTACAAGAGAGACATATACTGTGTCCACAATTAAAAAAACCTATACAATTGAGCCATGTAGGTCTTTTGGGAGAAATTTCATTTACCATGCTTGGTGCTAGTAAATTGGATAGTGTAACTGCCTTTTTGGCTACACATTTAATTGTATGAGTTTGTAAAATTTGATTCAGTTTATTGTCTTGCTGTAATAAAGGTGTGTATTTATTAATAATACCGGTTATGAATTTGTATTGTGGAGAATATGCAGTGGAGAAAACAATATTATGTGTAGTAGATGTATACTTGGATTTATCCAGTAAAAGAGTTGGTCTATCTATTTTGTCAGTAATTGCTATAGCCCTGTTCAGACTCCACTCAGGATATTTTCTTTTTCGGAGTCTATTTTTGATGTTATATGTCTCTTTAATGAAATGTGTTGCATCAGAGCAGTTTCGTTTTGCCCTTATTATCTCTCCTACTGGAATATTTCTTACTACATGGGGAGGATGACAAGATGTAGCCTCTAAAATTGAATTAGCATCAGTATTTTTTCTATATGTTGTTACCTCTATTTTCCCTTTATTGGCTGTAAAATTAATATCCAAAAAATTAATTTGGGTATTATGACTAGTGTATGTAAACTGTAGATTGGATACATTATTATTTAGATGATTAACAAATGCTTCTGCTTCTAGGACAGTGCCTTTCCAAATAAAGATACAGTCATCAATATAACGCCCAAAAAAAATTATTTTATCTTGAAAAATGTTCTGAGGATGAAAAATAAAATTCTCTTCAAATACTGCAACCACAATGTTAGCTAGGGAGGGCGAAAATTTACCTCCCATACTGACTCCTTTTCTCTGTAGGTAAAATGAATTATTGAAGCAAAAATAGTTGTGTGTTAGCAAGTAGTGTACGGAAGAAATCAAAAAATTGCATAACTCCGAAGAATATGTACTGTACCTGTGTAAAAAATATTTTAGGGATTCCAAAGCAACATGATGCGGTATGGAGGGATACAGGCTAATAATATCGCAGGTAAGCCAACTGTAGTCATTTTCCCATTTGATCTCTGTGATGTCTTTAATCAGAGCTTTGGAATCTCTAATATAGCCAGGAATTTGTTTAACAAGTGGTTGCAGTAAATGATCCACCCAGGCTCCTAAACGTTCATGTAAAGAGCCCATACCTGATATAATCGGTCGAAATGGGGGAGGAAAAATACATTTGTGGATTTTGGGCATAGCATGGTAAATTGGGATGGTCGGTGTTTCCACTAGTAAATAATCAAAAATCTTTTTACTGAAAAAACCTGCTGTTAGCCCCTCTTGTAAATGTTCAAACAGTTTTTTCTTATAGAATGGCGTGGGATCTCCTTTAAGCAATAAGTAAGTATCCTGATCTTGTAGGATTTTAAGATTCTCCCTGAAATATAAACCTGAATCCAAAACAACCACTGCCCCCCCCTTATCAGCCTGTCTGATAATCAGATCTTTATTGTCCTGTAGACATTTTAATGCTGCTTTTTCATCTTTATTTAGATTATTTTTATAGGGAGGACAATTTCTATCTAACTGCATAAGATCATTTTCTATTTTGTCCTGAAAAATGTCCAGGACTGAGGGTCTTGATTGTAGAGGGTAAAAATATGCATTTTTAGTATTGAAATTATCCATGGAAAGTGGTTCTGTATTATCGGATTCTGCTGCTAATTGTCTGAGTTGTACAATATTATTTAATTCATGAAAAGTAGGAATTTTATTAGTGGGTGTACATATGGGAGCAGTAATATCTTGGTCCATATTTTCAGAGTCTATATAATGACACTTCAATGTCAAATTCCTAGCAAGTTTGTTCACATCTAATAGTGTATTGAAGACATTAAATTTTTTGGTGGGACAATATCCAAGACCCTTGGATAAAACATTGGTTTGTGTCTCTGTAAGGATTTTTCCAGATAGGTTCCATACTGGGCAGTCTAATAATAGTTCCTCTTCTGTCGCGGGGGATTTCTTCTTGTGCCTGTGTTTCCTCCCCGCCCGCCTCGTGCGTTTTTTGAAAAAAAATTTTTTTGCTGAGAAATCACATTGTGTGAACTGCCATTGGTATCTTCATTGGATCCATCCGTTGAAGCACCCAGACTGAAAGTAGATGTGTTGGCTGTTTGCTCAGAATCTGAGTCAAAAAAACTTACTCTGGAACTTCGTCTCACATTATTTCTCAAAATAGAATTCCTAGAGCTGGATCTATGCCAGTCATAGACTTTATTATTTTGAAAATCATGGAGATCTCTGCTGAATTTGGATTTTTTTCTTTCAGCTATCTTGTTCTCCAAAGTGTCCAAATTTTTATTCATTTTGTCCAAAAAAACTTTATATTGATTTGCATTTTTAAAATGTTCTAAGTCCTTTTCAGTTTTTTCAATATTTTCTTTAACTTTATTTAATTCACTTTGTTCATGCTCTATAATTAGTTCAATAAGTTGCACTGAACAGGCAGATAGAATAGAGTTCCACTTATTGAGGAAAGTGTCTGGATACTCAGAAAAAGTGGGTCTTTTATTCATTCTTAATCCTCTTGGAATGAGGTTTTTGTCCTTATAACTTATTAAAGATGTGGAATCCCACCAAAGCTTCATTTCTTTCGTTTTCAATTTCTCTAAGTTCATAAGAAGATTGTTCATATCCATATTGTCACCCTCCATCACTGTATCATTATTAGTAGTTATATTAAAAATCTGATCAAATTTATTTTTCCTTAAACTCCACCGATCCATAGTAAATAATTCTTGGTGTGAACTAAGTAGCTGTACACACTTGTGGAATGGGAGCACGAATAAAGCCAAAATACAATGACAGAAAATAGAAAAAGTAGTTCAGCTCACCCTTCCTAAAGTCCAGGTCAGGATCGGTGTTGGTGCACGGAGCTGCCCTGGCCTCAGGCAGAACACAGACAAGGAAACTAGAGTATGATCTCCAGCACTTCAAAGAAGGTTAAAAATATTTATTGAGTTTCTATTAAAAAAGATCCATCGATCATGAAAACAGTGAGGGGGGACACATTGAGAGAAATCCAACATGTTTCAGCTAGTAGAGCCTTATTCAAGGATTGCACTTACATGTCTAATGTGCACACAGATATACTGAAAAGTCTCACTTGGAATGGAAAGGAACCTGGAAACAATTTCCAGTAATTGCTAGTAGAAAACTCTCTATAGCAGGCACCTGAAAAAATGCATGTATGAAACACCCAAGTAAAGTGAACAGGTGCATATAGGTGCGTGCACAGATAGACAAGAAAAAGGATATACATAAGATAAAAAATACCAAAAATTAGTACAGATAAAAACGTAGCAGAGCATCATCCACAGATCCCCCATAACAGAGTGTCATCCACAGATCACCCATAACAGTGTGTCATCCACAGATCCCTCATAACAGTGCATCATGCACAGAACCTCCATAACAGTGCATTTTCCACATATCCCCATAACAGAGCATCATCCACAGATCTCCATAACAGTGTGTCATCCATAGATCCCTCATAACAGTGCATCATGCACAGATCCTCATAACAGTGCGTCATCCACAGATCCCCCATAACCATGCATTATCCACAGATCCCCAATCATCCCACAAGCTTCCCCTCATATTATTCACAAACATGGTTCATGTTACTTATAATGCTGCTTTTTGAGTCTACATTATTAAAATATTTTTCTAATTTTATTAAAATGTTTTAGTGCACTATTTGGCTCAAAATTTATATTTTTGTAATTTTCCTCCTCTAAAACCTAGGTGCGTCTTATAATCAGGTGCATCTTATAAAGCGAAAAATACGTTAAATTTACAATGTATACTTATTTTTTCTTTATCTTCCAGTTTGTTCTATTTTCATATTCTAACCAGATTTTACGGTTAAATGAAAATGGGAAACAAGTTTCAAAGATCAAACTAAGCCAAAATCGTGTGCATTAATGTCTGAACTATTGCAGATATTGAACATGCACACATTTTCAAATATGGGTCCTTTTATGATTATGTGGCATGAGTGGGTTATTGCTGCAAGATACATTTGTGCAGCTGTTAAAATATGTTCACTAAATTGCTCATAGAAAATGTGAAGGATAAAAAGTACATGATTACAACTAAATAGTGGATATTTTGCAGAGAAAAACACACAAATGCTTCGCTCTTTAGATTAAAAAAATGAAGAACTAGAACAGTAATGAAACCAGTAAACAAAAGAAAGGCTAGAATGATGGAGCAGGTGTGATGTGAGTTTCAAAGAGCTAAAGCCAATCTAAATAATTACTGCAAACAGTACAAAAACAGCCTTTTATTTTTATTTATCAGTGAGAAAATGCATACTCATTTTGAATGTGTTATACAGACTACAAGAACACCTGGCAGAAATGTTCTATCTGCTTGTTTTATGTTTTCTTTTCTACTTCCTAAGAATATGTTAAAAATCTGAAGAGAAAAATATATTTTTCTTAATATACAATTATATACTACTGTAAGCCTGTGCCTTTTGTGCATTTTTTTATTACTCTTCATACTTCCAAAATAAACTATTTTTTCCAATAGGTTTATTTTATGCCTGTGTTTTTAAGTGGACTTTTAGGCTATGTGTGCACGCTGCGGATTTACCGAGGATTTTACTGCGGATTTGCTGCAGAAAATGTGTCTAACATTTCTGCGGTCAATCCCCAGCAAAACCTATGGGTATAAAAAAAATGCTGTGCGAACACTGCATTTTTTTTTATACCTGCGGATTCTCCCGCGGATTTTCCGCTGCTGAATTAATGACCATGTCACTTCTTTTCCGCAGGAAACTGCAGTTTTTGCCTTAGATAACAGTAAAAATCTGCAGGGACCAACCTGCGAAAAATCCGCAGCAAATCCGCACCAAAAACGCACCAAACGGTGGTAAAACCGCTTGCGGATTTAGTTGCAGTTTTGGCGTGGTTTTTTTACTGCAGGTTCAGTATTCTTACAGAGGGTCTGTTTTTTCCTTAAGAAAAAGTCACTTTCTAGTGCGCACATGGCCTAAATACTCTTTTTGGAGTCTATACCACACAGCTGTGTTTTGTACAAATCCATATTACAAATTCCTGTCACCTCTACTGCATGTTCACATACAACAAAAAAGGTCATGTAGAGCTGTGTTGTATGTGAATTGCTGTACAAACATTGCATTTTTCGTAGTGAAATTTTTGTGTGTTTTACATAGCATTTTCCTATTTAGACTTTTACTGTATATGTTTTCTATAGTGTTTTTTTTTTCTAAATAAAAGAGACAATTAAAGAGGTTTTCCATTACTAATTTAACCCCATCTCATATGACCTAATTTTTGATAATAATCATTTTCCTGATATACTTCTATTACCTGCACTGCTCCCATAAGCCTATGTCAGTGTGGCAACTTTATTACTCTGCAGTGATGTAGTCATTGCTACTTCCGATGTGAGGACTGGAATTAGGCAAACTGAAAAGCACACATCAGTGGTGGAGGCGGGGCTGCGAAAACTCAGTGTTCGGCTACTTTTTTTGGGGGTGAACTGTTCTTAATTAGACCAGACGTATGGGTCCTTTGTTTGTTAAATCAAGAGAAGTTAGTAATTGTCTCTTGCCAAACTAATCAGAGCCTTATTGTCTGTAAATGAGTTTTTCATCAGCCCTTTTGACTACATAATTCAGAGGAAAATTATGCAGTTGGATTGAAATTGCGACCAATGAGAGAGCAGCCCTCTCCACCAATTCTGTAAGAGAGCTCTCTTGCTTCTGTCAACAGGGATAGACTCTACATGACCCTAGTTGAGGAGCTTTGGTTCCAGCTGAGGGAATCACAGAACTGCTTCACTTGGGATATTCTGTATGACCATGGCTGAGAAGCTAGTGTTCCAGCTGTGCGGGATCACATAACTGCTTCTCTTCAGATATTCTACAGGGTTGCAGCTGAGGATCTCTGGTTCCAGTTGAAGGAACCAGAACTGCATCAATGCTCAATGCTGAGCCCACAAATTTGCTTTTAGAACCCAGGTTGGGACAACTTGGACGTCTGTCTATATATTTTGTTGTGCTCAGTCAGCATTGTAAACTTATCACTATCTCTTTTCAGTGAGTGCCTGCCAAAAGCAGGTTGCTGTTGGACTGAAATAGTTGGCCCTGAATGCTGAGAAGTCATGAAAATTCTACTGTTTGGGGGGCCAGCAGAAGGATGAGACTGTCTCAAATACCATCTTTTGTCCTTGCTAGGAATGTACAATATGTTTTTGCCTGATGGTGAATCATCGAAGTCTTACCAATTTTTGGTTCCCTACTAGAGTTGAACGCGGTTCGCGGTTCGAGGTTCTCCAGTTCGCGGCTCGAGTGATTTTGGGGGCTGTTCTAGATCGAACTAGAACTCAAGATTTTTGCTAAAGCTCGACAGTTCTAGATACGTTCGAGAACGGTTCTAGCAGCAAAAAGACAAGGTAATTACCAGCTGCCTTTCCGCTGTAATAGTGTAAGTCACTCTGTGACTCACACTATTATGAAATTTCAGCGTATAGTGTGCGGGAACAGCGCATTCAGATCACTGCTGTTTGGATAATGGCGATCGCCATTTTTTTTTTTTCCTTGTCTTCCTTCCCTAAGCGCGCGCGTGTAGTGGGGCGGGCCAGAATCTCAGCCAATCCCAGACACACACACAGCTAAGTGGACTTTTAACCAGAGAAGCAACGGCATGTGTGATAGGATGTCCATGTCACATGTCCCTGCATTATAAAAACGGACATTTTCTTCCAGCACGCCATTATCTGCCTTCTGCGTCTTGGTGTCAGTCACCGCTGGCATAGATCCTGTCTCCGATACTGTTGTGTACGCTTTATACACAGCGCTATACAGAATAGGCATAGAAGTTTCTTTCAGCCCTTGTAAGGGCTAACACCGGCAGGGTCAGAGCCAAAGGTGACAGTCAGGGCCAAGAAAACAGATTTTAACAGCTACACAAGATGACAGCGCCTGTGTAGCTAAGGTCAGGGATTTCCTCGCTGCATTTCCCCATTAGGAGGGATAGAAAGGGAGGCTTCCTTTCCTCTACCCAGACCCACAACCCTGCCACTGTACCTTCCTGCACTTTGTACACTCAAACTCATTGTTACTAAGCCATTATACTAGCAAACACTGAGGAAACTTAGTGGCATCCTAAAAGTGGCTGTTGAATTTTGTGTTGTCCCACTAGTGCAAAGATATTTGCAGCACGTCTGCCTGCATTGCACACTCAAACTCATTGTTACTAAGCCATTATACTAGCAAATACTGAAGAAACTTAGTGGCATGCTAAAAGTGGCTGTTGGACTTCTGTATTTTCCCACTAGTGCAAAGATATTTGCAGCACGTCTGCCTGCATTGCACACTCAAACTCATTGTTACTAAGCCATTATACTAGCAAATACTGAAGAAACTTAGTGGCATGCTAAAAGTGGCTGTTGGACTTCTGTATTTTCCCACTAGTGCAAAGATATTTGCAGCACGTCTGCCTGCATTGCACACTCAAACTCATTGTTACTAAGCCATTATACTAGCAAACACTGAGGAAACTTAGTGGCATCCGAATCGTGGCTGTTGGACTTCTGTATTGTCCCACTAGTGCAAAGATATTTGCAGCACGTCTGCCTGCATTGCACACTCAAACTCATTGTTACTAAGCCCTTATAATAGCAAACACTGAGGAAACTTAGTGGCATCCTAAACGTGGCTGTTGGACTTCTGTATTGTCCCACTAGTGGAAAGATATTTGCAGCACGTCTGCCTGCATTGCACACTCAAACTCATTGTTACTAAGCCATTATACTAGCAAACACTGAGGAAACTTAGTGGCATCCTAAAAGTGGCTGTTGGACTTCTGTATTGTCCCACTAGTGCAAAGATATTTGCAGCACGTCTGCCTGCATTGCACACTCAAACTCATTGGTACTAAGCCATTATACTAGCAAATACTGAGGAAACTTAGTGGCATGCTAAAAGTGGCTGTTGGACTTCTGTATTTTCCCACTAGTGCAAAGATATTTGCAGCACGTCTGCCTGCATTGCACACTCACACTTATTGTTACTAAGCCATTATACTAGCAAATACTGAGGAAACTTAGTGGCATGATAAAAGTGGCTGTTGGACTTCTGTATTTTCCCACTAGTGCAAAGAAATTTGCAGCACGTCTGCCTGCATTGCACACTCAAACTCATTGTTACTAAGCCATTATACTAGCAAACACTGAGGAAACTTAATGGCATCCTAAACGTGGCTGTTGGACTTCTGTATTGTCCCACTAGTGCAAAGATATTTGCAGCACGTCTGCCTGCATTGCACACTCAAACTCATTGTTACTAAGCCATTATACTGGCAAACACTGAGGAAACTTAGGGGCATCCTAAAAGTGGCTGTTGGACTTCTGTATTGTCCCACTAGTGCAAAGATATTTGCAGCACGTCTGCCTGCATTGCACACACAAACTCATTGTTACTAAGCCATTATACTAGCAAAAACTGAGAAAACTTGGTGGCATCCTAAAAGTGGCTGTTGGACTTTTGTATTGTCCCACTAGTGCAAAGATATTTGCAGCACGTCTGCCTGCATTGCACACTCAAACTCATTGTTACTAAGCCATTATAATAGCAAACACTGAGGAAACTTAGTGGCATCCTAAACGTGGCTGTTGGACTTCTGTATTGTCCCACTAGTGCAAAGATATTTGCAGCACGTCTGCCTGCATTGCACACTTAAACTTATTGTTACTAAGCCATTATACTAGCAAATACTGAGGAAACTTAGTGGCATGCTAAAAGTGGCTGTTGGACTTCTGTATTTTCCCAGTAGTGCAAAGATATTTGCAGCACCTCTGCCTGCATTGCACATTCAAACTCATTGTTACTAAGCCATTATACTAGCAAACACTGAGGAAACTTAGTGGCATCCTAAACGAGGCTGTTGGACTTCTCTATTGTCCCACTAGTGCAAAGATATTTGCAGCACGTCTGCCTGCATTGCACACTCAAACTCATTGTTACTAAGCAATTATACTAGCAAACACTGAGGAAACTTAGTGGCATCCTAAAAGTGGCTGTTGGACTTCTGTATTGTCCCACTAGTGCAAAGATATTTGCAGCACGTCTGCCTGCATTGCACACTCAAACTCATTGTTACTAAGCCATTATACTAGCAAAAACTGAGAAAACTTAGCGGCATCCTAAACGTGGCTGTTGGACTTCTGTATTGTCCCACTAGTGCAAAGATATTTGCAGCACGTCTGCCTGCATTGCACACTCAAACTCATTGTTACAAAGCCATTATAATAGCAAACACTGAGGAAACTTAGTGGCATCCTAAACGTGGCTGTTGGACTTCTGTATTGTCCCACTAGTGCAAACATATTTGCAGCACATCTGCCTGCATTGCACACTCAAACTCATTGTTACTAAGCCATTATACTAGTAAACACTGAGGAAACTTAGTGGCATCCTAAAAGTGGCTATTGGACTTCTGTATTGTCCCACTAGTGCAAAGATATTTGCAGCACATCTGCCTGCATTGCACACTCAAACTTATTGTTACTAAGCCATTATACTAGCAAATACAGAGGAAACTTAGTGGCATGCTAAAAGTGGCTGTTGGACTTCTGTATTTTCCCACTAGTGCAAAGATATTTGCAGCACGTCTTCCTGCATTGCACACTCAAACTCATTGTTACTAAGCCATTATACTAGCAAACACTGAGGAAACTTAGTGGCATCCTAAACGTGGCTGTTGGACTTCTGTATTGTCCCACTAGTGCAAAGATATTTGCAGCACGTCTGCCTGCATTGCACACTCAAACTCATTGTTACTAAGCCATTATACTAGTAAACACTGAGGAAACTTAGTGGCATCCTAAACGTGGCTGTTGGACTTCTGTATTGTCCCACTAGTGCAAAGATATTTGCAGCACGTCTGCCTGCATTGCACACTCAAACTTATTGTTACTAAGCCATTATACTAGCAAATACTGAGGAAACTTAGCGGCATGCTAAAAGTGGCTGTTGGACTTCTGTATTTTCCCAGTAGTGCAAAGATATTTGCAGCACGTCTGCCTGCATTGCATACTCAAACTCATTGTTACTAAGCCAATATAATAGAAAACTTTGAGGAAACTTAGTGGCATCCTAAACGTGGCTGTTGGACTTCTGCATTGTCCCACTAGTGCAAACATATTTGCAGCACGTCTGCCTGCATTGCACACTCAAACTCATTGTTACTAAGCCATTATACTAGCAAACACTGAGGAAACTTAGTGGCATCCTAAACGTGGCTGTTGGACTTCTGTATTGTCCCACTAGTGCAAAGATATTTGCAGCACGTCTGCCTGCATTGCACACTCAAACTCATTGTTACTAAGCCATTATACTAGTAAACACTGAGGAAACTTAGTGGCATCCTAAATGTGGCTGCTGGACTTCTGTATTGTCCCACTAGTGCAAAGATATTTGCAGCACGTCTGCCTGCATTGCACACTCAAACTCATTGTTATTAAGCCATTATACTAGCAAACACTGAGGAAACTTAGTGGCATCCTAAAAGTGGCTGTTGGACTTCTGTATTGTCCCACTAGTGCAAAGATATTTGCAGCACGTCTGCCTGCATTGCACACTCAAACTCATTGTTACTAAGCCATTATAATAGCAAACACTGAGGAAACTTAATGGCATCCTAAACGTGGCTGTTGGACTTCTGTATTGTCCCACTAGTGCAAAGATATTTGCAGCACGTCTGCCTGCATTGCATACTCAAACTCATTGTTACTAAGCCAATATAATAGCAAATACTGAGGAAACTTAGTGGCATGCTAAAAGTGGCTGTTGGACTTTGTATTTTCCCAGTAGTGCAAAGATATTTGCAGCACGTCTGCCTGCATTGCACACTAAAACTCATTGTTACTAAGCCATTATACTAGCAAAAACTGAGGAAACTTAGTGGCATCCTAAACGTGGCTGTTGGACTTCTGTATTGTCCCACTAGTGCAAACATATTTGCAGCACATCTGCCTGCATTGCATACTCAAACTCCTTGTTACTAAGCCATTATACTAGTAAACACTGAGGAAACTTAGTGGCTTCCTAAATGTGGCTGTTGGACTTCTGTATTGTCCCACTAGTGCAAAGATATTTGCAGCACGTCTGCCTGCATTGCACACTCAAACTCATTGTTACTAGACCATTATAATAGCAAACACTGAGGAAACTTAGTGGCATCCTAAACGTGGCTGTTGGACTTCTGTATTGTTCCACTAGTGCAAACAGATTTGCAGCACATCTGCCTGCATTGCATACTCAAACTCATTGTTACTAAGCCATTATACTAGTAAACAGTGAGGAAACTTAGTGGCTTCCTAAATGTGGCTGTTGGACTTCTGTATTGTCCCACTAGTGCAAAGATATTTGCAGCCCATCTGCCTGCATTGCACACTCAAACTTATTGTTACTAAGCCATTATACTAGCAAATACTGAGGAAACTTAGTGGCATGCTAAAAGTGGCTGTTGGACTTTGTATTTTCCCAGTAGTGCAAAGATATTTGCAGCACGTCTGCCTGCATTGCACACTAAAACTCATTGTTACTAAGCCATTATACTAGCAAACACTGAGGAAACTTAGTGGCATCCTAAACGTGGCTGTTGGACTTCTGTATTGTCCCACTAGTGCAAAGATATTTGCAGCACGTCTGCCTGCATTGCATACTCAAACTCATTGTTACTAAGCCAATGTAATAGCAAACACTGAGGAAACTTAGTGGCATCCTAAACGTGGCTGTTGGATTTCTGTATTGTCCCACTAGTGCAAACATATTTGCAGCACGTCTTCCTGCATTGCACACTCAAACTCATTGTTACTAAGCCATTATACTAGCAAACACTGAGGAAACTTAGTGGCATCCTAAACGTGGCTGTTGGAATTCTGTATTCTCCCACTAGTGCAAAGATATTTGCAGCACGTCTGCCTGCATTGCACACTCAAACTCATTGTTACTAAGCCATTATACTAGTAAACACTGAGGAAACTTAGTGGCATCCTAAATGTGGCTGTTGGACTTCTGTATTGTCCCACTAGTGCAAAGATATTTGAAGCACGTCTGCCTGCATTGCACACTCAAACTCATTGTTGCTAAGCCATTATACTAGCAAACACTGAGGAAACTTAGTGGCATCCTAAAAGTGGCTGTTGGACTTCTGTATTGTCCCACTAGTGCAAAGATATTTGCAGCACGTCTGCCTGCATTGCACACTCAAACTCATTGTTACTAAGCCATTATACTAGCAAATACTGAGGAAACTTAGTGGCATGCTAAAAGTGGCTGTTGGACTTCTGTATTGTCCCACTAGTGCAAAGATATTTGCAGCACGTCTGCCTGCATTGCACACTCAAACTCATTGTTACTAAGCCATTATACTAGCAAACACTGAGGAAACTTAGTGGCATCCTAAATGTGGCTGTTGGACTTCTGTATTGTCCCACTAGTGCAAAGATATTTGCAGCACGTCTGCCTGCATTGCCCACTCAAACTCATTGTTACTAAGCCATTATAATAGCAAACACTGAGGAAACTTAGTGGCATCCTAAACGTGGCTGTTGGACTTCTGTATTGTCCCACTAGTGCAAAGATATTTGCAGCACGTCTGCCTGCATTGCCCACTCAAACTCATTGTTACTAAGCCATTATAATAGCAAACACTGAGGAAACTTAGTGGCATCCTAAACGTGGCTGTTGGACTTCTGTATTGTCCCACTAGTGCAAAGATATTTGCAGCACGTCTGCCTGCATTGCATACTCAAACTCATTGTTACTAAGCCATTATACTAGCAAACACTGAGGAAACTTAGTGGCATCCTAAAAGTGGCTGTTGGACTTCTGTATTGTCCCACTAGTGCAAAGATATTTGCAGCACGTCTGCCTGCATTGCACACTCAAACTCATTGTTACTAAGCCATTATACCAGCAAAAACTGAGAAAACTTAGTGGCATCCTAAACGTGGCTGTTGGACTTCTGTATTGTCCCACTAGTGCAAACATATTTGCAGCACGTCTGCCTGCATTACACACTCAAACTCATTGTTACTAAGCCATTATACTAGCAAACACTGAGGAAACTTAGTGGCATCCTAAACGTGGCTGTTGGACTTCTGTATTGTCCCACTAGTGCAAAGATATTTGCAGCACGTCTTCCTGCATTGCACACTCAAACTCATTGTTACTAAGCCATTATACTAGCAAACACTGAGGAAACTTAGTGGCATCCTAAACATGGCTGTTAGACTTCTGTATAGTCCCACTAGTGCAAAGATATTTGCAGCACGTCTGCCTGCATTGCACACTCAAACTCATTGTTACTAAGCCATTATAATAGCAAACACTGAGGAAACTTAGTGGCATCCTAAACGTGGCTGTTGGACTTCTGTATTGTCCCACTAGTGCAAAGATATTTGCAGCACATCTGCCTGCATTGCACACTCAAACTCATTGTTACTAAGCCATTATACTAGCAAACTATGCTGCCAGTTTAAGGGCCATAGTTGCATTGTCAGGGATAATTATTGTTGTTTATTCTGCTGTTAATAAAGCTAGACCACCGCTAAAATCTACACCACCTCTCAATTTTTACTACCACATTTTAAGTGCACAATCTTGTCGCAATCAAAATGAGTGGCAAAATGACAGATGCTGGTGGAAAGGGGAAGAGGCGTGTTGGAAAAGGAAAAAAAGGGTTGGTCCGTGGGGAAGGTGGCGAAGCTCCATTAACAGATGGACCATCTTCCAGCAAAAGTAAGATGTCTACTACTTACCGTGGAAAATCCAATGTGCTCCCTTTTTTGCGGACACGAACAACTGGAACAAAGGTAGATGATGGCCAAAGAAGGAAAATGCTTGAATGGATCTCAAGTGGTCCAACAAGTGCCCTCTCCGCCACCTCAACTACCACATGCAAAAAACACCAGTCCTCTGAGTTGTCAGCCCAATCACACTTGCATTCTCCCAGCTCTGAAGTCTCCATCCGCCCTGCACAGTATGGTGGAACTGAGATGGCTGAGTCTGCAGAGCTGTTCAGTCACACTATAGCCTGGGAATCAGAAGTCTGCTCCCAAGCTACAGTGAGTACAGACCAGGAAATGGTCTGCAGTTATGCCCAGAACCTTTGTGACTCTGATTCAGGCCATGAGGACCACGTTTCTGAGCATAATATTGACCCTTTTTCACAAACTGTAACACCTGTTGTTATAGACAATGAGGAACATACTGATGACGATGAGACGCAGATACCAGATTGGGATGATAAGTTAAATATTCAGTCAGGGCAAGAAGAGGCTCGGTCTGAGGGTGAGGGGAGTGCAAACACAAAAATTGATAAGGAAGTTCTAGATCCCACCTACTGTCAACCCACAGTCAGGCACTCGAGGAGGTCAACAGAGGCCGTGGAGGAGGATGCAACCAACGACGAAGTTACCTTGCGCCTTCCTGGACAGAGTCGGAGCACTGGTAGCACATCTACAACTGCATCCTCAGCCACCACTTTGCCTCGGAGCACTAGTCGGGGGGGCTCAGCAGGTCGCATGCCCTCTAAGCCTTGCCTAGCCTGGTCCCTTTTTGACATAGCAAAAGATAGGCCAAATTATGTGATCTGTAAAATTTGTCGGGATTCTGTTAGTAGAGGGCAAAACCTCAGCAGTTTGACAACTTCTTCCATGAATCGTCACATGAATAAATATCATATGTCCCAGTGGGAAGCTCACCGTGCTGCAATGCGGCCTAGCGGAGCGAACCATCAACCGCCTGCTCCTTCCAGTGCATCCGCGCGCTCTTCATCTTCTAGGACTTTGGGGACAGCTGTCACACCTGGTTTTCCATGCACAACTTCCACCACTGTAACCGCAACAGGCAGTTTGCTTGGTAGGTCGTCAGTTGGTTTGGAAGGGGAAACAAGTGAGTGTGTACAGCTCTCTCAGACATCGATAGCACCAACGTTGGATGAAGGCAACATCATGTCTACGCCTGCACTTTCCTCACAAAGCTGCATTTTTCCAGGGACACCCTACTCAACACCGTTTACACACAGCAGCCAGATCTCTGTCCCTCAGATGTGGACAAATAAAAGGCCATTTCCTGCGACCCATGACAAAGCTAAGAGGTTGACTTTATCCCTCTGTAAGCTCTTGGCTACCGAAATGCTGCCTTTCCGCGTGGTGGACACACAGGATTTTAGAGACCTTATGTCTGTTGCTGTGCCCCAGTACCAGATGCCCAGTCGCCACTACTTCTCTAAGAAAGGTGTGCCCGCGCTACACCAGCATGTCGCACACAACATCACCGCTTCCTTGAGAAACTCTGTGTGTGAACGGGTGCATTTCACCACCGATACTTGGACCAGTAAGCATGGACAGGGACGTTACATGTCGCTGACTGGGCACTGGGTAACAATGGTGATAGATGGTGAAGGGTCTGCTGCACAAGTCTTGCCGTCCCCACGACTTGTGTGTCAATCCTCTGTCTGTCCAAGTTCCGCCAATGCTTCTGCCTCCTCCACCTCATCTGGGTCCTCCACCTCCACCCCAAGCCTTCCTGGTCAGGCCACCAGCGTTCTCACTGCGCAGAAGGAATCACGCACCCCTCATTACTATGCTGGCAGCAGAGCGCAACGGCATCAGGCGGTCTTTAGCTTTACATGTCTTGGAAATAGGAGTCACACAGCGGCTGAGTTGTGGGCAGCTCTGGAGACTGCGTTTGGTAAATGGTTGTCTCCACTCAACCTGCTGCCTGGTAAGGTTGTGTGCGACAATGCTGCAAACCTGGGTGCGGCCCTTCGCCTGGGCAAGGTGACACACGTGCCTTGTATGGCTCACGTGTTGAACCTTGTTGTCCAGCAATTTTTAACACACTATCCCCGCCTAGATGGCCTTCTGACCAGGGCACGAAAACTGTCTGCTCACTTCCGCCGTTCAACCGCCGCAGCTGAGCGACTTGCATCGCTCCAGAAGTCTTTCGGCCTGCCGGTTCATCGCCTGAAATGCGATGTGCCGACACGCTGGAATTCGACTCTCCACATGTTACAGCGACTGTGGCAGCACCGCCGAGCCCTGGTGCAATACATCATGACGTATAGCCTGGGCCAACGAGATGCAGAGGTGGGGCAGATCACCCTGATGGAGTGGTCTCAGATCAAGGACCTATGCACCCTTCTGCACAGTTTCGACATGGCGACGAATATGTTTAGCGCTGACAATGCCATTATCAGCATGACAATTCCAGTCATTTACATGCTGGAGCCCACGCTAAACACTATTTGGAGTCAGGGGGTGGGTCAACAGGAATGGGAGGAACTACAGGAGGATTCATATGCGCAAGACACAACAACATCACCAAGGTCCAGACATTCATCATCACCAACGCGGCAGGCATGGGACCATGGGGGAAAGGGATCAACAAGGGCGCATGGTAGCAGGCGAAATGTTGAGGAAGGTGCAGGAGAACATGAAGAAATGGAGGACGCACTTGTCCATTGACATGGAAGACTCAGTGGATGAGGGAGACCTTGGTCAAATTTCAGTTGAAACAGGTTGAGGGGAGATGTCAGAGGAAGAAAGAACGGTTAGCACCTCTATGCCACAAACACAGCGTGGACTTGGTCCGCATGGCTGCGCAAGACACATGAGCGCCTTCTTGCTGCACTACCTCCAACATGACCCTCGTATTGTCAAAATTAGAAGTGATGATGACTACTGGCTTGCCACACTATTAGATCCCCGGTACAAGTCCAAATTTTGTGACATAATTCCAGCCATAGAAAGGGACGCATATATGCAGGAGTATCAGCAAAAGCTGTTACTTAATCTTAGCTCGGCTTTTCCACCAAACAACCGTGCAGGTGCAGGGAGTGAATCTCCCAGTTGTAACTTGACAAACATGGGACGGTCTCGTCATCTTCAACAGTCTACCCGTACCAGTAGCACTGTATCTGGTGCTGGTAACAGCAATTTTATTGAATCTTTTCATAATTTTTTTAGACCCTCCTTTGCAAGGCCACCAGAGACAACAAGTCTGACACATAGTCAACGGCTGGAGAGGATGATACAGGAGTATCTCCAAATGAACATCGATGCCATGACTTTGCAAATTGAGCCTTGCTCCTTGTGGGCTTCAAATCTTGAAAAATGGCCAGAGCTCTCAACTTAAGCCTTGGAGATTTTGTCGTGTCCAGCTGCCAGCGTTGTCTCTGAACGTGTCTTCAGTGCTGCTGGGTGTGTGCTGACAGATAAGTATACGCGTCTGTCCAGTGACAATGTGGACAGACTAACGTTCATCAAAATGAACAAATCATGGATCCACAAGGAATTTACTACCCCTGTGTCATCCTGGGGAGAGTAAATGCTTGTGGATTTGGAATGTGCTTGATGCAAATCAAAACATCCTGTTTGCAACTAGGGCACAAGTGCTGCCACTGATGGGGTGTCTGTGTGGCCCAATTTTTGGAAAAAAAGGGAGTCTCCGCTTGGAGTAACCCTTGCTTGCTGTGTTTTTTAAAAGGAGCCAAGATGAACAAGTCATGGTTTAGCAAAGACTTTATCTACCTACCCAAGGGTCATCCTGGGAACGGTTAAGTAATGCGTATTTTTGAATGTGCTTGATGCAAATCTACCTGTGAAGTGTACAACTGGGGCACAAGTGCTGCCACTTAAGGGGTGGGTGTGTGTGGGGCCCAATTTTTGGAAAAAAGGGAGACTCTGCTTGGAGTAACCCATGCTTACATTGTTTTTAAAAATGATCCAAGATGCACAGCGTTGTGATCAGGAAAGACTTTGCTACCTACCCCGGTGTCATCCTGGGGACGGTTAAGTATGGTGTATTTTTGAATGTGCTTGATGCAAATGTACCTGTGAAGTGTACAACTGGGGCACAAGTGCTGCCACTGAAGGGGTGGGTGTGTGTGTGGCCCAATTTTTGGAAAAAAGTGAGACTCCGCTTGGAGTAACCCTTGCTTGCTGTGTTTTTTAAAAGGAGCCAAGATAAACAGAGCTGGGATCAGGAAAGACTTAGCTACCTACCCCGGTGTCCTCCTGGGGACGGTTAAGTATGGCGTATTTTTGAATGTGCTTGATGCAAATCTACCTGTGAAGTGTACAACTAGGGCACAAGTGCTGCCACTGATGGGGTGTCTGTGTGGCCCAATTTTTGGAAAAAAGGGAGACTCCGCTTGGAGTAACCCTTGCTTGCTGTGTTTTTTAAAAGGAGCCAAGATGAACAAGTCATGGTTCAGCAAAGACTTAGCTAACTACCCCGGTGTCATCCTGGGGATGGTTAAGTATGACATATTTTTGAATGTGCTTGATGCAAATCTAGCTGTGAAGTGTACAACTGGGGCACAAGTGCTGCCACTGATGGGGTGGGTGTGTGTGGGGCCCAATTTTTGGAAAAAAAGGAAACTCCGCTTGGAGTAACCCTTGCTTGCTGTGTTTTTTAAAAGGAGCCAAGATGAACAAGTCATGGTTCAGCAAAGACTTTATCTACCTACCCCAGGGTCATCCTGGGAACGGTTAAGTATGGCATATTTTTGAATGTGCTTGATTCAAATCTAGCTGTGAAGTGTACAACTGGGGCACAAGAGCTGCCACTGAAGGGGTGTGTGTGTGTGTGTGTGGCCCAAATTTTGGAAAAAAGGGAGACTCTGCTTGGAGTAACCCTTGCCTACATTGTTTTTAAAAATGATCCAAGATGCACAGCGCTGGGATCAGGAAAGACTTTGCTACCTACCCCGGTGTCATCCTGGGGACGGTTAAGTATGGCGTATTTTTGAATGTGCTTGATGCAAATCTAGCTGTGAAGTGTACAACTGGGGCACAAGTGCTGCCACCGAAGGGGTGGGTGTGTGTTTGTGTGGCCTAATATTTGGAAAAAAAGGAGAACTCTGCTTGGAGTCTCCTTGTGGTGTTTTACATGATTTTAGAAGGGCGTGCCATGCCTATATCTGTGTCTCCTCCTCTTTTTCCTTGTCCAGCTCTTTTGTTTTCGCATGAGTATATGTCCTTGTCACTTTCCCATGTGTTTGTGTTGTGTTGTGAGTTGTTTGTCACCTTTTGGACACCTTTTGAGGGTGTTTTCTAGGTGTTTTTATGTGTTTATGTTTGCCTGCCATTGTTTCCTATGCGGTTCGAGTTCGGTTCGTCGAACGTTCGCCGAACTGAACTCTAACGAGACCTCCGTTTGACGAACTGAACTCGAGCCGAACTGCGGCTGGTTCGCTCATCTCTATTCTCTAACCTGTGTTGTCAAAGTAGTGTTTTGCCTATGGGGAAGGAGTGTGAGCATTCAGTGGCTGGATACCTCTCTGTGACAGAAGTCTGAGCATACATGCTTAGATTAGACCTCACTCCTCTCTCTGCCTTTATCCTGCTGATGAGTTGAAGTACAGTTCCTTAAGCTGATAAGTCCTGTGATATGCTGCTTGTTATTAGGAATTGTATCACAGGGCTTGTCAGCAGAAAGCACAGGCACTTCAAAGCTTCAGTATGTACAAGGCAGAGGATAGTGAAAACTGATTGCCGAAGCTTTGAAGTGCCGACCATTCATCTTTCAATTCCAGTGTTAATAATAATAATAATAATAATAATATTTAATTACTTATACAGCGCCATTAATTACATGGCACTTTACATACATCAATAACACTAACAATCTAAATTCCCTATCAGTATGTCTTTGGGGTGTGTTAGGAAACTGAAGTACTCAGAGGAAACCCATGCACATACAGTCATATGAAAAAGTTTGGGCACCCCTATTAATGTTAACCTTTTTTGTTTATAACAATTTGGGTTTTTGCAACAGCTATTTCAGTTTCATATATCTAATAACTGATGGACTGAGTAATATTTCTGGATTGAAATTAGGTTTCTTGTACTAACTGAAAATGTGCAATCCGCATTTAAACAAAATTTGACTGGTGCAAAAGTATGGCCACCCTTATCAATTTCTTGATTTGAACACTCCAAACTACTTTTTACTGACTTACTAAAGCACTAAATTGATTTTGTAACCTCATTGAGCTTTGAAGGTCATAGGCAGGTGTATCCAATCATGAGAAAAGGTATTTAAGGTGGCCACTTGCAAGTTGTTGTCCTATTTGAATCTCCTTTGAAGAGTGGCATCATGGGCTCCTCAAAACAACTCTCAAATGATCTGAAAACACAGATTATTCAACATAGTTGTTCAGGGGAAGGATACAAAAAAAGTTGTCTCAGAGATTTAAACTGTCAGGGTGGGTCTATATCGTGCAGTAAAAGAAATAAATCAATAATTAACAAAAAACGACATGCGGTCCCTCCCAATTTTGATAACAGCCAAGGTGAATCCACACAGCTGAAGGCAAGTATTCTCAGGATGGGGAGCTCCACGTTATGGGGAGCCCCCAGCCTAACAATATCAGCCAGCAGCCGCCCGGAATTGCCGCATCCATTAGATGCGACAGTCCCGGGACTCTACCCGGCTCTTCCCGAGTTGCCCTGGTGCAGTGGCAATCGGAAAAATAAGGAGTTAATGGCAGCCCATAGCTGCCACTAAGTCCTAGGTTAATCATGGCAGGTGTCTATGAGACACCCCCAATTATTAACCTGTAAGTGAAAGTAAATAAACACATACTCCCTAAAAAATACTTTATTTGGAATACAAGACAAAAAAACACCCTCTTTGACCACTTTTTTTAATCCCCAAATACACCTCCAGGTCTGACGTAACCCACACGAGGTCCCACGATGCTTTCAGCTCTGCTACATGAAGCTGACAGTAGCGGCAGTAGAACACCACCACTCTCTGTCAGCTCCACACAGCAATTGAAGGGAATCACGCTGTCAACAAGGACGTCACTGAGGTAGTGCCGGTGTGTACGGTGATGATGGGTGCGGTAGTGCCGGTGTGTGTGCGGTGATGATGAGTGTGGTAGTGCCTGCGTGTGTGCGGTGATGATGGGTGCAGTAGTGCCTGCATGTGTGCGGTGATTTGGGGGGCGGTAGTGCCTGCGTGTGTGCGGTGATGATGGGTGTTATAGTGCCGGTGTGTGCGGTGATGAGGGGGGGTGTTAGTGCCTGCATGTGTGCGGTAAGGAGGGGGGCAGTAGTGCCTGCGTGTGTGCGATATTGAGGGGGGTGGTAGTGCTGTTGTGTGCCATGTTGATGGGGACTCTATCTCTTCCTCTCTCTCAGCTAAAGAAAACTAACTCAACGTGTTGTTTCACAGGAATCCGTTACCTTTATTATAACAATAATATAATATAATATTTATTTATTTATATAGCGCTGTTAATTCCACAGCACTTTCACATACCTTGGCAACACTGTCCCCATTGGGGCTCACAATCTAAATTCCCTGTCAGTTTGTTTTTTGAGTGTGGGAGGAAACCGGAGCACCCGGAGGAAACCCATGCAAACACGGGGAGCACATACAAACTCCTTGCAGATAGAGTTCTTGGTGGGAATTAAACCCAGGACCCCAGCGCTGCAAGTGCTGAGCCACCGTGCACATTGTGACGGATGCCAAACGACGCAAGTGTGAAAGTACCCTTACTTACCCACCTACCTCTTTATTCTAACTTAATTTGAAAGCTGTAAATGCTGGGCCAGTTTCTGTCTCGTGCAGAGCCCATGTCTGACTGCTGCGCAAAGCCAATATGGGTACTATGGAGCAATTGATGCCACTTTTCCTTGTGCCTGTCCATAATTTTTGGAAATGTGGAGACTCCAACTTGGGTCTCCAAGTTACGTGTTGTCTGTAGTGGCAGGGGTGTCAAAGCACCAGGCCTACACCTGTCACTCATGCACCACAATCTTGAGCTGATATTTTTAACGGTACCATTTTTGCACAGATGCTACATTTTAATCGCCTGTTATCGCATTTTGCGCAGAATTTGTGGCAACCAAAATATGTGGCATTTGGAATTTTTTGCCACTACGTCAAAGTCGGGCATTTCTGAATTCGGCGATACCAAATATGTGTGTATTTTTTAACCCTTTAATTTTCAATCCGGCGAATGGGGCATGATTTGAACTTTTAGGTTTTTTTATTTTTTCTTAATTTTGTAAAACTTTTTTTAACTTTTTTATTTTACTAGGCTAGACTATAACGATCAGCAGGCTGATCGCTCATTCTTTCTTGTAGATCAGAGCAGCATTGCTCTGATCTGCACAAAAGCTGCTCTCCTCTCACAGACAGCCCTCTGCTGGCTGTAAGAGAAACTGACTCATGATAGCTGCATAGCTACATGAGTCATTACATTACCCTGTGCTACCATGGCAACCATCGGATCCAGGTGATCACATCACGTGACTTCCGATGGAGCCGGGTAAGTGAATGCTTACCGCGGCCCGCTTTTACATTATCCTGTGACATTTTCACAGCGCAATCTAAGGGGTTAGCAGGTGCAAGTAGGTAGCGAATCCACTCGTGTCTGATAGCCGCACATGTCACCTGTTTAAATCAGCTGACATGTGCAGAGATCTCTGCCAGCGGCAGGAGGCAGGGGTTAACCTGACAAGATCCATGACATACCCAGTATGTCATGTGTCATGAAAAGGTTAATTAGCCTGATAGGGTTATGGTTTGTTCCCTAACAATGTTAGGAAAGGTTAATTGATGCAAATGATAGTTTTTTGGGTTTTTTTTTTATAAAAAACCTAGCCTCTTCTAACCTTATGTCAAAAACAGCAGCCATGGGTCCTTAAAAGCAGCTTTCTAGCATTGTGAAAATGAAAATGGTGGAGGCCCACAAAGCAGGAGAAGGCTTTTAGAAGATAGCAAAGTGTTTTCAAGTTGCCCTTTCCTCAGTTCAAAATGTAATTAAGAAATGGAAGTTAACATGCGCAGTGGAGGTTAAGATAAGGTCTAAAAGACTAAAGGCCCCGTCACACTAAGCAACATCGCTAGCAACATCGCTGCTAACGAACAACTTTTGTGACGTTGCTAGCGATGTTGCTGTGTGTGACATCCAGCAACAACCTGGCCCCTGCTGTGAGGTCGTTGGTTGTTGCTGAATGTCCTGGGCCATTTTTTAGTTGTTGCTGTCCCGCTGTGAAGCACAGATCGCTGTGTGTGACAGCGAGACAGCAACAACTAAATGTGCAGGCAGCAGGAGCCGGCTTCTGCGGAGGCTGGTAACCACAGTAAACATCGGGTAACCAAGAAGCCCTGTCCTTGGTTACCCGATATTTACCTTTGTTACCAGCCTCCGCCGCTTTCACTGTCAGTGCCGGCTCCTGCTCTGTGCACATGTAGCTGCAGGACACATCGGGTTAATTAACCCGATGTGTGCTGTAGCTAGGAGAGCAGGGAGCCAGCGCTAAGCATTGTGCGCTGCTCCCTGCTCTGTGCACATTTAGCTGCAGCACACATCGGGTAATTAACCCGATGTGTTCTGTAACTAGGAGAGCAGGGAGCCAGCACTCAGTGTGCGCTGCTCCCTGCTCTCTGCACGTGTAGCTGCGTGCGCTGGTAACCATGGTAAATATCGGGTTGGTTACCCGATATTTACCTTAGTTACCAAGCGCAGCATCTTCCACGCGGCGCTGGGGGCTGGTCACTGGTTGCTGGTGAGCTCACCAGCAACTCGTGTAGCCACGCTCCAGCGATCCCTGCCAGGTCAGGTTGCTGGTGGGATCGCTGGAGCGTCGCAGTGTGACATCTCACCAGCAACCTCCTAGCAACTTACCAGCGATCCCTATCGTTGTTGGGATCGCTGGTAAGTTGCTTAGTGTGACTGGACCTTAAGCAAAACTGTGAGAGCTGCTCATGGGATTAGTAAAGAAGCAAATCAGAACCCCTGCTTGCCTGCAAAAGACCTTCAGGAAGATTTCATGGGTGTGTCCGGCACTGAGGTGACCTTTGGTGAGTCAGGGACCAGAAAGGGACAACACCTTATTATGTGCATGTCTGCAGTTTGTGCTTGAGTAAATCTACATTCTATTGGTACTGTAGGGGTCAAGGACTCATTCCTATCGGGCCATCCTTTGCAGCCTTAATCTTAGGTGCAGCTCTTTGTGACTATTCCCCTTTGCTATAAAAAGTCATGCGTCTTACCATCTGACACCAGTTGTAGAATATAATTTCTTATGCTCACCACTTTGAAAGAATCTTGTGTCCAAAACAAGCTGAGGAATAATGACAATTACAGATGTGATATTTAGCTGCATTGGAGTAAGCTTGAGTTTTTTTTCCTTTTTGTGTCTATTTTCCCTCTGTCTGTCTCCCTTCCCTTGTGTTGTATTATTGCAGTGGTGAGTCTAGTGCTCCCAGCGGCCTTTTCACTAGTCATGGTGAGTTCAGGTCAAGAGAGGGCCTAGGCACGTGAAGGCGTTATGAAGAAGGACCCTTATAGGGACTTTAGGAGGCATAGGGTACAGACTCAGGTGAGTGACAGGAGGTGTCCTCTCTCCGATGCTTTCCTTCTATAACACCCCCATTGCTACCCCTGTATTCTGCCGCATGCTGAGCAACTGTATGCTCTTGCGTGACAGCAGACTCTTGAGTTGTGGAACATTGTTCTACTGTTCAGAGACACCTGCAAAATATGACCATTATGGAAGAATCATGGAATCATGAGAAGAAAATGTCTCATGCATCCTCACTATAAAATTCAGCATCAGAAGTATGTAAAAGAACATCTAACAAGCCTGATGCAATTTGGAAACAAATCCTGTAGACCGATGAGGTTAAAATAGAACTCTTTAGCCACAATTATCAAAGGTACATGTGGAGAAGAAACGATACAGAATTTAAGGAAAAGAACATATCACCAACCAATAAGCATGGGGGTGGATTAATCATGATTTAGGGTTAAGTTACAGCCAGTGGTACGGAGAATATTTCACGGGTAGAATGGATTTAATGAAATTTCAACAATTTCTTGATGCAAACATAACACCATCGGTAAAAAAGCTGAAATTAAAATGAGGATGGCATCTTCAAATGGATAATAATACTAAACATACATCAAAATCCACAATAGACAACCTCAAAAGGCACAAGCTGAAGTTTTACAATGGCCCTCACAGTCACCTGATCTGAACATCATTGAAAATATATGGCTAGACCTCAAAAGAGCAGGGCATGCAAGACGACCTAGGAATGTCACAGAGCTGGAAGACTTTTCCAAGGAAAATGGATGATAATTCCTGAAACAAGAATTGAAAGACTCTTGGCTGTCTACAATAGATGTTTAGAAGCTGTGATGCTTTCCAAAAGGGGTGCTGTAAGGAACTAACTATGCAGGGTGCCAAAACTCTTGCATTGGCCCATTTTCCTTTTTTGTTCATTTAAACATGTTGAAGATAAAAATAGGAAATATGTCATCTTTAACTTTGTGCCTTTTAGAAATCATTTCATCTTCACCTTCCTAAATTGTTCACAATAACAGTAATTTTGACCAGGTGTGTGCAACCTTTTGCATGCCACTGTAAGCTTAATAAACAATATATCGTATTTCATTTTAAAGTGTGGTACCTTTCTGTAGGATCTATGATTGATTTGGTTGTACTTATTTCTATTGTCTGTGGATTAGCAGTATGAATTTACATGAAGTGAATGACAAAACTTTCTATTTCGGAAAACCAGAATTTTTGGTAATATTCAAGATGAATTCAATTGACCTCAAACAGATTTGTCCATCTATAGGCAATGGTACATTTATGAATCAACCAACATTCTGTCATTATCACTAATATTGCACACATTCGAGTGTGTATAGTCAAGAGAACATACCTAAAAACGAAACTTGTTTTGTCAAAAAAGTTTTATTTCATTTTTGAATACGGGATAATAATATAAATTATTTGCAAATGTCAATTTTTGATTCACTCTTCAGTAATTTCATTCACATCATATCCAAAAGTGTATGTGTTTTGAAGTTGTGCCTTATTGCACATTTGCCTTAATTGCAGCTCACGCACTTGGAAATATCACATTTCTATTCGGTTCCTCATCTACTTTCCAGTGAATATGCAAATAGGAATCTTCACAGGTGTTAACAGCAGCATAAGCATAAAAAGTGGTTAATTACATATGTAGATTTATTTGGCAAAAAAAAACATTAATAATCATTTTAATGATATGTTTGTAGAATTTCACTTATTAAGGAGGAGGGATACTGTGAAACTAAAATTTGTTTTCCTTTATAGGCCTCCCAGAAATATCTGAGATGCACTTCTTAAGTACACAGCTGACTTTTCTTGTGTGCAGGTGTACGCTTCCAAGTGTATATATTTAACATTTGCTTAATGGGATTTCTGTTTTCAGAAGCTGACAAATTTACTATTTTATATGATGGTAGGATAAAGCTGAACTGAAAGAGAAAAATTTATTGGGTAGTATAGTGCCCTAGAGATAGAATATTGGAATGGAATGTAACTGGACTACTCAACAAAAATGTAATTACTTGTGTATAAATTTACAGAATTGTAACTTGGCCATGTTGGATTTTGCTATGTGGTGGAAATTTTGAACAAAGATTTCGTGGTGTTTTATCAGTAACGGTGAACTGTCTGTTAAACATAGAGCCTGACATCTTAAGAATATATACTGAAATCATTGATAGATAGTTTTATGTAGAAAGATACAGTATAAAGGCTCATTCAGACATCAGTTCACATGTCGGATCACAATACATTTACTGCCGGCGAGTCTCCCAACCCAAGCATGACAGCTTCATATATTTCTATGAGGCTATCACTCTCATGTCAAGATAGCCACAGCCAATCTGTATATTGCGGATTGAGATGGGACTGATGTGCACAGATGTCTGAATGAACCTTATTTATTTATTTTTTTTTGTAAATCAAATTTTTATTAGGTTATTCAACATGAGATCTTGAAGCATGGTAAATTTAGTTATTACTTTAATCCTTATTATAAACACAACCAACTTATAGTATGCCCCAAAAACCTGTCTCCCCCAGGGAGACCTCAACCTGGTCCATTTCAGCCCGAGAAAGGGCGTGTTTCTCATGAAAGCAGTCAAACTCAGCATGGAACAATATCGCTATAGGGCAATATTAAAAGACGTGACAAACAAGGCTGGGGGGAACATACAGGGAGGATGGAAGGAGGGGGTTAATGAGGGTGGGAACAGAGGATTCTTATCTGGATTCGGCCACAGCTAGAAGGTAGTAAATTGTGTTTAAAGTATGGTCCATAGCAACTCAGGTCAATCAGCCCAGTTCCCGGAGCCAAGCAAGGAATTCTGGGGTCTCTCTAAGCATAATCCAGGATGCCCAAGTCTCAACAACCCTCTCCCATGTACCAATTTGTTGACCGATCAGCTTCTCAATACTATAAATCATGTTGAGTTCCGATACGAGTTCTGCTCTCGAAGGGATCTCCTTCTGTTTCCAGTACCTAGGGATTAGGCTTCTCACTGCTGTTAGAATATGCCATACCCTACACTTTTTAAATCCTGAAATAGAGCCCTCCAAGTGAAAGGAGCACCAGCTCCGGTGTGGGTCAGAGTTCCTCAGAGGAAAGTTTGTTTATCAATTGGAACACAATGTCCCAGAAGCTCTTCAGCACTAGACACTCCCACCAAGTATGAAGTTATGACCCAGATCCTTGCTCGCACCTCTAGCAAGTGTCGGGGACGGCGGGGAACATAGCATGAATCTTGGAGGGGCACTTATACCACCTGGAGACAATCTGATAACCTCTCTCCTGTGATACTGTAGATCATTAAGTGATGACTTCTGAGTGAGGAGGAAAATTCTGTCTTATTCCATATCTGAAAAGGTCCTACCCAAGTCCCTCTCCCACGCCAAGATGAAAGGAGGGCAAGGTTGGCCAGATGGTGAGGGGTCTTGAAACCAGCCATATAGTAGTGAGACTTTGTGTAGCAGGACTTCTTTCTGCAGACATAGACTCTCAAACATGGTTAGTGGTCTGAAGATGTTTGCCTGAGGGATAAAATTTTATGAAACTTTTTATCTATTCATATAGGAACCAAGCGGCAGGTGGGGTGTTTCTCCCAGCAAAGAGAGCATGTAAAGGCCTAATGGACATGCCAGCTATATAATCATGAATAACCGGTGCCTGGTCTTTTGTTTTATGGAGAAGGTTGGGTCTGATACACTTGCTGCAAAGGTTGGGTTATCGACCAATGGTACGAGCAGGCCAGGGAAAGTGGACAGAGACAGGCAAGGACTGGCCCTCCCAATGCCCAAGGTGAGTTGTCTGATCAGAAATGGCAGGTCTGCAAGTTTGCAACCAGAAAGAGACAATTCCCAGATTCGTACCAGAGGGTTGAGATCAGTTTTTAACATATTTACAGTGATCCACCTCTTGGTCCCACTATGATGATAGTGGTCCAAGAGGCAGGTTCCCAGAGATGCATAGTTGTAAAGTTGAAAGTCCGAAAGGCCCACCCCTCCCTTCATCCTGTCTCTGCTTAACAATTATAGACCATGCGGGGATGTTTACTTGACCAAACGAACCTTGTGATTGCTGATTTTAGTCTGGAGAGGTATGATACCGGCACGAGGATGGGCATCACCTGTAAGAAATATAAGAAGCTGGGGAGGATGTTCATCTTAATTGTGTTGATCCGTCCAAACCAAGAGAGGTGCAAGGAATTCCACTTTGCTAAGTCAGCCTCCACAGCCGGCAGAGCTGGGGAAAAGTTTGAGTCAAAAAGTTCTGCCGGGTCATCCATCAATCAAATGCCCAGGTACGATATAGACTTCTTGCACCAGCGGAAGGGGAGAGATCCATGCAATTGGTCGACCAGAGTCGACGGGAGCATGATATTGAGGGCTTCTGACTTATGGGAGTTCATTTTAAAATTACTCAAGGTCCCGAATTTGTGGAGTCCCTGAATAAAATTAGGCAAACTAATCAGTGGTGACATTATGTATAGAAACAAATTGTCCACAGAAAAGGGCCAATTTATCTTTTCCATGCCTCGACAGAACCCCTTTAATGAAGTGGTTTTTCCTTACCGCCATCTCCAAATGCTCTATAACCAGAACATATAGCAACGGCGACAAGGGGCATCCTTGGTGTGTTTCATTATTTATCTCAAACTGTTACAAGAGACTCCCATTTACCTTGACCTGTGCTGTTGGTGATGAGTAAAGAGCTGTTATTCTTTGAAGCATAGTCTCCCCCAGTACAAACACTCCAAGGGCCTGGAACATAAACTCCCAGTGCACACCGTCGAATGCTTCTTTGACGTCGATTGACAGGATGCACATGGGTATTCCTCCCTTCTTGCTCTGTCTATCAGGGAGATGGACTGGATAGTATTATCCCAGGCTTCACGCCCCACCACAAACTCTACTTGGTCTTGGCTGATCAGCTGAGGGAGAAGTGACCGTAGCCTGTTAAATAATAATTTGGTGTACATTTTAATGTCTATGTTAATGAGTGAAATCGGGTGGTGGCTGCTGCAAAGGGAAGGGTCCTTCCAAGCCTTTGGTAATACCGTAATGTGTGCCGCTAATGCTTGCTTAGGGAATACTCTCACCCTGACACAAAATTTCACACTGCTAGGAACATCGGGCTCAACTGATCTGTGAACGTTTTAAAAAAGTCTGCCATTTAGCCATTCGGCCTTAGACTCTTCCCTGTTGGGAGATCTTTCCAGACTGCAGTCATATCCTCTATTGTGAAATCTTCTTCTAGGCCTGTCAGGATCTTTGGGTTCAGCCAAGGGATCTTTGTGGAGTTTAAATACTGCCCTATCTTTTCTTTGAACAAATGTTGGGGGAGATGGTGGAACTGTCCCTCCCTTGATATTGTTGAGTTGATAGGGTCGAAGGAGACCACTTCAGATATATTGGATGGAGGCCAAATTGGTTGGTAAGGTTGCAACCGTATGCCACCTGACAGACACAATAAGTTTGGAGATAGCAGATACCATACTTCTTTATTACAGGGACCCATATTTATACAGACATACTGTATGGGTAGGTGTGTTTAACCAAAGTTCATTATGAGCTAATGCATCGAATGATCATGTCTTAATATTATTCCTGACATCTGCAGTTTCGGTATAGATAAGTAATAGCTGATCAATATGTTTAATCAGCAGAAAATTATGTTTTGCACGTAATTATCTTTATTACAGTAATATAATCATAGGTGTGCCTGGTACAAACTGGTATACAGTGACTGATAAAACTCCCTAAATCCCTGGAGGATGTCTCCAGTACTATGTATTTTCTGGGAAAAACCCATTGTTATGGTGACCACCTTTAGCCCAGTTTCAGTGTCTGGCTGCTAAACTGGGAAAGTACCTAAACTGTGTGTGTTGTGTAAGTGAAAATCAGTTTTTAACCTCTTCCTTACTCGGGATGAGTATTTCACCTTAAATCAGATGCAATACCCTGTGGCGACTGAGCCTCAGGGGCGCCACAGAGGCACATGTGTGTCATTCTTCAATTTGCTAAGGGTTTCCTGAATCCCAGACTAGGGGGTGCGTGTGCTTTTTTTCCCTTTTAAGAGGAAGTGTGCGCACCTTGCGAAGGTGTCCCCACGCTATCATTGAAGAGACACCAGGTACTTAAGGTCCCCTGAAGGGAAGGGTCAGAGAAATGCATCAGGATTCAGATCCTAGCTTGTGTGTTGGTCCTGTCTGTCTGCTCTGGTCTCCCAGCCTCTAGCACCAGTTCTGCATTCAACCAGTACTGCTCTGCTGTACCTGTCCCATCTGTATTCCTTGACCTGTCCTGTCTGCTCCCTGCACCTGCTTGTATCCTGCACCTATGTCTATGTGACGCCCTGGGCAAGCCAGTGGTCACAGGTCATGCACCAACACACCCTACATCCCAGTCAGGAACACCAAAGCTAACCAAAAATCCTTGTTGCCTTCCTCCAGAGGCTGATGTTCACACCAGGGGGTGGGCCAGGCGGTTGGCTCCACCCACCGAGGAGTTCACAGCTCTGGAGGCGGGAGAAACCAGGCAGTTCAGTTAGGGAAGTGAAGGAGTAAACATGAGTTGAGTTAAGGAAGTAAAAGTAGAAGGAAGTAAAGTGGTAAAGGAGGAAAGCAAGAGTGGTGACAGGAAAGAAAGAGAGTGGAAAGCCTGAAGTTGGTCCAGCTGTGTGCAGGACCGGGTCAGCAAGGTCAGCAACGACGGTGACTGTCCAGAGGGGTGACTGTTCGGGAGTTCCTGGAAGGACCGCGGACGGGTAGTGACCCGGCGGTCTGGAGCAGCGTGCAAAGGACAGTCAGCACCAGGGCAGGGGCCTCTCGGACCCCGGCAAGGCTAGGAGTCGCCATAATTTGCCGAATCCGTCAGTGAAGGGGACGTCGATCCCCCAACAACCAAGTCCCGATTGAAGGCAACAGTCCAACCATTAAGGAGGAACACCGCCACCGCCAAGGCACCAGTTCCTCAGGGCCAGCGTCTGCGTGCGAAGTAGAGCTCCTCCGGTCCAGCTTGAAGCCGGGGAGCGGGTTACCGGTGGGGACCCATCGCTACCAACTTAGAAACATCAGGTGCAGGTCAGAGGGACATCACCGTTACCTACTGGGAGAGCAAGTGCAGCCGTCCGTGGGAACCGTCTTTCCAGCCGTGTGGTTTACCGTAAAACTGTGTCAACTAGTGATGAGCGAGTACTAAAAATCTCGGGTGCTCGAGGCTCGGGCCGATCATCCCAAGATACTCGTGTACTCGGCCCGAGCACCGAGCCCAATGTTATCCTATGGGAGACCCGAGTATTTTTGTGAAATGACCCCCGGCAGCATGTAGAAACCCTAAAAATGTCACAAAAGTCTCAGAAGAGTGCTCAAATGACATGGCAACAGCATGGGGAAGACCCCTTGAAGCATTTATCACTCAAAAGTCACAGCTGTGAACAATTTTGTCCGCGTTTTACGCCATTTTTACGGACTCACCAGAAAACTTTCCAAAATGACACCAAAATGAATTTTCATGGCGGAAATGTTAAGGGCACATACCCAATAGTGAGATAGAGCTAATGTATGTTACTTTTTGAGATTAATCCATGAAAGATTTTACGTAAAACATTGTGTGGCACTCCGATGTCCCTAAGAAGAGACGTACATAAAGGCCTCTGAGTCTTATGTGCCCATTTTGAGGAAGTGAGTCTTTGTAGTATTTTCCTTTGCCAGGGCTGTCCAAAATTGTGAGGTTCACCAATGCCCCTGCATACAGACGTGCATGAGGGCCTGTAAACCTGAAGTGCCCATTGTTAGGAAGTGGGTCTATTGTAGTATAGCCCTTAGGCAGGGCAGCCAAAAATTGGGAGGCTCCACGTTGTCCCTGGGTAGAGACGTGCATGAGGGCCTGTAAACCTGAAGTGCCCATTGTAAGGAAGTGGGTCTATTGTAGTATAGCGCTTTGGCAGGGCAGCCAAAAATTGGGAGGTTCCACGTTGTCCCTGGATAGAGACGTGCATGAGGGCCTCAAAACATTAAGTGTCCATTGTCAGGAAGTGGGTGTATTATAGTATAGCCCTTAGGCAGGGCAGCCAAAATTTGGGAGGCTCCACGTTGTCCCTGGATAGAGACGTGCATGAGGACCTCAAAACATTAAGTGTATATTGTCAGGAAGTGGGTGTATTATAGTATAGCCCTTAGGCAGGGCAGCCAAAAATTGGGAGGCTCCACGTTGTCCCTGGATAGAGACGTGCATGATGGCCTGTAAACCTGAAGTGCCCATTGTAAGGAAGTGGGTCTATTGTAGTATAGCCCTTTGGCAGGGCATCCAAAAATTGGGAGGCTCCACATTGTCCCTGGATAGAGATGTGCATGAGGGCCTGTAAACCTGAAGTGCCCATTGTAAGGAAGTGGGTCTATTGTAGTATAGCCCTTAGGCAGGGCAGCCAAAAATTGGGAGGCTCCACGTTGTCCCTGGATAGAGACGTGCATGATGGCATGTAAACCTGAAGTGCCCATTGTAAGGAAGTGGGTCTATTGTAGTATAGCCCTTTGGTAGGGCAGCCAAAAATTGGGAGGCTTCACGTTGTCCCTGGATAGAGACGTGCATGATGGCATGTAAACCTGAAGTGCCCATTGTAAGGAAGTGGGTCTATTGTAGTATAGCCCTTTGGCAGGGCAGCCAAAAATTGGGAGGCTCCACGTTGTCCCTGGATAGAGACGTGCATGAGGGCCTCAAAACATTAAGTGTCCATTGTCAGGAAGTGGGTGTATTATAGTATAGCCCTTAGGCAGGGCAGCCAAAAATTGGGAGGCTCCACATTGTCCCTGGATAGAGACGTGCATGAGGGCCTCAAAACATTGTTCCCATTGCAAAGGAGCGGGTCTCCTGTCGTTGTAATGTCCATTCTGCAAAGAATGGGCGAAAAAATTTACCACTGGGGGTATACCTGAAACAAAGGCCTAACTATTGTAACGGTCATCATGGTGGCGCATGAGGAGAAGGAGGAGCAGTCCAGCGATTATCCAAAGTCCAGAAGTGTGTACCCATGGGTGAGTGGAGGTACATGGCAAATTCCCGTTACAAACTTTAAATTCCGCTCTCATTTGCTGGTGGTGTGGTGAAGTCTGGCCCAATCCAACCCTTGTTCATCTTGATCAGAGTCAGCCTGTCAGCATTTTCAGTTGACAGGCGGGTGCGTTTATCTGTAATGATTCCACCTGCAGCACTAAAAACACGCTCTGACAAAACGCTAGCGACAGGGCAGGCCAGGACTTCCAAGGCGTAGAGAGCCAATTCATGCCACGTGTCCACCTTGGATACCCAATAATTGTAAGGCACAGAGGAATGTCGGAGTACAGTTGTTCGATCTGCAAGGTACTCCTTGAGCATCTGGGCAAACTTAGGATTTCTTGTGTTACTACCCCGCACCTCAGGGGTTGTGGTACATGAGGGGCTGAGAAAACTGTCCCACATCTTAAAGACTGTTCCCCTACCTCTGGCGGATTGGACTTGTGCCTCTCTCGGCTGTACGCCTTGGTTGTCCACTGATTCCTGACCTATGCCGCTAGCGTTTTGTGAGGGGAATGCTTTGCCTACTTCCGTGACTATGGCCTTCCGGAACTGCTGCATTTTGGTTGACCTCTCCGCCTCGGGAATAAGAGACATAAAGTTCTCCTTGTAGCGTGGGTCTAACAGTGTTACCAACCAGTAATGATTGTCGGCCAAGATGTTCTTAACGCGAGGGTCACGAGACAGGCAGCTTACCATAAAGTCAGCCATGTGCGCCAGACTCTTAACAGCCAGGACTTCAGTAACCTGACCAACATGATGACTGAACATGCTGTCCTCCTCCTCCTCCTCCTCATCTACCCTGTCCTCTGGCCAGCCACGCTGAACCGAGGATATGACTGGTGTGCATGTCATATCCTCAATTTGGCCGGAGAGTTGCTCCATGTCTTCATCCTCCTCCTCGTCATAGTCCTCCACTGCACGTTGTGATGAGACGAGGCTGGGCTGTGTGTTATCACCCACACCCACTACTGTTTCTTGCTGCAACTCATCGCGCTCCGCCTGCAATGCATCATGTTTGTTTTTGAGCAGAGACCGTTTTAGAAGGCAGAGTAGCGGTATGGTGACGCTACTAATGGCGTCATCACCACTCACCATCTTGGTGGAGTCCTCAAAGTTTTGGAGGATGGTACATAGGTCGGACATCCATCTCCACTCCTCAGGTGTTATGTGTGGAGTTTGACCCATTTCCCGACGGCTTAGGTGATGCAGGTACTCAACAACAGCCCTCTTCTGCTCACATATCCTGACCAACATGTGCAGAGTTGAATTCCAATGCGTGGGGACATCACACACCAGTCTGTGAGCCGGAAGATGCAAACGGCGCTGAAAGCCGGCAAGGCCGGCTGAAGCAGTAGGTGACTTTCGAAAATGTGCAGACAGGCGGCAAACTTTTACCAGCAGATCAGACAGCTCTGGGTATGACTTTAGAAACCGCTGAACCACGAGGTTGAGCACATGGGCCACGCATGGAACATGTGTCAGCTGGCCTCGCCTCAAAGCCGCCACCAGGTTCCGGACATTGTCACACACGACCTTTCCTGGCTTTAGGTTCAGAGGTGTGAGCCAGTGATCTGCCTGCTGTTTCAGAGCTGTCCACACCTCTTCTGCATTATCGGGTTTGTCACCTATGCAGATTAGCTTCAGCACAGCCTGTTGCCGCTTCGCCGAGGCAGTGCTGCAGTGCTTCCAGCTTGGGACTGGTGTGGAGGGTACAGTGGATGAGGATGCGCAGGAGGAGGAGGCTGAAGAGCATGACATTCCGGAGCTGTAAAGTGTGGGTGAAACCTTGACTGAGGTAGGGCCTGCAAACCTTGGTGTGGGAAGGACGTGTTCCGTCCCTCGCTCAGACTGGGTCCCTGCTTCCACAATATTAACCCAGTGTGCCGTCAACGAGATGTAGCGGCCTTGCCCACAAGCACTTGTCCACGTGTCTGTGGTTAGGTGGACTTTGGGTGAAACAGCGTTGTTTAGGGCACGTGTGATGTTTTGTGACACGTTGTTATGCAACGCGGGGACGGCACACCGGGAGAAATAGTGGCGGCTGGGGACCGAGTAACGTGGGACAGCTGCCGCCATCAGGTCGCGGAATGCTTCTGTCTCCACCAGCCTAAAAGGCAACATTTCCAGCGCAAGCAGTCGCGAAATGTTAGCATTTAGAACTGTGGCATGTGGGGCGTTGGCAGTGTATTTGCGCCTGCGTTCAAAGGTTTGCTGAATGGATAACTGAACGCTGCGCTGGGACAAGGACGTGCTTGATGATGGTGTTATTTCTGCGTAAGCAACTGCAGGTGCAGGACCGGAGGAGGCTTGTTCGCAGGCAGCATGGACAGGGGATTGGCTCGCATGCACAACCAGCGAGGACGTAGCAGTGACATCAGCAAGCACTGCTCCTCGACTCTGTTGTACTTCCCACAAAGTCGGGTGCTTGGCTGACATGTGCCTGATCATGCTGGTGGTGGTCAGGCTGCTAGTTTTGGTACCCCTGCTGATGCTGGCACGGCAGGTGTTGCAAATGGCCTTTTTAGAATCATCTGGAGCCAACTTAAAAAACTGCCAGACTCGGGAAGACCTAACATTTGTACAGGCACCTTGTGTCGTGTTCTTGTTCCGGGGAACGGTTGCCTGACTTCTGCCTGGAGCCACCACCCTGCTTCTTACTGCCTGTTGGGATGCTACGCCTCCCTCCCCCTGTGCACTGCTGTCCTCGCTCTGCATATCCTCCTGCCAGGTTGGGTCAGTTACTGGATCATCCACCACGTCGTCTTCCTCTTCCGCACCCTGCTCCTCCTCCTGACTTCCTGACAATTGTGTCTCATCATCGTCCACCCCTTGTTGAGACACGTTGCCAACTTCGTGAGAACGTGGCTGCTCAAATATTTGGGCATCTGTACATACAATCTCCTCATGACCCACTTCAACATGAGCTGGCGAGAGGCCAGAATGTGCGAATTGAAACGTGAACAGCTCTTCCGAGTGTCCAAGTGTGGGATCATTAATGTCCGAGGACGTGTACTCAGCCTTGTGGTAGGAAGGAGGATCAGGTTCTGAAATGTGCGGTGCAGTATCACGGCTACTGACACTTGACCGTGTGGAAGACAGAGTGTTTGTGGTGGTGCCAATCTGACTGGAAGCATTATCCGCTATCCAACTAACAACCTGTTGACACTGGTCTTGGTTCAAGAGCGGTGTACTGCTGCGGTCCCCAAGAATTTGGGACAGGACGTGCGAGCGACTAGATGTGGCCCTTTGTTGTGGCGAAATTAGAGCTTGCCCACGATCTCGGCCTCTGCCTGCACCACCATCACGTCCACTTCCTTGTTCCTTGCCAACGCCCTTGCGCATTTTGCAATGCTGTGCTGACGTGTATTCACTAGACTTGTGCGTTATATCCAAGTTTGTGCAAATCGTGCACCTGTACGCTGCCACCGACAGGCACACACGTGCGGTTTTTAAATGCAAGCACGGACGCACTAAGAACCTAACAGGTTTTTAGGAGCAAAAATTAATGAGAAGTCTGACACTATCAGCCACTGCTGACTGACGTGTATTACACACTACACTTGTGCGTTATATAATAGTTTGGTAAAAACGCACACAAGTGCACCTGTATGCTGCCACCGACAGGCACACACGTGCGGTTTTTAAATGCAAGCACGGACGCACTAAGAACCTAACAGGTTTTTAGGAGCAAAAATTAATGAGAAGTCTGACACTATCAGCCACTGCTGTCTGACGTGTATTATACACTACACTTGTGCGTTATATAATAGTTTGGTAAAAACGCACACAAGTGCACCTGTACGCTGCCACCGACAGGCACACACGTGCGGTTTTTAAATGCAAGCACGGACGCACTAAGAACCTAACAGGTTTTTAGGAGCAAAAATTAATGAGAAGTCTGACACTATCTGGACTGTTTTAGACTGTGTACACCAGCCCCAGATATGATGAAGGCTGGTATACGGTCACCACTAGAAATGGCTATATACCCTGCCTGCCTGCCTGCCTGTATACTGCTGCAATAGTCCTGACAAGGACTCTTCTGGTCTCTAGCCTGTATTCCGACCTGGCTATACCCTGCCTGTATATAGCAACAATAGTCCTGAGAAGGACTCTGCTACTGTACTCCGACCTGGCTATACCCTGCCTGCCTGTATAAAACTAGAATAGTCCTGAGAAGGACTTTTGGTCACACTGTTTACAGCCCTGCTACGGAAATAGCTATAAAGGGCCGCAAACCTTTCCCTGAAGCAGCAACACTCTCCCTGCACTGACTGTCTGGATGGCTGTGAGCAGAGCACAGCGCGCCCGCCGGTATAAAGGCTCGGTCACGCTGTGCGGGCCAGCCAATCACTGCAATTCCACAACTAACAGGGCTGTGGCATTGCAGTGGTCTGCCAGCCAATCCCTGCATGAGGGCTGGCTCTCAAAAGAGCGCCAACATGCAGGGATGAAGACCACGAGTACAGCACGAGTATCGCGAGATTACTCGGTCCCCGCCGAGTAGCCCGAGTACAGTGATACTCGTGCGAGTACCGAGTAGTAACAAGCATGCTCGCTCATCACTAGTGTCAACGTCTCAGGCTGAGTGAGTACCACAGTGCCGCAAGGCACAGCGTGCCCCCCGTCCCTGCGCCCACCAAGCCCTGCATCTCCCATCTCATCATCGGGCCCCGGGATCACCAACCCCTACCCACGGAGGGGCAACGCAACACCTGGCTGCTCCGCATCACCATCCCCGGGATCCCCATATTGAGCAGCGGTGGTGAAATCACCACAACCGTGGGTGGCGTCACGGACAATAAACTATCCCCACACCCAACAACCCCCCTTTCACTCACGGGCGAGGAGTGCCGCTCGAGAACCCCCGGGATCCGGCCCACAGCTCGAGCCACCACTGAGCAGCAGCCGCCGGACCCGAGTAGAAGGGGTGAGCGTAGTGTGCTGACACCCTCCTCCCCGCCCGCGACATCTATACCTGCCTGTATCCTGTACCTGTGTTTATATCCACCTGCACTTGTCATCTTGTTTGCCTCAGCAGTCCCTGTTGCACCTGTGTCCAATGTCATGTGTCTGATGTCCCATGCCTGGTGATCCATGCCTGATGACCTAGACCCTGATGACTGGAGGTCTGTGCCTGAAGGCCTGCACCCTGACTCGACTGAACCTGTAGCCGATGTCCTGTAAGTTATGCTTGTACTTATTCTGCATGTTCCTTACAGACTGTGTTCCTTTTCTGCCACATTTGTCCTTTCAGCCCCATTTATTCTGCCAATGCCCATCCTGCCTGTCCTGTCTGTTATCTCACCCTGGTTATGTTGGTTTCCTGCTCCACTCAGCTGCCACAGTTCCCGTTACTGCCCTTAGATTGGCACCTTGCATTCCATCTCATGGCAGGCACTTACTCAAGCCTTTCCTGCTAGACCTAGGCCTAGGTTCTCCTTTGGTCCAGATTGATAAAAAAGAAAAAAAAGTCTGACAGCACTCCATGTGAACAAGTGAGTATCTGTTTATGATATATAATAGCAAAAAGAGTTACACCCACACACTGTAAAGCCAAAGCTTTAAACTACTAAAAAAAGATCTAACAAAAGTGTGAGATGTTTTGGATATCAAAATGGCCTTTTTCATAGCTGCCCAGTAGCCATGTCATGGCAATCTCAGTATACTGGGTCCTAGTCTTCCTTTCTGCCTCTAACTGGGTTTTAAAAAAAACCTACATTTTTGGGCACTGATAGACCCACTTCTAAAGAATAAAGCACATGTAGCTAATGGAGAAGGGGAGGGGGAATTGGGTGCATAGTCAGTCAAATGGACATGACTCCATATGGAAATACAAGAAAGGCAAAAAACTCTGACAGCACTCCATGTGAACAGGTATGTATCTGTTCATGATACATCCTGTCTTTTACCTTACACTAGTCCTGCTGTTTCCCTGCTCCATTCAGCTGCACAGTCCCGATTACTGCGCTGGGAGTAGCATCTGGCATTCTGCCTTGCAGCAGGTGCTTAGTCAAGCAACTAACCCTAATGGGTAAGCTTGGGTTCTACCTGTGGTCCAATGGGTACACTCCCACTCGCCGACGTCACAAGTGTTGGGCGTTGCATCTCTAAACTCAGCGGCTTGCCTATTTAGATGGCACAAGAGCTGAAATCTCTAATTGGCTGCAGTACTGTTGACGTAACATCAGAGCCAGGAAAGGTAGGTAAAGCAACACTTTGAGGACAAACATTTACAGAAAGCTGAAAAGCTATTTAACAGTAGATAGGTTAGATTTCAGAAAAATAAATAAGCAGCACTCCAATATGAGAACATCTGAGTGACGTTTCAGTTCTAAACACATGCTTTTCTGAAATGTTTAGTGCTGATTGATTGGTGACATATATAGAAAGATAGATAGACAGACAGACAGACAGACAGGTAGATAGATAGATATAGAGATAGATAGATAGATAGATACATTAATTCCAGGACACATAAACCCAAAATACATTACATTTTAATTCTAGTATTTACATATTAATTCTTCCCAGTATCAAATACAGCTTGCCAATATTGATAGCAGGAAACACCAAAATATTAACTATGTGTTAGTAATAATTTTGTGGCACCTCTATAACTTACATAAGTATTGACTCTTTACGTTACATCATGGCCTTACTCACCTAAGCCAGTAGATAAAATAATGAATCCTTATTAACAGAAATGTATTGAAATGTATGGCAGACCATTTCTATATCTTCAGATTTTTGCATTATGTATTAGTTGCAAATTTTGAGCAAGCTAAAATGAGTTCACAAGTTCATATCCATCTCATATTAGACAGCGATGAGTGTAGATTGTACTGAATGCATTTTTAGCTGAATTTTGGAAACCAGAAATTGAAGCTGAAATCCCACTAAATGAGCTACAGTTTTAACTGTTTGGGCAGCAAAGATATCAAATACTTTCCTTTAAAGGACAAATAGCAGCTAAAGGTATTGCCACGCTGAAAGCAGGAGAATGAACAATTAAGTATAAAATGAAACTGCTAGTCACGCAGGTCAAGGTAGAAGGATGATGTATGAACTTTGAAATGGCTCTTGTACTTTGATTTCCAGTTCTGTGAAGGTGGTTAGTCAGCACTAAAAGAACAGAGTGATAGAACAGTGGAATTTGCAACACAGTTCATCTCTTTCATTTCTGTATAACAAGAGGGAGATTCATCTCTTTCTATTCTTAATGTCAACGACTTTTTGTGCTAAGAGTCTATCGAAAAAAATCTGGGATGCCATTCTTCTAAATGATTTCTTATTATCTAATCATCAGTTATTTCATGTTATTATGGTTACTACAACAAATCTTAAAAGTTAAATATAACATGAAATTCATTTTAAACCGTCATTTCCATAATTCCACAATTGCTAGTTTTAAAATAAAATGCAAAAAAAGATGGAATATCAGAGATAAAATTTAAAAAAAAAGGTACATCTATTAAGGAAAAGTGAGCAATGGCAATAGGCTTGAGTTCTCATCCAAGGTGGGACATCTATAAAACTTTTTGAACCACTTAACATGGTAGCTAAGTGCTTGATGAGGTGTAAGGGCCATGTTTTCATTAACTAGTAATAAATGTCACATGTATTGAACTTTTCTCACAATGGTGAAGAATGATCTCCCATTTGTTGGCAATCTCTGGAATGTATATAAGGGACTCACCCAAAATATTTAAAGCTACTATACTTAATTAGCTAACCACTAGAATACACGTTATCGTAAGCGGGCTTTACACGCTGCAATCTCGATAGGAACAGGAGGGGTGTGATCGAAATTTGAAACTTCCCAGCCTATTTTAATGTTTACAAGTGTAAGCGGGGAGTAGACCGTCTGGGTCACAGGACACAGAATACCTGTGATGTGGCTCACACCAGGGTGTGACTATGGCTCACACCAGGTTTTCACCACAGCCTCTGATGGTGAGAGTGGATTTGGCTGCAGGTAGAAACCAGGTGCCACTCAGGGAGACTCAGTGCTGCAACAGCTGGCCCCAGGGATATGGACACTGACAGTCTCTAATAAGGCCGGTGGAGCTGGGATGGCTGATGCAGCAGGCTCTGCCAGTAAGAATTGATGCAGCAGGAGTGGCTGGTAGAGCAGGTTTGACTGATATGAAATGATGCCGCAGCCAGTACTGTAGGTCTGGCCAATATAGAAAGATGCAGTAGCAGTGGCTGGTACAGGAAGGTTCCACCAATAGGGATTGATGTAGCATGAGCTGCAGGTACTACAAAACAGGTATAAGTAACACAGCAGCAGCACATAGGTGTTACGGGGGGCTGTCTGATAATAACCGAAAGGAGTATCAGACAGTCAGGGTCCACCGTGCAAAGACTTTGCTGCAGACTATGGCAGAGTGCAATACCTCTGTTAACTCACAGAAGGATATAATAAGTAAGTAAATATAATAAGTAAAGCAATTCCTCCCTTACTTGGAGGGTGTGTGGAATGATCTCTGTTAATAATCACAGAGACAAAGGCAATGTGTGCGAAATGGCACCTACCTAGGTCCGCTCTTCTAGTGGTGCAAAAGAGACGAACAGCAGCATAAGCCGCACAAAGCTCCTACCTGCGTTCGCTCCACTAGTGTGCGAGGACACGAACTACTAGATATGGCACCTGCCTAGGTCCGCTCTTCTAGTGGTGCAAAAGAGACGAACAGCAGCGTAAGCCGCACAAAGCTCCTACCTCTGTTCGCTCCCCTAGTGTGCGAGGATACGAACAACTGCCAGACGCAGTATAAGGAACGTTACCCTAGCGGCAACGTCCACCTACGAGTAGAATCACAAGGCCCAGCCAGACCATGTGCCTCAGGCACCTGCCTATGTCCGCTCCCCTAAGAGGTAAGGATACGGACAGCAGCCGAAGCTGTAAGGTATAAGAACGCTACCCTGCCGGTAGCGCTCACCTAGCATAGACAGAGGAATGCCTAGAGGAACGCGCACAGAGCGTCTACTCATATGCATGAACCAAGAGGACTGAGCACCATGCGGCGTGTGTCAGGGTCTTATATAGACTCTGTGCCTCATCCAAGATGGAGGACACCAGAGCCAATCCGCTGCCAGAACGACAGGAGTGACGTCATGCTGGCCTATCACCGAGCAAGACGTCACAAGCACATGACCAGCGACCAATCGGCATAGAAGGTGTCAGAGACATGTGACCTCGTGTCAGCGATGATGTCACCCGCACATGTGCAATGGCTCCAAGATTGGACTTAGTCTCCGGCGCTCGCACATGTGCAGTAGCAAGAAATCTGGACTTAGTCTCCAGCGCTCGCACATGTGCAGTAGCAAGAAATCTGGACTTAGTCTCCAGCGCTCGCACATGTGCAGTAGCAAGAAATCTGGACATAGTCTCCAGTGCTCGCAGCAACCGTAACAGTACCTCCCCCTCAAGGGCCCCCCTCCCGGCGACGCAGGTAATCGGCAACTAAGTCGGGAGCATGGACAGCCTCCTCAGGCTCCCAAGAGCGATGTTCCGGGCCATAGCCCTCCCAATCTATCAAGAAGAACCTGCGCCCTCTAACCATCTTAGAACCAACTATGGCTCGGACCTCATAGCTAGAGCGAGAGGAATCAGAGGCAGGAGAGTGCACTTCACGAGCGTGAGGTAAAATAGCCGGCTTTAGCAGTGAGACATGGAATTTGTCATGAATCCTAAGATGGACAGGTAACTTCAATTGATAGACTACAGGATTTACCTGTCGAAGAACCTCATAAGGACCCAGGAAGCGAGGAGCAAATTTGACAGAGCTCACTCTAAGTCTCACGTGTTTTGCAGAGAGCCACACAAAGTCCCCTGGAGAAAAGACAGGAGCCGGGCGACGAAACCGATCGGACACCGTCTTCATACGGTCCTTAGCTGCTTGGATCGACTCTTGAGTCCGATCCCAAACCTCTCTGGCATTAGTTGCCCAGTCGGCCACAAGAGGAGGAGGTGCAGCAGCGGGAAACGGTACCGGTACCCTAGGGTGTTGCCCATTATTGAGTACGAACGGTGTCTGCCCAGTGGCCTCAGCCAGCGAATTGTTAAGGGCAAATTCTGCCCAGGGTAGGAGGGAGGACCAGTTATCGTGGTTCTCAGCAACAAAGTGTCGAAGGTATATAATCATAGATTGATTGGTACGTTCAACCAAACCATTAGTCTCCGGATGGTATGCCGAAGAGAGATTCAACTCAATTTGCAGAAGGCTACAAAGATCTCGCCAGAAACGGGAAGTAAATTGCGGGCCTCTATCACAAATGATACGATCTGGCATCCCGTGAAGCCTAAAGACATGCTTGAGGAATAGTTTGGCTAGTACCCTGGAAGATGGGATTCTCGATAACGGTACGAGATGAACCATCCGGGAGAAATGGTCCGTAATGACCCACACAAATCTATGTCCCTGTGAACATGGAAGATCACCCACAAAGTCCATGCCTACCACTTCCCATGGTCTATCTGGCACTGGTAAAGGATGCAAGAGCCCAGCCGGTCTCTGCCGTAATGGACGGTTGCGAGCACACGAGTAGCAGGAACCGACATATCTCTTGACGTGGCTGGCTAAGTGTGGCCACCAATACCACCTCTCCAGTAACTCTCGTGTCCGCCTAATACCAAAATGCCCACCCACCTTTGAGGTGTGGGCCCATGACAGTATATCATTCTGTCGATCAGGCGGAACAAAGGTCTTGCCCGGTGGGATTTGGTCTAACGTCACAGGGGAGAGCGTATGAAAAACCCTGGAGGGAAGGATAAGATGAGGTTCGTCAATCTCTTCCTGGGTAGAAAGCATAGAGCGAGACAAGGCGTCTGCCTTGTTATTCTTACTCCCAGACAGATAGTTGATGGAGAAGTGAAAGCGGGAGAAAAACAAGGACCAGCGGGCTTGGCGAGGATTCAGACGCTGAGCGGTTTGTAAGTACGTCAGATTCTTATGGTCTGTATAGACCTGGAAAGGATGTTTCGCTCCTTCCAGCAAGTGACGCCACTCCTCCAAGGCTAATCTCAAGGCGAGCAGTTCCCTATCCCCAATGGTATAGTTTCTCTCTGCCGGTGAAAAGGTTTTAGCAAAGAAGAAACACGGCCTTTTTCTACCTGCACCGTTCTTTTGATACAAGACCGCACCAGCACCCACTGAAGAGGCATCAACCTCTAAGAGGAAGGGCTTATTCTCATCGGGTCTTTGAAGAACGGGAGCAGTTGAAAAGTGTCTTTTTACTGCCTCAAAAGCCTGAGATGTCTCAGTAGACCAGGCTTTGGGATTAGCACCTTTCTTAGTCAAGGCCACCAAAGGGGCCACCAAAGTAGAAAAATGGGGTATGAACTGCCTGTAATAATTTATGAATCCTAAGAAGCGTTGCACCGCCTTCAAGGAATGAGGTTCGGACCATTGCAGGACAGCAGAGAGCTTCGCAGGATCCATAGCCAGACCCTCTTGTGAGATAATGTAACCCAAAAAAGGCAATGAGGACTGCTCGAATACACATTTCTCGAGTTTAGCAAACAATGAGTGCTCCCTTAAACGGGAAAGGACACGAACGACATCCTGACGATGAGTCTCCAGATCAGGAGAAAAAATCAGGATGTCGTCTAGATACACCACTACTGAGGATAACAGTAAATCCCTGAACACATCGTTTACGAAGTCCTGAAATACTGCGGGTGCATTACATAACCCAAAAGGCATGACGAGGTATTCATAGTGACCGTCTCGGGTGTTAAAAGCGGTCTTCCATTCGTCACCCTTTCGAATTCGTACCAAGTTATACGCACCCCGCAGATCCAACTTCGTAAAAACTTGAGCTCCTCTCAGTCTGTCAAAGAGCTCCGAAATTAAAGGTAATGGGTATTTGTTCTTTATTGTGATTGCGTTGAGACCCCTGTAATCTATGCAGGGACGCAAATCACCCTCTTTCTTCCGAACAAAGAAAAACCCAGCTCCCGCGGGAGAGACAGACTTACGAATGAACCCCTTCTCTAAACTCTCTCTTATATAGGTCGACATGGCCTCCGACTCAGGTATCGACAGGGGGTAAACCCTGCCTTTAGGTGGAACCGAACCTGGGATAAGGTCTATGGCACAGTCATACGGCCTATGGGGTGGAAGAACCTCAGCACCCTGTTTGGAGAACACGTCAGCGAAATCCAAATAGGGTGTAGGTATGGGAGAGAGATCAGTTGATGCAACCGCAACGACCTTAGGTGGTAAGGGAAGACATCGGGACTGACATTTCGAACCCCAACTAATAATGCTGTCAGACTCCCAGTCAATGTGAGGAGCATGAGTCCGAAGCCATGGAAGACCCAGAAGGACGTCGTCTATACCCTCAGGCAAAACAAAAAAAGAAATCTCCTCTATGTGACCCTGAGACAGGGAAAGGCGCAAGGGAACTGTCCTCAATGTAATGGAGTCAGACAACATAGTTCCATTAACAACACGGACAGGAATAGGCGCCTCTAACATGATAGAGGGAATATTGTGTCCCTTTACAAATCCTGAGGACACAAAAATCCCGTCAGCTCCGGAATCCACAAAAGCCATAATAGGCCATGTATTCTCAGATAACGAGAGCTGACCTGGGATACAACACTTAGAGGGTGCAGAAGACGTCTCTAGTAACCCCCCTCTAATGGTTACTAGACCAGGGAGTTTCCCTGACGACTAGGACACTTGTTGGCATAGTGCCCAGCCTGACGACATACGTAACATATAGGAGGACCAGACTTGCGTAGTCTGGAGAACGTATGACCTAACTCCATAGGAGTGGGAGATGTTTCAGATGCTGAGGAAGATGGTAGTGGACCCTCAACAACTGGAATAGCCCGATGCTTAGGGCGTGAGGAAGAGACCTCGAGTCTACGTTCCTTATGGCGTACATCGATCCTCGTTGCTACTGTGATCAAGTCCTCCAGAGAAGCAGGGACCTCACGAGTAGCAAGGGCATCCTTGACATAGCCTGCCAACCCTCTCCAGAAGATAGGAATCAACACCTTCTCTGGCCAATCTAGTTCTGCCACCAGAGTTCTAAAAGCAATGGCATAAGAACTAGTGGATAACGAACCCTGAGATAGATCTAACAGTCTCAGGGCCGCATCATGGGTAACCTGCGGACCCATGAATACCGCCTTAAGAGCATCAAGAAAGTCTTGATGTCTCAGAGTAACCACATCAGAGCGCTCCCATAGGGGAGTCGCCCATTCTAAGGCTTTGTCCTGAAGTAAGGAGATGATAAAGCCTACTCTGGACCTCTCCGTAGAGAAGCGAGAAGAGTTGACCTCTAGGTGTATCTGACACTGACTAATGAAACCACGACATGATCTGGCATCGCCAGAATATCTGTTTGGCAGAGCAAGTCGAGGATCATGTGCAGATGTCACCATGGTCTGAGGTTTATCCTCTATACTCTTGAGCCGTGACTCAAGTACTTGTATGTAACGGTGTAACTGCTGATATTCTGCCATAACTGCCAGACCCTTGGCTCAGTCCTAATGTTACGGGGGGCTGTCTGATAATAACCGAAAGGAGTATCAGACAGTCAGGGTCCACCGTGCAAAGACTTTGCTGCAGACTATGGCAGAGTGCAATACCTCTGTTAACTCACAGAAGGATATAATAAGTAAGTAAATATAATAAGTAAAGCAATTCCTCCCTTACTTGGAGGGTGTGTGGAATGATCTCTGTTAATAATCACAGAGACAAAGGCAATGTGTGCGAAATGGCACCTACCTAGGTCCGCTCTTCTAGTGGTGCAAAAGAGACGAACAGCAGCATAAGCCGCACAAAGCTCCTACCTGCGTTCGCTCCACTAGTGTGCGAGGACACGAACTACTAGATATGGCACCTGCCTAGGTCCGCTCTTCTAGTGGTGCAAAAGAGACGAACAGCAGCGTAAGCCGCACAAAGCTCCTACCTCTGTTCGCTCCCCTAGTGTGCGAGGATACGAACAACTGCCAGACGCAGTATAAGGAACGTTACCCTAGCGGCAACGTCCACCTACGAGTAGAATCACAAGGCCCAGCCAGACCATGTGCCTCAGGCACCTGCCTATGTCCGCTCCCCTAAGAGGTAAGGATACGGACAGCAGCCGAAGCTGTAAGGTATAAGAACGCTACCCTGCCGGTAGCGCTCACCTAGCATAGACAGAGGAATGCCTAGAGGAACGCGCACAGAGCGTCTACTCATATGCATGAACCAAGAGGACTGAGCACCATGCGGCGTGTGTCAGGGTCTTATATAGACTCTGTGCCTCATCCAAGATGGAGGACACCAGAGCCAATCCGCTGCCAGAACGACAGGAGTGACGTCATGCTGGCCTATCACCGAGCAAGACGTCACAAGCACATGACCAGCGACCAATCGGCATAGAAGGTGTCAGAGACATGTGACCTCGTGTCAGCGATGATGTCACCCGCACATGTGCAATGGCTCCAAGATTGGACTTAGTCTCCGGCGCTCGCACATGTGCAGTAGCAAGAAATCTGGACTTAGTCTCCAGCGCTCGCACATGTGCAGTAGCAAGAAATCTGGACTTAGTCTCCAGCGCTCGCACATGTGCAGTAGCAAGAAATCTGGACATAGTCTCCAGTGCTCGCAGCAACCGTAACAATAGGTAAGGGACCTGAACAACTAGCAATGCATCTCTAGGATTAGGCCACATTGCCCAGGAACCTACCATAAAGGGAGGGTGTCTTAAATACCTAGTATATCTCAACCATAGGCTTTGAGGCACTACCAGGTTACTTCACGCTGGTCCTTTATGAAAAGGTGCACACGTGTCATAAGTATGCTCTCATGAGACCTGTGTGGCATGCGCAAGCCCTGAGAGCTGGCGGCAGGAATCAGGAAAAGAGCAACCAGTGCTGAGCAGCTAGGAGGCTGAGTGTGCAGTGTTCCTACCAGGGAAGTGGGGCAGGACAGTGCGGAGATGCCTGTAGTGGTGGTGTTAAACCCATCAGTGTTACTTGATTACCATGATATCATAATGTTATAAGACAAGATGGATACAATAAGAACAAAATGGATTTTGTTCTCTCACAATCCACCCTTTTGTGACCAATTCTGAGTATACCAGGAGGTATATTGGAGTGCGCTATCTACGTCCTTGGGTCGCTCCTACTTGCTTTCCCTTAGTTTACTTCCTGGATACCCATAAATATATCACAACGCTAATAGATCTCTTTCAGTTTCTAGTCTGTATTCTACAACCAGGGGTTCTATTACAGAATTTTCCTTACACATGGACTGTGTTACCTTTTGTACAACACTGATTTGTACTTTTATGGCTACATATACCAACAAGCAAGACAATACCAGTTAGATACATGTATGTGTTATGCCTGAAAATAACCTACTTAAACCCTTAAACTAATTGTCTGGTTCAGGAAAGAGAATGATTCTCCCAACATGAGTCCTTGTTTGCATTAGGTTCCTGTACCCATCACTCCCTTATTTTTAGCATTCCCTATAAATCAGCCCAGAACTGGAGGGTTCCCTTAAGGTCCTACGTGAGATAGTCCACCCCTATAGTATGTTAAGACAATCATTCTGCTGGTGCTGTGACTTTTTACAGCTGCTGCTGTGTATCACAATGGGATTTCCCTCAATCTTCATCGAAGTGGCTGTGGTTAAGAGAAGCTGGATTGGCCCATCTAATCCTGGATCATGGCTCTTTCTTACTTGTATTTTAGGATCACCCAGTCTCGTGGCTTGAGACCATGTGCTCCTGACAATGATATAGGATCTGGAATTGAAGAATACATATGTTTATCACACTACTTAGTCAATTATATAAGGTTTGTAAATTACTGGTCAGCCTATCCTCTTGAATTTGAAGCATCTATGAGAAATATAATCTTGTTCTAAGTGGTAAGCCAAAAAAAAACTTATAAGGAGACCTATTTATTAAGAAAATAAAGGCATGAATTCCATTCATGAGTTTCCGGTCTCCACCTTTAACTTCTGGATTATTAACGTGAAAGTTCCATTCAGCCTTTCCACCTTCGCACAACTCTGTGGATGGTAAGGAGTGTGGAAAGCTGGCTATTTTCCAAACCATGTAAGATTTCCCTAATAAACTCTCCGATAAAATATGTACCTTTACCACTTCAGGAACCCCATTTTTACAGTACTACCTCAATCATGACTTTTTCAGCAGTAACATAGTTTTCTGCACTGAAAATGCCTCAGATCAATCCTGGAGAAAAATTTACACAACAAGCACAAACTCATATAAAACCTATTCCTGAGAACAATAGAGAAGGGGTTTATGCTGCGCTATTCATCAGGAAGGAGAACAGAGAGATGATCAATGTTCCTTTATTTTAGCTTGTGTCTATGCATTTCAGGAGCTCTGCTCCCTTCATCAGGACATACAGCACAAAAACAACATATCTCATAAACCTATTCCTGGTAGATGTATATAATCAATCCGAAATCTTTTGAACGGGTAGAGCGATGAGGGATGTGTTTCTGTGGGGTATTTACTGCTTCTTTGATAGCTGTATCTCTGCTAGCATTTTCACTGGCTTCAGCAATGTCAGCTCAGGTGTGATCTTTATTTTCACTATGCCAGGCTATTTTGATAACATGAGAGCCTGTTGTGAATGTCATCTGTGTGGGTGCTGTTCTAAAGCTCCCTGTGGTGGCCTGGAATGTTAGTGGAGCTGAATCTAAGCCTGTGACTCAGACAGGTGTCGGCGTTAATTGGGAATTGTGGAAGTCCCATTGCAGACAAATCTGGTATATATAGGAGAGCACTTTTTGCCCTGCGGGCGCCGTTTATAGTTGTATATTCCTCAGTCTCTGTTACTGGCCTGGAGATTTGTCCTTCCCTATATCCCTGAGCAATATTTCTGCAGATCAGTTTCAGTGTTTGCTTTGCTTTCTAGTTTACACCTTAGGGTGTTGTTTTTCCTTGTTTTGCTTTGTATCTGTTTTCTTGCAGGTGATGTTCTGTTTCAATTGTGTTGTGAGCATGGGGGTTCCCCCTGTGCTAGCTCTCCTGCAGGAAAAGGGATTTTATCCCTGTCTAATTTGATTATTTGCTTTTCTGTATTTTGTGTTCTTTTGGTATTTTGTTCTCCTATTATTTATGGGAGTACCTGATATAGTGGGAGTGAGGTCGTATGATCTCCAGGACCATTTTTTACTATCAGGAGTTTGGTATCTTTCTACAGGGATTTTGTACTGACCAGAATCAGTTCCTTTCTTTTGCTTGATATCTAGTTAGTTGGGCCTCACCTTTGCTAAATCTATTTTTCCTATCTGAAAATTGTGTTTTCCTATATCACCATAATCTTTGTATGTGGGGGCTATCTACTCCTTTTGGGACTACTCTGAGGCAAGGAAGATTTCCTCATTTCATTCTGTGAGGCGTAGCTAGTTTCTCAGGCTGTGACGTGGCATCTAGGTTTTTAGGAACGCTCCATGGCTAGTTCTAGTGTGGTCTGATAGTTAGGGGATGGCGGTAAGCCCAGATTCCAACTACTCCTGTTTCTTGGTGTTTTTTGACCAATGAAGTTTTTTGTAATCTTCCACGGTTACCAGATCATAACAGGAGCCTCCATAATACGTTCTCGGCAGTCCATCCAGGTTTCTCATGTGACATTAGGAAAGACATGCTTCCTATTTACACATATGGGCATTTTACTCTTTCCTGCTCTACATGCTACAGTGAGTGAGTGTCTTCATCTCTGCCTCCTGTTCCGATAGGAGCGGAGGGAGTGGTATGTCTTTTATTACTTCATGTTGTGTAACCGCAAAATATTCAGTGTAGAGTCAACCAGCATCCTAGTATGTTGTTTCATCTGTAAAAAAAAAAAAGCTAAAAATCACTTTAGGTTAATCTATGACTTTAGCTTTGACTATGATATATTAATTGGTCATCTGTGCTTGATATGCTTAAAGGAATTAAATAAATGCCATATAGGACAAGATTTTACTATTTTTCACTTTCTCATTCAGCAGTCATGTTTCTTACTGATCCAGGAAATATGACTGTGTCCTTCACTGTTAGAGACTATACCCCCTTTTTGAATCCAGTATCCAAAGCATCGCTGGATTCAAAATTGTGTAATTTTTGAGTTCCATATTTGACGCATAAGAAATCACATTGTGTCTAGATTGTAGCTAAGTGAGAACATCATAAATAGAGTGCTAATTTTAACTTTGTAATCTAGAACTATATTTGTGGCATATTTAATCCTAGCTTGAACCACAGAAGTGGCTTTAATTCAAAATATGAAATCTTGGTGAAAGGGTCCAGTCTTGCAGAATAATATGCCACCAGTCTCTGCTGTAACATATGTTTTGGGGCCAATTAGGCTTCTGTATTTCAATCTTCCCTTGCTTTGTGAGACTACCCTCTACTGACAGAAGTGTAGTTGTTCTCTAGTGGGAAACACAAAAGGAAAATAGATGAGTTCTGATGTGATCAGGACAGCAAACAATACATAATCTACATGCTATAAACTAAAGCAATACAACCTCTGAATATGGAAGAGATTTATTTATTTTCTCAGACTTTATGTCATTGGAACAATATACATTATCAGTGAATTTTGGGCACCTTGTGATCACACTGTCCATGTCCACTGTAAACTATTTATCTCCATGAAAGGAAAACAAAACAAAATTATATAAAAAAAAATACTGTCAGTCTGGGTGCAATGGCATGGCATGAGAAAGTGGGTTTGCCAAGTAAATCACCAATATATGTTTTAACTATTTCCCAAAGAACACAATGATTTGTGTACACTTCACTGTTCAACTATTTAAACTTCTATTCAAACCTAATTTAATCATTGGTGTAGTATCAGTAAAAATAAAAAAAAAATAAAATTGCTAATTACTTTTGCCAATATTCTATGGTCATGCAATTGAATAAACAATAGGATCATGCTTCCCATCCTGTGATTTTGGTGGGGAGGAAAGGTTGCTTTTTTTTTTCTTCCCTTCCCTGTGCTCTATTAAAGCAAAACTAGTCCCTTTCTTCTTCAAGTTTGAAACAACTCCTTCTCCTCCCCTCAGGCAATTACAAAAGTCTTTCAAATCTTTCTTCTTTAAGACATATGTTAACACGCTCCTCCCTATTGGCCTCCTTTATTTCCTTCATAAAGACTGTTAGCAATATACATCTTTCAGATCTATGTGATTCATTTGCAAATGGCAAAATATTATCTATCATTTCATTTTTCTCTGAACTATGTAATTTAGAATTTCTGTATTTGTCCCCCGATATTTTCAGATCTAATGCATCAGGAAATCTGCAAATACACAGTCATATATCTATTAATGAATATGTGCAGTCACGTCTTTCTCTTTTGCATTGACCAATTCCTCAAGGTCTTCAACCTGTACAGTTATGTCTTACCTGCATCTGCTGGATGTCTAAATAAGGGAGCATACCTTTTTAATTGTTTTATTTGTTAAAAGGGGTGGGATTCATATCTTGAAACAAAGCTGTTGAGAGGGTTTGGCTAAGCTGGGTGGATCCTGGGAGTGTCTATATTTACTATGCAGCTATGTATTCTACTACTTGTCACTATTTGGGAAACACTTACATTTATGCTAGATTCACATGTAGTATATTATAAAATGTTCACCCTTCTGGGATTTAAGACTACAGAGAGATGTTGAATTTATAAACTTTCTTTAGTCTCACAAGTGCTGATACAGTTCTTGAAATTTCTGAAGTGACGAAAACTACTTCAACATACTGAAATAGGCATAGTTACTTGTTAATTTTTACGGAAGAGTCAGTTTCTCTAGTCTTAATCAGTTGTTGGAATTGCTCAGTAGAGATGCCAAGGATTGGATTGATTCAAGATCGCTGAGCCTGCTTGAGCTCATCAATTGGATCGTCGATTCTAGCCAATCTGATTGTCGATCCTAGACGAACTATTAGATTCAAAGGGAAGAAAAAGTGATGTATTATAAAATAATGTTGGGGGCTGTTAAAGAAATAAAAAAAGTTTTAAACAGTACATACTTATCGAGTCCCTGTGGTTGCAACACTACTTTCGGGACCAACAATTAACTTCTTTTATCTTCCACCAGCATTCCACCAGATGGACCATGCTCCAACCCTCTGAGTCAGCGTCTGTGATTGGTTGGAATCACAAACACTGTCTGTGTCCTTATACTGGTGATAAATACAGTACAGACCAAAAGTTTGGACACACCTTCTAATTCAAACAGTTTTCTTTATTTTCATGACTCTAAAAATTGTAGATTCACATTGAAGGCATCAAAACTATGAATTAACACATGTGGAATGAAATACTTAAAAAAGTGTGATACAACCGAAAATATGTCTTATATTCTAGGTTCTTCAAAGTAGCCACCTTTTGCTTTGATTACTGCTTTGCACACTCTTGGCATTCTCTTGATGAGCCTCAAGAGGTAGTCACCGGAAATGGTCTTCCAACAGTCTTGAAGGAATTCCCAGAGAAGCTTAGCACTTGTTGGCCCTTTTGCCTTCACTCTGCGGTCCGGCTCACCCCAAACCATCTCGATTGGGTTCAGGTCTGGTGACTGTGGAGGCCAGGTCATCTGGCGTAGCACCCCAACACTCTCCTTCTTAGTCAAATAGCCCTTACACAGCCTGAAGGTGTGTTTGGGGTCATTGTCCTGTTGAAAAATAAATTATATTCCAACTAAACGCAAACCGGATGGAATAGCATGCCGCTGCAAGATGCTGTGGTAGCCATGCTGGTTCTGTATGCCTTCAATTTTGAATAAATCCCCAACAGTGTCACCAGCAAAGCCCCCCCACACCATCACACCTCCTCCTCCATGCTTCACGGTGGGAACCAGCCACGTAGAGTCCATCCGTTCACCTTTTCTACAAAGACACGGTGGTTGGATCCAAAGATCTCAAATTTGGACTCATCAGACCAAAGCACAGATTTCCACTGGTCTAATATCCATTCCTTGTGTTCTTTATACCAAACAAGTCTCTTCTGCTTGTTGCTTGTCCTTAGCAGTGGTTTCCGAGCAGCTATTTTACCATGAAGGCCTGTTGCACAAAGTCTCCTCTTAACAGTTGTTCTAGAGATGAGAAGGTGTGTCCAAACTTTTGGTCTGTACTGTATATGAATAAAACTATTGGCCTGCTGTCCCCCATATTGATATTGTCAAGGTTAGGAATTTTGGGGAAACCACAAATGGGGTTTCTCAGGGTCACAGAGACGAATTCCAGATTAGATCTGCGCAGATGTATGTGTGAGGAAAAGTGACCACACAGAGAAGTGTCTCTTTCCAGGAGAAGCTCAGTGCTCTTCTAACCCGTATATTGTAAAACAATCACAGCTATACAATTCAACATTGTCCTTGATTGGTTAGAGATAAGTGACGAGGATTATGTAGTACGTCATCAGCCTGCTACTGGCTTTCTAATACCAGTTTGAACCAGCTACCGAATGCTTTCATTGTTCAGCCTAGCATAATTTGTTTCAATAACACATTCCAAAGGTGCATCCTAGTATGCACATCAGCAGCTGCGTAATAATTATACAAACACAGATAATATTATTTTGGACAATTGATGCATAGCTAGGCCCTCACAATAACAGCACAGAAAAAGCCATGGCTGGAGACTGCAGGCCTCAGCCATGTGCTTATCTTGGCTATGAATCAAAAGAGGAGGAACCGTATGCACCTCTTTTTTTTTAAGTATTTAAATAAATAAATAAGTTTAAAAAACAGTGTGCCATCAGTCCCCATTTTGATACCCAGCCAAGATAAAGCCCGACAGCTGGGGGCTGGTATTCTCAGGCTGGAGAGACTTATGCTTAGTTGCCTCCCCCAGCCTAAAAATATCAGCCTGCATCCCCCAAGATTGTCGCATCCATTAGATGCACGCACTTTAATTAGCTCTTCCAATTGCCCTGGTGCAGTGTCAATCAGGTTTATAAGGGGTTAATAACAGCCCACAGCTGCCAGTAAGCCCTAGAATTGTAATGGGAGGCGTCTATGAGACCTACTCATTAATAATCTGTAAGTGAACGTAAATAAACACAAACACTGAAAAAAATCCTTTATTTTCGACCAGCCCATTGTTAAAACATTCATACAACACGTGAATTCTCCACCCCTCCCCCTCCATTTTATCAGTGTCCTTTGTCTGCACCACTTCAACAGCAGCCTTACCTTGGCCAGTCTAATCTTTAGTGTACAAATTACTCTCTCTGTCTTTTTCAACAGGGACACACAACTAAAGAGATAAATCGAGGGGAAACTCTACCTTTTGCTATGGTCATATCTAAACCTTTCCTTGCCTGACTATATTAACAGGCAAATACCTTTGTACCATAGGAGGCTGCTGCCTGTAATCATCTATACAATCCATTAATGTTACAATTCAACCCCATGGACCAATGACCAGAAAATGACAAATCCACACTTACACACTGATCACATCACATGCACACAGTTCACAAAGGCATAGGCAACTTTTTCCCAGTTCTTGGACCAGACTATTTAATGCAAAATAACTCACCCGGAATTGAGATAGACTAGGATCTCAGAAAAAGTAAGGCAGATTTGTAAGAATAAGCTTCTTACTTTATACTGTAGCCTTTTTAGCATTACTTTTTCTGGAGAGTCCATTCTTACTCGAGATCCGGATGGTATAATGTCTGTCTGGTCTCTGTTCAGGCACCATGATTTATGAGCAAAATACACTCCTTCTATGCCATTTGAACTCCAAATTAATAAGATTTGTTTTGCGAGTGCTCGGTAAATTAATACAGGATAGCCTCACATAGTGTACTGGAGACTTCTGATTTATTATCATGTGACCAGTTTGTATAGAGTCACAGAAAAAGAACAAAGTTGAATTATGCACCCACCAATAGGAACAGTAGAGGTGTGATAGAAATGTGAAACCTCCCCAACCATCAGTGTTACTTGATCACCATGACATCATAAAGGTTTAAAGGATCATTTACACGCTGCAACATCGCTAACGATATATCGTCGGGGTCACGGTGTTTGTGACGCACCTCCGGCTCCATTAGCGACATCGCAGTGTGTGACAGGCTGGAGCGACCTTAAATGATCGCAAAAGAGGCAAAAATCGTTTGTCTGAGAGAGGTCGTTTATTTATGATAAATCGTTGTCTGGTTAGTAGCATTCCTCCGGCAGCACACATCGCTATGTGTGACACCACAGGAGCGACGAACATCTCCTTACCTCCGTCCACCGGCAATGAGGAAGGAAGGAAGGAGGTGGGCGGCATGTTCCAGCTGCTCATCTCTGCCCCTCCTCTGCTATTGGACGGCTGCCGTGTGACGTCGCTGTGACGCCGCACGAACCGCCCCCTTAGAAAAGAGGCAGTTCGCCGGCAACAGCGACGTCGCAGGGATGGTAAGTACGTGTGACGGGTGTTAGCAATGTTGTGCGCCACAGGCAGCGATTTGCCTGTGACACACAACCGACGGGGGCGGGTACGCTCGCTAGCGATATCGGTTCCGATATCGCAGCGTGTAAAGTGCCCTTAAGACAACTTGGATTCCATAACTACAAAATGGATTCTGTTCTCTAACACTTGAAATGTAGTATTATCCAGGAAAGTCACACTTACATTTTTGAGCCCATAGTAGCGTGTTTATGGGAATAGTGTGAAGGTTGTAATGGGCTGGTCATTCTAATTCACTGCAGTACACCTTGTTCATAGGGTTCTATTAATGCTGCTGCCCTTATTTCTTTGTAATAAGGAGTGTGCATGTAATGCAGAATAAATCAGAGATATAGATACATAAACTGGGGAATTCCTGGGGAAGTCTAGCCCACTAATGTTATTCATTTTACTGTATCATGGTGAAACCTTGTGATGTTTAGATTCTGGTTGTATAGCCTATTTGTGTATACTGAAAGAAAGCTGGTTATGGATATTTTTCAACCTAGTCCACTGTATTGTTGGGAAAGTTCTTCCTATGCCAACCAACTTACTAAGAAGTTGACAATTCTATGAGCTAATTTACCCTGAAGTTAACAAACTACATTTGCTTTACTTGTCCTATACATGAGTTTTAAATGTGACTGGCCTGTACATAGAAATCTTTAGAGATTTCTGGTAATTTGCTTTACTGGCATTATGCTGAATATCCTGTTATACAGTGTTTATGATTTATAAGACATTGAAGGATGAAATATGGATTCATAATACAGCATTTCAGTCTCTATTGTCTATTTTATGACATATGTGTCTCCAGAAGAAAAAAAAAGTTAATAAAAAAACCACTAGTAATCTTCAAAGTTGTGCTTTGTGAATCATATTTGCATTAACAGCATAAACATATTTGTCTCATTATTAAGTTCCTTTGTCATCCAAATATGTGATTGTTAAAGGAGTTCTCTGTTGAATCATTTTTCAGCGGGAAACAAGAGTGGTAAATAAATATAAGAAATTATAATTACCCATAAAATCCCTTTACTGCTCCAATGCTACCACTCCGGCATTCATTGTGATGCCCCTGAGGCCTCGATCGCCACAGGGTACTGCACCCGACTTAGGGTGCAGTGATAAACCCGGATTCAGAGGAGGTTGGTACCAGTTTCATCACTTACACAACTCAAACACACAACCAGGTTGCCCTCCCCACTGGGGACCGGGCTAAGGTAGGGTCCTAAGGCAGTCCCGAAACCTGGGGGGGCAGCCACCCACTAGTGACAGGGAAGTCAGGAGCCAATTCAACAGTTAGTTCTCGAGCAGTAGAGGAAGGGAGCGGATGGTCTTACTGGTGGCTCTGGTGGGACACAGGAGTCCATACGGTTGCTGAGGGGAGAGCTTCATTGCTCCCTCGGTCCAGTGCGACACAGGGTACAGGACCCTAGGGAAGATCATTCTTCAAGTTGGTTTTGCAGAATCTGCCAGGACAGGGAGATTGCACATCTCCCTGGCCAACACAGTGCCTCAAGGACAGTGCCATATAGGATACGGGGCCTTGATCTACGTCAGGCCGCATTGCAGAACCGCGGCATGTGCCAACAGGACGGGAGTGTCACTCCATACGGACTGGGGTCCCCAAGAACCTTTAAGCTACGGGGATCCAACTTTTACGGTGCTGAGGTGAAGAGCCCACTGACCACTTCACCTGACTGACCTCCAAAGGAATCCGGGTTCGATGGGGCCCAACACAGCGGTTGACCGATACTACCTGAGCGCGCAGCATAACAGTGAGTTAAAACAATCTGGAACTGCAGAGACTGTGTGAGCCTGTTATTGCCGTCGCTGTCGCCCCGCGCTTCGGCGTTCACCATTACTACTCCCCTCATCATCCTCCCTGGGGTCCGCTCCATCTGTAGAGAGCGATACCATCTCGGCTGCTACTACCATCAGCCCCGAAGGACGGCGACACAGCGGAAGTGGGTGGCGTCACGACAACCATCCACCTCTTAATTCCCCTTTTATTGTGAACATCTCAGGGCACGAAGTTGGGCAGGGCCACCCATGACATCCTTGGAACCAATATCACCGCCCCGGTGATGAATAAGGTTAACCCCCTGCCCCCTGGGTGCTACATCTTCACTGAAGGGGAAATAAAGACATCACTTATAACCAACTCCCTATCTATGGCAACTGTTTTTAATTTGCAGAGTCCCTCTTGCTGGCAATCATCCATGCTCATCTACTCTAAACCATGTTCTTCTGTCACCTTCCTGCTGAGGGGCATTCCTTTCAATTGTGTTACAGGAACTGGGGCTCCACGATTGTTACTTATGTTTTACCTGTCAATAAGGACTCACTGTTTGCTGTGTAAGGCTCTAAATCCAATAAATTAGTATGGTTAAGAGACGGATTCCTTTTCTATTTTCTTGGATGAATAAGGTCCAAAACACATAATTTTCATATGTATCCATAATTTTTAATGGCCTTTTCCTTATAGTTTTAATGGATATATATTCAATAAGTTTTTATTTTACTTTAATACATTTTTTCTTGGTGCAAGATTCAACACTCCTCTTTTCCAGCCCTTACTTTTTTGTCTGCATTCTATACCTAGGATTACCATCCTGGAGAATCTCGTGCACTGAGTTTCCATGTTGACATTGCTGACAGTGCAGTGCTCAGCTGATATTTTCCCTTTTCTCTTCAACTTATCCAGGCTCCCCATCCAGAGCGGCATCCATTTCTATTTTATCCTGGATAGCAGTGCAGACTGAACAGCACCATGATGTCACTGCATCGAGCTGTTCAATGTTCCCTGCACAGTGCAGGCTGGAATTAGCTGCAATATGCTGGAGTTCCCGGCAGGTCAGAGAGATGATTACAGCTCCTCTACTCCTGCCCAGGCAGAACTCACAGCAATTAAATTTATGTCTAATACACACATACACAATTGAGGGCATGGAGACAGCGACAGCCAGGGAGCAGGCAGAGGGAAGGGTGACAATTGTCAGTGATTGACCCTACTCCCCTGTAGGCCTGCACTGTGGACGTCACTGTACTGAATGTCACTGACGTGTAAAAAATGCATATATACCTCCATTTGTTGTGATTCAGGGCACACTTGGGTTGTCCATGTGCTATCCGTGATCCGTGTCCATTATCCGTGATAGCACAAGGACATATACTCACCTGTCCCCGCTCCTGCTGTCCGTATTGCAGAACTCTTCGGCTCTGCTGTGTATCCGGCCGTCGCTGACCTCTGTTGCAGCTACTTCTGGGTCAGCTGCTCCGTGCATAAATGAAAATGCATGAGAATAAGCAGCTGGGCTGGAAGGAGGAGGTAGCAGAGGCCGGAGACAAGCAGCACTGGAGAAGGTGAGTATAAAAATAATTTTATTTTCAATGTACATTTTTTTTTGGTATGTGTTTCATGGACCACACCCTAGTGTGGTATGTGGGACATCAGTGATGCCAGAAAAAAACTGACATGTCTCCATGCAGAGCACACGGACATGAGTGTACACCGCACAGAGACACGGTTACTGAAAAATCACTGATGTGTGTGCACACCTATTGATTTTAATGGGTCTGCGTATATTCATGATTCTGGTATGTATCAAAACTAGCACATACCTACCAGAATCACTGACGTGCGTTCCCACTCGGATCTGCTACATCCCCATAGAGCATGGCTGGATGCGACTTCATTGTCATCGCGCGGCTCTGTCTGTGTGCCACTGTCTGATTTGCGGTCACTGGAGAAGGACTCACTGGTGACCGTAAATCCCCTGAGTGACTGAAATGAGCCGCACAATCACCGGTGCTGTCACTCAGGTTACCCGCGGCCAGCTGGAGTCCTCCACCTGAGACCACAAATCACCTGGGTGAGGGCACTGCTGATCATGCGGCTCACTTCAATCATTCGGGCAACTTGGTGTCACAGTTGGAGGACTCCAGCTATGGCCGCCCGCGGGTCACCTGAGTGACTGAAGTGAGCCACACGATTAGCAGTGCCGTCACTCAGGTTACCCGCGGCCACAGCTGTAGTCTTCCACCTGAGACAGTTGGAGGATCCAGCTGTGGCCGCGGGTAACCTGAGTAACGTCATGGCTGATCGCATGGCTCACTTCAGTTGCTGCGTGGAGCTCACAAGAGCGGCAGTGTTCTACGGTCGCTCCTGTCAGCTTCATGTAGCAGAGCTGGATGCGCCATGGGACCTGGTGTGGATTACATTGGACCAGGAGGGGTGTTTGGGGATTTTAATAAAGTGGTTTAAAGAGCGTGATTTTTTTGTCTTTTATTCCAAATAAAGGACTTTTTGGTGCTTATGTTTATTTTCTTTAACTTACAGTGTAATCATGTGGGGGGTGTCATAGATGCCTGCCATGATTAATTTAGGACTTAGTGGTGGCTATGGGCTGCCATTAACTCTTTATTACCCAGATTGCCACCGCACCAGGGCAATTCGGGATGAGATGGGCAGAGTACCGGGACTGTCGCATCTAATAGATGAAGCAATTCCGGGTTGCTGCTGGCAGATATTTTTAGGCATATCGTGGGGCTCCCCATCCTGAGAATACCAGCCTTCAGCCGTGTGTCTTTACCTTGGCTGGTATCAAAATTGGGGGGTACCGCACATTGTTTTTTTTTTTACTTATTTATTTTCCTGCACGATATAGACCAGCCCACCGGCAGCTGTGATTGGTTGCAGTGAGACAGCTGTCACTTAGTGTAGGGGCTCCTCTGAATGCAACCAATCATAGGTGTCGGTGGGTGAAGCAGTGAATACGAGATGGAATAATGAGTGGCCGGCATTCTCAAAAGCAGCAGAAGCCGCCAGAGCAGAGTGACAGCTGTGCAGGGGTGAGTATGAAAGGGAGAGGGAGAGACCGACTGACTGACAGAGAGAGAGAGACCGACTGACAAACTGACAGAGAGCGAGAGACCAACATCAACAGAGAGAGAGAGACCGACCGACAGACAGAGAGAGAGATCGACATGAATTTCAATGGGTTGAAAATGCATCAAAAATGCACAATATCAGTGACATGTCTCTTTTCAGAACCCATCGATTTTGTAAAAAATTTGGCATCCAAAACGCTGCGTTTTAAAATGCAACATGCACATTGAATTTGCTTAATTGTCATAGACTTTGCTTTGAATGCAGAACGCATGCGTTTATGCTGCAGTTTAAAACTCATGAAAAACGCAATGTGCGCACAGACCCATATTGTGTGTGCCATTACTAACTCCTGCAGTAGGGAATTCCATAGACTTGACTGCTCTAACTGTAAAGAACCCTTTTCTATTTCATCACTAGAATCACCATTCCTCCACATGAAATGAATGCTATCTTGTCCTTTATATTGTCTTTGGAACGAATAAATAATTTGTTAGTCCTTCATATTGACTATACATGTATTTATTCATATAAATGAGATCTCTGAGGCTTCTTTTTTCTTAGCTAAACAATTCTGACTTTTTTAAATCTCCATCATAACGATACACGCGAGGTCTCAATTCTCGAGACTAACCTGCCAAGATATTCCTAGGTGAAGCTGCTTCAGTAAAAATAGTAGTCTTTTTCCTAAAGCTTATTTGCTGGAGGTTTTGCCATTGTTTTTTTACAATAGCTCTGCTGCCAGCAACTTTTATCTATAAAGAGCACGTGGTTTTCAAATAAACCCACCTGATGAATGATCCAATGATTCAAGGATTATGTTGCTTTTTTTAATGTTTACAAGCTGGTAAAAAAATGAAGGCTTAACATATGCAGAGTAATATCATTTTTACATTGCTGTGCATAATGTTGTTCATTTTTGCAGCTGTTTTGTGGGCATTTACAGACAGATTCCTGACAGAGTCCAACTAAAAAACATATCATGTGCCCGTACCCCCAGAAAGACCTTCAACCCCACGCAATAATCAAGTTATACACTTTTTAGCAGATTCTAACTTTCTAAAATGTAAAACACAAAACTGGATCCCAAATTGAAGATTTTAAATTTGCTCATCTCTAATGGTAATATATGTCACGCATAACTAAGAAATAAGCAAAGAAGTCAATATATTCAGCTGTTATGTTATGTATCCAGGTGTGAATTTGCCATTTTCGCTTTTTCTTCCCCATCTTCCAAGAGCTGTAAAGCCCCCGTCACATTTAACGACTTACCAGCGATCCCGAAAATGATGTGACCTGATAGGGATCGCTGGTAAGTCGCTGGGAGGTCGCTGGTGAGATGTCACACAGTCAGATCTTACTAACGACGCAGTAACGATCAGCGACCTGTATAATGATCTTGGCGGGCGTTGGGACTGTGTTAGGAGGTCGTTGGTAGGCGTCAAACACAGCGATGTGTCCTGCCCAGCAGGACATCACCTTAGAAGAAAATGGTCCCAACCATTCAGCAACGACTAGCGATCTCACAGCAGGGGCCTGATCGCTGGTAGATGTCACACATAACGAGATCACTGCTGCGGCGCCACGAAAACGGTGACGCAGCAACGATCTTGTTAGCGATTTCGTTAGTGATCTCATTGTGTGTGACGGGGCCTTATCATGACTTGTTTTTTGTGGGACGAGTTGAGTGGAATTCCAGAAAAAATTCCCTTTTTATATACAATCAGTAATTGGTAATGATAATGTGTAAGAAATTGCAAGCAGATAAGGTATGGGTGGGTGGGTGCTTGCACAATAAATAATGTCTATAAGGCTCCGATGCTGACCCTAGTGGAATTGCCCTTCTTGACCGCAGAGATGGGCACCCTATTTATCGGCATTGGAGCCCCCATTCAACGTCTGCTTACCTGCAATTTCAGTAAGTTGTCCATAGAGCAATACACTACAAACACCATGTGAAATATCATGGTATCCACAACAAAAAAGGTTTATGCAGGAGAGTCTAATAAGCACAAAATCCAGAGGTATAACACTTAACCGTACAACAACAATGGTTTTTGATGGCCAAAGTTTTTGGATAAAAGGGGGGATATTTACATGGGATGGTATGGTTGAAGTTTGTGATGCCACCCGTGGTGCGTGGTAAGATTGAGTATCACCGCTGTGATTCGGTGTACCCAGGGGCGATGGTGTGGGCAGCTAGGTGTTTAACCCCTCCATGGGTAGGGGGGAAGCCCTGAGACTCAGTGAAGGTGATGGGGAGGTGCCGTTGGGACGGTAAGGGTCCCTTGTGTACTCACTCAGTCCAATAACGCTGACACCGACAACTGTGGTAAACCAAAGTTCTGGACACCGCTGCCGCTGAGAGGGAGCATGCCTGGATCCCATGCCTGTTGGTGTTGCCTGTTAGTCTGTGACCTTTGCATTGGCACCTAGTCTTCTGGTTGGTCCCTTTAGTGTAAAACTAATTGGGTCCCGCTCACCAGTATGGCTAACTGGGTGAGCTTGCTCTCAGGGTTCACGCTTGGGATTTTCTGGACTGTGTAGTGGGAAACTCCTATCCCCCTCATTGCGGTAGTACCCTGATTTTGGAGCGGCTGGAGAATGGATCTTTACCCGTCCTTGCCGGCTAAATCGTCAGGACACCTGAAGCTCCTTTCTGACTTAGGGTCCACGTACCCCATCGTGCCCTGGCCCCTGCCCGGTGATGGCACAAGGCTGCCGGCTGTCTTCCTTGAAAGTCCGTGCCCCTTGTCACGATCCCCTGCGACCGGGGTCCAGCTCCTACCAGGCCCAGACCAACGTCTGCCACATAGTAGTTCATAGAGCCCAGCTCCTGATCTCCTCTCTCTCTCTTCTCCAACACTACTCTGAACTGCTTATGACACTCCTGACCCCCCTTTAACCAATCCTACATGTGGGCGACCCTATTCCACTCAGGCCGTCCACTGGTGTGTCTGGTGGGTGTGGTGCAGAGTGTTCCTAGGATTTTAATTAGCCTGTTCTTGGCAACACCAAAGGTCAGGGACCCGTAACCAAGGAGGAGTTGGATACTGTACAGAAGGCCAGATTGCACAATACCCTGTGATGACCTAATAGGCCAGGGCGTCACACATACAAACAGTGACAATACAAAAATATCTTAGAACATGAAAAACATGTAGATGGTTACTTTCCGAGATAATGAGGTCCCATAGTACAGTCTCAATGAGGCTCAAATTCTAGGGAAGAAACCATGTACATGCTTTTCATGTTCCAAGATATCTTTATATTAGCACTTTTGTATGCTCATATACAAAATTAGAGATGGGCAAATAGTGAAATATTTGGGTTCAGATTACTCTAGCCAAATAATTTATAATATTCGTGTATTCGTCACGAATATCAAACCCAATGCAAGTCTAGGAGAAACGCAAATAATTTTCAAGAGGACCTTGAAAGTCGGTCTGTAAGGGCTATAAAAATGCTAAAATGGATTAAAAAGTGCTGAAACTGAATTGGAACAACATGGGAAAGATGACTGGATTCATTTTCAACTCAAATTTAGCTTCTGGAAATAATGTTGTCAGACTATTACGTGGATTAAAAGCATGAAAATAACACTTATTGAGATTCCCAAGACCTTACACACTACTTCTGAGTCCGCTCATTAGATCTCATACATATGCACTGCTTACTTTGTCCACCCCACCTTGCTCTGCTACATACTGAAGCTCGCATGCACATTAGAAAACATGACCTCACGCTGCGGCTTCAGGTAAATACTGGCAAAGCCGCAGCTCTGAGCGGTGACATGACTGGGTTTATTTGCAGTCAAAGCTGGAACTTCCCACAGTGCCACATCTGTGACTGCAGGTAAACTCACATCAGGTGAACTCATTAAACTCAGTGACCTCACCTCAGGAGAACTCACTAAGTTTAATCAGACCTACATCTCCTGACAGAAAACCAAGATTTTTTGCTAAGAGGTACAGATTTGGTGCTGGAATTTATACACCAATTTCCTGCAGCAATACTGCATCTCCAGGCAAAAAAAAAAACACATCAAAACGTGATGTGGTTTTGATGCAGTATTGATGCAATTGTTTGCCAGGAGATGCAGATTGGGTGCAGTATAATTTCCAAAACCAAATCTGCATCTCCTTGCAGAAAACCACACATATACCATGGTTTTGATGCCATTATGGTACGGTTTTTTGCCAGGAGATACAAATTTGGTACAGAAATCTGGTGCAGACATTTTTGCACCAAATCTGCATCACCTGGCAGAAAACCACACCTAAACTGCATTTTTTTTTTTTTGCCAGGTGATGCAGATTTGGTGTTGGAATTTACATAGCATATTCTTGCACGAAATCTGCATCTTCTGGCAAAAAAAAAGCATCAAAATTTGGTGTATAAATTCCAGCACTAAATCTGCATCTTCTGGCAGAAAACTGCACCTGAGCTGTGGGTTTTTTTTTGCCAAGAAATGCAGATTTAATACTGGAATGTCTTCACCAAATGCTCAGTGTGCATATATTGCCTAATCCGGCAGCAGGGTCAACTGAGTTCACAGTCTGGTGACTGCCAGATTACAGGACTGTCAGATTGCAAGACACAGTGTCACAGCAGTCCAACAGTACGGTAGCTGTGATGTCCAAAAACCTTAAATTAGCCTTAAATAGTGTCATTAAGACAGCCTTTAGGTTTTTTGGAGTTCTCTGCTGTTGGGACACCTGGAGGCTGTCAACTCTAGTAAAAGTTCACAGCTTTCAGATGTCCCAGCAGCTAGGAACTTAAGGAATGTTAAAGGATCTCATGAAGGCTCCCTTATTTACTGGGTTGACAGCTGTTGTGGCACCTGGTGGCTAAAGGTTACCAGAGCTCACAGCCACCGGGTTACTTGGCAGCTGTGAGGCCCAGAAACCTTAAAAGAGTTTCAAGAGCACCTTTAAGAGAGCCTTTAACATTCCTTTAATTCCCAATTGCTGGGACATGTGGATGCTGTGATCTGTTACCAGAGTTCACAACCTCCAGGTGTCCTAATAGCTGAGAACTGCAAAAAACTTAAAGGCTCTCTTAAAGGCTTCTTTAAGGTTTCTGGACCTCGCAGCTGCTGGATTGCTGGATTAGATTGCGGGACATAGCATCATAGCAATTCGACAATCCAGCAGTCAGGTCAGTAGAGGTCACACTGGGGCTCCCCACTGCTTTCAGTGAAAGTGGAACCCGCTGCCGGATTGCAGGACATGGCCACATTGCAATCAGGCATTGGGTTCCCCTTTCACTGAGAGCAGCAAGGTACCCTCAGAGTGACATCCAGTGACCTTAATGATGTCATCGCTTCAAACCACCGGGTCACCTCGCTGCCATAAGCTTTTCCCAGAGTCTGCTGTGACCAGTCATATTATCGGTTACTGCAGACTCTGGATGCAGCAAAGTTGGAATAATTGTGGGGCTTTGTATGGATTATGTCAGACCTGTGTGAGTGTTTTTTGTTGTTACTAAATTAGAGAAAGAGGGTGTTTGGTTTTTACTTAAAACAAAGGATTTTTCTGTATTTGTGTTTTTTTCTTTTGACTTAAAGGGTTAGTAATGGGAAACTTCCTAGACCCCTCCTCATTATTAATCCAGGGTTTAGTGGCAGCTGTGATTTTGTTTACAAATAACAGCTGTCATTAACCTCTTATATTACCACTGCACCAGGGCAATCATGATGAACCAGGTAAAGCACTAGAAAGGATGTGACAATTCTGGGTGGCTATGGGCTGCTATTTTTAGGCTTGTGCCCAATAACCATGGACCTCCCCAACTTGAGAACACCAGCCCTCAGTTGTTGACTTTATCATAGCTGATAGCATATCATAGCATATCAACATTGAGGGAGCCTGATTGGGGCCGTCTTATTTTGATACACAGCAAAAATAACATACACTGCTGGGAGATGCAGCCGGTAGCCATCTGCTTTATCTGTGCTGGCTATCTATGTACGAGGTACCCTGCGACATTTTATTTATTTATTTATTTTACACTCCGTTAGGGGACCCAGAAAGCTACTGTGAGGGCAGCCAATCAGAGACGCTGTCAGAGAGTGTGGGCAGGGAAAGCAATGCATATGTATGTGATCTAATTAGTGGACGCGGAAGTAGTTTGACCAAATGGAAAATCTCAGAAAATCATTTTTTCACTACACCTCCTAATCATTGTAATGCCAGTAGCAAAGATGGCTATGAGATTACTGTGATTGGAAGGCAATCCCAGAATGTTTACTGACTGAATATCGGATGCCAAACATGCTGGGAGGGGTCTCAAATCTCACTACAAAAATACCAAAATACTACTCGATTAGTAACAGATATCGCAAATAGCTTAATATTCATGCAATTGATGAATAGTGCTGAGTGTATTCACTCATCACTATACAAAATCAGTGATTGGTGTTGTATAGCTGGGGATTAGTGTATTGAAGTGTTGTTGTAGCCACGACTTACATCTGATTTTTTTAGGACTTTGGCCATCAAAAACCATTGTCAATGTACAATTATGTGTCATACCTCTGGATCTTGTGGTTATTGGAATCTCATTCATAACCTTTGCTTGTTGTGGATACACTAATAATTCACATGGTGTTTATTGGTATTTGTATTGTTTTGCTGTAGGGACAACTTATGGAATTAGCAGGGTAAGCCCACATTGAGCGGGGGCGCTACTTGCGCTAAATAGGGTGCTAACCTTTGCAACCAGGTAGGGCAATTCCATTAGGGTTTGCATCAGGGCATTTTAGACATCAATTATTGTGCACATACCCAGTCTGCCCTATCTACTTGGGTCTCCCTACCCATTATCATTACCAATTTCTGTTTGTATAGTAAAGGGGAATTTTTTTTTCTGCATTTACATATAGGCATATTTTAGGCATAAAATTAAACATATTAAAAAGGGATTTTTCCACTTTGTTAACTCTGTTTTTGGTATTCCTTTATTATCTACACTATTGAGGAAGTGGTGAAAAATATGTCAGAAATTTGTCAAAAAAAAGCATTTTGACACCATTTTTCGAGACCTGTAAGATTCTAATTTTCAGGATCTAGGGCTGTTTAAAGGCTTATTTTTTGCATCCTGAGCTGAATTTTTTTTTTTTATTTTTGATGTAGACGTGATGTTTTCATCACCTGTTATTGCATTTTATTGCAATGCTGCGATCACCAAAAAAACTTAATTCTGGCGTTTTGATTATTTTTCTCGTTATGCTCTATACAGATCAGATTTATTTATTTTATATTTTGATAGATTGGAGATTTTTATCCCCTTCACCCCCGGCCACTAAAACACTCTACTGAATGGGCCATTTTTTGCAATTCTGACCAGTGTCAATTTGACAGGTTATAACTCTGGAACGCTTCAACAGATCCCGATGATTCTGATGATGTTTTTTCATGACATATTGTACTTCATGTCAGTGGTAAATTTAGGATGATACTCTTCACGTTTATTTGTGAAAATCTTGGAAATTTTGCGAATATTTAGAAAATTTCGCAATTTTCAAACTTTAAAAATTTATTCATATAAATTTGAGAATTATGTCACACAAAATAGTTACTAAATAAAATTTCCAACTGTTCTACTTTACATCAGCGCAGTTTTCAAAACAATTTTTTTTTTCGTTAGGAAGTAAAAAGGGGTCAAAGTTCATCAGCAATTTCTCATTTTTCCAACAAAATTTACAAAATCATTTTTTTAGGGACCACATCACATTTGAGGTGACTTAGAGAGGCCGAGGTGACAGAAAATACCCCAAAGGGACACCATTTTAAAAACTGCAGCCCTCACACTGCTCAAAACCACTTCCAAGAAGTTTATTAACCCTTCAGGTGTTTCACAGGAACCAAAGCAATGTGGAAGGAAAAAATGAAAATTTTACTTTTTAACACAAAAATACTACTTTAGCCATAAAATTTTGCATTTTGACAAGGGAGAAAAGAGAAAATGCATTATACAATTTATTGTGCAATTTCTCCTGAGTACGCTGATACCCTATATGTAATAAAAATTAATTGTTTGTGTGTACAGCAGAGCTCAGAAAGGAAGGCTTGCCTTAGCTGCTCTCATTAGTGGATGCCATGTCGGGTTTGGAGACCCCTTGAGGTGCCTAAACAATAGAGCTCCCACACAAGTGACCCCATTTTGGAAACTAGAGCCCTCAAATAATTTTTCTAGATGTTTGGTGAGCACTTTGAACCCCTGGGGGCTTCACAGAAGTTTATAACGTTGAGCCATGAAAAGAAAAAAAAAAAAAAATCACCACAAAACTGTTGCTTCAACTATGTAGCTTTTTTTTCACAAGGGTATCAGGAAAATATGCACCAGAAAATTTATTGTGCATTTTTTCCTGAGTACGGCAAAACCTCGTATGTGGTAAAAATCAATTGCTTGTGTGCACAGCAGGATTCTGAAGGGAAGGAGCGCCATACGAATTTTTGAGCGCAAAATTAGCTGGACTCATTAGCGGACGCCATGTTGGGTTTGGAGACCCATTGAGGTGCCTAAACAATGGAGCTCCCCACAAGTGACCCCATTTTGGAAACTAGACCCCTCAATAAATTTATCTAGATGTTTGGTGAGCCTTTTGAAACCCCAGGGGCTTCACAGACGCTGATAACGTTGAGACGTGAATATATATATATATATATATATATATATATATATATATATATAATGTATATATATATATATTTTTTTACCATAAAACTGTTACTTGAACCAAGTAGCTTTTTTTCACAAGGGTATCAGGAAAAAATGCACCATAAAATGTATTGTGCAATTTCTCCTGAGTATGCAGATACCTCATATGTGGTGGAAAGTAATTGTTTGGGTGCACAGCAGGGCTCAGAAGTGAAGGAGCACCATTTGACAGCGAAATTGGTTGGAATCATTACCTGACAGAATGTTGCATTTAGGGACCCCTGAGGTGCCTGAACAATGGAGTATCCCCCAAGTGACCCTATTTTGGAACTAGACCCCTCAAGGAATTTATCTAGATGTTTGGTGAGCCCCTTGTACACCCAGGAGCTCCGCAGAAGTTTATAACGTTGAACCGTGAAAATTATTTTTTTTTTTACCACAATATTTTTGCTTCAACCAGGTAACTTTTTTTTTTTTTACAACGGTATCATGACTAAATGCACCATAAAACGTATTGTGCAATTTTTCCTAAGTATGCAGATACCTAATATGTGGTGGAAATTAATTGCTTGGTCGCACAGCAGGGCTTGGAAAAGAAGGAGCGCCATTTGAATTTTCAAACGCACAGACGCCGTGCATCACTGATCCGCACGGTCGGATGAGATACAAAAAGCGTCAGGTACAAGAAAAAAAAAAAAGTCACACCGAAAATTGAGTAAGGATGCCGATCCGTTATGTGCATCCCTGATCAGCGCTCGGCCGCTGCAGAATGCACACACGGATGATATGCAAAAAAAACGACGCAAGATACGGACAGAAAAAAAAGTCCCTCCAAAAATTGACCACAGATGCAGATACGTTATCTGCATCAGTGATCAGCGCTCGGCGGGATGCATGGACGGATGAGGTGTAAAAACAAACAGGGTATACAAAAAAAAAATTATACTCACAGTACCCAGAGGATTAGCAGGAAGATCACTGAACAGAGGAATTGCAGGAGGAATAGATGACAGCAAGTGGATCAGGCGGCGGCATCAGCAGCGGCAGCAGCTGCAGCAGTGGCAGCATGGTACTTCAAGTACCAGCCAGTGCACGCCGCAGGCATGCTGAGGGAGGGCTTCCCAGACCAACACAAGCCTGGGGGTCACCTCCAGATCAGACTGCCGCGCTGCATGCTGATTGGAGTGATTGCGCGTAATAGCACAATCATTCCAATCAGTGCTGCAGGGGCTGGGGGGTGCCATGTTTGAGCTCCAGCTATGATCTGCTGCAGCTGCTGCAGCACTCCATAGCAGGATATCACAGTATCGCACTGGTTCAGGCATTGTTTTAGCCGAAACCAGTGTAATCAATGTGGTTGGCGGTTCAGATTTGAACAGCCAATCACAACGATCGTTGATGGAGGGGTGGAGATGCCACCTCCCTAGGGTCAAGCAAAGGTCTCCTGCTGTAAGAAACAGCAGGGGACAGCATTTGAAGCCCTTACTATTGCCACGGCAATCAAACGAATTTTAGGCAGTAAAGTTACATCCCTGGTTGTTAAATCATGTAAAAATAGGACGTATCCTTCTGCCTGTGGTCATGAAGGGGTTAAACTTGGCAAAACCAAATATCTGTGGTTTTTATAGCTTTATTTTCAGTGTGGCAAAAGGGGAGTGATTAGAACTTTTGTGTTTTCTTATTTTTAAAATGTTTTTTACACTTTTATTGATTATACTAGTCTTTTTAGAGGAATTTAAGCTCCTACACTCAGATTGCTTCCGCTGTTCAGAGGGATGCTTCAGCATCACCCTGAAAGGCAGAAATGCCGATCTCCTGTGAATGCTGGCGCTCAGCCGCAGTCCACAGGAACTACATCATGGCAGTGAAAGGGGACATTGGATGATCCTCAGCGCTCATGAAAACTCATTGGTGCCCTTCCTCCTGTGATTCTATTTTGAGGCCACCAATGGTGGCAGGGAATGACATGCTGCATGCTGGCGTGCGTTAAATCCTGCTGTCAGATATTTACAGTGGGGTTTAAGTAGTTGACAGGCGTGGATAGATCAGATATCCAGCCACTGTTAGATGCACATGTCAGCTGATCAGATGAGCAGACATGTGCAAGGTAACAAGCGAGCTCGCCAAGCGAGCTTGCCTTAAAGGAACATACACGACATATGATGTACCTGTAAGTATGTATATGTCGTAAAGGAGTTAAAGGAGATATCTATTACTTTTTATCAGCAATGCACCTAAGCACTACCTGCTTTTTGTGCCTGGGGCTATTCTTCACCAACACAGAGGAGTCACAGTAACTTCCTCTGATGTCATGTCAACAGAGCAGTGGCTTCTTTTCTGCTTTGCTCTCTTAACAGGACATGACTGTCAGCATCATGTTGTCAATCATGTTGATTGACAGCTGGCTTCCCACTGTTTAACTGCAGTGTGGTAAGCCAGCTGTCAATTAGCATTAGGGCACTATCAATCGAGTGTATAAATCAGACAAGTGCAATGAGAGAAAATCTCCCATTGCACTCAGCCCCATGTTAGACAAGGCTGCAGCTCAGATCAGTGATTTTTTTCTCAACCCTAAATGGACTGAGGAAAAAATCCCAGCATGCAGCGATTTTCTGTGAGAGCCGTATCACTCGCACTCATTCAAGTGAATGGGTGCGAGAGAGACATCGGACTGCACTCGGATGTTATCCCAGTGTAGTGCGATATATGCACAGGCTGACAATGGAGGAGATGGGGAGATTAGCTCCTCCCTCTCCTCCGCAGCACCCACCCTCAGCTTCACAGCTGTGACTTGTTCGCAAGATCCGGTTACAGTTTGATGACATTCGGCTCAGGCTCGCAGCAGAGCCTGAGCCGAGGGGCATTAGCATATCGCATCCGCATTGGATGCCATATGCTAATGTGTCTGCAGCCTTACGCTGGCAGTCACGCCCTGTCAACAAAGCTACACAGAAGAGCTCCTCTGTTGACAAGGAACAGCTGAATCACCATCAGGAGCTGTCACTAACCGCTCTGTGCTGGTACAGAGTACAATAGGCGGGTAAATTAAAAAATCTCCTGGACTACACCTTTAATTCATAGAACATTTGTTTTCTTTTGTTTTATATATTTTTAGATTTATATTAATTAATATATTATTAACGTTCCAGTTTGTTTCCTATTTTGATTTATTATTTATTTATCTACTTGTTTATTTATTTATCTATTTTATCTTCTCTATCAATATCAAAATGTGTTACAAAAGTGTACTGTCACTGTATGCTCACAGTGTATACTGTTCTTTTTAGACTTCTCAGCAACAATGTACATGTTTTTCCTTTTCAATGTTCAGTCTCCTTTCCAATAAAGTACAATTTCCTAGTTTCATATCCATCAGATTCCTCTTACCCTCTGTCTGAAGTCATCTGAAAACATCAAGCTGTTCTTGAAGGAAATGTTGCTTGCAGCGAGCAAGAAACATCTTTTAAAGCAGATCAAAATGCTTATACTCTAAGCAAGTGAAAATAATACAATCCAGCAGCTACCCCCAGAGCACAAATATAGATGGGGGAGATTAAAGGAAAATAGACTTAATAAAGGGTCTTCCTTACTACAAAGTAAACACTGTATATGCATTTCAAAGACAAGCAATCAAAAATCTATCCTGTAAGATCTAAGGTACTAAAACAAAAGGTTATCCCAAATGATAGTTGTGGAGAGTGTTTAGAGTGCAAATTTCAATTGCCCTTCAAGCCTGAGCATGACAGATTTATCTGTTTTATTTTTATTTCAAGGCATGATTATAATTTGTTTGAATGTACAGCAATCATCTAAACCACTGTCTGTAGGTCTTGAAAAAGAAGTATAGCTTATCGGTCCCAGAGACATGCTCAAGTAGTGATGCACAGTCTCAAGAGGAGAAGAAATACTTAGAAATATTTAAGTATTTATTTAAACCTAACTCTGCAATTTCAACTTGATGAAAACAAACTTTGTCTATTGATTATGTATACAATTCTGACTAGTGTCACTTTTTGTGGCTCTGGTCCGAATTCTATACTGACAATCTAGGATAGTTTCTTCATGATACATTGTACTTTATAATGCAGTAAATTTAAGTCAATGGGGTCGATTCAGGTGCACTGAAACTCTTGTGCTATATCAGTCTTGCTGGAGTACAATGCTCCTATGCGTGGATTCATGCGAATCCTCGCATGACACTCGACCCACACTCACAGCATAGCAGGAGCCGAGTGTCATGCGAGTGTCATGCGACTGTTGTCTGATTGTGCGATCAAACCACAGTTGCGGAGGGAAGGGCCGGTGATGTGGAGATGAGGGCCAGCGCGGCGGGGGGAGGGAGGGATTTGTCTCTCTATCTCCTCCAGTGCTGACTGATGCGAGAATCGCACTGCTTTCGTGTTACACCAGTGCAATGCGATGTTTTTATCACCCCATAGACTTGAATGGGTGCGAGTGAAACAAGCTCGCATTGAACTCACAGCATGCTGCGCCCATTTTCTTGGTCCGATTAGGGCTGAGAAAATAATCGCTCATCGCTGCTGCCCCATAAAGTAATTGTGGTGTGAGTGTAATGGGATTTTTTTATCGTATTCCAGTCGCACCGTTTTTCTCGCCGTGTGTCCTAAACCTAATTAATTAAGAGTTGCCCATAAATTAATGACTTCATTGCATCTTCTGAGTAGCAGGCTGCAGTTGCATTTCTGGAATTACAAAACACGGCACATTTCATGAATTGGATGGGCACGTATGTCCAAATCCTATCTAGCCCTAACTCCTCACCATCTCCGCCCAAACTGGAGTGTAAACAAACACTAAAAGTCTCAGCATATTTACTCTTTGCAAAGCTTTTACTCCAGTTTTCTGGTGTGAAAACTTTGATAAATCATCCCCAATATGTTTTCTGTTTATTTATAAAAATATCTAAAATTTCACAATTATTTGGAAAAATTAGCAATTTTTACCAAAATATTTATAAAACAACATTTCCAATAGGTCCACGTTTTCTCAGCATAATTTTTCAAAAGTTCCTTTATTTTGTTTGAATGTCAAAAAGGATAACATAATTTTTCTTTATATTTTCATGAAAATTTATTTTTTACCTACCTATTAAGTTATAAAGTGACTTTAAAGGGAATCTGTCAGCAGGTTTTTGCTACCTTATTAGAGAGCAGCATGATATAAGCAAATAGATCCTTAATAAAAACAATGTAACACTTAAATTACTGGGGGCAACGGTTCTGATGCAATCAGAATTTTTAGATTGCGAAAGCAGCAGGGCTGAGAGAGCTGCTCTGCCCACTTCACGCTCTCAGTACAGATTGTACATTGACAGTGAGGTGTTAATCAGAGAAGGGGGCATGCCGGACTGCCATGCACATGATATTGTAGTCCAAGAATGAGACATTCTGATGCTTAAACAAGCATAACAAACATAGCAAATAAACAACAGACCTTGACAACATAAGCATCCCTGAATTGTCTGTGTTAACCCTTGCAACATGCTCTCTTCAGCTTACATAGCAAAAACATGCTGACAGATTTTTGTTTAGGAGGCCATTGTACTAGAATATTTCCAAAAGTGATATCATTTTAAAAATTGAACCCCTCAAATCATTCAAACTTGCCGTCATGTAGTTTAGTAACCATTTAGTTGCTTCACCAAAGTAATGAAAATTGTTCTTTTGCAGAGATCTGAAGTATCCCTCAGGTGACAAAACAGCAGATATAACACAAATGACCCCATTTTGAAAAATAGAACAATTAGAATTTATCTAGGAATGTGGTGAACATTTTCAATCTACATCTTGGTCTGCTCATTTGTTTAAACTGGCTTAGTTTTTACCTTTGTGAGACTCCCATACTTTCACACCTTGGAGTAAGTATTCAGACACACTGTTTTCTTTGTCTGTATGTACACTGACAAGCAAGGGGTAACAATGTTTTGAATTTTTAATGTTCAGGCTCTATATCTCACAATCAACTACATCTTTGAGCGTGAGTCTACGTTCATTTTACAGACAATCATCTTGGCTATCTCACACATATATTTGACTTGCAACTATCTAGCATATGATTACTTATGAAGACTCTTGTTATGTCACTGCATTGTTATTGTTTTGCTCCTGGTGTTTGAAAAACAAAATTTCACATATACTAAAAATTACACCCTGTTCTCACATTCCTTAATAGCTTAGTGTTTTATTAAGTTATTCCACAGCAAAACATCATGGATTCGATATGTGGAGAAGCCATGAAGAAGATTTCTCAGGAAAAGAGAAATGGCATTATTCAGCTTATTGACAATGGTTAGAGTTGAGCATACTGGTCAATATTTGAGTTAGATGAATTCTCATAAACTTGAAAAAGGTTTGGTCAACCGAACTTGACCTTAGCTTGGCCACAGACAATAAACCCCATGCATGTCAATGGGGAACCCAAATTTTTGTGCTTAAAAATGACTGTAAAATGGTCATAGCAAGAGCTAGGGGGCTGAAAAAGGAAGTAAAATGAGGGTAAACGTAGGACATTAATAGATACTGAGTTTACCAGAACATAACGCAGCAGTAATACTTTTCTGAGACCTTTTATGGCCTTCTCATTTAACTTTGAGAATATTTACTGCTTCCCCTGTCCACCCTCTATGCCAGTGTCTGTGAATGGCTGTGTATTGCTATACATGACCCCTCCCTCTGTGTCAGATTTTGTGATTTGCTGCAGAGCAGCTTGTTGTATTGTAGTGTAAAAAAAATAGCTCCCGTCCTATTTTTGATAACCAGCGTGGGTAAAAACACACGACTACAGGCTGCAACACCCAGCTGTCAGCTTTACCTTGGCTGGTTATTAAAAATAGAGGTGATCCCATGCCTTTCGAAAAATTCTTAAAATAAATAATTTTAAAAATGATATAGGGTACCTCCTATTATAAGGTAAAGCAGACCGGTGGGGGCTGCTATTATCATGATGGGAAGGTCTAAAATAAAGGATATTTTGTGTGTGTTTATTTCTTTTGACTTACAGTGCTAGTAATGGGGGTATTCATTGACACCTCCCCATTAATAACCTAGAGTTTTATGGCAGCTATGACATTTGGCAAATCACAACTATCATCACCCCCATATATTACCCGGTGATTGCCACCACACCAATACAATCGGGATGAGCTGGGTAAAAAGACTGTGCATGCTGTGCGGAGTTTCCTGGTATGCAGCTCAGGGGGTGCGCACGCGCTTCCTGTTATTTAAGAGGAAGCATGCACACCTCTTTAAGGTGTCCTCAGTCTATTGCACCAGGTACTTAAGGCTCCTTCCTCTTATGGGAGGGGTCAGAGCAATGCATTAGGATTCTGATTCTAGTCTGTGTGTTGGTCCTGTCTCTCGGCTCTGGTCCCCTAGCCTACAACACCAGTCCTGCATGTAACCAGTTCTGCTCTGCTGTGTTTGTGCAATTACTACCTCAGCTGCCAAGCCAGTGCCCCTTACTATCATGTGAGGGCACTATGTGGATGATTATATTGTGTGGAAAAATGTGCAATGACATGATACTGTGTAGATGGCTGTGAGGACCATTATTCAGTATGGGAAAGCTGTGGCTGGCTTTGTGGGGGGCAATAAGGGGCCATCATACTGTCTGGATGGGCTGTGGAGGACAATGGACAATGTTGATCCAATATACTGAGTGGAGGGCAATGGGACTATTGTACTGGATAGGAAGGCTGTGAGATGGGCATTATACTGTGTGATGGGACTGTAGGGACCATCATACTGTGTTTTGGGACTGTGGGGGCCATCATATTGGGTTTTGGAACTGTTGGAATCATTTTTTTGGGAGACAGGGACCCAATTGTGACTTCTACTATGGGGCTCCATGATTTCAATGTTTGCCCCTCATTGTAGGAGTAACAAATAGATGCTACACTCAAATGATAAGTGCATTTATTATTGCCATAATCATTCTTTAGCCATAAAATAAACACATAGTTACTTGCAAATCAACAGTATCCAAAGTTTTTTAAAAGTTTGCTTTAGTAACACAGACATTGAACTTTTGTTTTTCTCTTGTTCTAGCGGTAAATTTTGTACAAGTGACATCAGGCAGTTCAACAACAAACAACACATTGTCTCCTATGAATTAACCTTTATTTTGTTATTGCTTGAATATGTGGCTAAAACATCAGATAGTTTCATTTTTTTTAGAAGCTAGTTAATAGTGCATACCAGAAAGATTCAATTCCTGTTGACACCTTTTAAACTGTATTCCCTAATTTGCTACATTTGCACATAGTGAATCAGGATTTTTATAAAAATCAAGGTTAAATCTGTTCACCTTGAATTAATTGGCTCATCTCCGTGACTTACTGAGATATAGTATGAGCAATTTTTAAATTTTGAATGGAAACTTTTACACTTAAGGATGTGAGTGGTAATTATTCTGTATGTAAATGTAATGCTTTATGTTAAAAAAAAATTATCGGAATGTGCAAAAATAGTAATTCTGCAACTTTTAGTTGCTTTTGTTTTCAGCTTTCCAAATACTGTTAATATTATATAAAATTTATTTTAACAGTTCCAACTTGAGATGAGCGAATAGATTTGATAAAATTTGAATTTGTCAAATTTTATGACATTTTTAATTACCACTGAATTAGAAAAGTTTGATTAAAATGAATCGACATTGAAATGACTGCTTCCATTTTGCAAATTGAAGAAGATTGCACAAGTGAAGTCCAAAAACATCTGTACAAAGTCTCATGCAATGAAGATATAACTTACTTAAAACTAAAGCATGAATCCGACCTAACAATATAGTTACATAGGATGAAAAAAGATCTAGGTCCATCAAGTTCAACCATTCTCTACCAATTATATATTTTTTTCTTATTGACTGCTGTGCTTGTAGGGTTATTGGATACTAGAAGAATATTGTTAGGAGTAGTACCTGCAAATCTTGAAGGTAGATTCCACCGAACTCTGCCTACTCAGCAACATGAAACTGACCACCAATTGTAAAGCAAGTGACCATTCTGTTCATACTATACATATCAATACTATATATTTTTCACTTACAGGCAAAAGTATCTTGACCAATGTAATTACTGTTCTGCACTTACAGCACACTTATCGTTTGGCTACTATATTCTGGGTACAATCCAATTCGACATATCTATACCAGACTAGCAATGTAGCCTTCCTCCTCGCCTCTCCCTCTTTTTTCAACCTAGTTATATATGCAAAATCTATTACTCTATTGATTAAGAACCATTGCTGCTATTAGTTCCAATTTCTTTGAATAGATCTACCTCTATCACCTCTAAGTATCTAAGCATCAAGCCTTATCTCTGCATGGGACCCATCAGTGGAGTACATCATATACAATCCCCCCCACAGTACACTGAACCCACTATTTCTACCCAATATTCATTTGTACCTTTTATTACCTTATTCCCGCACCACCATTGGGGTTAAAACCACCTTTTTAACAAAGATGGAACCTCCAAGATTTGCTTATAGTACTCCTAACCATAATCTTCTAGCATCCAATAAATCTTCAAGAGCAGCAGTCCTTTAGAATTCTTGTTTTCTCCTCCTTGACAGGTACATACAGATCCTGTCTACTGCTTTCAGCTTACATCTGAAAGACACAACCATGCTCTCAATAACATATTGATTTAAAGTTAGCTCTGTCTCCCCAAATATTTTAATTTGAGCGCCAGTGTTATCTTTATATTTATATTTTTTCCCTAAATTATCTATAACCAACAATGTTGTGTGTACTGAGGAAATCATCTAGCCACTTTTTAAAAGCTGGTATAGTATCTGCCATTACTACCTCTTGGGGAAGGGCATTCCGCAGTCTGACTGCTCTAACTGTAAAGAACCCTTTTTTACTGTATTTAGCTGCCGAAATCACCTTTCGTCCACTCACAGTGTAGTCCCCTGATCCTTAAAGCCCCGTCACACACAGAGATAAATCTTTGGCAGATCTGTGGTTGCAGTGAAATCATGGACATATTGTTCCATTTGTACACAGCCACAAACCTGGCCCTGATTGTCCACAATTTCACTGCAACCACAGATCTGCCGCAGATTTATCTCTGTGGCTGACAAGGCCTTTAGTATAGTTTTTGGAAGAAATAAGTCATGTGGCAGTCCTTTATATTGACCACACATATATTTATACGCATAAATGAGATCTCCTCTGAGATGTCTTTTTCTAAGCCAAACAAACCCAACTTTTCCAATCTCTCATCATACAGGAGGCCTTCCATTCCTTGTAATAATCTAGTTGCTAGCCTATGAACTAACTCTAACTTCTGAATATCCTTTTTAAAATGTGAAGCCTAAAACTGGATCCCATATTCCAGATGTGGCCTTACAAGGGATTCATAGAGGGGTAAAAATACGATGGGATCACAAAATGTTATCTTTCTTTTTATACACTCTATAATCTTGTTTGCTTTTGCAGCTGCTGCTTGACAGTAAGTAACAAGAAAACCCAAGTCTTTCTCCTGGTCTGTAGACCTGAGCATACTTCTATTTAATGTACAGGTGGATCTTAATAAATTAGAATATCATAAAAAAGTTAATTTATTTCAGTAATTCAATACAAAAAGGGAAATACATATATTATATAGTCATTACACACAGAGGGATCTATTTCACGTGTTTATGCTTATTAATGTTGAAGATTATGGCTTACAGCCAATGAAAACCCAAAAGTCATTATCTGACAAAATTTGGATATAAGAGCAACTGAAAATAATTATTTTTAACTCAGAAATGTTGGCCTACTGAAAAGCCTGTACAGTAAATGTACTTAATCCTTGGTCAGGGCTCCTTTTGTATGAATTACTGCATCAATACAGCATGGCATGGAGGCGGTCAGCTTGTGGCACTGCTGAGGTATTATGGAGGACCAGGTTGCTAATATAGCAGCTTTTAGCGCGTCTGCATTGTTGGGTCTACTGTACCTCATCTTCCTCTTGACGATACCCCGTAGATTCTCAATGGGGTTTAGGTCAGGAGGGTTTGCTGGCCAATCAAGCACAGTGATACTGTGGTTATTAAACCATGTATACGTACTTTTGGCAGTGTGGACAGGTGCCAAGTTCTGCTGGAAAATGAAATTTTCATCTACAAAATGTTTGTCGGTAGAGGGAAGCATAAAGTGCTCTAAAATTTCCTGGTAGATGGCTGCACTGACTTTGGTCTTGATAAAACATAATGGACCTACACCAGCAGATGACATGACTCCCCAACCCAACACTGATTCTGGAAACTTCACACTAGGCCTCAGCTTCATGTTTCATGCAGCAGGAGGCTCAGGATGAGCTGCGCCCACGATGATGTGTCCTCCATCTGTTCATCCTGAGCCTCCTGCTTCATGCTTCATACAACAGGAGGCGCAGGATGAGCTGCTCTTCTGATGATGTGTTCTCCTTTGCTCATCCTGAGCCTCCTGCTTTGTGCACCAGGAGGCTCAGGATGAGCGCAATGTGTCCTCCACTGCTCATCCTGAACCTCCTGCTGCATGCAGCAGGGGCCTCAGGATGAGCTGTGCCCGCAATGATGTGTACTCCTCTGCAAATCCTGAGCCTCCTACTGCATGCAGCAGGAGTCTCAGGATGAGCTGCGCCCACGATATTGTGTTCTCCACTGCTCATCCTGAGCCTCCTGCCTTATGAATCATAATTCTGACCTGCAGACAGCGCATGTCATTGTTTGCAGGCAGACGCTGTGACACAGGCTGGGGGCACGTCTGACTGCAACCAATCACAGATACCAGGCCGGCCGGTGGGTGGGGAAAGCAGGGAATGCAGTACATATGTATGAGTAATGACCAGCACAGGGAGGCTGCAGGAGCAGCGTACAGCCGCATTGGAGCAGTTTACAGCTGTGCCAGAGCCTCGGTAGTATGAAACGCTCAATTCATTTTTATTTTCTTTATTTTTTCTTTATTTTTTTAAATTTCTCAAGTGTCGAATCTAGATCAAACACCTGGAATCTTGCGCCCATGCCCGGCACCATGGCACCTTTGAAATTGCGCGGATCCGGACTTTCACAATCTGGGTCCGCTCATCACTAATTATAAATTATTAACTTGGTGCATTTCCTACATACTGCTTCAGCCTTTGGATCTTGTGGCAGCTGTTTTTTATCTTTAAGGCTATGTGCCCACGGTGCTTTTTTTTCAGCACAAAAAAAGCTGCTTTTTTCTGTGCTTCTTTTCATGCTTTCATGCTTTTTTTCATGCTTCTTTTCATGCTTTCATGCTTATTTTCTTGCTTCTTTTCATGCTTTTTTTCTTGCTTTTTTTCATGCTTCTTTTCATACTTCTTTTCATGCTTTTTTTCCTGCTTTTTTTCATGCTTTCATGCTTTTTTTCCTGCTTTTTTTCCTGCTTCTTTTCATGCTTTTTTTGTTACTATTGAATGCTTGTTTCAGCTCATTAAAGTTGGATGTTAAAAAAAAGGTGTTCTGATGTCATTTCCTTGTTCAGCCCATTTTTTTCAATCTCCATTTTGAAATAAAAGTGACAAGAAAATGATGATCTATTAGATCGTTTACCAGCACCGCTATTTACCGGCTCATGCAGGTGAATAGCGGTGCCGGGAATCAGGTGCTCGGAGATCACCGTTGCTATAGCAACCTGCTCATTAGGTTACTATGGCAACAGTGGTAGTGGTGATGTCACCGCTTACCAACCTGCAGTCTCTGCTAACTCATTGAGTGATTAGACAGCATGGGGATTTGAAGCGTTCTTCCTCCCCCGTGCTTTCTGATATAGCAGAGCTAGATCGGTGACAGAAGACCAGGATTGAGGAGGGGTGAGAGGGAGTAAAAAAATGGAGTCCCTAAGTGTGTCTGTGTATTTATTTTTAATAAAGTATTTTTTGTGTGGTGTCTTTTTTTAACCCTTTATTGGAGATTCTTAATATCCGGGTCAAACTTGGCTTCACATTAAGAATCTCGGGCTTAATACCAGCTGGTAAAACAAAGCTGGTATTAACCCCTTATTACCCAGCGTGCCACCTGGCACCATGTCCACTGGAAGAGTTGGATACAGCGCCAAAAGATGGCGCTTCTATGAAAGCACCATTTTCTGGGGCAGCTGCAGACTGCAATACACAGCGGGTGGCCCAGAAAGCTTGGGCCACTCAGCGTTGCGGTTTCCAGTCCCCAGCTGTCTGGTTGTACCTGGCTGGACACAAAAATTGGGCTAAGCCCATGGAATTTTTTTTTTAATTTTTTGGCAAAAAAACTCAAGAAAAAAGGGCTTAACTGGATTTTTCATTGCCAGTGAAGGTAACACCAAGCAGGAGGGGTTAGCAGCCAGTAGCTGTTTAAGTTACCCTAGCAATAGAAAATACAGCGAGAGCCTAAGCATTTTTTTTTACTCCTAACCCTTTTGGGTTATGTGTTTTTTTTTGTTTTTTTTTAATGAATTAAAAAAAAAATCGACATGGGCTTCGCCATATTTTTGTATGCCAGCCAGGTACAGCAGGCAGGTACGGGTGGCCTCCAACCCCCAGCTGCCTATTTGTACCCAGCTGGGAACCAAAAATATAGGGAAGCCCTTTTTTTAATTATTTCATGAATTTCATAAAATAATTTAAAAAAAAAAAACGACATGGGCTTCGCCCAATTTATGTGTCCAGCCAGGTACAACTAGGCAGCTGGGGACTGGAATCCGCAGTGCAGGGTGGCCCAAGCTTTCTGGGCCCCCCCACTGTGAATTGCAGTCCGCAGCTGCCCCAGAAAATGGCGCATTCATAGGAAGCGCCATCTTCTGGTGCTGTATCTAACTCTTCCAGCGGCCCTGGTATCGGGTGGCTCACTGGGTAATAATGGGGTTAGGGCCAGCTTTGTATTATCAGCTGGCCCTAAGCCTGAAATTCATGGTGTCACGCCAATATTAGACATAGCCACCATGAATTTCTAGTAAAGATAAAAAAAACACAACACAGAGAAAAATATTTTTTATTAGAAATAAAACACAACACAATTAGTGACTCCATCTTTATTGAACTAAAGAACCCCCCTCCGCTGTAGTCCTGGGTCGAGGGTCCCTTGATGTCCAATCCGAATCCAATATCATCTGATTGAAAGGCAAACTGATCAGATGATGACACATCATCTGATCGGTTTGCCTTCTGATCAGATGATATTGGATTCAGGTCTTTGAACCTGACACAGGTTCAAGGACCTGAAACAGATTACACATCAGCTGATTGTCTAAAAGTCCCATGGGCTCCAGGACCCGCTGGTAAGCAGCTGATGCTATCACCTGATCGCATCATCCCATCGTTTACGTCCAGGGAAGATCAGCTGATTCATCATCTGCTTGTTAAAAAGCTGGCAAGCTGTTCACCGCTGGACGTAAACAATCAGCTGCTTACCGGGAGGTCCTGGAGCCCATCGGACGTGACCCAGGAGACTGCAGAGAGGTGAGTAAGGGTACCTTCACACTTAGCGATGCAGCAGCGATCCGACCAGCGATCTGACCTGGTCAGGATCGCTGCTGCATCGCTACATGGTCGCTGGTGAGCTGTCAAACAGGCAGATCTCACCAGCGACCAGTGAACAGCCTCCAGCCAGCAGCGACGTGCAAGCGACGCTGCGCTTGCACGGAGCCGCCGTCTGGAAGCTGCGGAGACTGGTAACTAAGGTAAACATCGGGTATGGTTACCCGATGTTTACATTAGTTACCAGCGCACACCGCTTAGCTGTGTGTGCAGGGAGCAGGAGCCGCGCACACTGAGCGCTGGCTCCTTGCTCTCCTAGCTGCTGTACACATCGGGTTAATTAACCCGATGTGTACAGCAGCTACATGTGCAGAGAGCCGGAGCCGGCAGCACAGGCAGCGTGAGAGCTGCAGAGGCTGGTAACTAAGGTAAATATCGGGTAACCACCTTGGTTACCCGATGTTTATCTTGGTTACAAGGGAGATCCCCCGCTGGGATTAACTATTCACCTTGTGACGTCAGCGGGGGTCCCTGCATTGTTTAATGCCACAGGTCACTGCAGAGAAGTTCAGGATGTCACAATGTGAATACAATTCATGCAGGGGGATTACCGAGCAATGCCGCCCACATTCCTGGCGATCCCCGCTGGGATGAACTCTTTACCTTGTGACATCAGCGGCGGTCCATGCATTGTTTACCGCTACACCTCGCTGTATAAGTTCCGGGATGTCACAAGGTGAATACAATTCATACAGGGGGATTACTGTGGGATTTCCTGGAGATCCCCCGCTGTGATGAACTCTTTACCTTGTGACGTCAGCGGGGGTCCCTGCAGAGGTGTCGCGCTAAACAATGGGAGATAAGATAACAGCTGCTGACGCTGGCTATGTGGCTTTCTTCTATGAAGGAATCTACATAGCCATAGCTTTCTTTTCTCCCTAAAAACGCCCAAACGCATAAAATATAAAGCAACGTGGGCATTACACATGCGTTTTTTCTTGCTTTTTTCCCTGACTCCATTGAAGTCAATTGGGGAAAAAAGCAGGAAAAAACGCTAAAACAATTGACATGTTGCTTCTTTTTCAGCAAGAAAAAAAGCAACTGAAAAAGAAGCAACGTGGGCACAGCAAGTCCTGATTCTCATAGGCTTTGCTGGGATGCTTTTTCCTTGCTTTTATTGATTAAAAAAAGCAATGAAAAACGCTAGAAAAAACGCTGTGAAAACGCCCTGTGGGCACAAGGCCTAATACTGGTTGTGGGTACCACAACCTCACAAGATGAGCACATTACCAACACGGTATTTCCCTTTATATTTGGATAAGAGCTGATTGCGTGTGTCTGTCCACAACATTTTCGTACATAAATACCAAGGCAGAGAGTGCATTTGCCATTTCAGAGTGATTTAGGGTGGAGAAAGGAAATCACATCTCACAGCTCAGCAATAAAGATAGGAATAGAAAGCTCCAAAACATTGAACAAATAATACATACAGTAATATTTTGTACAATTGCAGCACTGAAGAAGATGAGCATAGTACTTTGAAAATAATACTGAAATTCAGTTGATATGAGGAGTAAGAAATATGAAAGGCGCTAGCAGCAGTTTTTGACTGTTGTGATTGACTATGATAGTGGGATTAATAAATATGTTATGGTCAAGAGCTCATGTGATTCCACAGCGGTGATTCCACATATTCACATGTGCTCTTGTTCTTCATAAGCGACCACCAATCTTGTGGGAGTTTGAAAAAGAGCCAGGGAAGAACCTAAACATTTGATTGACACACATTGTGGTCTTTGTGCACTGGAATAAAATCTTGAAAATATCTTGGAAATTATTTGTTATTTTGAGTGCAACACTTATATAGCGGGCACCTATATTTTGAAGGGAGTGCCATTTTTTTCTTTCAACATGATATTTAAAAGGAATTGTCATATAAAAAAACCTCTTTGAACTTAAAGACATGGGGTTAATCTTCAGGTCAATAGTGTTCTGAACCTGCCCGATACCTGAAATGAGAGCCCCGCTAACGTGAGGAAATGAATTTTATTTCCGGCAGTGTTCGGCTTTCAGTCATAGCGATGGCGCCTGTGCAGTTTCAGTCAACGTTCTGGGTATAGTGAGTGGTTGTTGTAATCACTCCCCCGGCACTGACTGATAGCCTGATTTAATGCTGAGTGGCCGTCACTTAGTTTCAGGGGCTCGTTTACAGCCATGGCTCACTATACACAGATCCATGACTGAATCCCCGCCAGCGCCGCCCTGATGACTAAAAGTCAAATGCTGCCAAGAGGAATACATTTCATCTCTACTGGGCCTCTCTGTGTTGGCCCCAGTAGTTTCAAAGCTATGCTCACCGGCAGATTAGTCTCATAGCTGCAGGATAATAGTATTTTTTTTCACATGGTTTCCATTAACTTTGTATGTCTGTTTTTGTCCACCTATTCTACAAGTCCAAATTGATAGCCGTATAAGGCACACTTAATACTGCCGCCTGCTGCTAAAAATTGTTTTCTGCATGTGTATCAACCTATCTAGTATTTGTTTATTTCTTTGTTACTTTTTGGCAATGCTTGAATATCTTGGGTTGAAAAGGTTGTTAAAAGTTTACTATTTTGTTGTACAAAATGTATGTCAAAAGAAAAAGGGGTAATGTCAATGGTAATTTATGGGTAAGAGTAAAAAAAGAACAAGAATGTCATTTCTGAAGCCCAAGGTTTTTTATTTTTGCAAACCTACATTACCAATATGAAAACAACAATTATACTCACCTTTCGGAGCTTAGATGTGCTCCACTTGCTCAACCCTTGACCAACCCAATTGTAATGTAGCAGGAATTATCTTGGCTCTGGATGTCAAGTTTTAATATCATTATTTTTTCTAAAGTCTATTTATCTCATTGTGACATGTTGAACTCAGAAAATTTCCATTAAATTTACTATTCACTCTTTAAACTCTGTTTTCAGTATAACTGAAATATAATGTGTAAAACTGTCTGGATATAGAACATGGAAAAGGACTGTGAATCAATGATTGACTACTCTTATCTTTTTTTTTAACTAATAGCCTTAAGGCTACTTTACACGCTGCGACATCGCTAGCGATCTCATTAGCGATGTGAAATTCAAGATCGCAAGTGCGATCTTTTGAGATTGCACATAAGTCATTTTACGCCTGTGCGATCTCGAAAGGTCGCACTTGCGATCGCTAATTAAATTTCACATCGCTAATTAGATCGCTAGCGATGTCGCAGCGTGTAAAGTACCCTTTAGGCTATGTGCATACAGTGTGTTTTTCGCGGTGTTTTTGCGCGTTTTTCGCGGTGTTTTTGGCCTCAAAACTGCATGACATTGCTTCCCCAGCAAAGTCTATGAGTTTTCATTTTTGCTGTCCACACACAACTTTTTTTTTAAGCTGCGTTTTTGAGCTTAAAAAAAAAGTGTCAATTCTTCCCTGCGTTTTTCTGCGTTTTCCCCCCATGCAATGCATTGGAAAAAAGCAGAAAAATGCAGATCAAAAACACAGAAAAACGCAGCCAAAAACGTACCAAATCGCGGTAAAAACGCATGCGTTTTTTGCCGCCGGTGCATTTTTGTGCGTTTTTAGTGGCCAAAAATGCACAAAAACGCAGCGCAAAAAAATGCAGTGTGTGCACATAGCCTTAGACTGTTTTGTGTGTTTTTTTGCATTTAGTTAGAAACACACGTAATATCGCTAAAATTTCACAATATAAAAATGTTATGACTTCAGAAATGTTATCTATTTAGATTACCTATATAGTGATGCTTCAAAGTTTATTATTATTATTATTTATTATTATTTATTATTATAGCGCCATTTATTCCATGGCGCTTTACAAGTGAGAGAGGGTATACGTACAACAATCATTAACAGTACAAAACAGACTGGTATAGGAGGAGAGAGGACCCTGCCCGCGAGGGCTCACAGTCTACAGGGAATGGGTGATGGTACAATAGGTGAGGACAGAGCTGGTTGCGCAGTGGTCTACTGGGCTGAGGGCTATTGTAGGTTGTAGGCTTGTTGGAAGAGGTGGGTCTTGAGGTTCCTCTTGAAGCTTTCCACGGTAGGGGAGAGTCTGATCTGCTGAGGTAGAGCGTTCCAGAGTATGGGGGATGCACAGGAGAAATCTTGTTTGTGAAAGCTTTAGAAATTTCCATATTTCTGTACCTATAAATATATCAAATTGTCACACAAATTGTAAAAGCAGATTAAACAAATAAAAGAAAACAAATTAATATTTGTAATTTTTAAAATGAAGAAAATGATCCAGCATCACATGTCTGTGAGTGGCAAAAGTATGTTAACCTTTACCTTCAGAGGTAAAGGAACCAGATACAAATGTGGCGAGAAACCTGCACTGCTGTAAAGTAAGAAAAGGTCCAAACCAGAGAGTAAAGAAGATGTGTGGTTTATTTCTACACGTTTCAAAGTATATTCTCACTTCTTCATCAGGAAATCCACCAAACTGAAACCAATCACAGATACGAACACAAAGTGGGGGCATAGAACAAAGAGAGACAGGGCAGCACTCACCGATAAACTGGGACTATTTTATTTTTCAATGCTGACAGGTGAAACAGACATGAGGGAATGCAAAGAGGGGAGCACGAGGACGACAGTACCGTTTCGCACCACTAGGGGTGCTTTCACGGGTAGCATTGAAAAATAAAATAGTCCCAGTTTATCGGTGAGTGCTGCCCTGTCTCTCTTTGTTCTATGGATATACTTGTTTAAATTGGGCAATAGCACCTCGATAAGGGACTTTGTTGGATCCATCAAGATGAGAAAAAATGTTTTTCTGTGACATCTGAAATTTAATGCATATAATCAAGGAAACTTCACACTGAACTGTGTTTGGGACAGAAAACACTACCTCCAGGTTAGGTAAGCAGTGCGGTGCACAATCTTTTTTTATTTTTCAAAGTGGGGGCATGTATAGCAGTCTGCCACCAATCACAGACAGTGGCACTGAGGGTGGGCAGGGGAAACAGTGAATATTCATATGAACCTTAATTAGGGGTCCCAGAAGAGAGTCTGATGCAGTGTGATCCTCTAGGAAACATGGTATATCTAACTATCCTCTTCATACTACCATTTAACTTCCATCACAGTCCCCTAGCACTTACTAAGGCCATTTTACAGCTCCTAACATCTAGTCTCCATTGACTTGTATGGGGTTTGTTATTTGAGGTTAAATTCGGCGTTACGCTTGCTCACCGATCCTGAATACTTTTTTCCCATGCTGGTTCGGCTAACCCAATTATCCACGGGGTCACTCATCACTAATCATAAACTCTGCCTGACTAATCCACCTGCCCCCAATACTATTTTGTGGGCTCTTTTGTCTGTCAATGCCTTTCACTGGCTTCCCATTGCCAAAAGACTCCAGTTCAAAACCAGAACCATGGTATGCAAAGTCATTTCCTCCATGCATCTGTGACCTTGTCTCCCGGTACCTACCTGCTTGCAACCTGCGATCCTTACAAGATCTCCTTCCTACCTCCAATCTTATCTCCTCTTCCTACAATCGTATACAAGATTTCTCCCAAGCATCCCCCATACCATAGATTTTCCAGATAAACCCACAGGTTTTAGCATGTACAGACACTCCACATGTTATCCTATGGGACATGTGGACTCTCTGTGTCCACGTTGCGGAATGTGCGACTGCGGAATATGTTGCGGATATCCTGCAACCGCACATAACTGCATGTCAATTATTTCTGCGGATTTACCTGCGGATGGTCCGATACTTACCTGCTTTGATAGCAGACACCCGGTCACTTTCCCTCGGTGCACAGGAGGCTGGAGCGCGGTTGATCCATGAGCAGGAAGGAGGAGGTGGGTGGGGCCTGCACGAGCTCCGATCATGTGACAGCCAGAGCTAGTTCAGGCCCGCCCACCTTCTCCTGCAGAGTGTAGAGACGCTGACAGACGCTAGAGAGAAGTGCTGTGTGATGGAGGTATGAACTCCCCCGATCACTGCAGCACTTGTTCTGCATTGAGGATGCAGTGCTGAAGCCATGGTACTGTATCCTCAATGCAGAATATAACCGCAGGACACTTTCCCTCGTGGGCACATAGCCTTACATGTTCTGACAAACCTACAAACAGCAGTAACCCTCAGTCAAGTACACTGCTGCATGACCAGCTCTACCCTTACCTACACCCAACCCTTGTAGACTGTGAGCCCTTGAAAGCAGGGTCTATTGTCATCCTGTAAGCAATCATGACTTGTATTTTTCCTGATTATTATACTTGGTTTTTTTATGTATACCCCTTTTCACATATGAAGCGCTATGGAATAAATGGTGTAATAATAACAATAATAATAATACTAATAAATGATCATCATCTTGCTATCTCATACATAAATTTGACTTGCAGCTGTTTAGCATATGATTAGTAATGAAGATTATTATCTTGTCACTACATTTTTATGGTTTTTTTCCTACAAATCTAAATTTGTATTATTAGTTTATTAGTATTTTGTAAAACCACCTTTGAGTTTGAACAGTACCTGAATCCTTGTGGGCATGATTTTGATTAGATTTGAGCATGTCTCTACTGACATAGGATACCAGGTCTCTTCCACATGTTCCCAATGTTGGTGCATACTTGTTGATTCACTTGGGTATGTATAGACGTTTTTCTTCAACTCTACCCACAAATGTTCCATTACAGCACCTCTACTACATTGCAATTAAATAATTTATTTGCCAATATCAATGTATGCTTAGGATTGTTGCCCTGCTGGAACACTATGTCATCCTTTTCATACCCATAGTACTTTATTGTGTGAAGTGGCTCATCTTGTAGGATACTCACATATAGCTCAGCATTAAGACCACTATCAATCCAGCTCAAGTATCCAATGCTTCTTGTGGTGAAACAACTCATTATCATCAGGTTTCCTCCATTAAACTTGACAGTTCCTTCAATTTCTCAATCTATTAGCCTCTTTTTCCCTTGTTTCTTAAAGATGCATTTGCAACCATCGCAGCCTAGTCTACTGAATTTCATCTCATTGCTCCAAATATCTTGTTTCCAATCTTCTTTTTTCCACGTTTCACACTTTTTTTGCCAACTCAAGCCCATGCTTCTTATTAAGATATTGAAATCAAGGCTTCTTCTACTTTTTTCAGGCCATAGTTTAAGATTTGTGTAAACTGTGTTGCACGGTGCATGCATGGATGTCTGTGATCTCATTATAATGAAGCTTATGAGCCACGTCTACTGTCTTGTTTTTGGTACGAGTACTGATAGACCTTGGGACGAGCCGACTTGTTGACTCAGATATTTTGGACATCCACCTCTTGGCTTTTGAATAAATGGCTATACTTCATTGCATGGTGCCCAACTGTTAAGGCACTCACATATTGCAGCTTGGTAGTTTTCTGGGTCAAGAAAACCCTCTCTATGAGCTGAATGATGCTATTTCTCTTTTCTTGATAGATAATAATAATATTTATTCCCTTATATAGTGTCATTAATTCCACATGTACATCATAAACCTTCTTCACTTCTGCTCCTCGATTTGAAAATTTTGCTTGGTAATCAATCTAATGACACACTGAGCTATTAGGAAATATGAGACAAGGTTGCCATTTGCTATCGTTCATTGAAAAGCCATCTCTTGGCTTTTGAATAAGTGAATGGACTTCACATTGTGTTCTTCCAACTTTCCCGACACTCACATGTTTGTTTTAAAAGATGTCGCAATAAAGAAATTCCAATTTTTCTTCATATTTGGATGGAAGTGCTAAACTTCTTATCTCTACTTGCTGTATTTGGACTGGTTGCTACACTCTGGACAGGCACCCGCAGATTGCAGCCCTCAGGACCTTTATGTTCTTAGCAGCATTGGTGAGATTTTGATTCCTCATAGTTGCACGTATGGTAATACTTCAAGTTGTTTTTATTTACGCATTCCAGGTTCGTAGCAAACTCTTTCTTGAAACTATCAACCAAGGAGGAAAAGGGGAAAGTAGTGAGGGCCATAGTCAACAAAATAATACACAAAAGGAGATCTCTTTGCAAAAGATAAGAATGTTTTTATTGAATACAATTTTACAACAAGAGGAAAAAATCAATAGATTAAATATACTAAGAATAATATATAGGAAAAAAGAGTCAGGGGAACAGGAGAACAGGAGTCCTGAGAAAAAACACCGATCAGTGAACCCCATAGTGAAAGATACAGCCCAAATAAAACATCATACTACAATTTAAGTCTAACAATTTCCAGAAGGCAGAAATAAATGAGGGCTCAAATACCATCCAGATCTACTAGATAGCACTGAAGGTTCTTAGGTGAGGCGCTCCGTATGTCAATAATTAGCAGTCAGAAACAGAGCACTTCACACCAAAGTTTAACATAGCAAAATTGGAAAGATACAGGGCTGAGCAGACTTACCCACGATGAGTGCACTGAGTGGTGCAAACATACCCCAATGCGCACGTTTCGCTATCTTCCTCGGGGGTCATAATAAAACATGTGTGAAGGGATGGGTTTATGTATGTATTAGAAATGACCGCTGTCATTTTTGATTGGCCGCATGCAGGGTGGGACTCCACTAGCGGTCAGCGTCATTGGGCGCTCCCGGATATGTCGTCACACAGAGCCCATGTCATTCCGTAAGGAGGCCATCAGACACAGATAAATATGGAAGTGCCTCCGCACATGCATGCCCCAGCGGCGGCCATTTTAATTAAAGGCAAAACAAAGGGCAGCAGCCCAGTAATGTGTACAAAGGAGGAATCCCATCAGATCCCAGACATAGAATAGATGTAAACACAACATGAGAATACATTAATAAATGAAAAAAGAACATGAATACATATATATATCATAATCAAAAATATAGTTAACAATGAAAGCTTACAACCACGCCGTGAGATGCATATACTGTCCCCTAACTCCATGTATTAATTACAATCTTGTTTGGTCTTTGCAGAAATGTAAGTATTCCAGGATGAACATTCAGCACGCCTCCTGAGCAACAAGGACACAGTGACAAAACCAAAGATCCCCATATCCAAGCCCCAGGCTAAATCTTGATATTGTATGTTATGTGAAATCATCATTCACAGATCACTGGTCACAATCACAAATCCACACACAAACCCACTTTCTTTCTTGAAACTGCACTACATATGAAGATCAATACAACAATGGGGGTTAAATACACAAAAGGGGTGTCAATATTATATGAAACTCCTACCTGGGTGTGAATGAGGTATAGTTTGTAAATAAAAAAAAGCCAGTAATAAAAGGAAATAACAGAATAGAATTGAAAAACATGTGGTCATTACTGCCATGCATAAGACATCATAGAAAATGAAATACTTTTAAAATAATTTTAAAAACTAATAAAACATATAACAATTACCAAATTCCAAAATGTGGTGAGGGAGAAAGTGAACGGGTACTAGAACTCTTTGGTTGGCGGTGTATCTCTGTGTACATGGCCATTAAAGTTCTAAATGAGCTGTTGTGCTCCGGTAGCTTCCAGGAATTTCTAGCCGCCACTGGTATCAGCTGATCAGCCGAAGTGCCAGGTAGGACACCTCTACTGATCACCTGTTTGTGTCAAATCCAAAGGACAAGACATCAATAAAAATGTACTGGATTTATACATCTGATTAGCAAGTTTTGCTTATTTTGTAGAAATTCTAGATTACTTGACTCTATAGTAATATTTGGTATATTCTAGAAAATTGGCACAATAGAAATTTCTGTAGCCCCTACTTTCGTAGTTTTATGTCACATCCATATTATCTGTCATCTATGCTGTTACTGTAGTTTTTAAACTTACACTACACAATTTTTGATGTTTTTTTATTGCACTTGACGGTGAAATGTTTTTCTCTATTAATCCCTGTGATTGAATTCTAGTTCTCATTTATTTTCCTTCCAATTCTAAATGCCATCAATCTATCTGCAGTGACTTTGCCATGCATCGAAAAATAACAAAAAGTAGTCATTACCTTTCTTCTTTTTAAACTGGGACATTTATTTCACTTCAACCTTTTGTCAGAATCCCATTCTGCAAGCCTTTCTCCTGACCTCTTTCACGCTGAAGCAATCTTGTTCACTGGGATTGGAATTATTGACCCGATAAAATCAGATAAATATCTAATTACATGTGATTTTTTTTTTCCAAAAAATCCTTCAGAATAAAATCATATTGATCATAAAAGTGTTGATGCTATTTATATAAAGGTAAGTTCTGCACCTTCTTATTGCCTCTGCTGCCAAAAGTGTTAGAAGAATTTCACACAATGGCTTTTCAATTATTGTGCATCACAAGAGTCCGCTATCATTTAAGTTTGTCATCAATAAATGTGTTGAACAATCATTCACGGCCACAACTGAACCCCACTACTGGTTAAGTCCATGAAAGTAATAGACGACCACAGGTGTTTTTTCTTCACGTTTAGACTTTTACAAACAATGTAGTTGTGCGGTTCAAAAAATCTGCAACATTTTTTTTCCGTTTGGTTCTAGAACTGACGACTTATTTACTTTTAATATCCCTAAACCATAAATTACATTGCTGTTTTACTTCTTTTGTAGCTTAATTTCCATTACAGACGCTATCCTACTATAATTTTTAGTAGTTACGTTTCATGAATAGTAACTGTTTTGTCTTCTTGCACATTCACAGTGTGCAATCTGGCATACAGCATAAACCTTCTCTGTTTTCCAAGTAAGCAGACTGTTTTTCTGTAGTCTAAACTTGTTTATTGGTTAACAGGGAGTATATTTGATGTGGTAAAACTGTAAGAACATACTGTAAATAACAATACAGGAACAAAGACAAAGTTTTCCAGCACAGGTCCAAAAAGGGTTAAAACTTGAAACTTTATTTCATGTCCATTAAAAGATTTCCATCATGCAATCAGGAGAAAATACAAATAGGAGGACGCGTTTCGAACATTATAGTTCTTAATCTGTTTTCTAGAGACAGCTTAAGAACTATAATGTTCGAAACGCGTCCTCCTATTTGTATTTTCTCCTGGTAAAGCACAATACCTTAGTAAATAGTGTACTTTCTTTTTATATATGTAAGATGACAGTCGAATTCCTTCCCCTGAAGACACCAAATGTGTTCTTAAATATCCTATATATGTGATAAGATAGAAAGTGATACCCTTACGCTTACCGGTATTCTCTGATCTGTGGGATATTTTCACAGTCCAAGGCAAAGTCTGCAAGGAAACAGGGCCGGAGCCAACCACAAAACTGCATATGAAAATTTCCAAACTCAAGCGGACAAAATCCGGGACAAATTCTTCATTTCATAAAATTCTTTTCGGTTAAATCTTTATTCCAAATTCCATTAAAATATAGATCCACGCATGGGGCAAAAGTAGTACGAAAGGGGGTAGTAGTCCCACTAGACTACGCTTTTCGGCAAAACGCGTAGTCTAGTGGGACTACTACCCCCTTTCGTACTACTTTTGCCCCATTTGAGTGTGGCGCCCCTGAGGCTTCCTTCACCACAGACGTACTGCACCTCAGCCAGAGATGTTCTATCCCATCCTGGGTAAGAAAGGGGTCATCTACCGGTTCACAGACAAAACCTGCACACACCAATTGTTAGGTCACACACGCACACACACACACACACACACACAGTTAGGGGTTTAAGGCAGGTACTCCATTTATGCTGAGAAGCAGCAACCAGTATACCTGGTTATGGAACCTTAAGCAGAGGGAGTGTGGGAGGAGTCAGTAAAGTAGTTGGAGAACTGGTTAGAACCAGCCAGGTCTGGTCAGAGGAGTTTTGAGTCAGAGAGAAATGACAGTTGACAGGAGTCAGTCAGTGTGAAGGAGTGCAGTCAGAAGGAGGAGTAAAAGACTGGTTCATGGTGAAGACCTTGGGGTCCGGCTAGACCCAGGTGACACTGAGAGAAGGAATTAGAGTGCCACGGATGTGCGAGAGCCCTCCATGGGCTTTTTCCACCAAGAATACCTGGGTGGAGGAATCTGGCTGCAATAACGGGGATGGTCCCCAGGTAAAAGGAAGAGAGACATTTCTTTTAGCAATACGAAGGCCCGGGTGATTGCTGTAGGCCCCCGAGGCCACAACCTGCCACCCATCTTCTGCAAGGGAAGCTTCAATAGGACCATGGTCGGCCACCCTTTAGTCAGAGCTCAGTGGCGGAGGCACAGGACTGTACAGCGGATGTCAGCGCTAGAGAGAGATGGCAAAGAAAGACTCATTGAGGGGTGCACCGGTACTGACCCTTGACTTGTTTGGGATCGGTGAAGGCTCGCAACAGTGAATCCTGGCACACCACGGGGAAACCGGTCAGCTGCAGTATTGGAACCGACTGTGAGTAAAACATCTTGACCGCAAAGCCTCGTGTCATCTGCGTCTTCCTGCGCTCCATCTATTTCTACAATAGACTTTCCTAACGATCGTCCCGGGGTCCTGCTCCACCTGGGGGGAGCAAGAAACACCTCAGCTGCCACAACACCAGCCCCGGGAGTCTCGTCCAGCAGCCACGGCCCCAAAGCCGCAAAACCACAGGTGGCGTCACGAACTTTACTTAATATTAACTATAACTCCCATCATAATCATCTTCCCTTATTATTAAAAGACACCGCCAGGGTCACGGAGTCGGACACCCGCCACCACTGATATCCTCGGAATAGTCCTGCCTGGTTCCGAGTACCCACGGCCCTGGGGCGGGCATGTCACTTTGATCTATATTTTAACGGAATTTTGAATAAATATTTAACTGGGAAAAATTTTATAAAATGAAGAATTTGTCCTGGATTTTGTCCTCTGGAGTTTGGAAATTTTCGTAAGATATAAAGTGATATTATGTAGAAATGTATAATGTAAGGTATTGTAATGTATAAGATGTAGCAGTAGAGAATGTTACTATGTAGAGGTGTAGCAGTATTACATAGTTTACATACAGTCATATGAAAAAGTTTGGGCACCCCTATTAATGTTTACCTTTTTTCTTTATAACAATTTGGGTTTTTGCAACAGCTATTTCCGTTTCATATATCTAATAAATGATGGACTCAGTAATATTTCTAGATTGAAATGAGGTTTATTGTACTAACAGAATATGTGCAATCTGCATTTAAACAAAATTTGACAGGTGCATAAGTATGGGCACCTCAACATAAAAGTGACATTAATACTTTGTAGATCCTCCTTTTGCAAAAATCACAGCCTCTAGTCGCTTCCTGTAGCTTTTAATGAGTTCCTGGATCCTGGATGAAGGTATATTTGACCATTCCTGTTTACAAAACAATTCCAGTTCAGTTAAGTTTGATGGTCGCCGAGCATGGACAGCATGCTTCAAATCATCCCACAGATGTTCAATGATATTCAGGTCTGGGGACTGGGTGGCCATTCCAGAACATTGTAATTATTCATCTGCACGAATGCCTGAGTAGATTTGGAGTGGTGTTTTGGATCATTGTCTTGCTGAAATATCGTGCGCAACTTCAATTTCGTCACTAATTCTTGCACATTATTGTCAAGAATCTGCTGATACTGAGTTGAATCCATGCGACCCTCAACTTTAACAAGATTTCCAGTGCCGGCATTGGCCACACAGCCCCAAAGCATGATGGAACCTCCACCAAATTTTACTGTGGGTAGCAAGTGCTTTTCTTGGAATGCCGTGTTTTTTTGCGTCCATGCATAACGCCTTTATGTATGACCAAACAACTCAATCTTTGTTTCATCAGTCCACAGGACCTTCTTCCATAATATAACTGGCTTGTCCAAATGTGCTTTTGCATACCTCAGGCGACTCTGTTTGTGGCGTGCTTGCAGAAACGGCTTCTTTCGTATCACTCTCCCATACAGCTTCTCCTTGTGCAACGTGCGCTTTATTGTTGACCGATGCACATTGACACCATCTGCAGCAAGATGATGATGCAGGTCTTTGGAGGAGGTCTGTGGATTGTCCTTGACTGTTCTCACCATTCTTCTTCTCTGCCTTTCTGACATTTTTCTTGGCCTGCCACTTCTGGGCTTAACAAGAACTGTACCTGTGTTCTTCCATTTCCTTACTATGTTCCTCACAGTGGAAACTGACAGTTTAAATCTCTGAGACAATTTTTTGTATCCTTCCCCTGAACAACTATGTTGAATAATCTTTGTTTTCAGATCACTTGAGAGTTGTTTTGAGGAGCCCATGATGCCACTCTTCATAGGAGATTCAAATAGGAGAACAACTTGCAAGTGGCCACCTTAAATACCTTTTCTGATGATTGGATACACCTGCCTATGAAGTTCAAAGCTCAATCAGGTTACAAAACAAATTTAGTGCTTTAGTAAGTCAGTAAAAAGTACTTAGGAGTGTTCAAATCAAGAAATTGATAAGGGTGCCCATACTTTTGCACCGGTCAAATTTTGTTTAAATGCGGATTGCACACTTTCTGTTAGTACAATAAACCTCATTTCAATCCAGAAATATTACTGAATCCATCAGTTATTAGATACTAGAAGGTGGCCCGATTCTACGCATCGGGTATTCTAGAATTTACGTATTGTGTAGTTAATGTATGATTTTTGTTATATATATATATATATATATAGATGTTGTTGTGTGTAGTTACCAAGTGTTTGTGTAGGGGCTGTACATGTTCTGGGTGTTTTCTGGGTGTGGCGGGGGGTGAGAGCAGTGTTGTTTGTGTGTCATTATTTGTGGAGCGCTATGTGTCTGTATCGTTGTGTATGTGTGTTGCGTGGTTTGTGTGTGTGGGGGCTGTGTGTGTGTGTTTTGGGGGGAGGTATGTTCTGTGCAATGTGTGTTGTGCGGTATGTGAGTATATTTGTGTGTGCCACGGTGTTTGTGTGTTGGGTGTTGTGTGTGTGCGGCGTTGTCTGTGTGTGTTTGTGTCTGTGTAGGGCAGTGTTTGTGGTTCCCAGTGTGTGTGTGGTGTGTTGTGCAGTGCGTGTGTGGCAGTGTGTGTGTGTGTTTTGGGGGAAGGTGTGCACCCCCCATCGTGCTCCATCCCAACTCCCCATTGTGCTCCATCCTCCATGTTGCGTACTCCCCATCGTGCTCCATCCCCCATGCTGCGCATTCCCCATCGTGCTCCATCCCCCATGCTACACACTCCCAAACGTGCTCCACCTCCCATGGTGCGCACTCCCCATCGTGCTCCATCCCCCATGCTGCGCACTCCCCATCGTGCTCTATCCCCCAAGCTGCGCACTCCCAAACGTGCTCCATCCCCCATGCTGCGCACCCCCATCCCCCATCGTGCTCCATCCCCCATGCTGCACTGTTACATCTCGTGGCTCTCCTGAGGCAAGGACTGAGGCATTCTCCCATTCCTTTCCTGCCACGAGCGCTACTGCTCAGCAGCGCCGAAGCTCTGCCAGACTGCGCAGTGTGCAGGAGATACCTTCTCAGAGAGGCAGCAGAAGGGCGACACCTAGTGGTTCTCCTGTTACAAGGAGTGAAGCGGTCTCCCATTCCTGGCCTGCCACAGGCCCTCCTGCTCAGCGGCCCCGAAGGTCTGCGAGGTTGCGCAATGTGCAGAGGTTTACTGCTCAGGGAAGCAGTGAGACTCCCGTTATCTCTGCACATTGTGAGACCGAGGATCCCGCCTCTATTTCCCAGAGGCAGGAGGGTGAGCATGTGCTATGCGTGGTGGGTTCTGATTCGCCCACTGACGTAACACGGCTTGATGACAAGGCAGGTGACGTGGTGAATCCTGACTGGCCAGGCTGGGACGTCGTGGACCCTGATTGGGTCAAGTCCGTCATCTCCGCCTCGCGCCCGCCCTTGGGTGGAACTACACCTCCTTAAAAGCTCCTCCTGCCATCATGGCGGCGCGCGACCGTCCTTCTATGTTTGGATGTCTGGCAGCGTGCTGCCACGCCACTGCTCAGGCATTACTGTCTTCTGTGGGCTTGGACCTTGCTGCTTAGGCAGTACCTCGTTTGCAGGCCGTGTTCCTGCCTTGCTGCTCCGGCAGTATCCCCTTCAACAGGCCGTGTTCCTGTCCCAGGTGAGCTCCTCAAGCCTCCACCGGACTCACCTGGTTATTGAAAGCACACGTGCGTGGGCACCTCTGTGCTACCCTCGTGCCATATTCTCGTGACTTCCACTGGCACACGTGCGTGGGCACCTCTGTGCTTCCCCGTGCAACAGGTACACCGAGCCGTGAAATCCCTGCCATACAACCCTCACGGGTTAGGGCAGATCGGTGTACATAGATCGTCTGTGACATTCCAGATGATCGCTAGCAGCAACCCGCTCACTCTTCACCCACCATAGCGGCGGTCCCTTACACCGCACAGTGGACCTTGACCGGCGGAAGCTGTCCATTTCCCATCTTGGCACGCTTCCCCGGGTCCCCCTCGTAACATTACGGTCGCGCCAAAGGTCTGGCTATGGCTGAAGAGCAGCAGCAGTTGCTGCGTTATGTGCAGCAGTTGGAGTCACGATTGGCAGCAGTGGAGCAGTCTTCCTCCGATAAGACTACTCTGACGACAGTCGCCACCCAGGCGGCTACCCAGGCTGTACTATTGGGCGGAAGGTCTCCTCGCCTTGCGCTTCCAGAGCGCTTTAGCGGCAACAGCTCTGAGTGCCGTGGTTTTATAAACCAGGTTACCACCTACTTAGAGCTGTCCGCGACTCTTTACGCTACCGAAAAGGCGAAGGTAGCCTTCGTCCAGTCCCTGCTCACAGGGAGAGCGCTGAAGTGGTCCACGCCGTTGTGGGAGCGCGGAGATCGTGTGGTGAATAACTTACCAGCTTATCTTGGGGCCATGAGAATGGTGTTCCTCGGGCCTCAAGTCACCCACGATTCCGCGCTGCGCCTCCTACGACTTCGGCAAGGGTCCGCTTCAGTCGGGGACTTTGCTGTACACTTTAGGACACTTGCCGCAGAGCTGGACTGGCCGGATAAGGTCCTTGTCCCTGTGTTTTGGGAGGGCCTGGCAGGGTTTGTCAAAGACGCACTGGCCACACGTGAGGTGCCTGCCACTTTAGAGTCCTTGATTCAGGTTGCCTCTCGCATAGACATCCGCCAGGCGGAGCGAAGGCTCGAGGCCTCTTCAGCACCCACGTCTTCTCGGCCTAAAAAGCGTCTGGCTCCCGTCTTCCATCAGACAGGTCTCCCAGCCAGCCCTGTAGGCGACTCCGTGGAGTCAATGGAAGTGTCCAAGGTGGTCTCCTCTGCCCCAGGTTCTCGGTCTTGTGTCATCTGCTTTTCCTGTGGGCAGAGGGGACACATAGCTACCCGATGTTCCAAACCGTCGGGAAAAAGACAGCGTCTAGTTTCTATCAGAGGGGGGACTCTAGACGCTACCTCTCCCTCTAGGTTGACTATCAGCGCCCAGTTGCAGTTCGGCACTACTCTCTTCTCTGCCCTGGCTTGCTTGGACTCAGGCGCTGAAGGCAATTTCATCTCGACGTCCCTGGCAACCCGATACTCAGTTCCCCTGGTTCTGTTGCCCAAGCCACTCAGGGTCCGGGTAGTCGACGGGTCCATACTACTCGATCCTATCACCCAGATCACCATCCCTCTCAGGATGGATGTACCACCGGGACACCGTGAGCAGGTGTCCTTCCTGGTGCTTCCAGGGGGGACGGATGAGATCCTACTGGGCCTTCCCTGGTTGAGACAGCATGCTCCTATACTCAACTGGGCAACAGGGGAGATCTCATCCTGGGCAGGATCCTGTAGAGAGCACCTCGTGACTACCGAACCACCCGCTACCATTAGGTCGGTTGGGTCCTCAGAGAATACAGGGGGGCCGGGTTTACCGACACCTTATGAGGCCTACAGGGATGTCTTTTCCAAAAGGGCCGCAGATACTCTTCCTCCCCACCGGCCATATGATTGCCGAATAGACCTGAAGCCAGGCTCCGAGCCCCCTAGGGGCAGAGTGTATCCACTCTCTGCTCCAGAGACGGAGGCTATGTCCAAATATATTCAGGACAGCCTGGCGAAGGGGTTCATTCGCAAGTCTATTTCTCCGGCTGGTGCAGGGTTCTTTTTTGTGCAGAAGAAGGAAGGGGATCTGCGCCCCTGTATCGATTACAGGGGATTAAATGCAATCACGATCAAGAACAAATACCCTTTGCCCCTCATTACTGAGCTATTTGATCGATTCCGCGGGGCAAAGGTCTTCACAAAGCTGGATCTACGCGGGGCATATAATCTAGTGCGAGTCCGAAAGGGCGATGAGTGGAAGACCGCCTTTAACACCAGGGACGGTCACTACGAGTATCTAGTAATGCCCTTCGGACTCTGCAATGCCCCCGCCGTATTTCAAGACTTTGTGAATGACATTTTCCGGGATTTGTATCTTTCCGTGGTTGCATACCTGGATGACATTCTTATCTTCTCCCCCGATCTTACCACCCATCGGAGGGATGTCATCCGAGTACTTAAGAGGCTCCGCACCCATTCGCTATATGCTAAGCTGGAAAAGTGCGTTTTTGAACGGGAATCCTTGCCGTTCCTGGGGTACATCGTGTCCAGTCAGGGGTTAGCAATGGATCCGGGGAAGTTGGAGACAGTGATGAACTGGCCTGAGCCCCGCTCGCTAAAGGCGATCCAGCGATTCTTGGGGTTTATCAATTATTATCGCCAGTTCATTCCCAACTTCTCAACGGTGGCAGCACCCATCATTGCCCTTACCCGCAAGGGCGCTAATCCCAAAGCATGGACACGAGAAACGGTAGAGGCATTTCACACTCTCAAAACTCACTTCTCCAGAGCTCCCATCCTTCATCGTCCAGACATCTCCAAACCCTTCCTATTGGAGGTAGACGCCTCTTCGGTTGGTGCAGGTGCAGTCCTGTACCAGAAAAACGAACGAGGAAGGAAGCATCCTTGTTTCTTTTTCTCCAAGACCTTTTCTCCGGCCGAGAGGAACTACTCCATAGGGGATAGGGAGTTACTGGCGATGAAACTAGCATTCCAGGAATGGCGGCATCTCCTGGAGGGTGCGAAGCATCCATTTGAGGTATTTTCTGACCACAAAAACCTCACATACCTCCAGACAGCACAACGCCTGAACCCAAGGCAGGCCCGTTGGTCTTTATTCTTCTCCCGGTTCCGCTTTATTATCCGCCACCTGGCCGGTGAGAAGAACGTACGGGCCGATGCCTTGTCACGTTGTATGGTTGTGTTGGAGGAGGACGAGGAGGAGCCTCGTCTTATACTACCCCCGGACAGCTTGAGGATGGTCACTCCCACTTCTTTGGACCAGGTGCCACCTGCCAAAACCCTCGTTCCCCCTGAACTACGGAATGAGGTGCTATCGTGGGCCCATGCCTCAAAGGTCGGGGGTCACTTCGGGGTCAAAAGGACCAGAGACCTGGTGACCAGGCACTATTGGTGGCCGAGACTACCCCAGGACATACAGGAATATGTGGGAGCCTGTATGTCGTGTGCTCGGAATAAGCCGTCCCGTCAGAGACCGGCAGGTCTTCTTCACCCACTGCCAGTGCCGGATCGTCCCTGGGAAGTGGTAGGGATGGACTTCCTGGGAGATCTGCCCAAGTCAGCAGGGCACAGGGTCGTATGGGTCATCACGGACCACTTCTCTAAAATGGTCCACTTGGTGCCTCTCCCACGACTCCCGACGTCACGTGCTCTCGCCACCTTGTTCATTCGGCATGTATTTAGGTTGCATGGCATGCCTGACAAGGTGGTGAGCGACCGAGGTCCCCAGTTCGCGTCTCGCTTCTGGAGAGAGCTCTGTAAGCTCCTGCAGATAGAGCTGAACATCTCCTCCGCATACCATCCCGAGACCAATGGACTAGTGGAGAGGACTAATCAGACCTTGGTAACTTACCTCCGCCATTTTATCTCCGCGCACCACGACAACTGGGCTAACCTCCTTCCTTGGGCCGAATTTGCCATTAACAATTCGGTCCATGAATCCTCTGTCCAGACTCCGTTCCTACTCAATAACGGACAACATCCCAGAATCCCAGTTCCGATGCCCATTACGTCACCCGATACTAGAGTGGAGGATTGGGCGACCAAGGCCCGGGAGATCTGGGATGACACCCAAGAGGCTCTTAAGAGGGCTAAAGACCGGATGGTGACAACGGCTGATGTTCGCCGTCGCCCTGCACCATCCTTCGCCCCTGGTGACCTAGTATGGCTGTCCTCTAAGAATGTTAACCTACGGGTACAGGCAGCCAAATTCGCCCCTAGGTATCTGGGTCCGTTTAAAGTACTACAGCAGGTAAACCCGGTGGCATACCGACTCCAGCTCCCTCCACGCTGGGCTATAGCAAAAACCTTTCACGTGTCCCTCCTAAAACCCGTACGACTTAATAAATTCTCGGGGTCCCTGCCGGCTCAAACCGACTCCCCGTCCGACGACCCTGAGGTGGCAAAACTTGTGGAGACAAAAGTCATACAGGGCAAGAGGTACTACCTCGTGGAGTGGGCTGGTCGTGGTCCGGAGCATAGATCCTGGGAGTTGGAGGCTCATATCTGCGCCCCGGGGTTGATAGCGGCCTTCGAGCACAGACAAGGGGGGGCCTAGACGGGGGGGTAATGTTACATCTCGTGGCTCTCCTAAGGCAAGGACTGAGGCAGTCTCCCATTCCTTGCCTGCCACGAGCGCTACTGCTCAGCAGCGCCGAAGCTCTGCCAGACTGCGCAGTGTGCAGGAGATACCTTCTCAGAGAGGCAGCAGAAGGGCGACACCTAGTGGTTCTCCTGTTACAAGGAGTGAAGCGGTCTCCCATTCCTGGCCTGCCACAGGCCCTCCTGCTCAGCGGCCCCGAAGGTCTGCGAGGTTGCGCAATGTGCAGAGGTTTACTGCTCAGGGAAGCAGTGAGACTCCCGTCATCTCTGCACATTGTTAGACCGAGGATCCCGCCTCTATTTCCCAGAGGCAGGAGGGTGAGCATGTGCTATGCGTGGTGGGTTCTGATTCGCCCACTGACGTAACACGGCTTGATGACAAGGCAGGTGACGTGGTGAATCCTGACTGGCCAGGCTGGGACATCGTGGACCCTGATTGGGTCAAGTCCGTCATCTCCGCCTCGTGCCCGCCCTTGGGTGGAACTACACCTCCTTAAAAGCTCCTCCTGCCATCATGGCGGCGCGCGACCGTCCTTCTATGTTTGGATGTCTGGCAGCGTGCTGCCACGCCACTGCTCAGGCATTACTGTCTTCTGTGGGCTTGGCCCTTGCTGCTTAGGCAGTACCTCGTTTGCAGGCCGTGTTCCTGCCTTGCTGCTCCGGCAGTATCCCCTTCAACAGGCCGTGTTCCTGTCCCAGGTGAGCTCCTCAAGCCTCCACCAGACTCACCTGGTTATTGAAAGCACACGTGCGTGGGCACCTCTGTGCTACCCTCGTGCCATATTCTCGTGACTTCCACTGGCACACGTGCGTGGGCACCTCTGTGCTTCCCCGTGCAACAGGTACACCGAGCCGTGAGATCCCTGCCATACAACCCTCACGGGTTAGGGCAGATCGGTGTACATAGATCGTCTGTGACATTCCAGATGATCGCTAGCAGCAACCCGCTCACTCTTCACCCACCATAGCGGCGGTCCCTTACACCGCACAGTGGACCTTGACCGGCGGAAGCTGTCCATTTCCCATCTTGGCACGCTTCCCCGGGTCCCCCTCGTAACACTGCACACTCCCCATTGTGCTCCATCCCCCATGCTGCACATTCCCCATCGTGCCCCATCCCCCATGCTGCGCACTCCCAAACGTGTTCCATCCCCATGCTGCGCACTCCCCATCATGCTCTATCCCCCATGCTGCGCACTCCCCATCGTGCTCCATCGCCCATGCTGCACACTCCCAATCGTGCTCCATCCCCCATGCTGCGCACCCCCCATCGTGCTCCATCACCCATGCTGCGCACCCCCCATCGTGCTCCATCCCCCATGCTGCGCACTCCCCGTCGTGCTCCATCCCCCATGCTGCGCACTCCCCATCGTGCTCTATCCCCCATGCTACGCACCTCCCATCGTGCTCCATCCCCCATGCTGCGCACCCCCCCATCGTGCTCCACAGTCACACATCAGACAGTAAACACGCACACATCTGATCGCATACACTCACACACACACACCCCACTTCTCCCTGTGCCCACCGGTGGGCGGTCCCAGGAGCTATGCTGCACGCCGTGCTCCTCTGCCGACACTCACAGATCCGATCGCATACACTCACACACACAAACTCACACATCAGAACACACTCACACACATCCGATCGCATACACTCACACACACACACACTGACGATATCGCACATACGTGCTGACACAATCACAACATCCGGAGATACCACATGCTTCTTGCCATGTGATCCTCCGGCAGGTCCTGGAAGGTCACTGCACAGTATCGCCGCCGAGAAGCAAGCGATATCACGGGATGTTGTGAGTGTGTGGATGCGATCTGATGTGTGTGTGAGGTGTGTGTGAGTGTGATCTGATGTGTGTGTGAGTGTGTCTGTTCTTATGTGTGTGCGTGTGTGTGTGTTCCGCAGCTGCAGGACGTGGATGCGATCTTATGTGTGTGTGAGGTGTGTGTGAAAGTGAGTGTGATCTGATGTGTGTGTGTGTGTGTGTCTGTTCTTATGTGTGTGCGTGTGTGTGTGTTCCTCCGCTGCAGGACCTTGATGCGCTCACCTCGGGGCGAGAGGCCATTCCGTGTGGGGGGCGGAGCCTAGGCCAGCGGCCAATCCGTGCGGGGGGCGGAGCCGAGGCAAGGCGAGCGGCCAATCCGTGCGGGGGTAGGAGCCGAGGCGAGCGGCCAATCCGTGCGAGGGGGCGGGGCCATGGCGAGCCCAGCGGCCAATCCGCTGTTTGTCACCGTAAGGACATGTCACGGTAAGGACACAATTTTGGAGCAAGACAGACAGACAGAATAAGGCAATTATATATATAGATATGAAACTGAAATAGCTGTTGCAAAAACCCAAATTGTTGTAAAGAAAAAAGGTTAACACTAATAGGGGTGCCCAAACTTTTTCATATGACTGTAGTTGCATAGGTTGAAAAAAGACCTAGGTCCATCTAGTTCAACCTTCTTCCACCAGTTCTACATTTTTTCATTAAGTCATTTATAACCGACAATGTTGTGTGTACTGAGGAAATTATCCAGCCCTTTTGTAAAAGCTTAGAAAAACAGAGACCAAGTAGAGCGGACCTCATATTTGTTGTAATATACATGGACCCCATAGAATACATACAAAAACTTGTGAACAAGAAGGGGTATTTATCATGTTTTTTTAAGTAAAACTACTGTACCACAGTTGTAAAAAAGTTACGAGGGGGACCCGGGGAAGCGTGCCAAGATGGGAAATGGACAGCTTCCGCCGGTCAAGGTCCACTGAGCGGTGTAAGGGACCGCCGCTATGGTGGGTGAAGAGTGAGCGGGTTGCTGCTAGCGATCGTCTGGAATGTCACAGACGATCTATGTACACCGATCTGCCCTAACCCGTGAGGGTTGTATGGCAGGGATCTCACGGCTCGGTGTACCTGTTGCACGGGGAAGCACAGAGGTGCCCACGCACGTGTGCCAGTGGAAGTCACGAGAATATGGCACGAGGGTAGCACAGAGGTGCCCACGCACATGTGCTTTCAATAACCAGGTGAGTTCGGTGGAGGCTTGAGGAGATCACCTGGGACAGGAACACGGCCTGTTGAAGGGGATACTGCCGGAGCAGCAAGGCAGGAACACGGCCTGCAAACGAGGTACTGCCTAAGCAGCAAGGGCCAAGCCCACAGAAGACAGTAATGCCTGAGCAGTGGCGTGGCAGCACACTGCCAGACATCCAAACATAGAAGGACGGTCGCGCGCCGCCATGATGGCAGGAGGAGCTTTTAAGGAGGTGTCGTTCCACCCAAGGGCGGGCGTGAGGCGGAGATGACGGACTTGACCCAATCAGGGTCCACGACGTCCCAGCCTGGCCAGTCAGGATTCACCACGTCACCTGCCTTGTCATCAAGCCGTGTGACGTCAGTGGGCGAATCAGAACCCACCACGTATAGCACATGCTCACCCTCCTGCCTCTGGGAAATAGAGGCGGGATCCTCGGTCTCACAATGTGCAGAGATAACGGGAGTCTCACTGCTTCCCTGAGCAGTAAACCTCTGCACATTGCGCAACCTCGCAGACCTTTGGGGCCGCTGAGCAGGAGGGCTTGCGGCAGGCCAGGAATGGGAGACCGCTTCACTCCTTGTAACAGGAGAACCACTAGGTGTCGCCCTTCTGCTGCCTCTCTGAGAAGGTATCTACTGCACAGTCTGGCAGACCTTCGGCGCTGCTGAGCAGGAGCGCTCGTGGCAGGCAAGGAATGGGAGACTGCCTCAGGAGAGCCACGAGATGTAACAGTTTTGATTATTACAAAAACTGCAAATATCAAAAATCACATGTGATGACAGTTAGTAGTTAGACATACATAGTTAAAATCCAATTAGATGAGACAGAGAGAGAAAAAGGTCCCAGGGAGGGAGACAGACTACCCTTTAACTAAAACTGGTAAGAAAGTAGTATTACTATATCCAGGGGGGGCGTATAAGTAACCGAAAGATATCAATAGTATACCCCCTGGGCTAGTGGAGTGATGGAATGTGCACTTTTTGTAATAATAAAAACTGTATACTTTTTCACAACTGTGGTACAGTAGTTTTAGTTAAAAAAACATGATAAATACCCCTTCTTTTGTAAAAGCTGTTATAGTATCTGGCATTACTACCTCTTGTGGTAGGGCATTCCAAAGTCTGACGGCTCTAATTGTGAAGAAACCTTTCCTATTTAGGTGCCGGAATCGCTTTTCTTCCACTCGCAGTGAGTGGCCCCTGGTCCTTAGTATTGTCTTTGGAAGAAATAAGTCATGTGCCAGTCCTTTATATTGACCACACATGTATTTATACATATAAATGAGATCTCCTCTGAGACGTCTTTTTTCTAAGCTAAACATATCTAACTTTTTCAACCTGTTATCATATGGGAGGCCTTCCATTCCTTGTAATAGTCTAGTCGCCCGCCTTTGAACTGACTCTAACTTCTGAATGTCCTTTTTAAAATGTTGAGCCTAAACCTGAATCCCATCACGAGATGTTTAGTGATGATGTAATGTATGTGTATTGGTATAAGGTGTAATGTTATGTAGTATATAATGTAGGATGCTTAATAAGGTATTAGGCTATTTGTCCACGTTGCTTTTTACCTGCTTTTTTGTTGCTTTTTCAACTGCAGCGTTTAATGCCAAAATGGATGTGTTCTGCTTTTCAAGAATAGTCTATGGGAATTTGGGTTTCTGGTCCGCACTATGCAGTTCAAAATGCTGCCTTTTTGTGGCAGAAATGTGGGCAAAAACTCTGCTTTGCAGTTCAAAATACAAAGGGCAAAAACAATTGACATGTTGCTTCTTTGAAAAACTGAGTTTTTGCCCAAATTTCTGCCACAAAAAGGCAGCATTTTGAACTGCATAGTGCGGACCAGAAACCCAAATTCCCATAGACTTTGCTTGAGAACCAAAACACATCCATTTTGGCATTAAACGCTGCAGTTGAACAAGCAGCAAAATAGCAGGTAAAAAGCAGGTAAAAAGCAACGTGGACACAAAGCCTATTAGTGTTACTAGAAGGTGACCTGATTCTAACGCATCTGGTATTCTAGAATTTATTGTGTAGTTAATGTAGAAATTTTGTTATATATATATATAAATGTTCTTGTGTGTAGTTACCAAGTGTTTGTGTAGGGTGCTGTAAATGTTCTGGGTGTTGTCTGGGTGGGGGTGTGTGAGAGCGGTGTTGTTTGTGTGTTGCATTGTGTGTGTTTGCGTTGTTTGTGGAGCGCTGTGTGTCTGCAGCGTGGTGTGTGTGTGGTGCTCTGTGTGTTGCGCGGTTTGTGTGGGTGTTTGTGTGTGTGTTTTGGGGGAGGTATGTTTTGTGCAGTGTGTGTGTTGGAGGAATAGTCCTGGGGAGAGAGGAGTATAATAGGAAGAGTAGTCCTGGGGAAAGAGGAGTATAATAGGAGGAGTAGTCCTGGGGGGAGAGGAGTATAACAGAAGGAGTAGTCCTGGAGGTGAGGAGTATAATAGGAGGAGTAGTCCTGGAGGTGAGGAGTATAATAGGAGGAGTAGTCCTGGGGGGAGAAGGCGGATAATAGGAGGAGTAGTCCTGGGGGGAGAAGGCGGATAATAGGAGTAGTCCTGGGGGGAGAGGAGGATAATAGGAGGAGTAGTTCTGGGAAGAGAGGATGATAATAGGAGGAGTAGTCCTGGGGGGAGGGCGTATAATAGGAGGAGTAGTCCTGGGGAGAGAGGAGGATATTAGGAGGAGTAGTCCTGGGGTGAGAGAAGGATAATAGGAGGAGTAGTCCTGGCAGGAGAGCAGTATAATAGGAGGAGTAGTCCGGGGGGAGTGTATAGCTGGGCAAAGTGTGCGAGTGGGCGTGGCTGAGCGGGCAAAGTGTGAGGGGGGGTGGCCAAGCGGGCACAGAGTGTAAAGGGTGTGGCCAAGTGGGCACAGTGTGCGGGGGCATCGCCGAGCGGGCACAGTGTGTGGGAGCGTGGCCGAGCGGGCACAGTGTGCGGGGGCATGGCCAAGAGGGCACAGGGTGCGGGGGCGTAGCCAAGCGGGCACAGTGTGCGGGGGGCATGGCGGGGCCGAGCCGAGCGGCCAATGCACGCAGGGGGCGGGACCGGGCCGAGCGGTCAAAGTGTGCGGGGGGCGGGGCCGGGCCGAACTGAGCGGCCAAAGCGACGGTTGTCACTGTAATGACATAATTTTGGAGCAAGACAGACAGACAGACAGACAGAATAAGGCAATTATATATATAAAGATATGGATGCAGGTGGAAGGTTAAATCTGCCCAGCAACAGACAGCTGGGATTAGCCTATAGGGAAGGAGCTACTGCTGAAGGAGAGAAATGGTTTCTGTGGAAAAATCAGTTAGGGCCCAGCCTATGACACGGACAGACGTCACATGAAAAGAGGGAGACCATTATATAGAATAGTGTGACTGAGGAAAAGAGTGAACAACTGAGAAAGGGAAGGAGATTACCGTGACACAGAGTGATCTAGTGGAGATGGGTCAGTGCACTGACCGAAGGAACAAGTGACAAAGAGAGATGGGTCCTGGCCCAAGACAGAGCAGGACAAGGAATAACGTGAGTGTCTTAAGCAAGTGTCCCTGAGGTGTCTTCAGTACCTTATAGCTCAGTCCAGCCACATTGGAAAAATCTTCTAAGAGGGAAAAGACGTGGAACTGCTTGAGGAGAAGAATGTCTTCCAAGGACTGTGATGTAGCACTACATAAGCAAGGATCATTGACCTTAGGGAGATCAACATCCAGCACCACGGAGACACCATCACGTGTTTCTCAATGCAGTGATTCTAGAACAAGGCCCCCTGGGAAAATATGCAAAACAGGACTGCCGCGGAAACACCATCACATGTCTCAATGCTGGCAGGAAACTAGCCAGGTCTTTCACCGGGAAGGAACAACCATGGGAAGGGCAGTCTCCAGTCAAGGAAACCGCCTATGCCAAAACATGGTATCCAGCCACAGACAGCTGTTTCGGGGTATTTGCCCCTCATCAGTGTGGAGTAGGAAACTGGCTAGTGGGAGCAATGCCTAGTAGAAAACTACATAAGCAAGAATGATTGACCTTAGGAAGATTAACATCCAGCACCACGTAGACACCATCACGTGTTTCTCAACGAGTGATTCTAGAACAAGGCCCCCTGGGAAAATATGCAAAACAGGACTGCCGCAGAAACACCATCACATGTCTCAACGCTGGCAGAAAACTAGCCAGGTCTTTCACCGTGAAGGAACAACCACGGGAAGGGCAGTCTCCAGTCAAGGAAACAGCCTATGCCAAAACATGGTATCCATCCACAGACAGCTGTTTCGGGGTATTTGCTCCTCATCAGTGTGGAGTAGGAAACTGGCTAGTGGGAGCAATGCTTAGTAAAAGACTACATAAGCAAGGATTATTGACCTAAGGGAGATCAACATCCAGCACCACGGAGACACCATCAAGTGTTTCTCAATGCAGTGATTCTAAAACAAGGCCCCCTGGGAAAATATGCAAAACAGGACTGCCGCAGAGACACCATCACGTGTTTCTCAACGCACTGATGCCTGTTTTGCATATTTTCCCAGGGTACCTTGTTTTAGATTCACTGCGTTGAGAAACACGTGATGGTGTCTACGTGGTGCTGGATGTTGATCTCCCTAAGGTCAATCATCCTTGCTTATGTAGTCTTTTACTAGGCATTGCTACCACTAGCCAGTTTCCTACTCCACACTGATGAGGGGCAAATACCCCGAAACAGCTGTTTGTGGATGGATACCATGTTTTGGCATAGGTGGTTTCCTTGACTGGAGACTGCCCTTTCCATGGTTGTTCCTTCCCGGTGAAAGACCAGGCTAGTTTCCTGCCAGCGTTGAGACATGGGATTATGTTTCTGTGGCAGTCCTGTTTTGTGATGTAGTACTAGGCTGGTAGTGTTGTAAAGAACAATACTTATGGCGGTTGGAACAACTGAACTGAAGCATGTACTTAATGATCCTCTGTGATACTGAAACATGTAAGAAGATTTGTGTCTGCTATCTAATGCACATTGTTGTTGATAAGTTTATGTTCAGTAAAACTAAGTTTTTTCTGAACTTGTGGTCTCCTTTTATGAGCTGTTTACCACCTGGTCGTTGCCAGCCAAAACCATCGACAACATGCGGCCTGCAAAGTTGTATCACCTCCAGAGTGCAACACCACACACCAAGCCAGGACCTCCATTTTCATGTAGCGTGCCAGGGTGCAGCAGACAAATATTTCACCCACGACTACCATACCGCACCATGTTTCATATATACCACTACCGCTGTAGTTCATTACAATGTCCTCTTTTATTATTTCGCAAGTAGAAGTGGAAAGGGTTAAATTGCCATGCTGCTGTGCAATAAAAATGAATTCTGGATCTTCGATATGGGATTTTATTCTACGTGTTTTGGAGTAACCTCCTTCATGAGGATCATCACATTCACATATGGTACTGGACAGGAGTACAGCAGGAGAAAAGCGGTGATACAGTTGTGACGCCCTGGCAAAGCCAGGTAGTCACAGATAGGCCCCCGCACAACACCATTCCCTCATTAAGAAACACACAGCCAACCATTAAACCCTAGTCACTACCCCTTAGGGACAGTTAGGCACACCAGTGGGCATGGCCAGGCGGTTGGTGCACGCCCACCCAGGGGTTTAGACAGCACGAGGTCGGGAAAGAAGTCAGTTCAGATCAGTTTTAGAGTTCAGTGAGGGTGGAGGTCAGGCCTGTGTGTCAGGCCTGAAGCAAACTGACAGGTACCAGGGTAGGAGCCCTGGTGCCACTGGCTAGGAGGCAGACGGTGGTCTCCGTTGACAGGAGACGGAAAGACGGCTCAGTGGAACCGAGGTGGATCGGGCCAGGGTTGGAGCCCGCCGGTACCGACACGGGCAACCAACCCGGAAACCGTAGCCCAAAGGGGGGTACTCTGACCCTGAAACCAGGAACCAGAGCCTACTGGAACTGGTTAATTAACCGATTGAGGCCAGGACTAGAGGTCCTGTTCCACCCAAAGTCCCTAAGAGAAGAAAACAGCCCACCGATAGGGATAGGAGGCCACTGCCAGCGCCCATAGATCCCATGGGCCAGCATCTGCGGGCACAGCTCCTTAGGCCACATCCAGTCGGGAGCGGACTCTTGAGTTCCAGACCAGGCAGTCTACCATACACAAACAAGTACAGAGGAAAAGGACAGTGACTACCAGCCTGGGTGGGGGACCCAAAAGCAACCGGCCGCGGCGGCCAGCCACCAGCAGCTTAGTTTACCAAAAGATTTGTGTGATTCATTTACTGTGAGTAACCAAACATCCCCCTGTTTGCTCAGGCGTGCCGGCCCTCGCCATCGCTATACCCTGCACAGAGACACTGGGACCCGAGGCAACCATCCCTACCCATGGAGGGGTTAACATCCAGCTGCCACCACATCTCCCCCGGGTGCCCCATAACAGCAGTGGTGGTGTCCCACCTCACCACACACAGTGGGTGGCGTCACAAACTTAATACGGCCTATGCCGTACATCTATGTCCCCCTTTTATTCGGCGTGTCTGCGAGACTCCCAGGTCCGTAGGCCCTCGAGCCACCCCCCAAGAAGGTCCGGATCCGAGCAGCAGCGGATGCTTGCACGGGGGCGGCATGCAGTCAATTGTTAAATTCAGCTAATCCATGCAGCATTTCTCCGAAACATGTAGAACAAAGTCAAATATCAAAGATCCAGCATTCATCTTTATTGCACAGCAGCATGGCAATTTAACCCTTTCCACTCCTACTTGTGATCACAAATCATCCTTGATACTGGGGCTGCAGCAGCTGTCTTTCCAAGAGTCTTCCAAGTGGTTGTGTCTGACACAATCCCCCACGGAGAGCAAAACCTTAATCGCAGGTTTACTGTATCTTACAGATAAGACCCTATCTCTTTTATTATGTAGAACAGAATGCCTTATTATGTAGCATACAATCTACATGTGTATGGTATGGTATTATATAGTGTCCTCTCTTGTTATGTACAGCGATGTCCCATTATTACATAGTATTATCTTTTGTTATGTATAGCACCATATCTTACATAACATATCCACCTTATTTGTGTTATTCACAGCAGCGCTGTCTCCTTATTACATAACATCCCCATTTATTAGATGTAAAATCAAATGACTGTTGATGGCAAAGCATCTGACCAAAAGACCAGTCCATCAGCTCCTCCACTGAAAAAGCTTTACTATGCTCCATCATCAGTGAATTCAATTTATATCAAACAAGATAGGATGCTGTGAAATGAAGAGATGGTGCCATAAATAAAAGATTCCAATACGTAAGAGACGTTTCTGTACATAACAATAGAGGCCACTATGTAATAAGGGGTGGCAATATACATAATGAGAGAGCACTATGAGGAAAATGTGTTGCTTTATTGCCAAAGAAGAAGAGCCCAAACACATTTCTTGCACAGGAGCCACAAGCTGTCAGTGTGTCACTGTGTTTACAGTTTTACAATACAATGACAAAAAAAAATTAGCCTTCATGTGGTGCATAAACCTATGAGTTGGAACAGTTGTGAAAATGTTAAAATGTGAATATGACATTATTTCTCTCCCAATATTATGATTTCTGTGTTGATGTTATAATTATTTAAACTGTTATCGAAGTTTGTGTATATATATTTATATATATATATATATATATATATATATATATATATATATATATATATATATATATATATATATATATATATATATAGTACAGATTAAACATTTGGACACACCTTCTCACTCTAAGAGTTTTCTTTATTTTCATGACTCTAAAATTTGTAGATTCACATTGAAGGTATCAAAACTATGAATTAACAAATGTGGAATGAAATACTTAACAAAAAAAGTGTGAAACAACTGAAAATATGTCTTATATTCTAGGTTCTGCAAAGTAGCCACCTTTTGCTTTGATTACTACTTTGCACATTCTCTTGATGAGCTTCAAGAGGTAGTCACCGTAAATGGTCTTCCAACAGTCTTGAAGGAGTTCCCAAAGATACTTAGCACTTGTTGGCCCTTTTGCCTTCACTCTGCGGTCCAGCTCACCCCAAACCATCTCGATTGGGTTCAGGTCTGGTGACTGTGGAGGCCAGGTCATCTGGCGTAGCACCCCATCACTCTCCTTCTTAGTCAAATAGCCCTTACACTGCCTGGAGGTGAGTTTGAGGTCATTGTCCTGTTGAAAAATAAATGATGGTCCAACTAAACGTAAACCGGATGGATGGATAATTCATAGTTTTGATGCCTTCAATGTGAATCTCCAATTTTCCGAGTCATGAAAATAAAGAAAACTCTTTGAATGAGAAGGTGTGTCCAGACTTTTGGTCTGTACTGTATATATATATACATATATATATATATATATATATATATATATATATATATATATATATATATATATATATATATATATATATATATAATAGAACATAAATAGAATGAAACAGGGGTTCCCTTGCTGGTTTCCCACGCTGGTACTAACCTGAGTTCAAACCGTACTGGCAGCACCTTTACAATGTGGACAGGTGCGTATCTGGTTGATGTGTATAAATACATGATAAAAAAGGGGAACCAGCCGCACACTGTGAAAAACCCCTGTGAAAAACCCCTGCTTTCATTCTGTTTATGTTCTATTGTATAATGCATATAACAGGGAGTGGTGCTCTGTTTTGCTGGTTTTGCACTCTAGCTCCTGGCTGCTTCATTAGCCTCTTTTGTGTTCACCAGCTGATCTTGTAGGTTTTTAAAGCCCAGAAAAGATGCAGTTTAGTGGAGGACCCAGCAAAGGAGGGTGCCGTGAAGGGGCGCTATATATATATATATATATAAATATATATATATATATATATATATATATATATATATTTATGTATACACTGTGTGCAGAAATATTAGGCAAATAACTATTTTGATCACTTGATAATTTTTATATATGTTTTCCTACTACAAGCTGTATAGGCTTGAGAGCCAACTACTAATTAAGTAAATCAGGTGATGTGCATCTCTAATGAGGAGGGGTGCGGTGTAATGACATCAACACCCTATATAAGGTGTGCTTAATTATTAGGTAACTTCCTTACCTTTGGTAAAATGGGTCAGAAGAGAGATTTGACAGGCTCTGAAAAGTCCAAAATTGTGAGATATCTTGCAGAGGGAGCAAGCAGTTTTGAAATTGCCAAACTTTTGAAGCGTGATCACTGAACAATAAAGCGTTTCATGGCAAATAGTCAACAGGGTCGCAAGAAGCGTGTTAGGCAAAAAAGGCACAAAATAACTGCAGATGAATTGAGTAAAATCAAGTGTGTAGCTGCCAAGATGCCTTTTGCCACCAGTTTGGCCATATTTCAGAGCTGCAACGTTACTGGAGTAGCAAAAAGCATAAGGTGTTTCATACTCAGGGATATGGCCAAGATAAAACGTCAAGACTGGGCCAAGAAATATCTTAAGACTGATTTTTCAAAGGTTTTATGGACTGGTGAAATGGGACTGACTCTTGATGGGCCAGATGGATGGGCCAGAGGCTGGATCAGAAAAGGGCAGAGAGCTCCACTCTGACATAGATGCCAGCAAGGTGGTGGTGAGGTACTGGTATGGGTTGGTATCATCAAAGATGAACTTGTGGGACCTTTTCGGGTTGAGGATGGAGTGAAGCTCAATGTCCAGACCTACTGCCAGTTTCTGGAAGACAACTTCTTCAAGCAGTGGTACAGGAAGAAGTCGGTATCGTTCAAGTAAAACATGATTTTCCTGCAGGACAATGCTCCATCACATGCATCCACCTACTCCACAGCATGGCTGGCCAGTAAAGGTCTAAAAGTTGAAAAAAAAATGACATGGCCCCCTTGTTCACCTGATCTGAACCCAATAGAGAACCTGTGGTCCCTCCTAAAATGTGAGCTTTACATGGACGGAAAACAGTACACCTCGCGGAACAGTGTCTGGGAGGCTGTGGTGGCTGCTGAATGCAATGTTGATCATAAACAGATCAAGCAACTGACAGAATCTATGGATGGCAGGCTGTTGAGTGTCATCATAAAGAAAGGTGGCTATATTGGTCACTCATTTTTGGGGGGTTTTGTTTTTTCATGTCAGAAATGTTTATTTCTAAATTTTGTGCAGTTATATTGGTTTACCTGGTGAAAATAAACAAGTGAGATGGGAATATATTTGGTTATTATTAAGTTGCCTAATAATTCTGCACAGTAATAGTTACCTGCACAAACAGATATCCTCCTAAGATAGCCAAATCTAAAAAAAAAACACTCCAACTTCCAAAAATATCAAGCTTTGATATGTATGAGTCTTTTGGGTTGATTGAGAACATAGTTGTTGATCAATAATAAAAAAAAATCCTCTAAAATACAACTTGCATAATAGATCTGCACACTGTGTATATATATGTATATTCATACAGTATCTTCAATTCTTGTTTGAGTGCATGCCATTGTCTCTGTACAGCACTGCAGACAATGCTAGTTACATAAGGGAAGGAAAATAAATTTGTTCTTAATAATATTAAAAAGTATTTTTTATCCACAAACATTATATGACACTATTTTGGAAGTTATTAAACTAGACTTATGAATATATTTCAATAACTTTTTTGTATATAGTTATAAATTCATGCTGTAATAATATATTTCATGCAAGGCTTTTATGATGGCAGAGAGTGCACAAAATTGCTATGCAGGACCACTTCTCAGCTAGCACTTAAGCATTTTACAGTTGCCATACGCATCTACAATCCCGAGTAATGTTTCAGAATGCACAATAGGCCAACACTAGATCGAGACCTAGGTGCCTTTCTATAATGTCAGTTTTATTGAGGACATCTTTTCAGCATCAAAGGGGGTCTTAGTGTTATAACAGTAACAAAGAATAAAAGAAAAAAAATGTCACTTGAAAATATACATTATACTTTCATTCGCAGCGTGTGACATCTGTGTCCCAAATTTTAGAGGAAGTTAATGTATCTGTTTCATAATGGCTCTGCATGTGCTCTATACACGTTATGTCAAGACAAATTGTTATATTAATATGTTTTATTTATATTGTGCTTTGAAATTTAGATCACGACAGACCTAATAACTACTGCACAGGAGCATTATAACGTTAGATATATTAGGTAATGTTTTAGCAAGCTAAACTCCCTGTCCAGTAATTATTGTGGAAAACTTGTAACCGAAGCAATATTCTTCCTGACAGTTCCCAAAGGCATGAATGTCCTCAAAGCTTAGTAAGAAGGCAAAAAAAGTTATCGGAGGTTAATATATCCAAGTTATATGAGAATTATATTAAAAAAATATTACATGATGCTATGATAAATATAACTTATATATATATATATATATATATATATATATATATATATATATATATATATATATCACACTATGAAGAAAAAGACATGGATCGCACATCCCAAAAATACATTGATCTAAAAGCCGCTAGGCAAAATATTAAATAGAACATGAGGTTCTTTTGTTACCATTCTGATCAGATTGTATTAAGCCCACTGCCACGTCACGGCAAACCTCTTGAGTGGGTCCCTAACCTGACCTTTTTGTGTGGCACCGTGCACCGACCACCGCCGTAGCGACAAAGCGCCAGCAGGGCGGGCGACCTGGCGCCTCACAGCACCCATGCTGCAAGGCAAAGCCCCCAAGGCTCCAGGCCGCGCCGCCCCACCGACACCACACCACCACAACAGCAGCCACCACCACACAGCACCAGCACACAGTGAGAGGAGCTGTGCACTCACCTCCCACTGGCTCCCATATGGGATGTGTGATCCATGTCTTTTTCTTCATAGTGTGATATATATATATATATATATATATATATATATAACATATACAATTATATAACAAATTAGAATCAGTATTTAGTGAATAAATCTTTGTTCATTTTCATTGTTTTGATTTAACATTGTTTGTTATGGTGAGGAGTTCATAATGAAAAAATCCTTTGAAAAAGCATGAAAATACATAAAATTCAGGATCCATGAATTTGCCTTGTACATAATAGTATAAAGAAAACCATTAAAGAACAATAAAAATCAATAGCAATTAAATATAATTGATATGAAATTTATTGTGATGTACATATATATACACTGTGTGCAGAATTATTAGGCAAGTTGTATTTTAGAGATTTTTTTTATTATTGATCAACAACTATGTTCTCAATCAACCCAAAAGACTCATAAATATCAAAGATTAATATTTTTGGAAGTTGGAGTGGGTTATTGTTAGATTTGGCTATCTTAGGAGGATATCTGTTTGTGCAGATAACTATTAAGGGTGCTTTACATGCTGCGACATTGCTAATGATATATTGTCGGGATCACGTCGTTAGTTACGCAAATCCGGCGCCGTTAGCGACATTGCAGCGCGTAACACCTAGGAGCGACAATCAACGATCCCAAAAACGTCAAAAATTGCTGATCGTTGACACGTCGCTCCTTTTCATAATATCGTTGGTGGTGCATGCCGCTGGTTGTTTGTCGTTCCTGCGGTGTCACACATCCCTATGTGTGTCACCGCAGGAACGACGACAATCTTCTTACCTGCGTCCACCGGCAATGAGGAAGGAAGGAGGTAGGTGGCATGTTCCAGCCGCTCATCTCCGCCCCTCCTCTGCTGCCACTTAGTGACGCCGCAGTGACGTCGCTATGATGCCGAAAGCACCCCCCTTTGAAGGAGGGATTGTTTGGTGGTCACAGCAACGTCGCTGAAAAGGTATGTGCATGTGACGCTGCCATAGCGATAATGTTCGCTACGGCAGCGATCACCTAATGTTGCAAGAACGACGGTGGCGGGTGCTATCGCGCAAGACATCGCTAGCTATCGCTAGCGATGTCACAGCATGTAAAGCACCCTTTACTGTGCAGAATTATTAGGCAACTTAATAAAAACCAAATATAGTCCCATCTCACTTGTTTATTTTCACCATGTAAACAAATATAGCTGCACAAAATTTAGAAATAAACATTTCTGACATGCAAAAACAAAACCCCAAAAAATTAGTGACCAATATAGCCACCTTTCTTTATGATGACACTCAACAGCCTACCATCCATAGATACTGTCAGTTGCTTGATCTGTTTACCATCAACATTGTGTGCAGCAGCCACCATAGCCTCCCAGAAACTGTTCCGAGAGGTGTACTGTTTTACCTCCCTGTAGATCTTACATTTTTTGAGGGACCACAGGTTCTCTATGGGGTTCAGATCAGGTGATCAAGGGGGCCATGTCATTATTTTTTCATCTTTTAGACCTTTACTGGCCAGCCACGCTGTGGAAAAGCTGGATGCATTTTTGTATGCAAGTTTGTTTGTTCTCCCCATGTTTGCGTGGGTTTCCTCCGGGTACTCCAGTTTCCTCCCACAATTCAAAAATATACAGATAGGGACTCTAGATTGTGAGCCCCAGTGGGGACAGAATGGCTGATGTATGTAAAACGCTGTGGAATTAATAGCGCTATATAAATGAATAAATTATTATTAATTATTATTATTATGCATGTGATGGAGCATTGTCCTGCATGAAAATCATGTTTTTCTTGAACGATACTAATTTCTTCCTGTACCACTGCTTGAAGAAGTTGTCTTCCAGAAACTGGCAGTAGGTCTGGGAGTTGAGCTTCACTTCATCCTCAAACCGAAAAGGTCCCACAAGTTTATCTTTGATGATACCAGCCCATACCAGTACCCCACCTCCACCTTGCTGGCGTCTGAGTCGGAGTGGAGCTCTCTGCCCTTTACTGATCCAGCCTCTGGCCCATCCATCTGGCCCATCAAGAGTCACTTTCATTTCATCAGTCCATAAAACCTTTGAAAAATCAGTCTTAATATATTTCTTGGCCCAGTCTTGACATTTTATCTTATGTTTCTTGTTCAAAGGTGGTCGTTTTTCCGCCTTCCTTAGATTGACCATGTCCCTGAGTATGGCACACCTTATGCTTTGATACTCCAGTAATGTTGCAGCTCCTAAATATGGCCAAACTGGTGGCAAATGGCATCTTGGCAGCTACACGCTTGATTTTCCTCAATTCATGTGCAGTTATGTTGCGCCTTTTTGGCCCAACACGCTTCTTGCGACCCTATTGGCTATTTGCCATGAAACGCTCAATTGCTCGGTGATCACGCTTCAAAAGTTTGGCAACTTCAAGACTGCTGCATCCTTCTGCAAGACATCTCACAATTTTGTACTTTTCAGAGGCTGTCAAATCTCTCTTCTGATCCATTTTGCCAGACCATGTATATATATATATATATATATATATATATATATATATATATATACATATATTTTACTGGAATAAAGAGAAAGTTGGAGCAGCAAGTAAAGCGGGTACAAAGCCTTCCTGGCAAAAAAACCATTTTTTTTCCGATAAAAACAATAAGAAATGGAGGCAGTACATCAAGTAGTATGGCAAAACCCCCCTCCCACAATGATTTATTAACCCATAGTAGCAGAGACAACGTTTAGTTTCTGAAGTGTGAACCTTTCTCAAGTAGTGATAGGACATAAATGCCATACATTTAAAGGCAAAATGATTGAAAAGGTGATAAAATAATGTTAAAAAATACATAAAAATACATATGCAAAGTGAAAATACAATGTACAGATAAATGACTATGTATATATATATTAAGAACACCAGTACATAAAGGTATTATACAGGGTGGGCCATAAGTATGGATATACCTTGGGTGGGCCATAAGTATGGATACACCCTAATAAAATGGAAGTGGTTACTGATATCACCTTACCGTTTGTGGCATTTTAGTACATGGGAGGTGCAAAACATTTGAGGTAGGGTGACGCCCATGTCGGCCACCTGCAAAGCCGCCATTTTGAATTAAACTTTACTTTTTTTTATCAGGGTATATCCATACTTATGGCCCACCCAGGGTGTATCCATACTAATGGCCCACCCAGGGTGTATCCATACTTATGGCCCACCCTGTAGTATCAGTGTACAAAAAGTGTCATAGTGATTAATTATATAGGTAAATATGAGGTGAAAAAATAATAATAGTTAAATAGAGATCAGAGGACACACTATAGTTCATAGGAACATCTATATAACACAATCCATCTGTCACGCTCCCGGGGCCACGGTGCCGCTCGTTACGGCACCGCTCCTTACTCACTGACCCGGTCCCTGTGCGCTCTGACCACGCCCGCTGCTCTTGCTCTCCCTCCTCAGCCTCCTCCGTGCTCCCTGCTAAAAGGTACAAATTTCCTAGAGAAAGTTAGCATAACAGGATTAATTCTAATAGCCAAAAGTGGAAATAGTGATATACAAGTGCTTCTCAATAAAATAGAATATCATGAAAAAGTTAATTTATTTCAGTAATTCAATTAAAAAATGAAAAAAGCATATATTATATAGAGTCATTACAAACAGAGCAATCTATTTCAAGTGTTTATTTCTGCTAATGTTGATGATTATGGCTTACAGCCAATAAAAACTGCTTGAGGTCTAGTGTGAAGTTTCCACAATTATTGATGGTGTGGGGAGCCATGTCATGCTGGTGTAGGTCCACTGTGTTTTCTCAAGACCAAAGTCAGCATAGCCATCTACCAGGAATTTTTAGAGCACGTCATTCTTCCCTCTGTCGACAAGCTATCTGGAAATAGAAATTTCATTTTGGCACCTGTTCACACTGCCAAAAGTAACAATACCTAGTTTAACCACTACTTTGCTTGATTGGCCACTAAACTCACCTGACCTAAAAAACATAGAAAATCTATGGGGTATTGTCAAGAGGAAGATGAGAGACACTAGACCCAACAATGCAGATGAGCTGAAGGCTGCTATCAAAGCAACCTGGGCTTCCATAACACCTCAGCAGTGCCACAGGCTGATTGCCTCCATGCCACGCCACATTGATGCAGTAATTCATGCTAAAGGAGCCATAAGCACGTATTGAGTGCATTTACTGTACAGCCTTTTCAGGAGGCCAACATTTCTGAGTTAAAAATATTTTTTTTTTTCAGTTGATTTTATATAATATTCTAATTTTCAGAGATAATGACTTTTGGGTTTTTATTGGCTGTAAGCCTTAATCATCAACATTAACAGAAATAAACACTTGAAATAGATCACTCTGTGTAATGACTCTATATAATATGTTTCCCTTTTTATATTGAATTACTGAAATAAATTAACTTTTTGATGATATTCTAATTTATTGAGAAGCACTTGTACATTGCAAACAACACATAGCATTCACAAGCAGTCTCACATCTAAGTACTAGTCAGGCCTAACCCTGATTAGCTTCGCAAGAGCAGACAAGACTAGGCATATTTGAGGAAATGTGGTCATCATAGGTACAGCATATTGCACAAAATATTATATTGAAACGCAGTGAATCTTCAAAGCATACAGTTCCTTGAATAAGATGAGTCATCATATAAATGTTTTTTATCCAGTATAGAATAAATATTTATCTGTTGCAAAAAAAGAGAATTAATAATAACTTAAAACACACTTCAGCACTCCCAAGAAGGAATATCAAAGTGATGGGGCAAATAAACATTTCATTATAGGATACCATTTATTTTTACTCCACACTCAGCCATTTAGGTTACAACTTATTCAGTTTAGAGAACCACATTGATTTCCTCTTTTCCAATTTAATATTTTATTGATTTTAAGAAAGACCATAAGGCTATGTGCCCACGCTACAGGATTTACCGCGGATTTACCGCGGATTTTGCCGCGGATTTACCGCGGATTTGCCGAAAATCTGCAGCAGCAGCACTTCCAAGCCATTTCAATGGCATTTTGGAAATGCTGTGTCCATGCTGCGGATTTTTCCGCTGCGGATTTGCCGCGGATTTTGATCCGGAAAAATCTGCAGCATGTCAATTGTTTGGTGCAGATTTGGTGCGGATTTTTGGTTTTGAATGGGGAAAAAAAAAAAAAAAAATCCGCATCAAAATCCGCGGCAAATCCGCGGTAAATCCGCGGCAAACCCGCGGCAAATCCGCGGGTGCGGATTTGCCGCGAAAGTCGCGGATTTTCAGGCAAAAAAATCCGCAGGGACATTCTAGCGTGGGCACATAGCCTAAGAAAGACAATAAACCAGCATGTCAGATAAATAAGAAACACAGAGCCCCTATGTTGTAGCCATGTAGTGGGCTAAAACATGTGTAGATACAAAAATAGACGTTTAACAAAATAGATTAAGGATAACAGAACATAGGCAAGTAAACATTACAAAAGAAGGGGGTACAGGTAAAGGGAGAGGGAAGGATAAGGATCACGTGTGACGGGTCTGGTGTGTCATCTGTAAGACTATAGATAAAAAAAAAAATAATGGATCATGTAAATAGCGCATGCCAAGGAAGCAATCAACTAGGGCAGGGTTCCCCAACTCCAGTCCTCGAGGGCCGCCAACAGTGCATGTTTTCAGGATTTCCTTAGCATTGCATGGGTGTTAGAATCATCAACTGTGCAGGTGATTAAATTATCACACGTGCAATACTAAGGAAATCCTGAAAACATGCACTGTTGGCGGCCCTTGAGGACTGGAATTGGGGACCCATGAACTAGGGGATTAATGTACTAGGGGAAACCTTGGTACAGAAAGGAATGATTCAAAGTGGAACCACTTGGTGGCAGTAGCCGCAACCTCATCCATGTGGTGTTAACTGAAGGGACTTCTGTTTCAAGCTACCAAGAAAGGAATTGGACGATGCACCCGGCAGAAATCCTGAGATATCTGTCAACGGCATAAGAGGTCCTAAGGGTTGGAGCAAGTGATTGTGTAATTTCAAGGCATGTATCGTTTTTAATGTTTGTTTAGGGCTGTAGGACATTGTAATGTAATGTCGAGTGAGAAGGGGCCATGTCCATAGCAGGGTTGGCACTGACAACAGCTGACACAAAAGCGGACCCACAGCTTCGGCTTGGAGCAAAACTTACATTGTTATGTAACAAAAAACAAAAAAGTGAGCCGGAGTATGAGATGGTATACATGGAGCTTGTGAGACCATGTTCACACTGGCCATAAGACAAAGAGAAACCAAGGAAAAAAATGTGAAAACATACCCTGCTGTAACTAAATAAAAGCATAGTGCATATAAACATAGGATACTTAGTAAGTTTTTGATCAAAAAAAGCATAAAGCTATCCCACCAAACGTCAATGTGTACCCAGTTGGGATAGTACCTACACTCTCTAATATTAAAACCTTACCATGGGTCTAAAATAGGCCTCAATGTGGCTAGGGGCTGAGAGTGACCTGGTCCCAACAGGACACACAGTCAGGAGGATGCACAGAATGAAATGCCCAGGTCACTGAAAAGGGGGCCACTCCCTGTTTGTACTGAATACAAAAAAACTAAATAAAAACAAAAAAGTGAGCCGGAGTATGAGATGGTATACATGGAGCTTGTGAGACCATGTTCACACTGGCCATAAGACAAAGAGAAACCAAGGAAAAAATTGTGAAAACATACCCTGCGGTAACTAAATAAAAGCATAGTGCATATAAACATAGGGTACTTAGTAAACACTGTTTTTGATCAAAAAAGCATAAAGCTATCCCACCAAACGTTAAGGTGTACCCAGTTGGGATAATACCTACACTCTCTAATATTAAAACCTTACCATGGGTCTAAAATAGGCCTCAATGTGGCTAAGGGCTGAGAGTGACCAGGTCCCAACAGGACACACAGTCAGGGGATGCACAGAATGAAATGCCCAGCTCACTGAAAAGGGGGCCACTCCCTGTTTGTACTGAATAAAAAAAAACTACATAAAAACAAAAAAGTCCAAAATCCTAGCGTGAGCAGCCACTAGGTAGTACCGCCGACAGTCTGGCAGCTCCACACCCCCTGCGTCCTTAGGCCTGGTCAGAATGCTACTCCTAAGTCGGGATCGTCCCTTTGACCATACAAACTGATTAAATAGGAGTTGTTCCTTCACCCAGTAGGTTGCCGATATGTAAATCGGGACCGTCTGCAGTAGGTATAGCAGTCTGGGAAGGGCTGTCATCTTGAGAGCGTTAATCCTACCAAACCAAGAAAGAGTGCCTTGGTGCCAGGAAGATACATTTTTTCGAGTTGGATAAGAAATATTGGAAATTGAGATGGAAGAGCTTGGATAGGTCAGACAGGATGGGGATATCTAAGTATCCAATGTTCTAATGCTGCCGTGGGTTGACCATTTAAAGGGAAAATTTGGTTTTATGGTATCGACTATTATATGTGACAGAGAAACATTTAGGGCCTACGATTTTTCATGTTGATTTTGAAATTGGACCAGTTGCTAAAGCGTGTTAGTTCTGACATTAGGGACATGAGGGAGGTGAGGGGACTTTGCATGTAAATGAGGAGATCATCGGCGAATGCAGCGCATTTATATTCCCGATTAGCAATCTTAATCCCTTGGATATCGGGGTTCGCTCGAATGGCTGATAGTATGTGCTCCATGACTAAGATGTACAGCAGTGGAGACAGGGGCAACCTTGATGGGTCGCATTGTCAATGAGAAAGGGTTTTGACAGAGTGCCATTAATTTTAAGATGCCCAGTTTGGGAACGATATAGGGCCAAAATATTGGACGAAATAACAGGGCCAAGACCTATGTGAGTTAAGCTGGGGTCACACTAAACGACAGCGACAACGACGTCGCTGTTACATCACCAAAATGGTGACGTAGCAGCGACCTTGTAAGTCGCTCTTATGATCGCTGCTTAGCTGTCAAACACAGCAGCCGAAGCAGCGATCATAACGACACGCGTCGCTGTGCTGCAACATGTGCAGAGAGCAGGGAGCCGCGCACACTGAGCGCTGGCTCCCTGCTCTCCAAGCTACAGTACACATCGGGTTAATTACATGATGTGTACTGCAGCTACATGTGCAGGGAGCAGGAGCCGCGCACACTGCTTAGCGCTGGCTCCTTGCTCTCCTAGCTACAGTACACATCGGGTTAATTACACGATGTGTACTGCAGCTACATGTGCAGAGAGCAGGGAGCCGCGCACACTGCTTAGCGCTGGCTCCTTGCTCTCCTAGCTACAGTACACATCGGGTTAATTACACAATGTGTACTGCAGCTACATGTGCAGGGAGCAGGAGCCGTGCACACTGCTTAGCGCTGGCTCCTTGCTCTCCTAGCTACAGTACACATCGGGTTAATTACACGATGTGTACTGCAGTTACATGTGCAGAGAGCAGGGAGCCGCGCACACTGCTTAGCGCTGGCTCCTTGCTCTCCTAGCTACAGTACACATCGGGTTAATTACATGATGTGTACTGCAGCTACATGTGCAGGGAGCAGGAGCCGCGCACACTGTTTAGCGCTGGCTCCTTGCTCTCCTAGCTACAGTACACATCGGGTTAATTACACGATGTGTACTGCAGCTACATGTGCAGAGAGCAGGGAGCCGCGCACACTGCTTAGCGCTGGCTCCTTGCTCTCCAAGCTACAGTACACATCGGGTTAATTACATGATGTGTACTGCAGCTACATGTGCAGGGAGCAGGAGCCGCGCACACTGCTTAGCGCTGGCTCCTTGCTCTCCTAGCTACAGTACACATCGGGTTAATTACACGATGTGTACTGCAGCTACATGTGCAGAGAGCAGGGAGCCGCGCACACTGCTTAGCGCTGGCTCCCTGCTCTCCTAGATACAGTACACATCGGGTTAATTACACGATGTGTACTGCAACTACACGTGCAGAGAGCAGGAGCCGGCGCTGGCAGCGTGAGAGCGGCGGAGGCTGGTAACGAAGGTAAATATCGGGTAACCACCTTGGTTACCCGATGTTTACCTTGGTTACAGCTTACCGCAGCTGCCAGATGCCGGCTCCTGCTGCCTGCTCGCTTCATTTCGTCGCTCTCTCGCTGTCACACACAGCGATCTGTGCGTCACAGCGGGAGAGCAACGACCAAAAAATGAAGCTGGACATTCAGCAACGAGCGGCGACCTCACAGCAGGGGCCAGCTCGTTGCTGGATGTCACACACAGCGACAGCGACGGGACGTCGCTGCAACGTCACATAAAATGGTGACGTAGCAGCGATGTCGTTGTCGTTGTCGCTGTGTGTGACACCACCTTTAGTGTCTGCGAAAGTGAATGCCAGGAAATTCTATCAAAAGCCTTCTCAGCATCTAATAATTGTAACATTAGAGGGGTCTTTTGGGTAAGTACATAGTGAATCAGGTCCAGAGTCTTTAAGGTATTGTCCTTTGTCTCTCTGCCAGGGACAAAGCAAACCTGCTCTGGGTGTATCAGATAAGGCAGTAGGGGGTTGAATCTATTTGCAAGAAGTTTGGCATAGAACTTTAAATCAACGTTGAGGAGAGATAGATCAAGGCATTATGGGCGGCCATGAAATGGGGTAGAAACAGGGTAGCATCCAATATTGAATTAAAGGACACTAGCATTAGGGAGGGCTAATTAATCAGCAAAAAAATTGTAAAATTGAGCAGGTAACCTGTCCGGGCAAAGTCTTTTATTCCCAGGTGTGTCACAGATGAGTGCCAGAAGGTCCTCTAATGAGAATGAACTCTCCAGGTCATTTTTTTAGAGCTATCAAGTGGTTTGAAGGAGGAGGGCAGTGCATGGATCCTGTTGCCCAATGCTGGGGGTTTGGGGGTCAAGTTGTAAAGCTTAAAGTAAAAAGCATGGAAGGCATTAGCAATGTCATTGGTGGCGTAAAGAAGCTCAACATGTGTATTCTTAATGCAAGGAATTAGGGTGTGGGCTTTCCCATCACTCAATGCATTGGCCAACAGCCTGCCCGGTTTGTCCCCGAAATCATAGAACTTTCCTCTCCCCATTTGCAAACAACGCTGGTACGAAGAGTCCAATAGTTTCTTGACCTCTAGCCTGACATGCAGTAGGGCTTCCAGGGTTGTGGCTGATAAGGCTCACTTGTAAAGTAGCTCAAGTCTGGAGACTTTGTAAAGGGTCTCCGCAATATCATAGGCCCTTTCTGTTTTGATGCGAGAACCATGTTTAATGAAGTTGTTTCGCAGGATGCACTTCAGAACTTCCCACTTATAAACGGGAGCCGTGTCGTCCGCTGAGTAATCCTCCATAAAATGGGCAAAGGAGGTCTGTATGTCAGAGACAGAGAGCTCATCCAGAAGTAGTAATGCGTTAAGCCGATACATTTTCGCAGGAGCCGGAAGGGAGGGGACTGTGAGAACGCAAAAGAATGGTGCTTGGTCTGACCATAATGTGTTGCCCATCCCAGTGTGCGTTAGCCAGGGGAGTGCATTATGTTGTATGAGGATATAATCTATACGACTATACGAGTTCTGTGAGTGAGAATAGAAGCTATACTCTCTATTGGACAGGTGTTTCAGTCTCCACGTGTCAAATAGTTGCAGACGTAATTATGCTTTTTTTTATGCGTTCAATTGTAGCATATATTGGGTGCTAGATTTCCCTTTAGAGCTATCCAGCAACAGGTTAAGGGTGATGTTAAGATCTCCACAGAGAACCACCGTACCACGGATCAGGGGGACTACAGTTTTTACAAGATTGAAAATAAAGTGGTCATGTCTTTGGTTTGGGGCATATTAATTTATGATTGTAAGGGTTTGATCCTCGATAGTTAGGGAGAGGATAATATACCTTCCCTCACCATCCATCGTGCAGTGTAGTATCATGTGGGGGAGAGACATATGAATGGCAATCGCCACTCCTTTAGAGCAGGATTCCGGATTGTCTGAAAAGAATCAGGTTGTGTAGTATTTATTCTTTAAGGCGGGAGCATGCCCTAGTTTAAAATGGGTTTCCTGGAAAAAGACCAGTTTTACCTTACATTTATGAAGATGGTAGAGAATTTGCATCCATTTCTCTAGTATGTTGAGACTCTTGGCATTAAAGGTGGCGATAGTCAGGTTCACATCTATAAAAGAGCAAGGCATTAATAACACATGAGACATAGATTTGGAATTGTCCCGCCCGGCCACCATGGTCAAAAACAGGGGGGGGGGCACAAACTGGAGTACAGAGAGAACAGGAGAAAGGGCTAAAAGAAACAGCAGAGGTAAGAGCCTTGCACAAAACATCCAGAATGAGTGTTCCTAGGGAGCATGTCCACCACATCTAGGCAGAACAGAGGAAACCGGCTTACTTGGGGGAGAAGGAAATCAGTCATAACCAGAAGCAGCTCCTGAATACAATGTGTACATTAAAAATAACCACAAACACTGGCAGAAGTATCATGAGCATTAAGCAGTATGGGCAGTAGGTAAACAATAAAACAATATGTGAAAGTCAGCCAACTCATCCAATGTCGGCTGTCGTGTACCGCACCAACCCATGTGGCATCCATGTCTTTCTCGGCCGACAGCCAGGAGCTTCCAGACCTGTTCCTACATTCCTTTCTCAGGGGGAGTCCCAGAACAGGGCCAGGAGAGGAGGCACTTGGGAAGAGTTGGGACGTCCTTTCGGAGCCCAAGTTTGTAGTAGGGGGGTGGGCCATTGAGAGATGGATAGTGCCGGCAGACCTAGTCCCGAAAGTAACAACGGTAATCTGGGGATCGCAATTGCCGTGATCTGTGGTGAGCCCCTCCATCTCCCTCCTCAGGCTCCCCCACTGTGGTTGTTGGTGATGGCGATAGGTGTTGGGTGTTGTATAGCTTTCGTCAGGGATATCCTCTCCCCTACCTGAAACAGTGGTGAGAGGGAAGGGTGGATTCAGTGATCTGGTAGTAAAGAGGACTAGCAGATCCACCAGTATCTGGAGAAGCCGCAACGGCTTGACACTAGGGCCCACCTACGTGTGGGCCACAATCTAGATAGCCATAGAACTTGGGGCCGCAGTGAGGGTGGCTGCAGGTGTGTCAGACTGCGTTTGTGTTTGGAGCATCTCGGGCCCCTCCAGGATTGCAGGGCCAATACGGCTGAAGGGTAGGGCGGCATGGTTGCTGAGTGGTTAGCACTGCAGTCTTGCAGCGCTGGGGTCCTGGGTTCAAATCCCACCAAGGACAACTTCTGCAAGGAGTTTGTATGTTCTTCCTGTGTTTGCGTGGGTTTCCTCCGGGTACTCCAATTTTCTCACACACTCGAAAGACATACAGATAGGGACTTTAGATTGCGAGGCCCCAATGGGGAAAGTGTTGCCAATCTATGTAAAGTGCTATGGAATTAATAGCGCTATATAAATTAATAAAATTATTATTATTGTTATAAGGGAATGCAGCTGAGGGAGCTGCGTGTTCCAGTGGCAGCTGCAAAACCCCTTTTTGGAGATATGAAGCAGCCATCTTGGAATGGCGTCGCAGCCTCTTGTATCTATCCCACCGCTAGTGAACCTACAGTGTGAAGTCCTCCTGTGTATTGTGGGGTCCTCGTAGCGGCGCCAGGGTCCGAGGGATTCTCCCCACATCATCGCCGGCTACAGAGCCTGCGGCTCCATCTCCATCTGCTTCTGCGGTGAGTGACTGGGACCACGGGAAATATAACCCAATATCGCCCTATGAGGTGGAGGAGGGGGTCCCATGCTTTCTAGTTGTGGATTTGCCTATTTTAGTTTAAAAATGCTGGTGTTATGGGGGATTACAGTAAAGAGCTCACGGAAGCTGCTTCCTCATTCAGCCATGTCCAGCTCCAACCCCCGATTCCCTCTGTTTGAGCATTTTCCTTCTTTCACCACCTCTTCTGAGGGAAGTATATGATCATTTAAAAGAAACCTCAACTGTACTTGAGTATGTTTAGGTTCAAATAACATTCTGAAACAGGTAAATCAACCGGTTTTTATTAATGTTGCAATGGTGATGATTAATCCTGATCATAAAATCCCAGGTGGTCTCACCTATGAATTACTATTTATAGGGGCACTCTAATAAGTAGCTGATGTAATCAGAGGCACAAAAAAAAAATACTTTATAAAGAATGTGTCTTGAGTAACTGGATTCCTAAACTCATTACTAGTGATGAGTGAATACTAAAATATTGGGGTTCAGATTATTTGTCTTGAATATTTTGTACTATATGTGTATTCACCACAGATAACAAATCTAATGCAAGTCGACTGGAACCAAATAATTTTCAGCGGACCCTGGCAGGATGTCTGGCGGAGCTGTAAAAATGATGAAATGGATGGAAAAGTGCTGAAACTGAATGTAAACAGCATGGATAAGATGACTAGATGCATCTCTGAAACACAGGTGACATCTGGGAACAATGTTGTCAGTTTATTACACCATTATAACGTGCGCCCACCCCCTGCCTAATTGTGATAACCTGTAGACAGCTGTGGGCTGTATCCCCCAGCTGTGTGTTTTATCATGGCTGGTTATCAAAATTAGAGGCCCCCCACTCTGTTTTTCATTTTTTTTTAAATTATTCAAATAAATATTTAAAAAATAACTTGGGCTCCAGCCCAAATTTGATAACCAGCACATATAAAGCAGGCAGCTATTGACTGGTATTCTCAAGCTGGAAAGATTCATGGTTCTTCCCCAGCCCAAAAATAGGAGTCAGTAGCTGCCATATAATTGAAACATCTATTAGAGTTACAAATTGAGGCGCTTTACTTAGCTTATCCTGAGTGCCCTGGTGTGGTTGCAACTGGAGTAATATATGGGATTAATGACAGCTATGATTTGTCAAAAATCACAGGTACTATCAAGCCCTGGGTTAGTAATGGAGAGGTGTCTATGTGACCTCCCCATTACTATCTTTGTAAGTAAAAAGAAAAAAAACAGAGACAATAAAAAACAAAAAAACCCTCTTTCACCAATTTATTAACCCCCAAAACACCCCACAGCGCCGACGTAATCCACACAACATCCCACGACCATCCCAGATCCTGCTATATTTGGAGGCTATAGTGAGTGGTGACAATAGAACACTTAAACGCTCACTGGAGCCTCGGGGACACACTGAGAATAGCATAGGAGCTGACAGAAGTGACCTTATGTGAATTCAGTGCGGGACTGTCTGACTGCATGTCATGGCGGCAGCAAAGTCCAACATTTGGGCACATACAGTTAGGTCCAGAAATATTTGGACAGTGACACAAGTTTTGTTATTTTAGCTGTTTACAAAAACATGTTCAGAAATACAATTATATATATAATATGGGCTGAAAGTGCACATTCCCAGCTGCAATATGAGAGTTTTCACATCCAAATCAGAGAAAGGGTTTAGGAATCATAGCTCTGTAATGCATAGCCTCCTCTTTTTCAAGGGACCAAAAGTAATTGGACAAGGGACTCTAAGGGCTGCAATTAACTCTGAAGGCATCTACCTCGTTAACCTGTAATCAATGAAGTAGTTAAAAGGTCTGGGGTTGATTACAGGTGTGTGGTTTTGCATTTGGAAGCTGTTGCTGTGACCAGACAACATGCGGTCTAAGGAACTCTCAATTGAGGTGAAGCAGAACATCCTGAGGCTGAAAAAAAAGAAAAAATCCATCAGAGAGATAGCAGACATGCTTGGAGTAGCAAAATCAACAGTCGGGTACATTCTGTGAAAAAAGGAATTGACTGGTGAGCTTGGGAACTCAAAAAGGCCTGAGCGTCCACGGATGACAACAGTGGTGGATGATCGCCGCATACTTTCTTTGGTGAAGAAGAACCCGTTCACAACATCAACTGAAGTCCAGAACACTCTCAGTGAAGTAGGTGTATCTGTCTCTAAGTCAACAGTAAAGAGAAGACTCCATGAAAGTAAATACAAAGGGTTCACATCTAGATGCAAACCATTCATCAATTCCAAAAATAGACAGGCCAGAGTTAAATTTGCTGAAAAACACCTCATGAAGCCAGCTCAGTTCTGGAAAAGTATTCTATGGACAGATGAGACAAAGATCAACCTGTACCAGAATGATGGGAAGAAAAAAGTTTGGAGAAGAAAGGGAACGGCACATGATCCAAGGCACACCACATCCTCTGTAAAACATGGTGGAGGCAACGTGATGGCATGGGCATGCATGGCTTTCAATGGCACTGGGTCACTTGTGTTTATTGATGACATAACAGCAGACAAGAGTAGCCGGATGAATTCTGAAATGTACCGGGATATACTTTCAGCCCAGATTCAGCCAAATGCCGCAAAGTTGATCGGACGGTGCTTCATAGTACAGATGGACAATGACCCCAAGCATACAGCCAAAGCTACCCAGGAGTTCATGAGTGCAAAAAAGTGGAACATTCTGCAATGGCCAAGTCAATCACCAGATCTTAACCCAATTGAGCATGCATTTCACTTGCTCAAATCCAGACTTAAGACGGAAAGACCCACAAACAAGCAAGACCTGAAGGCTGCGGCTGTAAAGGCCTGGCAAAGCATTAAGAAGGAGGAAACCCAGCGTTTGGTGATGTCCATGGGTTCCAGACTTAAGGCAGTGATTGCCTCCAAAGGATTCGCAACAAAAGATTGAAAATAAAAATATTTTGTTTGGGTTTGGTTTATTTGTCCAATTACTTTTGACCTCCTAAAATGTGGAGTGTTTGTAAAGAAATGTGTACAATTCCTACAATTTCTATCACATATTTTTGTTCAAACCTTCAAATTAAACGTTACAATCTGCACTTGAATTCTGTTGTAGAGGTTTCATTTCAAATCCAATGTGGTGGAATGCAGAGCCCAACTCGCGAAAATTGTGTCACTGTCCAAATATTTCTGGACCTAACTGTAGTTCCCCTTAGGTGATATGTGGTGGATCTCATGGTAATCTCTGTGGAATTATATATATAATGGTATCCTCTTTGACAGAAAGTCATGGAAACACTTCTATGCCAAAAAAGAAAAAAAGATAGTTTAAGAGACATGACTTTGTTGGGTAATCAAAATATTATATTTGAAAGCTTTAGAAGTTCATAGGCGCTTTCATTAAGAAGATTTCCAAATGCCTGACTGAGACAAGAGCACAAAATTTAAAAGATGTTACAAGACATTTGGGGATGAGGCGATGTCTCCTAAAGGTAAGCCAGACTAATACAATTGAGGTTTTTGAAATCTAGTATTTGGAATGGTGACGATTTGGAAGTCTAGGGATCTGGGGTCACATTGGTTAAGGTGTGAAGTATGTCCATATAATTAGATTGAAACCTTTTATCAAAGACATGAATAACTTTATCAGGTTCAATGCAAAGATTTTTCTCTCTCGGAAAATTATCTTTCAACATTAAGATATTTAAATCAGTCATACAATGTCCTTGTCCAGAAAAATGTTTTCCCACAACTAAAGTACTTGCAATAAAAGAAGAGAAACACTAGCGCCCTTGATATCTACAGGAGATTAGATACAAAGATGCAAACCTGAGTATTGAAATATATTAAAATAGAGTACTACATGAATTATTAAAATAGATAGTAATTATAGTAGTAGTTATATAAATGTATATATTATAATTGCAGTCTTTGCACTCACTAGACCAATTAGAGAACCTGACATCTTTAATAAATATTAAGTAACCAGAATTATTATTATTGTTTATTATTATAGCGCCATTTATTCCATGGCGCTTTACAAGTGAAAGAGGGTATACGTACAACAATCATTAACAGTACATAACAGACTGGTACAGGAGGAGAGAGGACCCTGCCCGCGAGGGCTCACAGTCTACAGGGAATAGGTGATGGTACAATAGGTGAGGACAGAGCTGGTTGTGCAGTGGTCTACTGGACTGAGGGCTATTGCAGGTTGTAGGCTTGTTGGAAGAGGTGGGTCTTGAGGTTCTCTTAAGTTAGGCTTATAGGGTGGGCACAAAAAAAGTGTATTAAGGTGGGTATCGGTTCTGTTATTCCTATACCTCTCATCATTGAAAATACAACATCAGGAAGGGATAATAAAAATTTATAGAGTCGATAGACATGTTATTGATGTGCATGTTATATAAAAAAATGGAAACAACATTTTTAAAAGATCTCAATTTATTTAGCATTCAGTATCAGCATGACTTTAAACAGAAACGAAAAATCCTAAGTTAAAAGACAAACTTTATTGGATATGCATTAAAATGAACCATAAATACAATAATTGGAATCTTCTCCAATAGTGTATAGTGATAATCAGTAGGGAAACCCAACTAAGGGAGCAATAGGGTGTCAACAGAATGCGCTAGTATGAGCTATATACTGGATACAACGCACATTTTACAATCTATAAAACCGTACTGTCGGCCCTAATGGAATACCCTACCTAGCCAATAGATCTGTCAATAGCTTGAAACAGGGGAGGGTTTTGTCTGTAATACATAGTAGTGAGCATTCGTCTCTACTATGATTCCTAAAAAATTCACATCTAAAGCCCGCTTTACACGCTTCAATATATCTCACAATCCGTCGTTGGGGTCAAGTTGTAAGTGACGCACATCCGGCATCGTTTGTGAGGTATCTGCGTGTGACATCTACGTGCGATCAGGATTGAACGCAAAACCGTTGATCGCAAACACATCGTATCTTTGTCTAGAATTAAACGTTTTGTTGCACGAACCTAGTCAATTGAAACGTGTGACATCCCTCATACGATTTTGATGTCTGAGGCTATGTGCGCAGGTGTGCGCTCTGCACCGCAGCTTAAAAAAGGTCCGCTTCAGAGCGCAGCTGAAAAGCTGCGTTCTGAAGCGCCTCACAATGTCTGTCATTCACTAATCTCTGTCAGTCGTTCACTATCTCTGTCCCTCTCTCTCTGTCCATGTCAGTCTATCCCTCTTACCCCCTCTCTCAAACTCACCGATCCCCGATCACCGGCGCGGCGCTGCACGGCATTCACACTGCTCCGGCGGCTTTTACTATTTTGAAAAAGCCGGCCGCCCATTAAGCAATCTCGTATTCCCTGCTTTCCCCGCCCACCGGCGCCTATGATTGGTTGCAGTGAGACACGCCCCCACGCTGAGTGACAGGTGTCTCACTGCACCCAATCACAGCAGCCAGTGGGCGTGTCTATACTGTGCAGTGAAATAAATAATTAAATAATTAAAAAAAACGGCGTGCGGTCCCCCCCCAATTTTAAAACCAGCCAGATAAAGCCATATGGCTGAAGGCTGGTATTCTCAGGATGGGGAGCTCCACGTTATGGGGAGCCCCCCAGCCTAACAATATCAGCCAACAGCCGCCCAGAATTTCCGCATACATTATATGCGACAGTTCTGGGACTGTACCCGGCTCTTCCCGATTTGCCCTGGTGTGTTGGCAAATCGGGGTAATAAGGAGTTATTGGCAGCCCATAGCTGCGACTAAATCCTAGATTAATCATGTCAGGCGTCTCACCGAGAAACCTTCCATGATTAATCTGTAAGTGACAGTAAATAAACACACACACCCGAAAAAATCCTTTATTAGAAATAAAAAACACAAACATATACCCTGGTTCACCACTTTAATAAGCACGAAAAAGCCCTCCATGTCCGGCGTAATCCACGGACCTCCAGCGTCGCTTTCAGCTCTGCTGCATGGAGGTGACCGGAGCTGCAGCAGACACCGCCGCTCCTGTCACCTCCACGCAGCAACTGAAGACAGCCGCATGATCAGCTGAGCTGTCACTGAGGTTACCTGGATCCAGCGGTGGATGCAGCGGTGGCCGCGGGTAACCTCATTGACATCTCAGCTGATCGCGCTACTCACCGCCGCTCCTGTCAGCTCCACGCAGCAACTGTGGTGAGTAGCGCGATCAGCTGAGCTGTCACTGAGGTTACCCGCGGCCACCGCTGTATCCAGTGACAGCGGGTAACCTCAGTGACAGCTCAGCTGATCGCGCGGCTGTCTTCAGTTGCTACGTGGATGTGACAGGAGCGGCGGTGTCTGCTGCAGCTCCGGTCACCTCCATGCAGCAGAGCTGGAAGCGACGCTGGAGCATCCTGGATTACGCCGGACATGGAGGGCTTTTTCGGGCTTATTAAAGTGGTGAACGAGGGTATATGTTTGTGTTTTTTATTTCTAATAAAGGATTTTTTCGGGTGTGTGTGTTTATTTACTGTCACTTACAGATTAATCATGGAAGGTTTCTCGGGGAGATGTCTGACATGATTAATCTAGGATTTAGTGGCAGCTATGGGCTGCCAATAACTCCTTGTTACCCCGATTTGCCAATGCACCAGGGCAAATCGGGAAGAGCCGGGTACAGTCCCAGAGCTGTCGCATATAATGTATGCGGCAATTCTGGGCGGCTGTTGGCTGATATTGTTAGGCTGGGGGGCTCCCCATAACGTGGAGCTCCCCATCCTGAGAATACCAGCCTTCAGCCGTATGGCTTTATCTGGCTGGTTTTAAAATTGGGGGGGAACGCACGCTGTTTTTTTAAATTATTTAATTATTTATTTCCCTGCACAGTATAGACACGCCCACCGGTTGCTGTGATTGGGTGCAGTGAGATACCTGTCACTCAGCGTGAGGGCGTGTCTCACTGCAACCAATCATAGGCGCCAGTGGGTGGGGAAAGCAGGGAATACAAGATTGTTTAATGGGCGGCCGGCTTTTTCAAAATAGTAAAAGCCGCCGGAGCAGTGTGAATGCCGTGCAGCGCCGCACCGGGGATCGGGGATCGGTGAGTATATGAGAGAGGGCTGCTGAATTCAGTCACTCAGGGGATTATCGGTCACCGGTGAGTCCTTCACAGGTGACCGCTAATCAGGACGCGACACAGACAGAGCCGCAGCATGACAATGAAGTCGGGTGAAGCTAACCCGAGTTCATTCTGATCGTGCGGCTCTGTCTGTGTCTGCTGTCATCTGCCATTCAGCTCTGCTACATGGCTGTCTGTGTCTGCTGTCAGCGGCCATGTAGCAGAGCTGAATGGCAGATGACATAGTAAAAATGCATCCCTACACATTACACATGCTTGGCAAGTCAATAAAAAAAAAAAAAAGGTGCCCAATGCATACGTCACAGAACACATGATCTAAAAGATCACACACAAAATTGATCAATTTAACATAGACTACTAACGCACGTGTGACAGCAAATGAACGACCTACGTGTGATCTCATAAGATCCCGTATGCAAACTTGGCGTGTCACATCGCAAATGCGATTGTACAACTAATTGCAACGTGTAAAGTGGGCTTTAGTTTACATACAAATAGATTAATGTCTTTAACCCATTCAAAATCATCAAATGATTTTTGGAAACAAGAGAAAGTCTTTTCTTAAAACCAAATACTCCGCTGGGAATAAAGATTGACAGCATAAATAAATAATTTGATGCAGAGGTATTATTTCTGTATATGAGTGGAGCTTCTCAACATTTTTTTCTTTAAAAAAGAACCTTGAGGTGAAGAGTATGTAGAAGAAGATCTGCCTCCATTGGGCATGAAGTGATTGTGATTATTTCTTATGCTTTAGATGTGTAGTCTATTCTATCCTTTCTCTCTTATCTCACCTTATATTGTAGAGCACTCACTCAAGATCTGAAAGATCAATGTCAGAGGAGGAGACGTCAGATCCCTCTTCCTGTTTGTCCTGTAGAAGAAAGGTCAAATGTATTAAAAAATATGGAAAATTTGGAATGGTTTACATTTCAATCACCAATGTATATAATATACACTGTGTGCAAAATTATTAGGCAAATGAGTATTTTGATCACATGATAATTTTGATATATGTTTTCCCACTCCAAGCTGTAAAGGCTTAAGAGCCAACTACCAATTAAGTAAATCAGGTGATGTCCATCTCTGTAATGAGGAGGGGTGTGGTGTAATGACATCAACACCCTATATAAGGTGTGCTTAATTATTAGGCAACTTCCTTTTCTTTGGCAAAATGGATCAGAAGAGAGATTTGCAGAGTTCTGAAAAGTCCACAATTGTGAGGTTTTGCAGAGGGATGCAGCAGTCTTGAAATTGCCAAACATTTGAAGTGTGATCAAAGAACAATTAAGCATTTCAGGGCAAATAGCAAACAGGGTCGCAAGAAGCGTTTTGGGCACAAAACGCACAACATAACTGCTCATGAATTGAGGAAAATCAAGCGTGAAGGTGCTAAGATGCCATTTGCCACCAGTTTGGCCATATTTCAGTTTCCAATTTTTTTTTTTCTTCTTTTTTCCTTTTTTTCAACAATCAGAACTTTATCCACTCCTCATGTGTCTATGAGTCATGAGGGTGAAGATGATTCAAATAGTGAATACGTGGCTTGCTTGTAACATATATATGGGAGCCTGCGGCCCCCTCTTTGCTATAGTATTCTCTGTACGTTGTCCTGAGGAAGAGGACGGATATGTCCTCGAAACGCGTAGACCTGTGAAAATAAAGGGAAGATTTTTACTAACACCATCTGGACTCCTGTGGCCTGCTGTCTGATATATCTCTCCATTGCGGGACTGCTGCCTTCCACACTACATATATGCTTGCTAAGGGGGTGTGACTGGCACAACCCTACCAGGTGAGTGCTTTTACTTGCATTCACCCGCTTGTGTCATACCGGGTAAGACCCTATTGCACCTTCTCTTTCCACAGCTTCTTTTGCCTCGTTAGTGCAAACTATGAGATCTGATCTTGGTGAATAAGAAGCTTCTCCTTCCTTCCTGAAGAGACAATTTGAATATTACCCAGAGGAGCATTACCCAGAGCTATAAAACTCCTCACCACTGACAGCCAGATTGGTTTGTCAGTCTCCGCAAGAAGAAAAATTTCCCTACCCTAGTAGAGCTTCTCATCCAGCCAGATCAGATCTCATACTTTGCACTGATGAGGGATAATCATCCCGAAACACGGTGTCAGCAAATTGGGGTTCTGATCTGGCATAAATCCTAGGTCATATGAAAAGGCTTGTTAAAGGGTTACTTTTGATTTTTAGGCTTGCTACTTCGAAAAGGTAGCACTAGAGTTCATCTCCTTCCTCCCTGAAGAGACAATTTGAATATTACCTAGAGGAGCATTACAGCTATAAGACTCCTCACCACTGACAGCCAGATTGGTTTGTCAGTCTTCGCAAGGAGAAAAGTTTTACTCTTAGATTTTAAAAACACTCATTTCACAATAACCTGGTCTTTGGAGCAAAAAGCTTGTTCATCTGGTGAAATTATCTTTTATGCAATGCAAAACATCATAGTTCACAGTTGTGTAAACAGGTCTTGAACTCCTATGAGCCATGTTAGACTTTGCGCACTGAGTGCTGTACTACAGGTTGTTCTGTCAGCATTGATTAGTGCATTCTGCCCGTGTAAGCAAATTGTTTAATGTTGGCGGATCAGGAAATGCTTACATGAACCCTAAGTCATACAATTCAGTAGTGCCATTCTGACATCCACAGAAAACATCTCGGAGATCAGTCTATTATGGTATTGTCTGCTGTGTTGAATTTTCAAAGTCCAAGCAGGGAAATAAAAGAATAAGAAGGTCAGGACACAACAGGCCAACAGCCAAATCCGTGAATCCCTGTGCTGTTTTGGCTAATATTTACAATCACAGTTGCTTATAATCATAGTGTAAAATTGCATTTGTAATATTTTTACTGATTATATTTGTTTTTTATGTGCTACAAAAAAATTTCCCTGTAGAAATAAAACACGCCACATATATACATGTACATGTAAACGTATAGAAAATTTTTACCTTTGCTTAAATGACTATTTTCAATTACGATCAATGATAACACAAAAACTGGCGCCCATATACGCAGTGACTAAATAAACAGAAAAGCAAATGTCATAACTATCTGTTTACACTGTGTGCCCTCCAGGTGGGAAAAATAAAATAAACTACACTCTAACATTGTAGATAGCGTTTCCAATTTCCCAGCCATAATATACTGCAATAATTTATTGGGCCGGTCATGTCTAACTCCAATTTCTATTACTTTAAAAACTATCAGATGAAAGAAATCTTGCATAGCTTCTATATCAGTTTTTACTATGCTTGTAAAATATTTTTAACTTGCTTGCTATTCCTTATAGACAGAAATATTTTCAATGTAAGATTGCTGATAAACATGAGTCCGCATCTACTCTACTCATTTTAGATTTTAGAACCAGCATCAATATGAGAAACAGAATGTTTCAAAGTAACTAAGTTAGACAGAGGTCAAACTGTATCATACAATTTATTCTTAATCCGCATAGCATGACCTGAACTATGCTGTGCCAATGAGATTATACTGATTATCCCTTTTTATCAGCGAAGCTGGACTGGTGGTTTTCCTAGTCGAAGGGAATGCAGTAGGCAAAGGTTATACAGAAATGCTGTTTTAAAACTGCGTTAACCATCAGTTCTCAGAGTATTTTGCTCAATTCGTAACCTGAAACATTTGTTTTCCTCATTTATTTTTTTACTGGTTTTATATTGTTGTTAATCCATAAATAACCATGAGCTTCGCATCAGGAATGTGTTCTTATCATTAATAACATATTTGCTCATGTCACTAGGTAACAGTGATGTGTTATATTTTTTTAACGGACTCATTAAAATAAGTTAAAATCCCATTAAATAATATACATTGTTTCTTATATAAAAATGAATAACATTGGCTAAAGGTTTATTTCAGGCTCAAAACCAATACAATCTTTAATTAATTACCTAGTCTCCCGGTACTTACCTTCTTGTAACTTTTGATCCTCACAAGATCCCCTTCTCTACTCCCCTCTCATCTCCTCTTTCCACCATTGCATCCAAGATTCCTCCCGTGCCTCCCCCATACTCTGGAATGCTCTGCCACAACACATCAGACTTTCACCTACCTTGACAAGCTTCAAAAGGAACCTGAAGACCCACCTCTTCCGACAAGCCTACAACCTGCTGTAACCCTCAATCTGATATAACGCCGCACAACCAGCTCTACCCTCATCTACTGTATCCTCACCCATCCCTTGTAGACTGTGAGCACTCACGGGCAGGGTCCTCTCTCCTCCTGTACCAGTCTGTGCCTTGTATTGTTTATGATTATTGTACTTGTGCCTATTATGTATACCCCTTTCACATGTAAACGCCATGGAATAAATGGCGCTATGATAATAATAATAATAATAATAATAATAATAATAATAATTACTTCTATATGATTCCCCTGCTTTTATTGATATGCCTTACTTGCTATAGTTACTGTCAAAACTCAAGAGAAAAACATAAAATGAGCATATACCTTATAGGAAGTAAAATGGTAAATGGTAGTAATATACGTAAGTAACATAGGCTACTTAGTTTACAGCATTTGATCAAAAAATACTTATGGTAAGGTGTTTCGAGTGGCACTTCACCACTTTGTTGGAGGTGTTTTGGGAGTTTTTCTTTGCTTCATGCAGCGGCATGGCAGCTCAGTGGTTAGCATTGCTTTCTTGTAGTGTTGGGGTTCTGGACTCAAATCCCACCAACGACAACAACATCTGCAATGAGTTTGTATGTTGGCCTGGGTTGGCACTCCAAAGACATACTTATAAAGGATTTAGATTATGAACCCCAATGTTTCAATGATGATCACGTGTATACAACGCTGTGAAATTAATACCGCTATATAAGTGAGTAAAATAAATAACATGTGAACACAATTTATTTAATGAACATGGTAACATTGCTTCTTATTTAAACAGAGTTTGTACTTCATTTTTATAATTTCTGATTAAGGACATGTTTTTAATCAGAAACACGTAGGATAATTATAGCATACAGCTGGATGAGATTTAAGATTTTATTAATTTTTTTAATTCTACTGGAAAAAAGTTCTTTTTTTATCTGGATTATCGCCTGGAGTAGGTTTTCTATTGGAATTGTATTTGCAAATTCTCTCACTATATGCTCACCTATAGACCTGTCCTTTTTTTCCGCTCACTGTCTCACACACACTATTTGCGTACCATATTTTCCGGCGTATAAGATGACTGGGTGTATAAGACAACCCCCAACTTTTCCAGTTAAAATATAAAGTTTGGGATATACCGTATATAATAGAGTATAAGCTGACCCGAGTAATGTGCCCATTGTTTAGTAATGTCTCCTGCAGTAATGTGCCCATTGTTTAATAATGTCCCTGCAGTAATGTGCCCATTGTTTAGTAATGTGCCCATCCTTGTCCCCCCTTTTAGTAATGAGCCTATTGTTTAGTAATGCCCTCCTACTAGTCCCCTTCTGGTCCCCCATTATGCCGTTGTTTACACACAATAAACATTATTCTCACTTCTCCTCCATTCCTGCAGTGACCTCAACTGCTTCTTGTAGACCGCAAGACACATAGACTCCTCTGTGATAGCGTCCGATACACGGGGCTAATGTCTGCCATCATGGTTTTACTGCAGTTGAATGTTTTGCAGTGCCATAAAGCATTCAACTGCAGTAAAGCTCTGACAGCAGTGGCCCCGTGAATGGGATGTGATCATGGAGGAGTGCTTCTTGCAGACCGCAGACCCATAGACCCCTCCATGATTGCGTCCTGTACACAGGGCCACCGACGCTGCTGTCAGTGCTTTACTGCAACTGAATGCTTTACGGCACCGCAAAGCATTCAACTGCAGTAAAGCCATGACAGCAGCGGCAGCGGCCCCGTGTATAGGATGCTATTGAGGAGGGGTCTATGGTCCTGCATTCTGCTAGAAGAAGCTGAAGGTACCGCAGGAATGGAGGACAGATGAGAATAATGTTTATTGTGTGTAAGAAGGGGACCGATAGGAGGGCATTACTAAACAATGACTTCATGCAGCACCGTGCACCACCGTTTAAAGCTGGGGTCATACTAAACGACAGCGACAATGACGTCGCTGTTACGTCACCAATTTCTGTGACGTAACAGCGACCTTGTAAGTCGCTGTTATGATCGCTGCTTAGCTGTCAAACACAGCGACACAGCAGCGATCATAACGTCGCTATGCTACATGTGCAGAGAGCAGGGAGCCGCGCACACTGCTTAGCGCTGGCTCCTTGCTCTCCTAGCTACAGTACACATCGGGTTAATTAACCCGATGTGTACTGCAGCTACATGTCACAGTGCAGAGAGCAGGGAGCCGCGCACATTGCTTAGCACTGGCTCCTTGCTCTCCTAGCTACAGTACACATCGGGTTAATTAACCCGATGTGTACTGCAGCTACATGTCACAGTGCAGAGAGCCGCGCACACTGCTTAGCGCTGGCTCCTTGCTCTCCTAGCTACAGTACACATCGGGTTAATTAACCCGATGTATACTGCAGCTACATGTGCACAGAGCAGGAGCCGGCACTAGCAGCAAGAGTGGTGGAGGCTGGTAACGAAGGTAAATATCGGGTAACCAGGGAAAGGTTTTCCCTTGGTTACCCGATGTTTACCTTGGTTACAGTTTTCTGCAGCTGCCAGACGCCGGCTCCTGCTCCCTGCTCGCTTCATTTCGTCGCTCTCTCGCTGTCACACACAGCGATGTGTGCGTCACAGCGGGAGAGCGACGACGAAAAAATGAAGCAGGACATTCAGCAACGAGCAACGACCTCACAGCAGGGGCCAGCTCGTTGCTGGATGTCACACACAGCGACAGCGACAGGACGTCGCTGCAACGTCACAGAAAATGGTGACGTAGAAGCGACGTCGTTGTCGTTGTCGCTGTGTGTGACACCACCTTAAGGCAACACCCAGCGTATAAGACAAACCCCGACTTTTGAGAAGAATTTCAGCGGTTAAAAAGTCATCTTATATGCTGGAAAATACTGTAGTTCTTCATGGGCCTTCCTTTGATCCTACTGGTAGCCAGTTCTCAATGTGCACTATTCAATATGCACTATGACTCTAGGCTTCTCTCACGAATGCCTTTAAAGTCTCTCTCAATCCCTCTGAATCCATGGGTCCCAATTCTAGCATACACTGGCTTTTTCCCCTCAACTACTCCAACTACACCAAACATCTTTTCAATAAAGTAAGGAAGGAATTAAGCATATTTTGGGGACGTTGCTGCTGACAGTACCCTTACACTGATCCTACCCTAACTTGGTGCTCTCTTTTAACCTATATCCTTTTCCTTAAGTATTCTTCTTTTGACTCCCATGCTTAACGCTGATAACAACACAAGTGTACTATATCACTTTCTTCTATTCCTCATGCTTACTCCCTTAAAACCAGCTTTTTGTCTCTTGTTCTCATCTGCTAACCCAGCGGTGGGGAACCTCCAGCCCTTGGGCCGTATGCGGCCCACAATGGCTTTTTCTACGGCCCCCAGGGCTGATTCCCAGGGACCGCAGTTCTGGAGCGGCAGCCGTATCTTGCTGGCTGCTGGCCCTTTAAAACCCTTCACAGCACATTCAATGCTGAACACAGCAATTCCTATATTTAAAGGACTACATCCCCATGCTGGCACTGGCTATGTGAGGACATACTTTGTAGGCGGGGTAGGTGCGAGGTGCGCTGCAATTTAACAGAAAAGGAGCGATTGCCCCAATATGCCCCAGGTCCTACTGTGCCCGGTGGCAGTGCTCTCTGTGCCCAGCGGCAGCGCTCTCTGTGTCCCCAGCCTCTCCCAGTTCTCTAACTGCCTCCAACCTCCCCCAGGTCTGCCTGTGCTCCCAGCCTCCCCCAAGTCTGTCTGTGTCCCCAGCCTCCCCAGGTCTGTCTGTGTACCCAGCCTCCCCCAGGTCTGTCTGTTTCTCCAGTCTCCCCAGGTCTATCTGTGTCCCCAGCCTACCCAGGTCTGTCTGTGTCCCTAGTCTCCCTCAGGTCTGTCAGTGTCCCTAGCCTCCCCCAGGTCTGTCTATGTCCCCAGCCTCCCTCGGGTCTGTCTGTGTCCCAAGCCTCCCCCAGGTCTGTCTGTGTCAGCAGCCTCCCCCGGGTCTGTCTGTGTCCTCAGTCTCCCCCAGGTCTGTCTGTGTCCCCCAGCCTCCCTCAGGTTTGTCTGTGTCCCCAGCCTTGACCAGGTCTGTCTGTGTCCCAAGCCTCACGCAGTTGTCTGTCTGTGTCCCCAGCCTTACCCAGTGCTGTTTGTGCCCCCAGTGTTCTCTGTGCCCCCCAGTCTCCCCAGTGATCTCGGTGCCCTGCGCCTCCCCCAGTGATCTCTGTGCCCAGAGCCTCCCCCAGTGCTCTCTATGCACCCAGTGCTCTCTGTCCCCCCAGCTTCCCCAGCGCCCTCTGTGCCCTAAGCTTCCCCCAGGTCTGTCTGTGCATCCAGCCTCTCCCATCATTTTCTGTGCCCCTAGCGCTCTCTGTGCCCCTCCGGTATCCCCCAGGGCTGTCTGTGCCCTTCTGGCATCCCTTAGGGCTGTCTGTGTCCCTCCAGCATCCCCCAAGGCTGTCTGTGCCCCCAGCTATTTATATGCTGCCAGCATTGTTTGGGCCCCCCGCTATGTCTGTGCAACCCAGTGATGTATATACCCCCAATGATGTCTGTGCCGCCCAGTGATGTATGTAACCCCAGTAATGTCTATGCCCCACTGCTTCCCTAGTGATGTATATTCATCCCAACCCTCCCCAGCAATGTTTATGCCCCCCATCTATGTCTGTATTCCCCAACAATGATGTATATATGCCCAGTGATGTATGTACCCCCAAAGATGTCTATGCCCACAGCCACATCTATGTCCCACAGCTTTTCTAGTGATATATATTCCTCCCAAGTGATGTATTTGCCCTCAGCATCTCATTTCATGTCTATATCCCCAGTCTCCTTAGTCATGTCCATGCCCCCAAGCGTCCCAAGTGATCTATATTCCCCCCAACCCTCCCCAGTGATGCATATGCACCCATCCCCTCCTGTGATGTATATACAACAGTCCCAGCCAACTCAAACCTGGAAAAGCAGTTGTCAAAAGCACCAATATCACCTAATATTAGAGCTGCACCAAAGAGTAGAAGCTCCAGCCGCCACAGTGAGTAAATTGTTTGACCAAATATAGCAGGGTAATTTTCAAGTTGATAATTTTGTGCGGCCCCGAAGTGTGGTAGAAATTTCCAAATGGCCCCCGGCAGAAAAAAGGTTCCTCACCCCTGTGCTAACATGACTGTCACGCTCCCGGTGTCCCAGCATCGCTCCTTACCTACTAAGCCGGTCTCACCATCCAGGCACCGCTCCGTAACCACTGAGCCAGTCACACCTGCGTCACGCCACCGCTCTGTACCCACTGATCCAGGCTCGCCAGCGTACCACCGCTCCTTCCTCACTGGCAGTCCATGCGTCCACCGGTCACGCCTGCCATTCCCGCTCATGCTTCCCAGAGTCCTGTTCCTGGTCTCAGGAGTCTGATTCTGACTAATGTTCTGTATAGGACCGGGCCGCGCCCACTCACCTGGTCTTATAGCCCCAGCACTGCTGCAACAGGAAATGACCTGAGGCTGTGCTGGGTATATAAGACTGGCCTTTCCATGTGGGCGGGGCCTGATCATCGCTTGTGTTTCTATGCCTTGTCTTGTGAGCTAGGTGCTCAGGTCTTTGTTCCTGTTTCCTATTACTGCCTTAAAGTCCGCTGTGACTTTAGTGACCTGGTCCTGTCTTTGCTTCCTGATACCTGCACCCGTTCCTGCCACGTTAGTGCTCCAGCTACCGCGTACCCTGCCCTCCAGGTGGGGTGCTCGGTCCAGTGGATCCACCTCCTGGGCCTACCAGTCCTCCCCGGCCCTCACAATGACACAGTATTTACATTCCCAAAATATCCACTGTGATACCAGAGGTTAGCTGTCAGGCGCTCAGCTTTCATGGTTTTCGAATATTACTCACAGTAAAAATACACTGCTAATTAAAACAAAAAAAGGCCATTAAGTTATATTTCCAAAATGCTGGAATTTGTGTCTGCTAGCAACACAGCTAATGATCATTAAATATATAGTTCTAAAAATACAGTTTCAAAATATTTCATATAATCAGTATCACTGCATACAATTGGAGCAGACACCAATTTATTATTGGGCTTATTAAATCTGTCATCACAGCACGTTAGCATTGGGGTGCTTTACAGAATCACTCTGTGCCCCGTGCTGAAGCGGTTCAAGAGAATAAAATTCATTAGAAAGATATACTGCCTGTTACTTTCTAATTAACTGAATTACTTTCTGGCCAGCAACTTGACTGTTAATAACCTCACTTATTAATTTACTGCCAATCAATCACTGCCAGTGTATTCAAGTGCTAAAGCAATGGGAGAAAAAAAAAGGCGAGGTGACTGAGCAGTTAGCACTGCTGCCTTGCCACACTGTGGTTCTGGTTTGAAATTTCATCCATGACAACTATGGAGAGATATAAAATACATTTTCATAGGAGCTGTACAGTGAAAAATGTTTCAAATTTTAAATCAATATCAAGAATGTTTTATTATTTTATGTGCAGTGGAGTATTACACATTGTGGGGGTAGTTCATAGTCATTGATAAATACAGTGATCCGGTTTGATATATGACAGTATACATAAAATTAGAGATGTGCAGATCGATTTGTGGAGGATCCAGTTCAAGTAAAATTTCCTGAAACTCACAGTTTCACACAAATTTGAACATTGTGACATTTAATTTGCAAGAAAAAAAAACCCAAAAGTTTGACTGGCATCATTTCCTACACTGCTGAAGCATCAGAGCGCAGGAAGAAAACTTTGCATTGCCGCACAGTTTTCTAAGAATGCCGTGCATTTATGAAATTTTATGGATTATCATATATCGTACAATGGTGGTCAGAACCTGGGCCATTAGAAATTTTGTACAGCAGTTTTATTTTCCATCTCCAGACTCATTTGCTAAATCTCTCTTTACTGTAGAGTGTAAGCTCTTATGATCAGAAGGGTCCTCTCTCCTGTAGAGTGTAAGCTCTTATGGTGAGTGGGATTCTCTCTCTCCTGTAGAGTTTAAGGTCTTATGTTCAGTAGAGTCCTCTCTCTCCCTCTTCTTTAGACTATACACTCTTATGGTCAGTGGGGTCCTCTTTTACCTGTAAATTGTAAGCTCTTATTGCCAGTGGGGTCCTCTCTCTACTGTAGAGTGTAAGCTTTTATGCTCAGTGGGGTCCTCTCTCCCTCTTCTATAGCATATACACTTTTATGGTCAGTGGGGTCCTCTTGTACCTGTAATTTGTAAGATCTTGTTGCCAGTGGGGTCCTCTCTCTCCTATAGAGTTTAAGCTCTCATGGTCAGTGGGTTCCTCTCTCCCTCCTGTAGAGTGTAAGCTTTTATACTTAGTGGGGTCCTCTCTCCCTTTTCTATAGTGTATACACTTTTATTGTCAGGATAGTCCTCTCTTACTTGTAAATTGTAAGCTCTTATTGCCAGTGGGGTCCTATCTCTCCTGTAGAGTGTAAGCTCTCATGGTCAGTGGGTTCCTTTTTCCCTCCTGTAGAGTGTAAGCTTTTATGCTCAGTGGAGTCCTTTCTCCCTTTTCTATAGTGTATACACTTTTATGGCCAGTGGGGTCCTCTTGTACTTGTAATTTGTAAGATCTTGTTGCCAGTGGGGTCCTCTCTCCTGTAGAGTGTAACTTCTCATGGTCAGTGAGTTTCTCTCTCCCTCCTGTAGAGTGTAAGATTTTATGCTCAGTGGGGTCCTCTCTCCCTCTGCTATAGAGTATACGCTTTTATGGTCAGTGGGGTCTTCTCTTACCTGTAGATTGTAAGCTCTTGAGGCCAATGGAGTCCTCGCTTTCTCTCCAGTAGAATGTAAGCTTGTATGGTCAGTGGGTTCCTCTCTCCCCTGTCGAGTGTAAGCTCTTTTGGTCAAAGTTGTCCACTCTCTCCTGTAGAGTGTTAGCTAATATGGTCAGCAGGGTCCTCATTCTCTTTTTGGTAGACTATAAGCTCTTATGATCAGTAGGGATCTCTCATTCTTTCCTGTTAAGTGTAAGCTTTTATGGTAAGAAAGGTTTTCTCTCTCTGCTCTGCTCATGTGTTTTTCCAAGCAATTATAAGCTCTCGAATATTGAAATTCAAGAGAATTTATTTGACACAAAGGAAATTTTGGTGGAAAATTCTGGAAGGTCATTGAATTATTATTTTTTTTTTAATTCACTGATCTCTAATATCAATACTAGATTGCACAATTCTTTCACATTTTCTACTGCACAGTATCATCCGGGAAGGTTTATCTGATCATTAACTTTGCATATGAAAAGTTATCTTGAACTAATTATTAATGATGAATTGCTTTAATTTCTTAATTTACCAGACACAAATTTAGCATATGATTGACAGGTGTACTGTGGCTCAGCACCCACTTGTAATAAAAGCTCTGTACCATTGCATATTACTAATTAGACTGCAGGAGCTGTAATCTTCTGTGGATGTAAGATTACAAGACTAAAGGTTACAGACAGGGACACACTCTACTTTATAGTATCTGTTCCAGATCCTAGGCTTCCAAAGATGTTTTAACATAAAGAACATGCACTAAATAATATTGCTATTTAAACGCACTGTAAATGCATTTTTGTAATATCTATTCTTCAGCTTAGTAATGATTAGTAAAAGAAAAATCTAAATTAGTCAATAATTAGACATTAAAAAACTTTTTGCACCACTACACTTTTTTTGTTAGTGTATTCAGTGTGTTACGCCTGTTAGGCTATGTGCGCACTTACCGGATTTTTCGCGGATTTTGCCGCGGATTTGCTGCATGTTTCGCTGCAGAAAATGTTCATAACATCTCTGCAGTGAATCACCAGCAAATCCTATGGAGAAAAAAAATCCTGTGCGCACTGGGCGGAATTTGACAGCTGCATGTTTTGCTGCGGGAATCCCGCAGCAAAAACAAGTGCATGTCACTTCTTTTCCGCACAGCGCTGCGGGATTTTACTCCATTGACTCAATGTTAATCAAGAAATCCCGCAGGGAATAACGCAGGCAGCAAATTCTGTGCGGTTCACTGCGTTTTCCTGCGTTATTCCCTGCGGTATTTTGCGGTTTACCTCCGGTAATGTGCATCACTTGCTGCGGTTTTGCAGGGAAGTGATGTCATTACAGGAAGAGGAAGCCTGCAGAGAGTAAACACACACACACATATCACAGACACAGACATCACAGACATAGAACACATAGACACAGACACATAGAACACACATAGAAAGAAAACGGAAATATAGAAAAAAAAGAACGTGGGCTCCGCTGCATATTTACCTTCCAGCCGAGGTAAGCACACAGCGGCGGCCCGGTATTCTCAGGCTGGGGAGGGAGAGGGGCAGGGATAATGTCCCCCGCCTCACTCCCCCTCCGGCAGCCGAGAATATCAGCCGCAGCTGCCCCGGCACTGTCGCATGCAATATGCGACAATACCGGCGTGTCCTCGGCTCTTCTTGCCACCGTGTAGCAGTGGTGACAAGGTAATACAAGGGGTTAATGGTGATGGGGGACCACCGCCATTAACCCCAGGCTTGATCATGGCAGCGTCTATGTGACAGCTGACATGATCAACCCGTAAGTAAAGTGAAAAAAAAACACAGACACCGAAAAATCCTTTATTTTAAATAAAACAAACAAGCCTCGTTCACCATTTTATTAACCCCTCCCGCAACAAAACTCCGGCGTAATCCAGGTCCGACGTCCAGCGCTGCTTCCATCCAGCCGCGACTGTCACAGACACAGGCTGAATGAAAGCAGCAGAGGTAATTACCGGTCATTTCCCACGGCCGGTAATGTGAACTCACTGCCGACCGTGGGAAATGCAGCGATCTGTCATCTATCTATCTATCTATCTATCTATCCCTCTATCTATCTATCTATCCCTCTATCTATTCTTCTGTCTATCTACTCTCAGAATTAAATGACTTTTTTTTTTTTTTCCTCAATGTGCTTTATTGCATTGAATGCAATAAAGCACATCCCAACCCGCACGCGGCAAAACCGCGGCAATACCGCGAACAATACCGCGGTAAAACCGCAGCAAACCGCGGCAAACCGCATGCGGTTTTCGGGTGCGGTTTCCCGCGGTTTTTTACCGCGGGTGCGGTAATCTTTGAGGGCATGCGGAATTTTCTCAAGAAAATTCCACTTCCCAGTGCGCACAGAGCCTTATTGTTTCAAAATAGATCTGATACATACTTCTGTGTTGTAGGTTTAATTTTAGGTCAGAAACAGAAAAAAACTTCTTATCTTTCCAACATACTGTTCTAAGTTTGTTTATTCAGTCAATAACATATACAGTGCCTTGCGAAAGTATTCGGGCCCCCTTAAATTTTACAACCTTTTACCACCTTTCAGGCTTCAAACATAAAGATAAAAATTTAAATGTTCTGATGAAGAATCAACAACAAGTGGGACACAATTGTGAAGTTGAACGAAATTTATTGGTTATTTTAAAAATTTTTTAAAAATAAATAACTAAAAAGTGGGGCGTGCAATATTATTCGTCCCCATTACTTCAGTGCAGCAAACTCACTCCAGAGGTCCTAAATTGCTGATGATGACAAATATAAGCCACCTGTGTAATCAAGTGTCCGTCTAAATGCACCTGCTCTGTGATAGTCTTCTGTTTAAAGCGCAGATAGCATCATGAAGACCAAGGAACACAACAGGCAGGTCCGTGATACTGTTGTGGAGAAGTTTAAAGCCAGATTTGGTTGCAAAATGATTTCTAAAACTTGAAACATTCCAAGGTGCACTGTGCAAGCGATCATATTGAAATGGAAGGAGTAGCATACCACTGCAAATCTACCAAGATCTGGCTGTCCATCCAAACTTTCATCTCAAACAAGGAGAAGACTGATCAGAGATGCAGCCATGAGGCCCATGATCACTCTGGATGAACTGCAGAGATCTGCAGCTGAGGTGGGAGAGTCTGTGACATAGGACAATAATCAGTCATAAACTGCACAAATCTGGCCTTTATGGAAGAGTGGCAAAAAGAAAGCCATTTCTCAAAGATATCCATAAAAAGTGTTGTTTAAAGTTTGCCACAAGACACCTGGGTAACACACTAAGCATGTGAAAGAAGGTGCTCTGGTCAGATGAAACAAAAATCGAACTATTTGGGCACAATGCCAAATGATATGTTTGGCGTAAAAGCAACACAGCTCATCACCATTCCCATTGTCAAACATGGTGGTAGCAGCATCATGGTTTTCACCTGCTTTTATTCAGCAGTGACAGGAAAGATGGTTAAAATTGATGGGAAGATGGATGTAGCCAAATACAGATTCATTCTTGAAGAAAACCTGTTGGAGTCTGCAAAAGACCTGAGACTGGGACAGAATTTTGTCTTCCAACAAGACAATGATCCCAAACATAAAGCAAAATCTACAATAGTATGGTGCACAACTAAACGTATCCAGGTGTTAGAATGTCCAAGTTAAAGTCCAGACCTGAATCCAATCGAGAATCTGTGGAAAGAGCTGAAAACTGCTGTTCACAAACACTCTCCATCCAACCTCACTCAGCTCAAGCTATTAGCAAAGGAAGAATGGGCAAGAATTTCAGTCTCTTGATGTGCAAAACTGATAGAGAAATACCCCAAGCGACTTGCAGCTGTAATCGCAGCAAAAAGTGGCGCTACAAAGTATTAACTTAAAGGGGACGAATACTATTGCACGCTCCACTTTTCAGTTATTTATTTTTTTAAAAAGTTTAAATTAAGCAATACATTTTGTTCAACTTCACAATTGTGTCCCACTTGTTCTTGATTCTTCACCACAACATTAAAATTTTTATCTTTATTTTTGAAGCCTGAAATGTGAAAAAAGGTTGAAAAATTCAAGGGGCCGAATACTTTTGCAAGGCACCGTATTCCAGAAGCATTTTCTCTTAGTCATCAATGGCCTTTTGGTAGAAAATTGAAGGAAAATAAGTATCTCTTTGCACAGTTTTTTATAACCATTAAGAATTACTAAAATATATTTAGAAATGACTTGCGCAATCTGTTACAAATATTTTGTTGTTTTTTTGTTTGTTTCCAAGGGGCTGGGCTAATAACAGTTATTTGAATTGTCAGTGGCCTTTATTTTATTAATTATTTGTATCAATTTATTTTTCATATAAGAGACCTTTGAGGGATATTAAAATATTGATTTTTTTTCATGTTGTTTTCATTGTAACTGGGGCTTTTATATTTGCATTAGTTACAAGGGATATGCAGCTTGCATAGCAGAACTGTCATAGTTTCCTTTGAGCCAGTAGCTCTTGCTTCATTCCTACAAACAATGAAAAAATGTAAAAAACACCAACAGAACTTCCTATTACTGTATACAAAGTGCTTCTTTAGTGCTATGTATTCAGTGTTCAAGAGGGCACTGATGGTAATATACCATCTGTGCCTTCTCTATGAGAAAGCCCTATTCCCTCAGCTACACAATTACGTGAAGGTGCACCACACTATACAGTGGTGTTTAGAACATCACTGCAGGATAGGAGTCAGACTGCCCAGATGTTTAAAGTCAATGAGCGGTCCTGAAGAAGTTATGATAACAATCTAGTATTCAATGACCTGTCAATGTTTCAAGTGTGGCCTTTGGCAGATGTGACCAAGGTCTACCACCATTTTTGTATAGATGATGTCAAACTATTTCCTATTTTGTAGGGGTCCTATGATCTCAGTCTCAGATTTTCCACTGTTTCTCATTTCCAAATTCCTCTTCTTGAAACCCTTAACAATAACATATTTTGGACAAAAATGAAAATCCTTTCCTCATTCTTCTGCTATTCTAAACTGAATCAAGCCCCTTCCAGAAACATTTAATTTAATTTAGGTCTCTAGGGAAACAAATGTGGAATCACACTGAAAATCTAGGGTCTTAAATTTGGACCTGTATACTTATTAATCAGCTTCCCTAGACCATCCAAATCCACAGCAACTGTTTGTTACATGTCAAACATCACTGCTTTTATTACATAAGCTAGTGATAGAATTAGAAGGAGATATAAAAGCCCTGCCAGAGATACACCTCATTGACATAATTTTAAAACTACATTACAAAAAAGGAAGATGGTGTGGTATGGCAGATACATGGATGACATTGTTTTAATCTGGTCACTTGATGTATCTGCGATATTATGTAGTCTTGAGTACTTTAATCAAAGTTCATGTGATTTATATTTTACGTATTCTTACAGTAATGATAACTTTACCTATTTAGATTTGAATTTGGCTAATAGTGAAAAAAATTACTGTTGAGACATGTTGATGTTTAAAGTAGCACCATATTGAGAGCTCATTCATGCCACCTTATCCATTCTAAAATGAGAAAACCTATCCAGGAATGGACCCATGTAACTCAGAATTAAGGTTACTGAATATTGTATTAGCAATTTATTAATTTTAGTAACACAATATATCAAGTATTGGGAAGTAATACTCGCAAGTTACGTGAAATAATCAATGAACACATTAAGGACTCAGATAATCAGAATTCAATAAATCTGTGAAATGTCTCAAAACATGTCCCTGCACATGTCGGCTACTCTGATCAGCCAACATATGCCTCTAACAGGCATCTGTTAGCTAGTTAAATCCAACTGTCAATCTCTGACAGCAGGATCTAACACCTGCCGGCAAGGAGCATGTAACATGATCACAGGGCGTCGATGGGTTGTCATGACAGTTGGGGGTCAGCCAATGACGTCTGTGTCTGTCACGACGTACTTCCTTTGGATACCAGCATTCAAAGGAGATCAGAATTTTTGCTGTACAGAACAGTTCTAATACATTGCTTTGTACATCACAAGTAATCAGACGATCACAGCTTCATGTTCCCTAAGGGGACTAGTAAAAGCAATGAAAAGTGACACAAGTTTTTAAAAATATGAAAAAATAAAAAAATCTAAGTTTAAATCACCCCCATTTACTCCATTGAAAACAAAACAATAATGAAAAAAAAACACATATTGAGTATTGCCACTTTTAGAAATACCCGATCTATCAAAATATAAAATTAAACAATCTGATCGGTAAAGTGCGAAGTGAGAAAAAAAACCAAAACAACAGAATTACATTTTTTTTGTTCTTGGAACATTGCAATAAAATGCAATAACAGGTTATCAAAACCCAAAAAATTATATAATTAAAAATGTCAGCTGAGAATGCATAAAATAAGCCATCACTCAGCCCCAGTTCCCAAAGAATGAGAACACTATAGGTCTCAGAAAATGATGACTAAAGCACATTTTTTTTTTTTTTTTACAAATTTCTGATTTTTTTTATCACAGAAACAAAAAAACTATACATATTTTGTATCCATAAACTCATACTGACCTGGGAAATCATAATGCCAGGTAGCTGTTATCATATACTGAATATGGTAAATAAAAAAAAACAAAAAAACCATTGTGAAATTGCACTTTTTTTGCAGTTTCTCCACACTTGGAATTTTTTCCTGTTTTGCAATACAATATGTGGGAGAATGAATGGTATCATCAAAAGTACAACTTGTCCCACAAAAAAATAACTCCTCATATGACTATATTGAAAGAAATATAAATAAGTTATGGCTCTTGGAAGAATGGGAGGAAAATACAAAAACAAAAAAAGGGAAAATCGGCGTGTGGTGAAGTGGTTAATAACCAATTGTCTTAACACAGAGGCAACGATTTCCACATTAAGGATATACCGCATAGCTTACAATAATTCTTAAGAATATTGAAGTGTTTTGGATACTAATTAAACTTTCTATATTTGCTGGTATTTTTACCATTTGCTTCAAAGCTCCTCATTTATTGTTAGACAAAGGTTCTGTTTAACTATGCAGATCTCTAGCAGAAAATCTGACAACTGTGCAGAAAACTTACATTACAATCCCATATGCTAAATAGATTTCTGTTTATCTTGCTTTATTTTATTCTGTTAGTGACTTCAGACTTAATGGGATTGTCAAAGTATCTAATATTGATGAACTAGGCCATCAATATCAGATTGGTGGGGGTCCGATACCTCCACTCATCAGCTGTCATAAGCTGCCACAACAGCAACATGGAAACATTGAATAGCCCAGAACTGCTCAGCACTGTGTATTGTGTGGTGCCCATGGCTGAGAACTGCTGATTTTCATCCTCAAGGCAGTAATCCACATATTGTGAGCTCATTAAGCTATATAGCATGTGAAGATGAAGAACAACAATATATAGATGATATTTCTTTGCTTTATATCCATTATTTTTTAAGCTACCAAAATCCTGTACATAATTTTATAACAAGACAAATATACTAGCACAATTATGCTGATATTTCAAAAAGAAAGGTATTAATGCATATTTTGGGATGAGTTTTTAATTTTTTTTGGTCAATTCTTAATGACAGAGTACACATAAAAGAGCAAATCAATGTGTTTCCTCAGTGTTCCTATACTACAGCCATATGGCTCCCAAAACACTTATTTTTTTGTCCGATAATAGAGTCACCTTTTACTCAAAAACAGTATCAGCCACAGTATGGTCATACTAATAGTAAGAAACGAGTACACTGTGCAGGATTATTAGGCAGGTTGTATCTAAGAGGAGCAATTTATTCCATGGCGTTTACATGTGAAAGGGGTATATATAATAGGGACAAGTACAATCATAAACAATACAAGGCACAGACTGGTACAGGAGGAGAGAGGACCCTGCCCGCGAGTGCTCACCATCTACAAGGGATGGGTAAGGATTAGAGTTGAGCGCGGTTCGCGGTTCGAGGTTCTCCAGTTCGCGGCTCGAGTAATTTTGGGGGCTGTTCTAGATCAAATTAGAACTCGAGCTTTTTGCTAAAGGTCGATAGTTCTAGATACGTTCGAGAACGGTTCTAGCAGCAAAAAGACCAGCTAATTACTAGCTGGCTTTCCGCTATAATAGTGTAAGTCACTCTGTGACTCACACTATTATGAAATTTCAGCGTATAATGTGCGGAAACAGCGCATTCAGATCACTGCTGTATGGATAATGGCGATCGCCATTTTTTTTTTTCCTTGTCTTCCTTCCCTAAGCGCGCGCGTGTAGTGGGGTGGGCTAGCATGTCAGCCAATCCCAGACACACACACAGCTAAGTGGACTTTTAGCCAGAGAAGCAACGGCATGTGTGATAGGATGTCCATGTCACATGTCCCTGCATTATAAAAACGGACATTTTCCTCCAGCACGCCATTATCTGCCTTCTGCGTCCTTGGTGTCAGTCATCACTGGTGCAGCTCCTATCTCCGATACTACTGTGTACGCTCCATACACAGCACTGTACAGAATAGGGATAGAAGTTTCTATCAGTCCTTTTAAGGGCTAATACCGGCAGGGTCAGAGCCATAGGTGACAGGTCCGTGAAAAGAGAGTTTAACAGCTACACAAGATGACAGCGTCTGTGTAGCTAAGGTCAGGGATTTCCTCACTGCATTTCCCCATTAGGAGGGATAGAAAGGCAGGCTTCCTTTCCTCTACTCAGAGACCCACAACCCTGCCACTGTACCCTCCTGCCCTTTGCACACTCAAACTCAATGTTACTAAGCCATTATACTAGCAAACACTGAGTGAACTTAGTGGCATCCTAAACGTGGCTGTTGGTCTTCTGTATTGTCCCACTAGTGCAAAGATATTTGCAGCACGTCTGCCTGCATTGTACACTCAAACTCATTGTTACTAAGCCATTATACTAGCAAACACTGAGTGAACTTAGTGGCATCATAAAAGTGGCTTTGGACTTCTGTATTGTCCCACTAGTGCAAAGATAATTGCAGCACGTCTGCCTGCATTGCACACTCAAACTCATTGTTACTAAGCCATTATACTAGCAAAAACTGAGTGAACTTAGTGGCATCCTAAACGTGGCTGTTGGGCTTCTGTATTGTCCCACTAGTGCAAAGATATTTGCAGCACGTCTGCCTGCATTGCACACTCAAACTCATTGTTACTAAGCCATTATACTAGCAAACACTGAGTGAACTTAGTGGCATCATAAAAGTGGCTGTTGGACTTCTGTATTGTCCCACTTGTGCAAAGATATTTGCAGCACGTCTGCCTGCATTGCACACTTAAACTCATTGTTACTAAGCCATTATACTAGCAAACACTGCTGCCAGTTTAAGGGCCGTAGTTGCATTGTCAGGGATAATTATTGTTGTTTATTCTACTGTTAATAAAGCTAGACCACCGCTGAAATCTACACCACCTCTCAATTTTTACTACCACATTTTAAGTGCACAATCTTGTTGCAATCAAAATGAGTGGCAAAATGACAGATGCTGGTGGAAAGGGGAAGAGGCGTGTTGGAAAAGGAAAAAAAGGGTTTGTCCGTGGGGAAGGTGGCAAAGCTCCATTTACATCTGCTGAAGATAGACCATCTTCCAGCAAAAGTAAGATGTCTACTACTTACCGTGGACAATCCGATGTGCTCCCTTTTTTACGGACATGAACAACTGGAACAAAGGTAGATGATGGCCAAAAAAGGAAAATGCTTGAATGGATCTCAAGTGGTCCAACAAGTGCCCTCTCTGCCACCTAAACTACCGCATCCAAAAAACACCAGTCCTCTGAGTTGTCATCCCAATCAAACTTGCTTTCTCCCAGCTCTGAAGTCTCCATCCGCCCTGCACAGTATGGTGGAACTGAGATGGCTGAGTCTGCAGAGCTGTTCAGTCACACTATAGCCTGGGAATCAGAGGTCTGCTCCCAAGCTACAGTGAGTACAGACCAGGAAATGGTCTGCAGTGATGCCCAGAACCTTTGTGACTCTGATTCAGGCCGTGAGGACCAAGTTTCTGAGCATAATGTTGACCCTTTTTCACAAACTGTAACACCTGTTGTTATAGACAATGAGGGACATACTGATGACGATGAGACGCAGATACCAGATTGGGATGACAACTTAAATATTCGGTCAGGGCAAGAAGAGGCTCGGTCTGAGGGTGAGGGGAGTGCAAACACAACAATTGATGAGGAAGTTCTAGATCCCACCTACTGTCAACCCACAGTCAGGCCATCGAGGAGGTCAACAGAGACGGTGGAGGAGGATGCAACTGACGACGAAGTTACCTTGCGCCTTCCTGGACAGAGTAGGTGTACTGGTAGCACGTCTACAACTGCATCCTCAGCCACCACTGTGCCTCTGAGCACTAGTCGGGGTGGATCAGCAGGTCGCATGCCCTCTAAGCCTTGACTAGCCTGGTCCGTTTTTGACATAGCAAAAGATCGCCCAAATTATGTGATCTGTAAAGTTTGTCATGATTCTGTTAGTGGAGGGCAAAACCTCAGCAGTTTGACAACTTCTTCCATGAATCGTCACATGAATAAATATCATATGTCCCGGTGGGAAGCTCACCGTGCTGCATTGTGGCCTAGCGGAGCGAACCATCCACCGCCTGCCCCTTCTAGTGCATCCGCGCACTCTTCATCTTCTAGGACTGTGGGGACAGCTGTGACACCTGGTTTTCCATGCACAACTTCCACCACTGTAACCGCAACAGGAAGTTTGCTTGGTAGGTCGTCAGTTGGTTTGGAAGGGGAAACAAGTACGCGTGTACAGCTCTCTCAGACATCGATAGCACCAATGTTGGATGAAGGCGACATCATGTCTACGCCTGCACTTTCCTCACAAAGCTGCATTTTTCCAGGGACACCCTACTCAACACCGTCTACACACAGCAGCCAGATCTCTGTCACTCAGATGTGGACAAATAAAAGGCCATTTCCTGCGACCCATGACAAAGCTAAGAGGTTGACTTTATCCCTCTGTAAGCTCTTGGCTACCGAAATGCTGCCTTTCCGCCTGGTGGACACACAGGATTTTAGAGACCTTATGTCTGTCGCTGTGCCCCAGTACCAGATGCCCAGTCGCCACTACTTCTCTAAGAAAGGTGTGCCCGCGCTACACCAGCATGTCGCACACAACATCACCGCTTCCTTGAGAAACTCTGTGTGTCAACGGGTGCATTTCACCACCGATACTTGGACCAGTAAGCATGGACAGGGACGTTACATGTCGCTGACTGGGCACTGGGTAACTATGGTGATAGATGGTGAAGGGTCTGCTGCACAAGTCTTGCCATCCCCACGACTTGTGTGTCAATCCTCTGTCTGTCCAAGTTCCGCCACTGCTTCTGCCTCCTCCACCTCATCTGGGTCCTCCACCTCCGCCCCAAGCCTGCCTGGTTAGGCCACCAGCGTTCGCACTGCGCAGAAGGAATCACGCACCCCTCATTACTATGCTGGCAGCAGAGCGCAACGGCATCAGGCGGTCTTTAGCTTTACATGTCTTGGGAATAGGAGTCACACAGCTGAGGAGTTGTGGTCAGCTCTGCGGTCCGAGTTTAATAAATGGTTGTCTCCACTCAACCTGCAGCTGGTAAGGCCGTGTGCGACAATGATGCAAACCTGGGTACGGCCCTTCACCTGGGCAAGGTGACACACGTGCCTTGTATGGCTCACGTGTTGAACCTTGTTGTCCAGCAATTTTTAACACACTATCCCGGCCTAGATGGCCTTCTGACCAGGGCACGAAAACTGTCTGCTCACTTCCACCGTTCAACCGCCGCAGCTGAGCGACTTGCATCGCTCCAGAAGTCTTTCGGCCTGCCGTTTCATCGCCTGAAATGCGATGTGCCGACACGCTGGAATTCGACTCTCCACATGTTACAGCGACTGTGGCAGCACCACCGAGCCCTGGTGCAATACGTCATGACGTATAGCCTGGGCCAACGAGATGCAGAGGTGGGGCAGATCACCCTGATGGAGTGGTCTCAGATCAAGGACCTATGCACCCTTCTGCACAGTTTCGACATGGCGACGAATATGTTTAGCGCTGACAATGCCATTATCAGCATGACAATTCCAGTCATTTACATGCTGGAGCACACGCTAAACACTATTCGGAGTCAGGGGGTGGGACAACAGGAAGGTGAGGAACTACAGGAGGATTCATATGCGCAAGACACAACAACATCACCAAGGTCCAGACGTTCATCATCACCAACGCGGCAGGCATGGGACCATGGGGGACAGGGATCAACAAGGGCGCATGGTAGCAGGCGAAATGTTGAGGAAGGTGCAAGAGAACATGAAGAAATGGAGGACGAACTGTCCATGGACATGGAAGACTCAGCGGATGAGGGAGACCTTGGTCAAATTTCAGTTGAAAGAGGTTGGGGGGAGATGTCAGAGGAAGAAAGAACGGTTAGCACCTCTATGCCACAAACACAGCGTGGACTTGGTCCGCATGGCTGCGCAAGACATATGAGCGCCTTCTTGCTGCACTACCTCCAACATGACCCTCGTATCGTCAAAATTAGAAGTGATGATGACTACTGGCTTGCCACACTATTAGATCCCCAGTACAAGTCCAAATTTTGTGACATAATTCCAGCCATAGAAAGGGACGCACGTATGCAGGAGTATCAGCAGAAGCTGTTACTCGATCTTAGCTCGTCTTTTCCACCAAACAACCGTGCAGGTGCAGGGAGTGAATCTCCCAGTTGTAACTTGACAAACATGGGACGGTCTCGTCATCTTCAACAGTCTACCTGTACCAGTAGCACCGTATCTGGTGCTGGTAACAGCAATTTTATGGAATCTTTTCATAATTTTTTTAGACCGTCCTTTGCAAGGCCACCAGAGACAACAAGTCTGACACATAGTCAACGGCTGGAGAGGATGATACAGGAGTATCTCCAAATGAACATCGATGCCATGACTTTGCAAATGGAGTCTTGCTCATTTTGGGCTTCAAATCTTGAAAAATGGCCAGAGCTCTCAACTTACGCCTTGGAGATTTTGTCGTGTCCAGCTGCCAGCGTTGTCTCTGAACGTGTCTTCAGTGCTGCTGGGTGTGTGCTGACAGATAAGCGCACGCGTCTGTCCAGTGACAATGTGGACAGACTAACGTTCATCAAAATGAACAAGTCATGGATCCACAAGGAATTTACTACCCCTGTGTCATCCTGGGGAGAGTAAATGCTTGTGGATTTGGAATGTGCTTGATGCAAATCAAAACATCCTGTTTGCAACTAGGGCACAAGTGCTGCCACTGATGGGGTGTCTGTGTGGCCCAATTTTTGGAAAAAGGGAGACTCCGCTTGGAGTAACCCTTGCTTGCCGTGTTTTTTAAAAGGAGCCAAGATGAACAGAGCTGGGATCAGGAAAGACTTTGCTACCTACCCCAGTGTCATCCTGGGGACAGTTAAGAATGGCGTATTTTTGAATGTGCTTGATGCAAATCTAGCTGTGAAGTGTACAACTGGAGCACAACTACTGCCAGTGAAGGGATGGGTGTGTGTGGGGCCCAATTTTTGGAAAAAAGGGAGACTCCGCTTGGAGTAACCCTTGCTTGCTGTGTTGTTTAAAAGGAGCCAAGATGAACAAGTCATAGTTCAGCATAGACTTTGCTACCTACCCCGGGGTCATCCTGGGAACGGTTAAGTATGGCGTATTTTTGAATGTGCTCGATGCAAATCTACCTGTGAAGTGTACAACTGGGGCACAAGTACTGCCACTGAAGGGGTGGGTGTGTGTGGGGCCCAATTTTTGGAAAAAAGGGAGACTCCGCTTGGAGTAACCCTTGCTTGCTGTGTTTTTTAATAGGAGCCAAGATGAACAAGTCATGGTTCAGCAAAGACTTTGCTACCTACCCCGGTGTCATCCTGGGGACGGTTAAGTATGGCGTATTTTTGAATGTGCTTGATGCAAATCTAGCTGTGAAGTGTACAACTAGGGCACAAGTGCTGCCACTGAATGGGTGGGTGTGTGTGGGCCCCAATTTTTGGAAAAAAGGGATACTCCGTTTGGAGTCACCTTGCGGTGTTTTACATGATTTTAGAAGGGCGTGCCATGCCCATATCTGTGTCTCCTCCTCTTTTTCCTTGTCCAGCTCTTTTGTTTTCGCATGAGTATATGTCCTTGTCACTTTCCCATGTGTTTGTGTTGTGTTGTGAGTTGTTTTTCACCTTTTGGACACCTTTGAGGGTGTTTTCTAGGTGTTTTTATGTGTTTGTGAATGCCTGCCATTGTTTCCTATGTGGTTCGAGTTCGGTTCATCGAACGTTCGACAAACTGAACTCGAAAGAGACCTCCGTTCGACGAACCGAACTCGAGCCGAACCACGACCGGTTCGCTCATTTCTATTATTGATCAACAACTATGTTCTCAATCAACCCAAAAGACATAAATATCAAAGCTTAATATTTTTGGAAGTTGGAGTGGAGTTTTTCAGATTTGTCTAGCTTAGGAGGATATCTGTTTTTGCAGGTAACTATTACTGTGCAGAACTATTAGGCAACTTACTAAAAGAAAATATATTCCAATCTCACTTGTTTATTTTCACCATGTAAACCAATATAACTGCACAAAATTTAGAAATAATCATTTCTGACATGCAAAAACAAACCCCCCAAATTAGTGACCAATATAGCCACATTTCTTTATGATGACACTCAAAAGCCTACTATCTATAGATTCTGTCAGTTGCTTGATTTGTTTACGATCAACATTGCGTGCAGCAGCCACCACATCCTCCCAGACACTGTTCCTAGAGGTGTACTGTTTTCCCTCCCTTTAGATCTTACATTTTATTTGGGACCACAGGTTCTCTATGGGGTTCAGATCAGGTGAACAAGGGGGCCATGTCATTATTTTTTCATCTTTTAGACCTTTACTGGCCAGCCACACTGTGGAGTAGTAGGATGCATGTAATGGAGCATTGTCCTGCAGGAAAATCATGGTATTCTTGAAGGATACCGACTTCTTTCTTTACCACTGCTTGAAGAAATTGTTTTCCATAAACTGGCAGTAGGTATGGGAGTTGAGCTTCACTCCATCCTCAATCCGAAAAGGTCCCACAAGTTCATCTTTGATGATACCAGCCAATACCAATTACCCCACCTCCACCTTGCTGGCGTCTGAGTCGGAGTGGAGCTCTCTGCCCTTTACTGATCCAGCCTATGGCCCATCGATCTGGCCCATCAAGAGTCACTCTCATTTCATCAGTCCATAAAACCTTTCAAAAATTGGTCTTAAGATATTTCTTGGCCCAGTCTTGACATTTTATCTTATGCTTCTTGTTCAAAGGTGGTCGTTTTTCAGTCTTCCTTAGCTTGGCCATGTCCCTGACTATGGCACACCTTGTGCTTTTTGATACTCCAGTAACATTTCAGCTCTGAAATATGGCCAAACTGGTGGCACATGGCATCTTGGCAGCTTTACGCTTCATTTTCCTCAATTCATTGGCAGTAATTTTAATTTTGCGCCTTTTTTCCCCAACATGCTTCTTGCGACCCTGTTGGCTATTTGCCATGTCGCGCTTTATTGTTCGGTGATCATGCTTCAAAAATTGGGCAATTTCAAGACTGCTGCATCCCTCTGCAAGACATCTCCCACTTTTTGACTTTTCAGAGCCCGTCAAATCTCTCTACTGACCCATTTTGCCAAAGGAAAGGAAGTTGCCTAATAATTAAGCACACCTTATATAGGGTGTTGATGTCATTACATCCCCCCCTCCTCATTACAGAGATGCTCATCACCTGATTTACTTAATTGGTAGTTGGCCTATACAGCTTGGAGTAGGACAACATGTATAAAAATTATCATGTGATCAAAATACTCATTTGCCTAATAATTCTGCACAGAGTGTATGTTATATGAATGCCAGACAAATATCTTGCATGATAGTCACACTTAACATAACCACAGACCCTTGAGCATTTTGGAGACAAAGAGGAGTCTGATACCTGTTTCACTTCCAATGTCAGACCCTGCCCTTATCTCATAGTTTATTTCCTTTTTTGTATACCATGCCAGGTTTTTCATGTAACACAATGAACTCCTTTGACATCATCCCCCAAGGAATTTTATCCCCTTCATGGCCTTGGACGTATATATACATCCTAGGTTGTCTCCTCCGATAGCTGCAGGCTTCCGTTGTGAGTCAGTGATAATTCACACATATTTTGCTGATCCAATCAGCAGACATGGGCGGCTAACAGGCACGGGTGAATCAGAGATGTACCTGCACCATCTTACTACTTAGATTGTGGTGTCAAAATCTGTCAGTGCAAATTTAAATGACCATGGCGGAGATCACGTCATGGGTTGCCATGGTCAAAGCAAAAAAGGTGGGGGGAAAGAGCACCACTAGATATTATGAGATCTATACCAAAAACATGCCAAGGACGAAACAACAGTAAACAAGGAAAAAAGACTGCATGCGCACATTTGGGATCTCCAAATAAATTACAGTATATTTATTTATTATTAATATACAAAAGGACAGGCAACATTGACAATAATTAAAAACCTTTAAAAACATATACACAAGTGCATGTTCCTTTATAGAACAATTGCCCCCCCTCCTCCAACACACATGGTCTAGTATACAGGCAAGTCAAACATATTTGCACTGCAGAATAACACTATACACAACAAGCTAACATTAAGTGCAAAAAATATACTTGCAGATTTGTAAATACAACCATTGAATACCTAACAGTGTGCTGCCAGCCTAGAAAATCCCCATGTCACTGCAACACCAAGGAGTGGTAGCTACCCATAGCTACCTAACCACATTGAGAGCTTCCAGAGGAGTCAATACTAAGGTCAAGTGGTGTCTCAAATGACCTGTTACCCCAAACAATACAGGTGGAGGAGGGAAAGGAGAGCCCACAATCCCACTCATATAGCCAAAGAAAAATGGCTTCCTCAGGGATAAGGATAGGGATTTCAGCTCAGTGCGCATGACCCCGGAGTTTGGGTCAAGCGCACTACTTTAGTTTGAAGCCAGGATGCGTACACCCGGCTTTATAGTGTGCATGACTGGAATTCCTGGGTCATGCGCACTGAGCCAAAATTCACTGTTGGGCGGCGATAGCAGCCGGAGAGGTGCATGAGATCATCCTCTGATGCTGCACATTCATTAGCATGCCCACAGAATTCTGAATAACTATTCATCTGATGTTAGGCTAGTTTCACACATCCGGCTTTTCGCTTGATTCGGCGCACACCAGTACAGTGTATACAGTACAGGGGCAGCGCTGTAACTTCCGGGTCACATGCTCCGGTCACATGACAGCATGTGACCGGAGCTTGTCGCGCTTCCACTGTACTGTATCCACTGTACTGGCGTGCGCCGAATCTGGCAAAACGGCGAAAAGCTGAATGTGTGAAACTAGCCTAAGCATAACAAACACTTCTCTTACACTACAGTAGTATTGTTCAAATTATTATGCTTCTGCAAGAGTATGTAATCTTTTCTCCAAGCGTTTATCCATTTTACCTATATATTACTACTGCATACCTTCCTCATGCTTTCATATATTTCTGTTATTGATTTTCACTCTGCTAAGAGCATACAACTTTGCCATTAACTATTTGATTACTGCAAGTCATAGACAGGCTAAACATCTACAGTTCCTGTTTATATCCGCAATTCTGGCACTATTTCTTCTGCTGTTCTTGCTCCTCGTGTCTCCCAGCTGTTCTGCATACCTTTATTTTCTGATCCTTCCTGAGCCTTTTTTTTGCACTGTGACCACGTAGCAAGTTACCAAGCAAACTAGCACAACTCTACAAATAACAAACAGTGAAACAAGTAAATAATGGCTAAGCAGAAAGTCATTAAATAAAACAGGATGGATCTTTAGTGTTTACAATCATCATTAGGACACAAGAGTATGATCCTGTTAAACAGATTCAATCATTGTGCTAATAACTGAGCTCTGGAGAACTGCAAGTATAATTTCAGTCATTGGGTACTCTAATTGTTGCCTAATTATTACTGCAGGTAATCACAAGATAGAAGCTAAACTAGGAAATCATTGCTTGTACATAAAGAAAATGTACTCTCAAAACATTTAAGAGTTTATCATGCATTTCTTTATGGGAGATGACTAAAACAAACAGAGACTCTGTGTATGGGCAAACTGCAGTGTGAGATGGCTTTTCTTAAGCAAACAGCTTAAATTGTAATATATTTTTATGATATCTTTGTGCTGATGTGTAGGATTAATTCTGCCTATCTACTGATATTTCATGTTTCTATAATATTGTGGGTTATTTGGATTTCCAACACTTTTCAAGCTTTACATTCAAATCCCTATAATTGTATGGGTCCTCAAAATTTGAGACAATAAAATACTAAATCACTGGACTCTAGATTGTTATGTGCATTTACATTTATATTAGAAATCATGGTTACATTACATGAGATAAACAATGTGGGTACAAAAACATTTTATTTCCATCTGAATATTTTGCGGTATGAGATGACTCTTCAATGCGTGATTTAGCCACAATACATTAGAGAGGTCTATTTACGCTTCATCATGGAGAATCAATTTCAGTGTCCCATATGCACTATTGTATATGTATGTTACTGTTTATCTTGGAAACCCATTGGTATTAGTTATAGCTAAAGAAGAGCAAAACAGCCAAGACTAAATTTGACAGATCACTCAAATTTAGTTGGCGAGTTCAATTGACATCAAAGTTGTTCTATGCAAATAGAATATTTCTTAATAACCCTTCACGACTGAGGATGTACCAGTATATCCTAAATCATGAATGGGTAATCACTGATGGCTGCTATAGTGGGCCAGCCGCGATCCCTGCACATGTCTGCTGATTTGGACAGCAGACATGTGCGGCTAACAGGCGCGGGTGATTCCGCAATGCACTCGCACCTGTTAACCCCTTAGATTGCGCTGTCAAAACTTGACAGCACAATTTAAATGACCATTTCAGGGAAATCATCTATTCCCGCAACCATCAGAGGCCCCATGGCATCGGGGAGCTGATGGTTGCCATGGTAGAGCTGAAAGAGCAGCAGTTGTAACAAGAACGCTGCATTTCTGTGCAGCTCTGTGCAGCTCTGATCAACAGAAATGAATCAGCGATCAGACTGCTGATCTTTATAGTCCACTAGTGGAACTAGTAAAATAAAAAAAAATAAAAAAAAAGTTTAAAAGAATTAAAATAAATAAATAAATGTTCAAATCTCCCTCCATTTGTCACAATGAAAATTAAATGGTTAAAAAAATAAAAAAAATTCACATATTTGGTATCGCCACATTCAGAAATGCCCAACCTATCAAAATATGAACTCAATTAATTTGATCGGTATACGACGTAGCAGCAAAAACAATTAAAATGGTAAAATTACGTTTTTTGGTCATCAGAAATTTTGCACAAAATGCAATAACAGGTGATAAAAACGTAGCATCTGCGCAAAAATGGTACCATTAAAAAGTCAGCTAGAGACGCAAAAAATAAGCCGTCACTGAGCCATAGAGCCTGAAAAATGAGAACACTACGGGTCGCAGGATATGGCGCAAAAATTGCGCCACTTTTTTAGACTTATTTCTGAATTTTTTAACTCATTGGATAAAAGTAAACCTATACATGTTTGGTATGTACAAACTTGTACTGACCTGAGACATCACACTGACCGACATCATTTGTACTATATAGTGAACACGGTGAATAAAATACCCCAAAAACAATCATGCAATCACACTTTTTTTGCAATTTTTCCGCAATTAGAATTTTTTTTGCCATTTTACAGTACACTGTATGGTAAAACTCATGGTTTCATTTAAAAGTATAACTTGTCCCACAAAAAACAAGCTCTTATATGGAAAGATTGATAGCTCTTGGAAGGAGGGGAGCAAAAAGCAAAAATGAAAAACGGTAAATCGCCAGGGGTGAAGGGGTTAAGCTTTGAAGTCTCTACAAGGCCCCAGAGCATATTAATCATAAAAAATAAATACTCAACTTGCTGATTACCTGTCCCAGAGACCCAGCTCGCTGTACTGTGCTACTTGTGTCTTCTCACATTTTCCTCTGCGATGTTCATATGGTGCTGGACTCCCAGTGCCAAGTAGATCTAAGATATAATGATGGCATGACGTCACAAAGCGCATCACCCAAGGAGCTGCTAAGGCCTCGGGCAATTCATATCATGAGGTCACAATGCGCATATTGATGTTTGAGGCATACTCAGTAACAGGAGTGTAGTGTAAAAGTGAAGATCATTGAAGAAGACATGAGAGGTGGCGCTCGGTATATTGCTCATTTCAGCAAAATTGCTGGCACCTTACCACCATTTTGCTGGATTTGCAAAAAGCAAAACTTTCATATTCTAGAAATTTTTTAAACTATACTACAGTATACTATACTATGTATTAATACAAAGCAATTTCAATTTATCCAAACAGATACATCACTAGGACGCTGGGATCCTGATTCTTGTTTGGTGATAAACATCCTAGTTACACATCACCCTTTCATAGCTCTATATTTTTCTTATCACCCACAATCATGACTAAAGGCAACTTTACACATTAGATAGCTTCTGGCTCAATGATCATTCACCCAACAGTTATCTCTCTCGATTTACCCATACGGGGATGCTCCTGTGCTCTCTATAACAAAAGCTGCTGCCAACCTCCACTGGCAGTGGCTTACCTCCATGAAAAGGATTGGTTGTTGAAATTAAATGGGCTGGATCCTTCTCTTCTCAACATCACCTGCCAGAAAAGAGTCAGGCCCTCATACAAATTAGATTTTTGGCTGATCCTGCCAAAATTAGTTGGTTCAGACTACTTTATAGTGTATGGGGCCTTACATCTCTGTCACTATCAGCTGTAGATATCACCTATGGTATATACATGAAAACATTGAAACTTTATACTTTTATATGAAATATTTCAATAAAGTATAAATGCGTATATTTCAAACAAATCTGTTTCTTTGATTCTTTGGATCTACTTTTGATATGTTCCATTGGGCAATAGTGACTGGAATTAGCATACATAAACTCATCATACAGGAAATCTCACAGTTATGAGAAGGTACATGAGATATAACACATTAGCAGTTGCACTTCAACTGTCCCCCTGTTAATTTTCTATGCTTTAATACACTGAAGCAAAAGGGGGTTCCTATACATTTTGGTCCATGGACAATGTGTTCTATTAGACTTTAATTTTCTGAAAACAATTTTCCCTTCAGTGATATAGAGACACTATTCCAAGATAGAAGGAGTTTGACTTGTGACATATTAGGCACGATTCATCAAGACGAGTGTTTTTCACGCTGATCTTGATGAGGTGGTGAAGTGGAGCGTAAGACTCTTGATTTAATAAGAGGCCTACACCTCTTAATGAATCAGACAAAGAGTAAGATGTCATGCATTTCAATGTGCACCTCACCAGAAATCTTAAAATATGTTTCAGAATGAACATCACAGCTTATCATGAATTTACTGAACAAGGGTTGCTACTCTCTGTCATGTCCCAATTCCACACCAGTTCCACCTACATAATCACAATTGTGCAAAAATGTCATAAAAACGCAAAAAGTCACAGAATTTTTTGAACGACCCATGTTGCGCAAAAATGTGGCAACTTTTCAAAGCTTTTTGTGACAGAATCTTAGCAAATAAGCTTTGAGGAATCATGGTTATCATGTTTTAAGAGGTAAAAATGCTCTGTGACCAGTATTCCTTTACTGCTTTATGTTTTTTGGGCGGCATGGTGGCTCAGTGGTTAGCAGTGGAACCTTGCAGCACTGAGATCCTGGGTTCAAACGCCACCAAGGTCAGCATCTGCACGGAGTTTGAATGTTCTCCCCGTGCTTGTGTGGGGTCCTCCGAATACTCTGGTTTTGTTCCAAAAACATACCGATAGGGGATTTATATTGTGAGCCCCAATGGGATTATGTCTAAAGGTGCTCTGGAATTATTGACTCTAGATATGTGAGTAAAATATTTAAATACATTTTATGAATTTATGTTGCTTGATCCTACATATCCATTCTGAGTAGTCTAGTCCCTTTAACATAGAGGTATTCATATGAACAACTAAATAAGCTACAGCTTCACTAAAAACTAAAAGTTTTGCTCTATTTATGAAATGAAACTATATTATGAAACTATAAATCATTTGTCATACTATTACAGTAACTGCAGTTTAAAGAATGGTAACTGCCTTTTTATCTCCCTTAGAATACTATGCAAAAAATTGCACATAATGGTCCAGTAGCAAGCAGCCATTTTAGGCTGTGGGTAGGAAGTCGTAATACCAAATTATTCCTACAGTTGAATAATGCAGACGGAAGTACTATAATTTGTCAATTTGCATATGTAATCTCTTCAGTACAATCTATATGTGGCGCCCCTGAGGGTTCAGTCACCTCAGGGTACTGCACCTCACTTAAGGTGCAGTAGTCATCCTGGATCCAGAGGAGGTCGGTATCAGTTCCACAACACAAACTCATATACACAACCAGGTTGCCCTCCCCATTGGGGACCAGGCTAGGGTCGGGTCTTAAGCTAGTCACCAAACATGGGGGGTAGCCACCCACTAGTGACAGGGAACTGGGGGAAGAGAAGCCACCAGGGGGAGTTAGGAGCTTTCACAACAGTTAGAGCGTTCTCCAGCAGGAAAGAGCAGGAGCGGGACCAGTGCGGTTCAGGGTGCAGAGCCTTAGGGTGGAACAAACTTCACCTTGTATCACCAGAATCTGCAGGACAGGGGGATTGCAAGTCCCTCTGACCACCACGAGATCCTGGAGCACAGTGCCACATAGGGTCCGGAGTCGTGATTACAGTCAAGCCCCACAGCGGCCCCGTGTCACCTACACACGGGACAGGAGCTAACACTACACAAACTGGGGTCCACAAGCAGCATCAAGCCACGGGGATCCATCTGTAAAGGTGCAAGAAGGAAGGGCCCATCGACTTCTTCACTGGTTCTAACATCCAACGGATCTGGGATCGGCTGTGGCCCATCACGGCTGGAACCACAGCAGCTGATTCAGCCTTTTGATTGCCGTCGCCCCACGCTTCGGCACCAATGGCCACTACTCTCCTCATCATCCTCCCCAAGGCTCCGCTCCACCTGTGGGGAGAACCATCCGTGCTGCAACACCATCCGCCCCGAAGGACAGCGACAGCAGTGGCGGCAAATCCCTGGCCACATACTACAGGTGGCGTCACAAGACTATCATCCATCATCCAAATCCCCTTTTTATTGTACACCTCGGGGCCACAAAGCCGGGCAGCGCCAACCGTGACATCCCTGACCCGACATCACCGGCCCAGCGACAAGTAACATTTAACCCCTGCCCCGTGGGTGCTACATATAGATGAGAGACGGATAGCCAGAGGGACTGATGGACAGAGGAACGGATGGACAGAGCGACGGATGGTCAGAGGGACAGATGGACGGATGGACAGAGGGACGGATGGACAGAGGGACGGATAGACAGAGGGACGGATAGACAGAGGGATGGATAGACAGAGGGATGGATAGACAGAGGGACGGATAGACAGAGAGATGGATAGATGGTGGGGGGATCACAGCTGGTGGGGGGATCACAGCAGGTGGGGGGATCACAGCAGGTGGGGGTTACAGCAGGTGCGGGGGATCACAGCAGGTGGGGGAGGCACAGAAGGGGGGGGTCACAGCAGGTGGGGGGCACAGCAGGTGGGGGGGTCACAGCAGGTGAGGGGGTCACAGCAGGTGGGGTCACAACAGGTGTGGGTGAGGTCACAGAAGGTGGGAGTGGGGTCACAGAAGGTGGGGGGGTCATAGCAGGTGGGGAGATCACAGCAGGTGGGGAGATCACAGCAGATGGAGGAAGGTGAGAGGTGGGAGAGGGGGCAGCAGATGAGGGAGGGGGGCAGCAGATGAGGGAGGGGGCAGCGGCTGATGGGGAGAGCAGTGGCAGATGGAGGGGACGCAGCAGATGGGTTCAGTGACGGTGGATCAGGGGCAGTGACTGTTGCAGCCGTTGGCTGATGGGTGGGGGCTGGGGCACTGGCGGCGGCTGAAAGGAGACAGTGTCTATAACTTACCGATCGCTCCCTGCCCTCACCTTCCACAGACTCCGGAGTGAAGCTGAGGGGAGCGGTCACCGGCCCCAGATGCACAGTGATTGGAGAGATCGGTCACATGGCCGGTCTCTCCAATCAGAGCTGGGGATGGGTGAAACTTAGGTCACCCAGCTCCAGCCAATGATTGGTGCTATGAATTTGAAATAACATGGAAGGAAAAGTGCACAGCACTGCTTACCCTTTCAAGAGGTAGTGAGATGATCTCGTTTCACCACTAAGCAGTGTGGTTGTTGCTTTGTGACATCGGGCACAATCCTGAAAAAATTCCTGGTATGATGGAAGCTGCTGTCTCAACCGTGGTGCTATTGCCCAGACGAAGCCATCAATTCATAGAAAATAAAGGAGTGGGCAGCACTCTGCAGGTAGCTACAGACAGCTTTATTTTTCGATGCTGACAGGTGTAACAGACATGAGGGAGTGGAGGGAGGGGAGCACGAGGACGACGGTACCGTTTCGCACCTCTAGGGGCGCTTTCACGGGTCCATACCCGGGTATGGACCCGTGAAAGCGCCCCTAGAGGTGCGAAACGGTACCGTCGTCCTCGTGCTCCCCTCCCTCCACTCCCTCATGTCTGTTACACCTGTCAGCATCGAAAAATAAAGCTGTCTGTAGCTACCTGCAGAGTGCTGCCCGCTCCTTTATTTTCTATGAATGATTGGTGCTATAGCTGCACTGAATATGGCTGTATTTTAATGTTTAAGCCATTTTCAATGGTCAAAACATTACAGTGGCTGTGATTGGCTGAGCGACATTCATCAGCCAATCACAGCCTCCTTAGGTCCGGGGAGGAGACACCACCCCTCCTGAGGTCAGGTAGAAGGCCCCTCCTCCCCGAATGTAAGATATTTGCAAAGCGATCGCAGCCACTGGGTCCGCGATCTCGCCATGACGTACAGGGTATGTCATGGGTCCTTAAGTACCAGGGAGCTATGATGTACCCAGTACGTCATAGGTCGCTAAGGGGTTAACACGTTTTCAGGCTGTAGGGGCCTGCTCCCGCTTGGGGCCCCTGTGCGACTGCAGGTGCTGTCAGTGCAACGTCCCCGCTCCCTGCCCATGGGGCCCGGTGAGCAGAGGAATGAAAGGGGAGGAGCCCGGGCTATCAGCGTGTCTGGGCCCCACCTCCTACTCACTGCATGGTCAGCACTGCGAAATGTACTGTCAACGCCCCCTGCCCCTGGGGCCCAGTGAGCAGAGGAATGAAAGGGTAGGGGACTGTCAGCATGTCCGGGCAACCCCTCCTGCCTCCTGCTCACCGGGCCCAGTACAGGAGGCCCAGTATTAATGTCCTGATGGCAGCCCTGTTGTCAAGAAACAATGAAATTAAAAATACAGCTCTGTGACCTCTAGAAATTGATCTAAGAGTTAATTTACAGAACACTTAACGTGAACTTGTCAGGTGCAATATGTACCAGAACCACGAGCAGTTCTGGGTGCATATTGCTAATTCCTGCCTAACTGTCCCTGTATACACTAGCATAGATAAAGAGATCTTTAGCAAAAGTGTTTCTAAAAACCTTTTATCGTATGCTAATGAGCGAGGGGACTAGTCCCCTGAGAGTTAGTTCCCCTGGCTAGTTGGCTCATTAGCATGTTAATATGTCCCTGTGGGTGTGCTAACATGCTAATGAATGTGCAGTGTCAGAGGATGGTCTCACCCTCCTCTCCGCTGCCATCACTGCCCGACTCTGGATTTTGGCTCAGTGCGCATGACCCTGGAGTTTCGGTGAATGAGATCATCCTTTGGCGATACACATTCATTATACTAACATGCTAATAGAGCCGAATAGCCAGGGGTACTAATGCCCAGGGGACTAGTCCCCGTGCTCATTAGTATACGATAAAAGATATTTAGAAATCCTTTTTCTACAGATCTCTTTATCTATGCTAGTGTATACAGGGACAGTTAGGCAGGGATTAGCAATATGCACCCAGAACTGTTCATGGTTCTGTGTGCATATTGGACCTGACAGGTTCACTTTAAGGTCGCTTTTCACTTTCTAAAATGTAAAATTATGCAGTACTTACCTACAAGCCTGCAATATACTTAATTAGGCCTATTCAGAACACCGATCCTTTGGGTTTGGAGCCCAGTGTTTTCAAATCTACCCTTTATTAAATCAACTGACAAAGGGAAAAAATAAATCAAAGAATAACCACCTTTGTTTGTTAAAAATGTTTATCCTGTTCACCACTCAATTTAATAGTAGATTTGCATAGTTGTTAATAAAATACAAACTATTTTTAACTTTTTATAAAAAATAAAAACCACTTTTTTCTGAAAAAATGATTTCATCATTTTTATCCTTACTAAAATGTATTGCATTGAGAGAAATACTTGGTGCAATTATGGTTGACTACTTTTGTACTCAGTATACTAAAGCAGTATTTCCAGATTTGAGGGAATCCCTTGAAATTTAGTTCAAACAGATTCTCTTAATTCAGGGTGAACATTTTACTTTTTGCATAGATTAGAGGCACATTGAATCTGTCAGGAAGGGGTGAAAAGAATAAAACCATCTTATACTGACCTCTTCTTCGTCCTTCCTATACATGTCCCGCCATTGCTGGTTCTCCAGTTACCTATTATATCTTCCAGCTTGTATCTTGCATGCTGTTTTCTTTCTTTTATCATTGTTCCAGGATGTATCATCCATTCACTTGGCTCCACGATATCACGTGAGGTGTGACACACATGCTTCATTCTCCATGTGACAGCATTGGGCCTAGGAATTTGAAGAACAGGCTAAAAGTGGATGAAAGCCTCAAATAAAAAAAGTAAGGCGATACAAGAAAGTATACTGAAGATTATAGCACCAATCGGATGATGAGTGGCCACGGGACAGGTATATAGAAGGCCGAGGATCAGTGCATACAAGGTTTTTTTAACTTCTTCCCAACCATATTTAACTGTGCAAATTGTTAGTTGGTGTTTACATTGTGAGCCCCAATGGGGACCATGATAATGATGCCTGTAAAGTGTTGTGGAAATTAATGGTGCTATATAAGGGAGTAAAATATATATAGTACCATTTAGTGCCATATTGATCCTGGGAACTAGTCTGATTACCTCATATGGAGCCAGGAAGGAATTTTCCCCTAATATTGGGAAATTAGCATCTGCCTCATGTGTTTTTTGGCTTCTTCTGGATCAACATTTTAGGCTATAGGTTGGATGGACTTAAGTGTACCTTCAGCTTTAAAAAGAAAAGTGTCATGAAGGGTTTATCTGAGTATTTAATAAATTTAATTTTAAATGGGAAAAAAAAAAGAAATTAGTATTTCACATTCTGTTTATTATGAATGTTTACCCTGCGTGGTTCTTTTTCACAGATTAGAATATTTTATTGTGGATATAGTAATAATTTCTTAATGAGAATCTGATAGCTGACACATACTGCCAGATCAGGCACTGGATGTACAATTTCAGCTAGGTATGTTTGACTATAAAACATTGCAGCATTTCAGAAGGATGGACCAAGCCACATGAGAGACTAGTTGGACAGGAAAGTGGCTTTTCCATGCCTGATCCACTTGAGTAACAGAGACAGCCCTGTTGGTGGGCGTATGAAAAGATTTGTCCTACAACTTTCCTGTGCAGGTTGGTCTGGCGGCTTTTAAAGTTTCTCTCTGACCACACCAAAGAGTATTACTGTCAAACATGCATGTTGTATGGCTAGGGTAACATGTATCAGCTATCAGGTTTCCTTTGATGGTCACCAACTATGATGCAATCAGTTCAATACTACATTATTATTGCCTGTTTTCACAGGTTTTGATCATTTATAGTAGCTTCTATTTCATATTAATTTAGAATTGCTTGTGGGAGGTCCTTTACCAGATTTGGGGCTCGAAACAGGACTTTCATGTCTTTTAAGAGTTTTAATTGTCTTTAGATGTCTGTGTTTATCATATATGTCACATATCGTAATTTTTCTGTCCATTAGATGTGCAGCTACTTATGTTTTTGCAATTGTTTCTGCTTAGATGCCTTATATATGATACAAAAACATGGACGGTGACCATTTCTAAAAAGCTATATAATCGTAATAAGATCTAATTAATCATAGAAAAATGAATCATACAAAAGGAAAAACATGAATTTGTCTTCTATATTTAATATCACTGCAAATGTTCAAAACCTAATGAAACTTATCTAATTATGTTGAGTTTTTATTGACTGTTCTTCCTTTTTAGTTGATAAAACACATTGTCCTCTACTTTTATTTTGCTTTCAATGAAAACTTCTACACATTCAAAGTACAATTTGTTCAATTGTAATCTCTGGTGTCTAGTCATCCCCAAGTACATTTTATCAATCTCAATACATACTCTTTTGATATGGTCTGCAGCATGACATAACAATGAGGAATGCATTATACATTCAAGAAAGATCTATCTGGAACTGAATGCATTATTGGCTCTCAAGTGGCCAGACAATCTAGGAATGAAATACTGAAACAGAACTGATAATAACATCCATCATTTTATATCTCAGTTGGTATAGTTACCAACTTCTTTCACTTTTAAGAACTATACTTTTAAATTTTAGTTCTTGGTGCATTTATTGAGTATATGACATTTGACATGGTTACTACAAAGAATAGTAATATCACAGAAAATAAAATATTTTTTTAAAATCATTCTGTTTGAAATATAGGAAAATAGAAATAATTTGTGAGAAAGAGTAAAATGTTGACATGCTTCTCTTATGTAAGATTTGCCCAGAGAACAATGATTAAATTTGTTTCCTTGAGATGTTCTGCTCTCCCATTGTCTACATGAGCTTCCTCTGGGATTCTTCCCCAATTCCAAAAATAATTTGATAGCTCTTCCAATGATAGCTTCCAATGATATTTGCCACTTACATATCATTGATTATTATTATTATTGGTGATCATTATTGGCTACAACCTGTGTACACCATTGCAGGTATTAATGTACGAGTATATATATATACATTGGACACATCTTCTCATTCAAAGAGTTTTCTTTTTTTTCATGACTCTGAAAATTGTAGATTCAAATTGAAGGCATCAAAACTATGAATAAACACATGTGGAATGAAATACTTAACAAAAAATTGTGAAACAACTGAAAATAAAGGCTGTTTTACATGCAGCCGACATCACTAGCGATGTTGCTCGTGGAAGCACCCGCCCCCGTCGTTTGTGCATCACGGGCAAATTTCTGCCCGTGGCGCACAATATCGCTAGGACGCATAACACGTACTTACCTTCCTAGCGACGTCGCTGTGAGCGGCGAACATCTTTTTTAAGGGGGAGGTTCGTGCACCGTCACAGCGACGTCACACATCGGACAACAAAATAGAAGCGAAGGGGCGGAGACCAGCTGCATTAACGACACGCCCACCTCGTTGCTGGAGGACGCAGGAACACTGCTGTTCGTCGTTCTCGGGTTGTCACACATAGCGATGTGTGCTGCCTCAGGAACAACGAACAACCTGCGTCCAGCACCAGCAACAATTTTTTTAAAATGAACGCCGTGTCAAAGATTAACGATTAGGTGAGTATTTTTGATCGTTAACACTTGCTCATAGGTGTCACACGCAACGACGTCGCTAAAGACGCTGGATGTGCGTCATGAATTCCGTGGCCCCAACGACATATCGTTAGCGATATTGTTGCGTATAATGCCCCCTTAAGTCTTATATTCTAGGTTCTTCAAAGTAGCCTCCTTTTACTTTGATTGCTGCATTGCACACTCTTGGCATTCTCTTGATGAGCTTCAACAGGTAGTCACCGGAAATGGTTTTCACTTCACAGGTGTGCCCTTTCAGGTTTAATAAGTGGGATTTGTTGCCTTTAAATTGGGTTGTGACCATCAGTTGTGTTGTGCAGAAGTCTGGTGGATACACAGCTGATAGTCCCACTGAATAGACTATTGGAATTTGTATTAAGGCAAAAAAAAAAGCAGCTAAGTAAAGAAAAACGAGTGGCCATCATTACTTTAAGAAATGAGGGTCAGTCCGAAAAATTGGGGAACTTTGAAGTGTCCCCAAGTGCAGTTGCAAAAACCATCAAACGCTATAAAGAAACTGTCTCACATGAGGACCGCCCTAGGAAAGGAAGACCAAGAGTCACCTCTGCTGCGGAGGATAAGTTTATCCAAGTCACCAGCCTCAAAAATCTCAGGTTAACAGCAGCTCAGATTAGAGGCCAGGTCAATGCAACACAGAGTTCTAGCAGCAGACACATATCTAGAACAACTGTTAAGAGGAGACTTTGTGCAGCAGGCCTTCATGGTAAAATAGCTGCTAGGAAACCACTGCTAAGGACAGGCAACAAGCAGAAGAGACTTGTTTGGGCTAAAGAACACAAGGAATGGACATTAGACCAGTGGAAATCTGTGCTTTGGTCTGATTAGTCCAAATTTGAGATCTTTGGATTCAACCACTCTGTCTTTGTGCAACGCAGAAAAGGTGAACGCATGCACTCTACATGCCTAGTTCCCACCGTGAAGCATAGAGGAGGAGGTGTGATGGTGCTTTGCTGGTGAAACTGTTAGGGATTTATTAAAAATTGAAGGCATACTGAACCAGCATGGCTACCACAGCATCTTGCAGTGGCATGCTATTCCATCCGGTTTGCGTTTAGTTGGACCATCATTTATTTTTCAATAGGACAATGACGCCAAACACACCTTCAGGCTGTGTAAAGGCTATTTGACTAAGAAGGAGAGTGATGGGGTGCTATGCCAGATGACCTGGCCTCTACAGTCACCAGACCTGAATCCAATCAAGATGGCTTGGGGTGAGCTGGACCGCAGAGTGAAGACAAAAGGGCCAACAAGTGCTAAGCATCTCTGGGAACTCCTTCAAGACTGTTGGAAAACAATTTCCGGTGACTACCTCTTGAAGCTCATCAAGAGAATGCCAAGAGTGTGCAAAGCAGTAATCAAAGCAAAAGGTGGCTACTTTAAAGAACCTAGAATATAAGACATATTTTCAGTTGTTTCACACTTTTTTGTGAAGTATTTCATTCCACATGAGTTAATTCATAGTTTTGATGCCTTCAATGTGAATCTACAATTTTAAGAGTCATGAAAATAAAGAAAACTCTTTGAATGAGAAGGTGTGTCCAAATGTTTGGTCTGTACTGTACATATTAATATATTCATGTGAAAAAGTGTGTTTGAAAACTTGTTTGCCCTTCCTAATTTCTTATTCTTTTACATGTTTGTCATTTGTAAATGTTTCAGATATACAGATAAGTAAACACAAAATGTAGTTTACAAATGTAGGTCTTTACTATTAAAGGAAGAAGAAATCCAAACCTACTGAGCCCTGTTTGAAAAAGTGATGGCCCCTAAACCTAACTGGTTGGGTCACTCTTAGCAGAAATAACTGCAATCAAGAGTTTGTGATAACTGGCAATGAGTCTCTTTCAATGCTCTTGAGGAATTTTGACCCACTCATCTTTGCAGAATTGCTGTAATTCAGCCACATTGGAGGGTTTCAGAGCATGAACTGCCTTCTTAAGCTTATGCCACAGCATCTCATTTGAATTAAGGCCAGGACTTTGACTAGGCCACTTCAAAATCTTAATTTTGTTTTTCTTAAGCCATTCAGAGGTACACTTGCTGATGTGTTTTGGATCATTGTTCAGCTGCTTAACCCAAGTGTACTTCAGCTTGAGATCACAAACAGATAACTGGACATTCTTCTTCAGGATTTTTTGGTAGAAACCAGAATTCATGGTTCTATTTACCACAGGAAGTCTTCCAGGTCCTGAAGCAGCAAAACAGCCCCAGATGATCACACTACCACCACCATATTTTACTGTTGGTATGATCTTCCTTTTCTGAAATGCTGTTACTTGTGTGCCAGATGTAATGGGATATACACTTTCCAAAAAAGGTCAACTTTTGTCTGTTCAGTCCACAGAGTATTTCCCAAAAGTCTAGGGGATCATCAAGATGTTTTCTGGCAATACTTAGATGGGCCTTTTTGCTCTTTTTGTTTAGCCATAGTTTTCCTTTTGGAACTCTACTGTGTCGCCCCTGCAGCAGATCGAACCGCTCGGATCCATGTGATGACAAGTGGCTCGAGGGTCTCAGGACCCGGGGACCACTTCTAAACATAAAGGGGGGTTATTTACAGGGAAGGTATAGTTCATCACACCACCCATGGTGTACGGTAATAAAGGGATCCCGCCCTGCCGATGGGAGTACCCGGGGTGATAGAGTGGGGCAGCAAGGTATCGTTGCCCTCCATGGGTAGGGGAAGGCCCTGGGACTCGGTGGGATGCCGTAGGGTGCAGGGATCACTCAGGAACTCACTCAGTCAATAAGCAAACACTGACAACTGGGTAAACCAAATCTTGGGGTATCGCTGCTGCTTGAGGGGAGCTCATCTGGGTCCCGTCCCCTACAGTGTGGCGTGGTGATCCGTGACCTGCCTCCTGGCACTAAGTTTAACTTCAACGTAGTGGCCCAGTAGTCTGCCACTTGCCGGGCCCTGCTCCCTACTGTGGCTAAGTGTGGGAGCCTACTCTTAGGGCTGATGCTTGGGATTTTCTTGGACCGCTTGTTTAGAAGGCCATATCCCTCTCGTTGCGCTAGTGCCCCAAATTCTGGAGCGGGTGGGAACAGATCAAAAAGGCTCTGTTCTCCTCAGGTTAATTGCCGGGTTTCCTGAAGCTTCTCACCAACCTAGGGTCCGTGTACCCCACCGTGACTTCAGTCACAGACCGGTGACAGTTCCAGGCTGCTGACCATCCTCCTTGACAGGTCCAGGCACCTAGCCGCAATCCTCTACGACCAGGGGTCTGACTCCTCTAGGTCCAGACCACCATCTGCACCCTAGACAGCTTCTCTTGGGAGCCACCACTCCCAACCTCTTCTCACTGATCAACTACTTACTCACTGACTACACTCCTCACTTCCCCCACCTGACCTCTCAGGTGGGCGACTGTATTCCACTCAACCATCCACTGGTGTTCCTGGTGGGTGTGGTGTAGTGTGTATCTAGGATTTGATTTGCTGTTGGAGGCAACACCGTAAGATAGGTACCCAGAACCATGATGACTTGGAATACAGGGCAGTTTCTGCAGTACCCTATGACGACCTGATAGTCCAGGGGCGTCACATTCCCCCCTGGTTAAACATAGCTTGTCCCCGAGCTACAGGACATCCAGAGGTTTATTTTTGCAACTGAGAAGAAAAAGAATAACATTTTATTTACAAGTTCACGTCCCACATTAGGGAGGCACATTACTTAAATGTTACTTTAAACTCTTAGAGTTCATCTTTAACCATAGAACGCTACCAATTATGCTGGTAGAGGAGGCTTAGCCTGCTCTGTTGCAGCCTCTTCCTGCAACTGTCCAGTCCCAATGTCCTGGATCCCATCAACCCACCACTCAAACAACCTGACCCTCTGCATTCCTACTTGTGGGTCCGTGACCAGGTTAAGGTCCGGGGTGATGAAAAGATAACTCTGTTAGCCACAGGAGGTGCAACTATTTACAATTAGCACAAGTCCATGCTGGCCGCAACCAGTCCCGCAGCCATGGTCCATTTTTACTACTAAAACACCTATAAAAGAACCGAAGTCCATGCACCTGGTGCAAACATTATGTAACTTCATAATCAGATGAGGTATATTCAGTTGATTAAACCCGGTGGTAATCTTTTTTGCCTATAAACACTACTTATCATTCTCAAGAAAAATAATAAACTATGGAAAACAACAAAAGAAATCACAGATTTTTCTAACATTTTTAACTTTAGATAGCCAGGTACCACTAACATTAGTGCTTATAGTCCACGGCGGAGGCTGGCATGACCTGCTTATTAACCATGACGAGCCTCTTCACATCTAGGGCAAACCAGCCCCGCTCTCCACAATGCCAAGTATAATACACCACCTCTCCCGCTTCCAGGTTTTGGCCCGGATAAACACTTGGGAGATGCTCCTCCACATCTCTCCAGGAAACAAACACCCCATCCGTGAGGCCCGCTTCCATTATGATCCTACACCCTTTTCAGGGTCAAAGCAGATCACCACCGTACCGCGGCCCTCGGACTCAGAAGGTGGCTTTCCTCAAATGCTCCTTCTCTCTTTGGGTGCAGGCAGCAATCTCCCGTCATCGCTGATCTTGGGTTATCATCTCCTGGTGTAGCTTACGCTGGTGTCATTCCCAATAGGGGGCGTCAGCGTCCTGCCTCACCTCCCTATCTGGCATGGGTCATAGGTGCACTTCTGCGGCCCCAGCAGCCGCTGGGATGCCGCGCGGTGGCGGAACTGGCAGCTCTTCAGGTTCCACCTCCGCTATGATAGAAAATGGGACCGACTGCTCCGCAGCCGGGGGTGCAGAGTACAGGTGCTCCGTATTATGGTACGGACCCTGTGATACAGACGAGTCTGGTCGGGCCGGTATCGGGGTAACCGCTGTCGTGGCCTGGTTGGGTGATGAGGTCAGGAGCTCTGCAGCTAGCTCATCGCAGATTGGGGCTGAAGGTTCCGCTGCCATGGTTGGGATAGGCAGCTTGGCATCCGCCGAGGACGAGGGTGATGGTGGTAGAGTGCTTGCAGTGGGCAGGGGCAGACCGGATCCCACAGCTGCATAGGCCGGATCAATCGGATTAACTGGAACTGGGTAACTGTTTACCTTCTCCTCGCGTGGAACTTCTATCTCTCGGGCTCGCACCGCCATTGCTAGGCTCTTCATCTCTTCCCTCCAGTGGTCCAGAATGAAGAGGAATTGCATCCGCATCCTCCTGCAGAGCTGTTTTGTCTCTTGCTTGATCCAGGTCGCGGTCCCGGGAGCAGCGCGCTCCGTTGACTAGTCTTGCGCGGCCGCCATCTTTCCTCTGCAGTATCCAGGAACATTATGGCAGAGTCCTGGCATCCCTGCTTCTCTTCCGCTGTTACATACTGTCATGCCCCCTCAGTTTTTGCCCACCACTCACTACTGCTTTATGGCCCTCTGGGAACTTCCGGTTCCGGGCAGACTCTCAGGACGAAGGCCGGGCTTCTGCTTCGCACACTTTTGGTCGATAAACGGCGTTTTGGCGCCAAAAATGGCGGAAGATGGCAGGAATGGTGGGAAACGGTACATTTGACATGCAGTTTGGACTTTCAAGGCGCACGTCACCCAGGTTAGTGGGTCCTGTCCGAATCCTGTTCATGATGCCAAATTGATTTAGAGGTGTGCCATCCCTGCAGTGGATCAAACTGCTCGGATCCGTGTGATGACTAGTGGCTCGAGGGTCTCCAGACCCGGGGACTTGGGGCCACTTCTAAACGTAAAGGGGGAGTTATTTACAGGGGAGGTATAGTTTGTGACGCCACACGTAGTGTATGGTAATGAAGGGATACCGCCGCTGCCGATGGGAGTACCCGGGTCTGATGGAGTGGGGCAGCAAGGTGTCGTTGCCCTCCATGGGTAGGGGAAAGCCCCGGGACTTGGTGGGATGCTGTGGGGTGCTGGGATCACTCAGGTACTCCCTCAGTTAATAAGTAAACGCTGACAACTGGGTAAACCAAATCTCGGGGTATTGCTGCCGCTTGAGGGGAGCTCGTCCGGGTCCCGTCCCCTACAGTGTGGCCTGGTGATCCGTGACCTGCCTCCTGGCACTAAGTTTAACTTCAACGTAGTGGCCCAGTAGTCTGAAACTTGCCGGATCCTGCTCCCCACTGTGGCTAAGTGTGGGAGCTTACTCTCAGGGCTCATGTTTGGGACTTTCTTTGACCACTTGTTTGGCAGGCCATATCCCCCTCGTTGCGCTAGTGCCCCGATTCTGGAGTGGGTGGGAGCAGATCATAAAGGCTTTGTTCTCCTCAGGTTAATTGCGGGGTTTCCTGAAGCTTCTCCCCAACCTAGGGTCTGTGTACCCCCCCGTGCCATCGGTCCCAGACCGGTGACAGTGCCAGGCTGCTTACCATCCTCCTTGACAGGTCCAGGCACCTAGCCGCAATCCCCTGCAACCGGGGGTCCGACTCCTCTAGGTCCAGACCACCGTCTGCACCCTAGACAGCTTCTCTTGGGAGCCACCACTCCCAACCTCCTCTCACTGACCAACTACTCACTCACTGACTACACTCGTCACCTCCCCTCCCTGACCTCCCAGGTGGGCGACTCTATTCCACTTAAGCCGTCCACTGGTGTGCCTGGTGGGTGTGGTGTAGTGTGTATCTAGGATTTGATTTGCTGTTAGAGGCAACACCGTAAGATAGGGACCCAGAACCATGAGGGTCTTGGAATACTGCATGGAAGGGCAGTTTGTGCAGTACCCTGTGACAACCTGATAGTCCAGGGGCATCACACTACAATAAAGGCCATTTTGCCCAGTCTCTTTCTTATGGTGGAGTCATGAATATTGACCTTAACTGAGGCGAGTGAGGCTTGCAGTTCTTTGGATGTTGTTGTGGGGTGTTTTGTGACCTCTTTGATGAGTTGTCACTGTACTCTTGGGGTTCTTTTGGTCAGCTGGCCAATCCTAGGAAGGTTCACCATTGTTCCATATTTTTGCCATTTGTGGATATTGGCTCCCAAGGTGGTTCATTGAAGTCCCAAAGTTTTAGAAATTACTTCACAACCGTAATGTGATGGCCACATAAGTGCGTATGACTGATTGTGCTAACTCAGTTATGATTGTGGGCTCCATGTATCCATCTCACGACTAGTATAGATTTTTATCTACTGGAAGTGAAAAATGAAGGTGCAAAATAAATAATTAAAAGAACATGAATGTCAAAGTTTCTGTATACTACAATACTGCGGTATTTCAGTAGATAGCAAAAACAAGCAAATAATTGTGGGATAAATTCTCCTATTAATCTGAAAAAAGGAAAAGATAAAAAAAAAGTTTTAAAACGATAAAAAAATAATAAATGTAACAACCCGTTAAACAAGCTCCAAGGGAAGGGTGTCCGCTAGTTCTCATCTCAATATAACGCAGTGCCTCCTCCTGAATCTTGCTAGGAGCTCTAGGGGATTGCAGAAGGGTCTTCCTTTTCTGGTAGGGGTTTACTCGGGGATACCCCTGTCCACGCTCCATACGCACTCACAAGAGATAAGGTTCAACCAAATAATAAGTTTATTTACAGGGGAACAAAAGGTGCCAATTGCAGGGGGAATACCAAGAAACAGCAAACAAATAATACTATGTGCTATTCTATAATGGTACCAGATGGGAGTTGCAAAAATATCCCTGAATATTAGGGGAGATGCTTCCACTTTAAATCACTGCAAGCACACTCCTATCTAATTACTATAAAACTACAAATGGCTTCAGCAATGCTTCAATAGAAACCCAATTGCCATGGATGTTAGTGCACTTGCTGTTACTATTGATGCATTTAATATAACAAAAACAACAATTCCTGATTATTAGAATCACAAGTCACTGTGGTACTGCCTTGCCTTTAACTTCAGGATACTTGTCAATCAGTAGAACTAGAAGACCAAGCAACGGTTCTGTATATTTAACTTCAGTAGAGATGAGTGAACCGGTCGCGGTTCGGCTCGAGGTCGGTTCGCCGAACGGAGGTCCCGTTCGAGTTCGGTTCGTCGAACGTTCGACGAACCGAACTCGAACTGCACAGGAAACAATGCCAGGCAAACACAAACACATAAAAACACCAAGAAAACACCCTCAAAGGTGTCCAAAAGGTGATAAACAACTCACAACACAACACAAACACATGGGAAAGTGACAAGAACAAATTCTCATGCGAAAACAAAAGAGCGTAACGAGGAAAAAGAGGACGAGACACAGATATAGGCATGGCACGCCCTTCTAAAATCATGTAAAACACCGCAAGGTGACTCCAAGCGGAGTCTCCCTTTTTTTCCAAAAATTGTGCCCCACACACACCCACCCATTCAGTGGCAGCACTTGTGCCCTAGTTGTACACTTCACAGCTAGATTGGCATCAAGCACATTCAAAAATACGCCATTCTTAACCGTCCCCAGGATGACACCGGGGTAGGTAGCAAAGTCTTTGCTGAACCATGACTTGTTCATCTTGGCTCCTTTTAAAAACAATGTAAGCAAGGGTTATTCCAAGCGGAGTCTCCCTTTTTTCAAAAAATTGGGCCACACAGACACCCCATCACTGGCAGAACTTGTGCCCTAGTTGCAAACAGGATGTTTTGATTTGCATCAAGCACATTCCAAATCCACAAGCATTTACTCTCCCCAGGATGACACAGGGGTAGTAAATTCCTTGTGGATCCATGACTTGTTCATTTTGATGAACGTTAGTCTGTCCACATTGTCACTGGACAGACGTGTGCGCTTATCTGTCAGCACACACCCAGCAGCACTGAAGACACATTCAGAGACAACGCTGGCAGCTGGACACTACAAAATCTCCAAGGCGTAAGTGGAGAGCTCTGGCCATTTTTCAAGATTTGAAGCCCAAAATGAGCAAGGCTCCATTTGCAAAGTCATGGCATCGATGTTCATTTGGAGATACTCCTGTATCATCCTCTCCAGCCATTGACTATGTGTCAGACTTGTTGTCTCTGTTGGCCTTGCAAAGGATGGTCTAAAAAAATTATGAAAAGATTCCATAAAATTGCTGTTACCAGCACCAGATACAGTCCTACTGGTACGGGTAGACTGTTGAAGATGACGAGACCGTCCCATGTTTGTCAAGTTACAACTGGGAGATTCACTCCCTGCACCTGCACGGTTGTTTGGTGGAAAAGCCGAGCTAAGATCGAGTAACAGCTTCTGCTGATACTCCTGCATACGTGCGCCCCTTTCTATGCCTGGAATTATGTCACAAAATTTGGACTTGTACCGGGGATCTAATAGTGTGGCAAGCCAATAGTCATCATCACTTCTAATTTTGACAATACGAGGGTCAAGTTGGAGGTAGTGCAGCAAGAAAGCACTCATGTGTCTTGCGCAGCCATGCGGACCAAGTCCACGCTGTGTTTGTGGCATAGAGGTGCTAACCGTTCTTTCTTCCTCTGAGATCTCCCCCCAACCTTTTTCAACTGAAATTTGACCAAGGTCTCCCTCATCCGCTGAGTCTTCCATGTCTATGGACAGTTCGTCCTCCATTCCTTCATGTTCTCCTGCACCTTCCTCAACATTTCGCCTGCTACCATGCGCCCTTGTTGATCCCTGTCCCCCATGGTCCCATGCCTGCCGCATTGGTGATGATGAACGTCTGGACGTTGGAGATGTTGTTGTGTCTTGTGCATATGAATCCTCCTGTAGTTCCTCCCCTTCCTGTTGTCCCACCCCCTGACTCCGAATAGTGTTTAGCGTGTGCTCCAGCATGTAAATGACTGGAATTGTCATGCTGATAATGGCATTGTCAGGGCTAAACATATTCGTCACCATGTCGAAACTGTGCAGAAGGGTGCATAGGTCCTTGATCTGAGACCACTCCATCAGGGTGATCTGCCCCACCTCTGCATCTCGTTGGCCCAGGCTATACGTCATGACGTATTGCACCAGGGCTCGGCGGTGCTGCCACAGTCGCTGTAACATGTGGAGAGTCGAATTCCAGCGTGTCGGCACATCGCATTTCAGGCGATGAACCAGCAGGCCGAAAGACTTCTGGAGCAATGCAAGTCGCTCAGCTGCGGCGCTTGAACGGCGGAAGTGAGCAGACAGTTTTCGTGCTCTGGTCAGAAGGCCATCTAGGCCGGGATAGTGTGTTAAAAATTGCTGGACAACAATGTTCAACACGTGAGCCATACAAGGTACGTGTGTCACCTTGCCCAGGCGAAGGGCCGCACCCAGGTTTGCAGCATTGTCGCACACGGCCTTACCAGCCTGCAGGTTGAGTGGAGACAACCATTTATTAAACTCGGACCGCAGAGCTGACCACAACTCCTCAGCAGTGTCTCTTATTCCCAAGACATGTCAAGCTAAAGACCGCCTGATCACGTTGCGCTCTGCTGCCAGCATAGTAATGAGGGGTGCGTGATTCCTTCTGCGCAATGAGAACACTGGTGGCCTGACCAGGCAGGCTTGGGGCGGAGGTGGAGGACCCAGATGAGGTGGAGGAGGCAGAAGCAGTGGCGGAACTTGGACAGATAGAGGATTGACACACAAGTCGTGGGGACGGCAAGACTTGTGCAGCAGACCCTTCACCATCTATCACCATAGTTACCCAGTGCCCAGTCAGCGACATGTAACGTCCCTGTCCATGCTTACTGGTCCAAGTATCGGTGGTGAAATGCACCCGTTCACACACAGAGTTTCTCAAGGAAGCGGTGATGTTGTGTGCGACATGCTGGTGTAGCGCGGGCACACCTTTCTTAGAGAAGTAGTGGCGACTGGGCATCTAAAACTGGGGCACAGCGACAGACATAAGGTCTCTAAAATCCTGTGTGTCCACCAGGCGGAAATGCAGCATTTCGGTAGCCAAGAGCTTACACAGGGATAAAGTCAACCTCTTAGCTTTGTCGTGGGTCGCAGGAAATGGCCTTTTATTTGTCCACATCTGAGGGACAGAGATCTGGCTGCTGTGTGTAGACGGTATTGAGTAGGGTGTCCCTGGAAAAATGCAGGTTTGTGAGGAAAGTGCAGTTGGAGACATGATGTTGCCTTCATCCAACGTTGGTGCTATCGATGTCTGAGAGAGCTGTACACACGCACTTGTTTCCCCTTCCAAACCAACTGACGACCTACCAAGCAAACTGCCTGTTGCGGGTACAGTGGTGGAAGTTGTGCGTGGAAAACCAGGTGTGACAGCTGTCCCCACAGTCCTAGAAGATGAAGAGCGCGTGGATGCACTGGAAGGGGCAGGCCATGGATGGTTCGCTCTGCTAGGCCGCATTGCAGCACGGTGAGCTTCCAACTGGGACCTATGATATTTATTCATGTGACGATTCATGGAAGAAGTTGTCAAACTGCTGAGGTTTTGACCTCTACTAACAGAATCGTGACAAATTTTACACATCACATAATTTGGGCGATCTTTTTCTATGTCAAAAAAGGACCAGGCTAGGCAAGGCTTAGAGGGCATGTGACCTGCTGAGCCCCCCCGACTAGTGCTCAGAGACAGATTGGTGGCTGATGATGCAGTTGTAGATGTGCTACCAGTGCTCCGACTCTGTCCAGGAAGGCGCAAGGTAACTTCGTCGTCAGTTGCATCCTCCTCCACCGTCTCTGTTGACCTCCTCGAGGGCCTGACTGTGGGTTGACAGTAGGTGGGATCTAGAACTTCCTCATCAATTGTTGTGTTTGCACTCCCCTCACCCTCAGACCGAGCCTCTTCTTGCCCTGACCGAGTATTTAAGTTGTCATCCCAAACTGGTATCTGCGTCTCATCGTCATCAGTCTGTTCCTCATTGTCTATAACAACAGGTGATACAGTTTGTGACAAAGAGTCAACATTATGCTCAGAAACTTGGTCTTCACGGCCTTAATCAGAGTCACAAAGGTTCTGGGCATCACTGCAGACCGTTTCCTGGTCTGTACTCAGTGTAGCTTGAGAGCAGACCTCTGATTCCCAGGCTATAGTGTGACTGAACAGCTCTGCAGAGTCAGCCATCTCACTTCCACCATACTGTGCAGGGCTGATGGAGACTTCAGAGCAGGAAGAAAGCAAGTTTGATTGGGATGACAACTCAGAGGACTGGTGTTTTTTGGATGCGGTAGTTGAGGTGGCTGAGAGGGCACTTGTTGGACCACTTGAGATCCATAAAAGCATTTTCCTTTGTTGGCCATCATCTACCTTTGTTCCTGTTGTTCGTGTCCGTAAAAAAGGGAGCACATCGGATTGTCCACGGTAAGTAGTAGACATATTACTTTTGCTGGTAGATGGTCTATCTTCAGCAGATGTTAATGGAGCTTTGCCACCTTCCCCACGGACAAACCCTTTTTTCCTTTTCCAACACGCCTCTTCCCCTTTCCACCAGCATCTGTCATTTTGCCACTCATGTTGATAGCGACAATATTGTGCACTTAAAATGTGGTAGTAAAAATTGAGAGGTAGTGTAGATTGCAGGGTGGTCTAGCTTTATTAACAGCAGAATAATAAAGAATAATTATCCATGACAATGCAACTACGGCCCTTAAACTGGCAGCATAAATTGCTAGTATAATGGCTTAGTAACAATGAGTTTGAATGTGCAATGCAGGCAGACGTGCTGCAAATATCTTTGCACTAGTGGGACGATACAGAAGTCCAATAGCCACGTTTAGGATGCCACTAAGTTCACTCAGTATTTGCTAGTATAATGGCTTAGTAACAATGAGTTTGAGTGTGCAATGCAGGCAGACGTGCTGCAAATATCTTTGCACTAGTGGGACGATACAGAAGTCCAATAGCCACGTTTAGGATGCCACTAAGTTCACTCAGTATTTGCTAGTATAATGGCTTAGTAACAATGAGTTTGAGTGTGCAATGCAGGCAGACGTGCTGCAAATATCTTTGCACTTGTGGGACGATACAGAAATCCAACAGCCACGTTTAGGATGCCACTAAGTACACTCAGTGTTTGCTAGTATAATGGCTTAGTAACAATGAGTTTGAGTGTGCAATGCAGGCAGACGTGCTGCAAATATCTTTGCACTAGTGGGACGATACAGAAGTCCAACAGCCACGTTTAGGATGCCACTAAGTTCACTCAGTGTTTGCTAGTATAATGGCTTAGTAACAATGAGTTGGAGTGTGCAAAGGGCAGGAGGGTACAGTGGCAGGGTTGTGGGTCTCTGGGTAGAGGAAAGGAAGCCTGCCTTTCTATCCCTCCTAATGGGGAAATGCAGCGAGGAAATCCTTGACCTTAGCTACACAGACGCTGTCATCTTGTGTAGCTGTTAAACTCTGTTTTCACGGACCTGTCACCTATGGCTCTGACCCTGCCGGTATGAGCCCTTAAAAGGACTGATAGAAAGTGCTATCCCTAAGCTGTCCAGCGCTGTGTATGGAGCGTATACAGCAGTATCGGCGATAGGAGCTGTGCCAGTGATGTCTGACACCAAGGATGCAGAAGGCAGATAATGGCGTGCTGGAGGAAAATGTCCGGTTTTATAATGCAGGGACATGTGACATGGACATCCTATCACACATGCCGTTGCTTCTCTGGCTAAAAGTCCTCTTAGCTGTGTGTGTGTCTGGGATTGGCTGACATGCTGGCCCACCCCACTACACGCGTGCGCTTAGGGAAGGAAGACAAGGAAAAAAAAAAAAATGGCGATCGCCATTATACATACAGCAGTGATCTGAATGCGCTGTTCCCGCACACTATACACTGAAATGTCATAATAGTGTGAGTCACAGAGTGACTTACACTATTACAGGGGAAAGCCAGCTAGGAATTAGCTGGTTTTTTTGCTGCTAGAACCGTTCTCGAACGTATCTAGAACTATCGAGCTTTAGCAAAAAAGCTCGAGTTCTAGTTCGATCTAGAACAGCCCCCAAAATCACTCGAGCCGCGAACTGGAGAACCTCGAACCACGAACCGTGCTCAACTCTAAACTTCAGTATCCTTCTCCAGCAAAAGAACCAAAAGTCCCAGCAGTAGCTAATCACTCTTTTTGCAGATCTGCATTCATCCAGAGTTCCAAAGTGGGGCTTCATGGTCCAGTTTTGTGAAATGGATGGGAATCACAGGCAAAATCTTTCTTCTAAGGCCTGTTTCACACATGAGTGAAAAACAGAAGTTTTTCACTGACATGTTAAAAATGCATATCTCTCTCCGTGTGCCATGATTCATGGCACATGTGTTTTCTTCATATGCAATCCGTGATAGCACATGGAGATAAACTCACCTGTCCTCGCTCCTGCTGACCGTGGTGCTGAAGTTTCCCAGATTCTGTGTCCGGCCTCTGTGTCTCTCACCGCTGCTGCTACTTTCGGGTTGGCTGTGCAGTTGTGACGCCCTGGCCTATCAGGTTGTCACAGGGTACTGTGCAATCTGCCCTTTTGCACAGTATCCACCTCTTCCTTGGTTACGGACCCCTAATTATTGGTGTTGCCAAGAACAGCTAATTAAAATCCTAGGAATACTCTGCACCACACCCACCAGACACACCAGTGGACGGCCTGAGTGGAATAGGGTCGGCCACTTGGGGGGTTGGTTAGGGAGGGTCAGGAGTGTGAAGAGAGAGGAGTTGAAGAGTGACTCTCGAGAGGAAAGGTTACGGAGTGGTGAAGTGTTAGAGGAGAGAACGGGAGCTGGGCTCCTTGAGACTACTAGGTGGCAGATGTTGGTCTGGACCTGGTAGGACCTGGACCCCGGTCGCAGGGGATCGTGACAAGGTGCACGGACTGTCGAGGAGGACAGCCGGCAGCCTTGTGCCATCACCGGGAAGGGGCCAGGGCACGACGGGGTAGTTGAACCCTAGGTCAGGAAGAAGCTTCAGGCGTCTGACAATTTACCCGACGAGGACAGAGCCTTCAAGATCCATTCTCCACCCGCTCCAAAATCGGGGTACTAGCGCAACGCGGGGGATAGGACTTTCCACTCACATGGTCCAGAAAATCCCAAGTGTGAACCCTGACAGAAAGCTCACCCAGTTAGCCATACTGGTGAGTGAGACCCGACTAGTTTCATACCATAGGGACCAACTAGAGGACAAGGTGCCAAGGAAAAGGTCACAGACTAACAGGCAACACCAACGGGCACGGGATCCAGGCGTGCTCCCTCCCTGTTGCAGCGATATCAAGAACTTTGGTTTACCACGGTTGTTGGTGTCAGCATTATTGTACTGAGTGAGTACTAAAGTGATCTCTGACCATCCCAACAGCACCTCCCTGTCACCTACACCGAGTCCCGGGGCATCCTCCCTACCCGTAGAGGGGTTAAACATCTGGCTGCCCACACCATCGCCACTTGGTACTACCCATTGCAGTGGTGGTAGTCCATCTTACCACGCACCATGGGTGGCGTCACGAACTACAATCACCTGTAAACAACGCCCGTGAAATGCCTGCGGAAACACGTGATGGTGTCTCCGCAGTGGATATGTTGATCTCCCTAAGGTCAACAATGCTTGCTTAAGTAGTCTTTTACTAGGCATTGCCCCCACTAGCCAGATTCCTACTCCACACTGATGAGGGGCAAATACCCCGAAACGGCTGTCTGTGGATGGATACCATGTTTGGTATAGGTGGTCTCCTTGACTGGAGACTGCCCTTCCCGTGGTTGTTCCTTCCCGGTGAAAGACCTGGCTAGTTTCCCGCCAGCGTTGAGAAACATGTGATGGTGTGTCCGCGACTTTCTTATATGCATTATCCTTGTCATTTATCTCCATCTCTAGCTAGTGACTAATTTTTTTATTTTTTTCTCCTCCAGGCAGACTTTAGTCACATTAATATTTCTATGCATGACCAATTACTGTCTACTCACAGATTACGCCATTTGGTACGTGTATGATTGCCGATGATATATTTCTACCTTATAGGTTCTAACCAAATACAGTGGTACCTCGCTTAACGAGTAACCCACTTAACAAGAATTTTGCTTAACAAGCAAAGCTTTCTGTAAATTTGTATCCCGCTTTACGAGAAAGCTTTTCTGTACGAGCGAAATCCTCACTGCACACACTTCCGGTTCCGTACATCCACCGCACTCTGACCCGCACTTGCAGTCCACATAAACACACACATGTATGCACAAAACACACACAAACACACACGCACGCACACATACAGTATTATGCTCACCTTACCTTCCGTTCCACCGCCGGCTTCATGGTTCTTGTAGTTCCTGGGTACATCGGGACATCCTCAAGGCGAACTACAAGACCCAGGAGGCCTGCGATGGAACGGAAGGTAAGGTGAGCATATAATATAACATAATATGTGCACCTTTTGTTTCATCGCCGGTCTTCTGGGTCCTGTAGTTCGCCGCTGCGCTCCAGTCCACGCTGTGTATCAGCATCCATACCAATGAGGGAGGAACTTCCTGTCGCCGCTACTGAAAGGCCGTGCGCTGGCCAATCAGAGGCAAGCGGCTCTGCCTTTGACGTCAGCGCTCTGGCCGGGAAGTTCCTCCCTCGTCGTTATGGTAACGCGATACACAGCCCGGCCCCGTACCAGAGAACAGCAAGTCCCAGGAGACCGGCGATGTAACGGAAGGTAAGGTGAGCATATAATATGTGCGTGTGCATGCGTGCATGTGTGTTTGTGTGTGTTTGTGTGAGTTTTTGTGTGTTTGTACGTGTTTGTGTGTGTTTGCACGTGTGTGGAATGACAGAATAGGGGACCAGGATGTGAAATTTAACACGTTGTGGAACAAATCATTTGCATTGCAATGATTTCCTATGGGAAATCTTGCTTTGCCTAACGAGTAACTTGGTTAACAAGCACAGTCCCAGAACGGATTGTTCTCGTTAAGCAAGGTTCCACTGTATTGGATACATACTGCTGTAACTACTAATATATTTATACTGTTTATGCACTGGAATCAAGAATGATATTTGCCTTAGCGTAATGCATTTTGTATTGTATAGTTCAGTATATCTTCTGTTCTCTCCATGGTCAGCAAACATTTATTTTTTTGCAAATTATTGTATATACAGTATTATGCATCAATGTGACATTGTCATCGTACTAATTTTAAAGTATTTTTTGTTACTTTTCCATTGTATGCAGACATGTAATCCCTGAGAAAAGGCTGCTGTGTCAGCCGACACGTTGGAAAACACATGTCCTTCATGATTTTTTCACTATCCAAAAAATCAAAGCATTGCAGAAAAAGAACATCACTTGTTTTCATCCTTTTTTTCCTATTGTGTGCCGGAGTTTGTCTCTGAATATTCGTATTTGTTTACTTCCGAGAACCTCCATTATACGTACCTAGTGAGCCAAACCTAACCTGTACTTACTGTACACCGCACAGAGACACGGTCAGTGAAAAGTCACTAATGTGTGCACAGACCCAATGATTATAATTGGTCTGCATATGTCCATGATTCTGGTACATATAAAAACTGTCACATACGTACCAGAATAACTGATGTGTGAAAGAGGCCTAAGTGGGAAACCCGGAGGAGGATTACAGCTCCTATTAACCACTTGCCTGCAATGTGATTGTGTTACTGCTTCAGGAATCAGTCGAAGCTCACACAGAGCTGTTGAGCTTTTTCATTCCTTAGCACAGGCTTTCCACTGCTCCAACATGGCTGAATCCCTTCACACACTTCAGTACAATTGCCCTCCCCCTTCTTCTACAGCTCGTTCAGCCAATCATTCCTATTCTCTGCTGCTCCTCTTCCTCTCCCAGATTGCTTAAAGTGAACCTGTCACCACTTTTTTTGGCTATAAGCTGCGGCTACCACCACCGGGCTCTTATATACAGCATTCTAACATGCAGTATATAAGAGCCCAGGCTGGGGGTATAACATAAAAAAACACTTTATAATACTCAACTAACGGTCATGCGGTGGGCCTTATGGGTATCTCTGTTGTCTAGTGCCGGTGCCGCCTCTTTTGACCATCTTTGTGCTCCTTCTTCTCTAGCAGCGGTGCATGACGGGTCCGACGTCATACACACTCGCCGGCATTCAGGTCAGGAGCAGGGCAGATCAAAGTATTGTAGTGCGCCTGCGCAGGACCGGCGAGTGTGTATGACATAGACGCGTCATTCACACAGGCTTCAGAAAGAGGACGAAGATGGCCGAAAGAGGAGGTGCCAGCACTGGACAACGGAGACGCCCATAAGACCCACCGTGCGACCATTAGGTAAGTATTATAAAGTGTTTTTTATGTTATACCACTGGCCTGGGCTCTTATATACAGCATGTTAGAATGCTGTATATAAGAGCCCGGTGGTGGTGGCTGCAGCTTACAGACCAAAAAAGTGGTGACAGGTTCTCTTTAAATAAAAAAAGTCTCTTGGGAAATGTAGTTCTAGGCAGTGCAGGAAAAGAATCAATATCTGTAGAGGTGATTATGTGTGGCACTCTATACATAGTTTCCATTGCAGGTGCTACATAAGAATAAAAAAAAAAATAGAATTACCTTTTATTCTTCATTTAGAAATAGATAAATAAAAAAGTATAATTTGTTGCAAAATAAACGTAGGTGATAATGTATCTTTTTATTTTTTTTTTACATAGTTACATAAGTTGAAAAAAGACCTAGGTCCATCTAGTTCAACCTTCCTCCACCAGTTCTACATTTTGTCCCTAAGTCACTGATAACCAACAATGTTTTGTGTACTGAGGAAATCATCCAGCCCTTTTTTAAAAGCCGTTATAGTATCAGCCATTACTACCTCTTGTGGTAGGGCATTCCACAGTCTGACTGCTCTAACTGTAAAGAACCCTTTCCTATTTAGCTGCTGGAATCGCTTTTCTTCCACTCGCAGTGAGTGCCCCCTGGTCCTTAGTATTGTATTTGGAAGAAATAAGTCATGTGCCAGTCCTTTATATTGACCACACATGTATTTATACAAATAAATGAGATCTCCTCTGAGACATCTTTTTTCTAAGCTACACATATCAAACTTTTTCAACCTCTCATGATATGTGAGGCCTCCATTCCTTGTAGTAGTCTAGTTAGCCGCCTTTAACTGATTCTAACTTCTGTATGTCCTTCTTAAAATGTGGAGCCCAAAACTGGATCCCATATTCCAGATGTGGCCTTTCAAGTGATTTATAGAGGGGTAACAATACTTTGGGATACGGGATCTAATCTCTCTTTTTATACACCCTAAAATCTTGTTTGCTTTAGCAGCTGCTGCTTGACATTGAGTGCTGCTGCTCAGCTTATTTGTAATGAGAATACCCAAGTCCTTCTCCTGTTCTGTAGTCCCGAGTTTCCTTCCATTTAATGTCCATGCAGCTATAGGATTACTCCGTCCTAGGTGCATTACTTTACATTTATCAACATTAAATCTCATTTGCCAAGTATCTGCCCATTCTGACATCTGATCCAGATCTTTTTGTAATATTGTACTATCAAGGTCAGTTTTTAATATCCTACAAAGTTTAGTGTCAATAATAATCAAAATTTCCGTATAAATATCACCATTAAATTTCAATAAATATCAAAAATACCTTCAGATAAAAAATTTGTTAGAATTAAATAAATAAAGGGAATGATGGTGCAAATAGCATTAAAATTATTATTTTTATTCAACAATTAAAATAAATAGTTTACAGATCCATATAAATATTAGGCAGGAAAAAATGTCCCATAAATTATAGCAGCGGTTTTACTAGGAAAATACAGTGCATAATGCCAAGATCACTTAAAAAGTCAATCCCTAATATATGGCAAAGTGCACAGTGCAAAATTGTATCTAAATCCTATGTCATATATAAATAAGGTTATGGTATAATGATCCTATGTAAAAAAATGTTAACAATTATTTAATTTGCAAGGAAAATGATACCTTAAGTGATCTGTAAAAGCTCCAAAGTGTACCGCAAAGCCCCGACACGTGTTTCAGCGATCCTTTCCTCAGGGGGTCACCCTATGCTATTTGCACCATCATTCCCTTTATTTATTTAATTCTAACAAATTTTTTATCTGAAGGTATTTTTGATATTTATTAGTTTAGTTTATAAGTTTAGTGTCATCAGCAAAAGGGGGCTTTACACACTGGGACATCGCTAATGCAGAGTCGTTGGGGTCACGGAATTTGTGACGCACATCCGGCCGCATAAGCGATGTTGCTGCGTGTGACACCGATGAGCGATTTTGCATCGTTGCAAAAACGTACAAAATCGCTCATCGGTGACATGGGGGTCCATTCTCAATTATCGTTACTGCAGCAGTAACGATGTAGTTCGTCGCTCCTGCGGCAGCACACATCGCTATGTGTGACGCCACAGGAACGAGGAACCTCTCCTTACCTGCCTCCCGGGCACAATGCGGAAGGAAGGAGGTGGGCGGTATGTTCCGGCCGCTCATCTCCGCCCCTCCGCTTCTATTGGGCGGCCGCTCAGTGACGTCGCTGTGACGCCGCACGTACCACCCCCTTAGAAAGGAGGTGGTTTGCCGGTCACAGTGACGTCGCCGGGCAGGTAAGTATGTGTGATGGGTCTGTGCGATGTTGAGCGGCATGGGCAACGATTTGCCCATGTCGCACAACATGTGGGGGTGGGTACCCACGCTAGCGATATCGGGACCGATATTGCAGCGTGTAAAGTAGCCTAAAGACTGACACTTTACTATCAATCCCATCCACAAGGTCATTAATAAAGAGACTAAAAATAATCGGTCATAGCACAGATCCCTGTGGCGCCCCACTGCTGACTATAGCTTATTTAGAGAAAGTACCATTTATGCTACTCTTTGTTTCCTATCTTTTAGCCAATTCTTTACCCAGTTGCATAGAGTTTCCCCTAGTCCTTGCTTCTGGAGCTTTAGTATAAGGCTATTATATTGTACAGTATCAAATGCCTTTGCAAAGTCCAAATAAATCACATCAGCTGCATTACCAATATCGAGATTTGCACTTACCCCCTCATGGAACCCCAACAGGTTGGTTAGACATGAATTATCTTTGCTGTCTGTCAGTTATTATATTATTTTCTGCAATATATTTTTGCATGTCATCCCTTAAAATTCCCTCAAAAACTTTGCATACTACCGATGTCAGGCTTGCTGGACAGTAGTTGCCTGGATCCACCTTCTTACCTTCCTTAAATATCGGTACTACATCAGCAATCCTCCAATCCTGAGGCACCAACCCTATTACAAGCAAGTCTAAAAAGATGAGATACAGAGGTCTGTCGATTACAGAGCTCAATTCTATCAATATTTGTGGATGAATGCCATCTGGCCCAGGGGTTTTGTCAATGTTTAATTAACTCAGACAAAGACGTACTTCTTCTTGTGTTAAATTAATTTATATTGGGTGGTGAACTTTGCTTTTTCACTTGTTGAATGATCCCAGGAACAGTCTGTTCCTTTGTGAACACTGATGAGAAGTGCCTGTTTAATATCTCAGTCTTTTATTTGTCCTCTTTATACTTCTGAAATGCTATTTCTGTATGCTTAGCCTTTAATATTTTAAATGCCTTTTGTTTTTGTTTCATTATACTTTGTACAGTCTTATTTATCCATAGGGGTTTCTTGTTATTCCTGGACATTTTATTACCAGAGGGTATAAGTTTTTTACAGGACTCTAGCAGTATATCCTTAAACTTACCCCATTTATGTTCGGTATCCCCAATTACCATGACTTTGTCCCAATCTGCACATTTAAGCTCTTACCTTAATTTGTTGAAATCAGCTTCCCTAAAATTCCAGGTTTTAGCATTTCCCCTTTTAAATGTTCTATTGAATATTACGTTGAAGCTTACCATATTATGATCTCTGGTGCCCAAGTGCTCCCAGAGCTGTAGATCTGAAATTGTATCTGGTCTATTTGACAAGACAGGGCAAATTATCTCCCCTGGCCGGTTCATCTACCATCTGAGAGAGGTAATTGTATTGAATTGTAGATAAGAACTTCCAGCTTTTAGCACAACCAGAAGATTCTATGTCACACTGAATGTCTGGATAGTTGAAATCCCCCATAATAAGAACCCGATTATTATTATCATTATTATTATTATTATTATTATTATTATTATTAGCTTCCTTTTCAATTTGTTGCAGGATTTCATGCTCTACCTGTTCAGGTATGTTAGGAGGCTTATAGCACACTCCAACTAGCATTTTCCATTATTCGCCTCCCCATGTACATTTACCCATATTGACTCTACATCTTGCTATATTATAAATGTACATTTTTATTGTAACTCCTTCTTGACCTTTGAAGTACATTTCAATCAAAGGTCGACTCTTTACCATTGATGTGGACAAACTTGCATATTTCCCTGCACATGATGGCAGATTTAATCAGGGCACAGATTGGTTGTAATGAAAGCCTAGGGTCAGTTGATGACCCCTGTGTTTGTCGATACACTGCTCTGTATAGCACAGATTAAAGTCCCCTAAAAGGACTAGTAAAAACAATAAATAAAGAAAGTTTTTAGAAATATGAAAAAATAAAAAAACACACAAAAGTTTAAATCACCCCCATTTGTCCTAATTGAAAATAAAAAAAAATTAAATGCTATCACTGATTTCAGAAATATACGATCTATCAAAATATAAAATAAATTATTCTGATTGGTAAACAATGTAATTGAAAAAAAAAATAAAACACTAGAATTACTTTTTAATGGTTGCCACAACATTGCAATAAATAAGAGATAATTAAAATATTGAATCTATACAAAAATTATATCAGTAAAAACGTCAGCTTGGGCACAAAAAATACACCCTTTTGCCAGTTTTACACGTCAGTGATTCTGATACATATGTGACAGATTTTATACGTACCAGAATCATGGACATAACGCAGACCCTTTATAGTCAATGGGTCTGCGCACACATCAGAGACATGTTCATTTTTTTCTGGCATCACTGATATCACACAGACCACACGACGATGGTGTGATCCATGAAACACGTACCAGATAATGCCGGACATTGAAAATAAAAAGCATTTTATATTTACCTTCTCCAGAAACCCTGTCCCCAGCCTCTGCTGCCTGCTGCTTCAGAATCGGCTAACTACTGTCATGCATATTCATGTATGCAGCTACACCTGACCCGGAAGTAGCTGGAGTGGGGGCGGAAACACAGCAGAGTCGGAGAGTTCAGCACCATGGACAGCAGGAGTAGTGGGGAGTGGAGATAGGTGAGTTTATCTCCATGTGCAATCATGGATAACAAAGCAAGGATGATGTCTCACGGATAGCACATGGACAACCCACGTGTGCAGTGAATCACGGCACACGGAGGGACATATGCGTTTTTAAGACGTCAGTGTAAAACATCTGTGTATTTCACTGACGTGTGAAACAGGCTTTATACAGCCTCATATCCCAGAAAATGAAAACAATCCAGGTTTCGGAAAATGGCGAAATATGCAATAAAAATGTTTGTTACAAATTTAGAATTTTTTTTCACCACTTAAATTAAAAAAAACTATACATGTTTTGTTATCTACATATTCATACTAGAGAATAATATTTCCTGGCCAGTTTTACCATATAGTGAATGTGGTAAATACCCAAAAAATTGTGGAATTGCACTTTTTTACAATTTCACCGCATTTAGAATTGTTTTTTCCTGATTTCCAGTACACTGCAGTGGAACCTTGGTTTACGAGAACAATCCATTCTGGGAGGGTGCTTGTAAACCAAGTTACTTGTCTAGCAAAGCAAAATTTCCCATAGGAAATAATGCTAGCTCAGACAATTCGTTCCACAACTTGTTCAATATCCCATCCTGGTCCCCTATTGTACCATTCCACACACGCACAAACACACACAAACGCACACACATGCACATGTACACACACACACGCACACACACATATTATGCTCACCTTACCTTCCTTTCCATCGCCGTCCTTCTGGTTTTTGTAGTCTGCAGGTACAGGATGTGCATTGGGTAACCATCGCGACCGTGACATCAAAGGCAGGAGCCACTTGCCTCTGATTAGTCAGTGCGCTTCCTTTGAGAAGTGGCTGACAGCGGAAGTTCCTCCATCGTCGCAATGGTTACCTGATACACATCCTGTACCTGCGGACTACAAAAACCAGGAGGTCGGCGATGGAACGGAAGGTAAGGAGAGCATAATATGTGTGTGTGCGTGCGTGTTTGTGTGTGGACTACAAGAGCTTTTCAGGGCGCGGTGAAAGTACGGAACCGAAAGTAGGTGCGGTGAGCATTTGCTCGTACAGCAAAGCATTGCTCGTAAACTGAGTTACAAATTTACAGCAAGCTTTGCTCGTTTAGCGAAATACTCACACATCAAGTTACTCGTAAACTGAGGTCCCACTGTATATGGTAAACTTAATGGTTTCATTGAAAAATACAACTCATCTTGCAAAAAACAAGCTCTCATATAGCAATATTGACAGAAAAGTAAAAAAGTTATGGCTCTTCGAAGAAAGGGAGGAAAAACTAAAAGAACAAATAGAAAATGGCAAGGTCATGAAGGGGTTAAGGTCAAGTTGTGAAGAAGAAGAAGAAGATATAAAAATATAGATAAAATGTTTCTTCCAGTAAATTTTCCTTCAGTTCAAGAGCTGCTGTAAACATTTGTAAGAAAAATACTGACTTCTTACAATCCAAGACACATACACATCTGCAGCAGGAGGTCTTCTCCTTTATTTGTGCACTCATCATATATTCAGGCCGGCACATTAGTCTTTTATCATATTTAATCTTTCCAAATGGCTTTCTTTAACAGTCATTGTTTACATAAAAAGCATTACAAAAGCATAAATGTACAAAGTAAAACATAAATATTAATGACAGTCATGAAAATGCTCCATTATTAATGCCGGGATCTGAGGATGGTTACACTTCTGTACGGATACAATATGAAATATTGAGGAAATGATAACTGTTTCCCAGAATCAATTACTGTTATCCATTCTGAAGCGGATCAGTTTTAGTCTTTGTTTAAATGAATAAATGTTTAGCCATTTCATCAAATGAAATTGAGAACAGCAGATACGTTTTGGAATTCTAAGCTCTAAAGTATATTGCTGTGATAAGCTGCACACAGTATGCTGATCTAACAAATCTCTATTGAGGGAATATGACACTTGACTAGAAATGATCTAACCAATGAAGTGAAATGCAATTTCCAAACAGAAATTGCAAAGAGTATTTGTCTTTAAAAGATATTACACTGTGGTTTCAAGTGATGTCACAGGTTTGTGTCTATGTCTTATAATATAAATAAGAAAATATTATACAACAGAAAACGCATTCGGGATATAGACTTCTTCAAACAATGGCATGACTATAGAAGAGATCCTACATCTAGGCAACAAAGCTACCTACGTTCAGATTCTGAAATCACATATACATATGTTTTATCAAATGGCAACATTAATTTAGAGGTCATTTTTCATAAATGGGATGTCTTTGCTCTGAAAATAAAATCCCAGGATACCTAAGCATGTGGTGGACCACTTTTGGGATCCATACATTTCGGATAGACTTTTTAAAGGGAATCTGTCACCAGGTTTTTACTAAACCATCTGAGAGCAGCATAATGTAGAGACAGAGATACTGATTGCACCGACATGTCACTTAATGAGCTGTTGTCATTTAGATAAAATCAATGTTTCTGTGCTGCAGATCTAGCCATTTTACAGAGCTCATGAATATGCTGGACTACCTGGCAACATGACAACTAGTTTTCTAATGATAATTTACTGCTGATTAATCAGGGATTTTATCAACACTACAATAAGCAGCCAAGTAAGTGATTTAGATGAGCGAATATTTCAAAGTTCGGTTTGACGAGCCATACCGAACAAGTGCTACATTTGCCGAACGGTTGGCCGAACAGATCTCCAAATGTTTTTGAATGTCTATAAAACCACCTTGGATTCAATGTGATGCCAAACGTAAGGCAGAGAAATCATCTTTACGGGGGGGCAAAAATCTTTCAAAACAGCAAAAATATGTTTTACAGTGTAGAGGTGCATGAGAGACAGGCTGGTGCTCCCATTCCCCTGGCAGTAAACTGACACAACTTGGAGACCCATCTTGGAGTTCTAATGTTTAAAAACTTTTCAGGCAGACAACAGGATAGTGACATCAATTCCCCCCCCATTTCCCAATAGTGTCTTTGCACAGTAGGGAGGTATGGTCCATGCAACACACAGGATGTGAGCTATCATTTCCATTTTAAAAAAAAAGCACACAGCGACCATACATTCTGCAGCACCACATATAGGTCGGAATAGTGCCCTAAAAATTTTGGTACAGGTTGATCCATGCAGTGCATATTTCATGTTGCCCGGCCGTAGTGCCGCCACCAGGTTTGCACCATTATTGCACATGGCTTTCCCTGGCTTTAAGTTCAGAGTATACAGCTATTGATCAAACTAGGCCTGGATAGGAGTCCACAGCTTTTTAGCTGTGTGACTGCATTCTCCAATGCATAAAATTTTAAGCACTGTCTGATTGCATTGACTTAAACACTAGATGTGGCCTTGCATTTTCATTTTAAAAATCAAGAGATAGATGAGTGACAGGTGTAGGCCTCTTGCTCCCAGAACTCTGGCACAATAGACAAAAGACAATCTGGAGCCCCATCTTGGAGTCTTGAGATTAAAACTTTTCAGGCACACAGCTGGACAGTGGCATAGATTGCTCCCCCTTCACCCCATAGTGTGTTTGCCTAGCAGGGAATTAGAACCCTGGTAATACAGACAAAAGACAATTTGGAAACCCATCTTGGAGTCTTGGCATTTAAAAACCATTCAAGCAAAGAGACAGTGGCATCAATTGCTCCCCCCCAATTCTCCATAGTGTGTTTGCATAGCAGGGAGTTATGGTCCATGCAACACAGGATGTGGGCTGGCATTTTAATTTTTAAAAGTGAGCACAGAGCAAATATGCCTTCTGCAACAGGCTGTAATAGTGCCCTGGAAATTTATGTAAAACTTGGCTGATTCATGCAGACAAAAGACAATTTGGAGACAATATCTGAGTCTCCACATTTCCAAAAATGAAGGTTAGGCAACAGTAAATTTGGCAACAAGTGGCACAGACTAGAACTAGTCCAACAAAGCAGCATGGATGCTTTGGACCGGCCTTGTAACAAGACTTGAAAACAACATTTCTACTTTCACCAGAGATAGCAAGATGACAGACAGGTGTAGGCCTTATGCTCCCATAACCCTGGCACTACAGAGAAAAGACAATTTGGAGAGCCTACTTGGAGTCTCCACATTTCCAAAAATTAAGGTCAGACCACAGAAAGAGTGGCAACAATTGACAAAGAATACAAATAGTCCAACAAATCAACATGGATGCTTTGACCAGCCCTGTAACATGGTTTGAACCAACATTTCTACCTTCACCAGAGACAGCAACATGACAGATAAGTATATGCCTCTGGCTCCTAGACCCTGGCACTACATAGAAAAGTCAATTTGGAAACCCTACTTGGAGTCCTTTGCCTTTACTGAGTCGTTGTTTACAACGTTGGCAGATAATGAAAGTTTGGTCATTCTTTGTGGTCTCAAAAAGGCCCATGCTAAGCAACCTTTATTGCAAATAGCAGACCCACTACCACTGCTGGCCACAGCCAGAGTTGTGGGTGAGGATGCAGTGCTTCTCATGGTTGCATCACTATGTATTTGTGCGGTAATCCTTATGTTCCTCCTCATCATCATCTGCTGAGCTACTCATTTGCATGCCTCTGGGTTCACACCAAGTGGGATCTAGAACTTCATTGTCATGCTCTATGTTGTCCCATTCCTCCTCTTCCTAACTTGACATCATAGGACAGTATGCGTGTGCTTCAAGTATTTGAGTCTCATCATCATCTCTACCCCTGGGAGTTAACATCAGTTTGCAAGAGTCCGGAATCTGCTCAGACCCTACCTCATCTGAGACAGGATCCAACTGACAAAGATTTTGGACATCGGTGCAGATGTTTTCTTCCTCTCAAGTCTGTGAATCTTTGAAGTGCACTTCTGATGCTCAGGATATAGAATGCGTGAAAAGCTCTGCTGACTTGCCCATGTTTGGTTCACCACAGTCTGTTTGCCGGTTGGAGATTTGTGATGCTAGCAGAAACAAGAGTAATTGGGTTGGCACCTCTAAGGAATGAACTGTGTGTGATGTTGATGTACAGGAAAAGGAGGAGAGGCCACTTGATGCAGCTCTTACCATCCACTCTAGTACCTGTTGTTTATCAGCCTCATTTCGGAGCTAAAGTGATGTGCGACTGCCAGAGAAATCTAGTGGAGTAGGCTGTCCAGTAACTGTAGTTGTTCTCATTTATCTTGGGATAGGATGAGCCAGTGCTTGCTCATTAGAGCTTTGATTAACAAAACCTCTCACATGTACACCTCAAATATGCTCCCTATTCAGTTTTCCACCACAATCTCATCGTATTTTACCACTCTTGGTTGATGTAACCTTCCCCTTTCAAACATATTTTTCACAACCCTATGGCCACACCTCACAGATACCTAGCAATATTGTGAAGGCACTAAAATCTAGCATTAACTTAAAAAATGTGGTTGACTGCGTAATTTTGAGCAGACTCTGAAAAGTGGCAAGACATTTTTAGCTAGTTCACTAGAAAATTTACAGCAGGCAGTACTAACTAACAATACCTAAAAATATGATTGACTTTGTAATTTTGAGCACTCAATGAAAACTGCCAACACCATGTTATCTAGTTCGCTAGCAAATTGATAGCAGGCTGTACTAATTAATAATAACACAAATGTGATTGACTGCGTAAGGGTACCGTCACACTTTAGCAACGCAGCAGCGATCCCAGCAGCGATCTGACCTGGTCAGGATCGCTGCTGCGTCGCTACATGGTCGCTGGTGAGCTATCAAACAGGCAGATCTCCCCAGCGACCAATGACCAGCCCCCAGCCAGCAGCGATGTGCAAGCGACGCTGCCCTTGCACGGAGCCGGCGTCTAGAAGCTGCGGACACTGGTAACTAAGGAAAACATCGGGTATGGTTACCCGATGTTTACCTTAGTTACCATCGCACAACGCTTAGCTTAGCGTGTGCAGGGAGCAGGAGCCGGCACTGGCAGCGAGAGAGCTGCGGAGGCTGGTAACGAAGGTAAATATTGGGTAACCACCTTGGTTACCCGATGTTTATCTTGGTTACAGCTTACCGCAGGCTGTCAGACGCCGGCTCCTGCTCCCTGCACATTCAGGATTGTTGCTCTCTCGATGTCACACACAGCGATGTGTGCTTATCAGTGGGAGAGCAACAATAAAAAAATGAACCAGGGCTGTGTGTAATGAGCAACGATCTCACAGCAGGGGCCAGATCGCTGCTCAGTGTCACACACAGCGAGATCGCTAATGAGGTCACTGCTACGTCACAAAACACGTGACTCAGCAGCGATCTCAGTAGCGATCTCGCTGTGTGTGAAGTACCCCTAATTGTAATCAGGCAATAAAAACTGCCAATAACTTTTTAGCTACTTCCCTTGCAAATTTACAGCACGGAGTGCTAAATAACAATACCTAAAAATGTGATTGACTGGCAAATTGTGAGCAGGCTGTAATAAGTAGCAATACAGTAGCTATTTAGATACTTCACTGGCAACTCTTTACCAGGCACTGACAAGTACCTATCCCTATTGTTATCATTAATTGCCAATTTGTGGCACACAGCTTTCTTCACACTACACGTCCCTATCCTACACTATTGCTCTCCTATCTATGTCAATTACCTATCATTAAACCCCTAGCTAAGCTAACTGTCTACCAGCACTGGGGACAGCATCTTCCCTAATGTTTAAAATTCATAAAATGGAACTGCATGTCTGCATTTTATATGCAGACGAACGTGTGACTTAAGCTGGGTTTACACACTGCAACATCGCAAAGGACATCGCTGTAACGTCACCGATTTTGTGACGCAATAGCGACCTCCCTAAGTCTCTGCTAAGTCTCTGGTGAGCTGTCAAACAGGCAAACCTGGCCAACAACTCAACAGCGATCCGGACCTGCAGAGCGACCTAGCTGGTTGTTGGGGACGTTGATAAGCAGCCTTTTGAAAGGGAAGTTGCTAACAAAGTCTCTGCAAAGTCTTCACACACTGAAACTTCATGCTGCACAGCAGGAAACAAAGGACCTAGGAATGGTCCTGAACGATTTGTAACGATTACAACTTCACAGCAGGGGCCGGGTCGCTGATAGGTTTCACACACTGCAACATCGCAAACAACATTGCTATTGCGTCACAAAACCGGTGACGTTACAGCGATGTCGTTTGAGATGTTGCAGTGTGTAAACCCAGCTTTAGGCAGCCAATGACACAATCTCTTGTGTCTGAATCTTGTGGATGTTTGCTGTACATTGATTGGCTACAGGAAAATCCGCAAATAAAGTTAAGAAAAAAAATGGCGTTGCGCACATCTAGCTTCTCTCTAATCCCCACCCCCTCCTCTCATTAACACATTCCCCATTCATAATACAACACCACAATCCTATCCAAAAGCATAACTTGCTATTAAAAAAGCATTTTGTAAAAACGCAATCAGTAATCAAACAAAACTGAGCATTCTGACTTTTGGCCCAAACCCAACAGGTTCATAATTAAATTGGCAAACCTATATCAAACAGGTTCGCTCATCTCTAGAAATGAGTAATAAAGTTTACTCTACCATGACCCCTTTGAAAGGGTGTATGCCCATGATCAGTGTTTGCAGTGTTTTGGACACAGCATGCTTTAGTTGCTTCCAAAACAATGCGTTGTCCAGTACAAGCATAGTGGATGGGATTTCTTGAAATTCTGTGCCACTCTGCTTCTTTTTTCCACAGCAAACACTCACCTGTGGTGCGCCTTTCCAGACCACAGAATGCTAATTGTTTACTGCGGATTCGCATGCGTCCTCTGTAGGGAGAACACAGGCGAGAGACCGCAGGGCACTGAACCCTGATGGTGGTTGCGAGCAGCTGTGGTCTCCTGCATTCTCCTACAGAGGAGACTCGCGGACCCGCAGGTCAGGACCCGCTGCCTCCAGGACACAGTGAGTCCTGATCGTGGGTACATACCCTAACTCTGTAACATCAGCATGCCAGCATATTGGCACCTCTTGCAAGTACTAATCATTGCATATCATTACCTTGCATTCGCGTATTAATCACAAGAGGTACCCAAGATGCCATCATCAGAGCGCCAGTGAGGGAAGGTCTCATTGCCCTCGTCTCACTACCATGAAATACCAAAATGGATGTTGGACCGGAGTAAAGTGAATATTTTTTGCTCATCTCTACATCTAGGTTATATTTTTAAGTGTTGGCAGTATGAGAAAATGTTCTATTTCTTTTTGCAGAGCACTGTGAACAACAAAATGTCTCAATGAATCACAAAACCTTTTATTTACCTCTTCCATAAACATTTCCAAGAAAATAAAATAGAAATATATTCCTGGCCTCTTTTAATTCTTAGCCCTGATGATAAAGGTGTGCTTGCTGCATAGTCAATAACTGCTGGAAAGTAAAGAACCACCGTGGTACAGACAGCAGGCACTTTTACTCCGCTTCCATGAGGTGACAATCTATTTATTTTATCTACTTTTCTCATCTCTACTAATTGCAGACATGCACCAATACTGAACAAAGGAGCAACTTGATTTTCTTTCTATTCATGCTGCTTTCATGTTCTAAGACTGCCAGCAAATCTTATAGGTTTATTGATACATAAGAAATACTACCTAGGAATTTTCTGCTCTGTTAGATATAGGTAATTATTCCTGGAACATGAGACAGTTCTTAATCTTAGCTTAATTTAGTTTCAAATATTCAAATGTAAGATGTATACTAGTGATGAGCGAGTACTAAAAAGCTCGGGTGCTCGAGGCTCGGGCCGAGCATCCCAAGATACTCGTGTACTCGGCCCGAGCACCGAGCCCAATGTTATCCTATGGGAGACCCGAGTATTTTTGTGAAATGACCCCCCGGCAGCATGTAGAAACCCTAAAAATGTCACAAAAGTCTCAGAAGAGTGCTCAATTGACATGGCAACAGCATGGGGAAGACCCCTTGAAGCATTTATCACTCAAAAGTCACAGCTGTGAACAATTTTGTCTTGAGTTTTACGCCATTTTTACGGACTCACCAGAAAACCTTCCAAAATGACACCAAAATGAATTTTCATGGCGGAAATGTTAAGGGCACATACCCAATAGTGAGATAGAGCTGGTGTATGTTACTGTTTGAGATTAATACATGAAAGATTTTACGTGAAAACCTTGTGTGGCACTCCGATGTCGAAAACGCACGTTTTGTGCTTTTTACTAACGATGTCGGTCATTTTTTTTTTCATTCTATCTCCCGTCGGTCGGTCTCGCTCTGTCTGTCTCTCTCTGTCTTGTCTGTCCCCCTCTCACAGTCTGTCGGTCAGTTCCCCCCCCTCTCTCTTACTTACCGTTCCCCGATCACCGGCGCGGCGCTGCACGGCTGTTCACTAAACTCCGGCGGCTTTTCCTCTTTTGAAAAAGCCGGCCGCTCATTAATCAATCTCGTATTCTCTGCTTTCCTGCTTTTCGGCGCCTATGATTGGTTGCAGTGAGACACGCCCCCACGCTGAGTGACAGGTGTCTCACTGCACCCAATCACAGCAGCCGGTGGGCGGGTCTATACTGTGCAGTAAAATAAATGAATAAATAATTAAAAAAACCGGCGTGCGGTCCCCCCCAATTTTAATACCAGCCAGATAAAGCCATACAGCTGAAGGCTGGTATTCTCAGGATGGGGAGCCCCACGTTATGGGGAGCCCCCCACCCTAACAATATCAGTCAGCAGCTGCCCAGAATTGCCGCATACATTATATGCGACAGTTCTGGGGCTGTACCCGGCTCTTCCCGATTTACCCTAGTGCGTTGGCAAATCGGGGTAATAAGGAGTTAATGGCAGCCCATAGCTGCCACTAAATCCTAGATTAATCATGTCAGGCGTCTCCCCGAGATTCCTTCCATGATTAATCTGTAAATTACAGTTAAAAAACACACACACCCGAAAAATCCTTTATTAGAAATAAAAAACACTAACAAAGTCCCTCATTACCAATTTATTAACCCCGACAAACAAAAGTGTCTCATTGTATTCTGCTAAAGTTTCTTGTTCTATCAAAGAAATAATTATTTTTTCCATTAGGCTATGGCTCCATGGTAACTTCCATCTCAACATTAGAGAAAAAAACAAAAAAATGAGCCGGAGTGTGGGTTGGTACACATGCATGCTATAAGTGCATGTTCACACTGGCCAGGAAACAAAGAACACTCAAAATAAGAATAATATGAACATATACCTTACTGTAACTAAATAAAAGTATAGTGCATATAAAAAAACAAAGGGTACTTAGTAAATACTACTTTTGATAAAAAAAAAGCGTAAAGCAATCCCACCGCGACAAGGTGTACCCAAATTGGAACAGTTTCATCTCAATACTAGTTGTGTAGCAAAAGATCACTCTATGCCTCAGATATATTGCAACAGCAGCATAATGCAAGTTAAATTGGTTGCATTGCCACTCCTAGGATATGGCAACTTCAAAAAGGAAGTCCCAAATATCTTTTTTGGTCTCATATTTTGTGATTTCCTTATCACAATAGAAGAATCCAGGGGGTTACACTGCAATGCAAGGTAGCATCAAGTAGCTTGTAGCAGTGATCTTTGGCCCTTAGACCTCTGTGTAGCCCCAGCCTTAGGACTGATTACGGTTAGAGATGAGCAGACCTGTGGGTGCTCGGATTCTGCGGGTTCAGCTGTACTGTAGATAAAGTTCTGTTCTGGAGCCGAACTTGACCCAAACCTCATTGGAGGTCACTGTTTGGTCAATTCTGCTCTCCGCTCACATGCAGCCAGCCTTAGGCCCCCTTCACACGTCCGTGAAAGACGTGCGTGTTTGTTTCGTTTCCGTATATACCGGAGACATGGACAAACATGCACCAATGTTAATCTATGATTGTGGTCACACGTGCGTTATTTCATTATGTCCGTGTGTGCGTGTCCGTGATCCGTATGTGTTTGCGTTTTGCACGGATGCATGTCCGTTATCTGCACGGAGCACGCACACGTGGACACAATGAAAGTCTATAGGTATGTGCACACACGTTAGTAAACACGTATGCATCTACCTATAGTCCGTGTCCGTTTGGTGTTTTTATTTCTAGTGATGTCGGCCATTCTTTCTATTTCTGTGTATGTGGGTCAATCTCCATGAGTCCATCGGTCAGTCTCTCTGTCTCTCTGTCGGTTTCTCTGTCTGTCTGTCCCTCTCTCTGTCGGTCAGTTTCCCACCCTCTCTCATACTTACCGTTCCCCGATCACCGGCGCGGCGCTGCACGGCGTTCACACTGCTGCGGCGGCTTTTACTATTTTGAAAAAGCCGGCCGCTCATTAAACAATCTCGTATTCCCTGCTTTACCTGCCCACCGGCGCCTATGATTGGTTGCAGTGAGACACGCCCCCACGCTGAGTGACAGGTGTCTCACTGCACCCAATCACAGCAGCCGGTGGGCGTGTCTATACTGTGCAGTAAAATAAATAAATAAATAATTAAAAAAAACGGTGTGAGGTCCCCCCCTAATATTAATACCAGCCAGATAAAGCCATACGGCTGAAAGCTGGTATTCTCAGGATGGGGAGCTCCACATTATGGGGAGCCCCCCAGCCTAACAATATCAGTCAGCAGCCGCCCAGAATTGCCACATATATTAGATGCGACAGTTTTGGGACTTTACCCGGCTCTTCCCGATTTGCCCTGGTGCTTTGGCAAATAGGGGTAATAAGGAGTTAATGGCAGCCCATAGCTGCCAATAAGTCCTAGATTAATCATGTCAGGCGTCTCCCCGAGAAACCTTCCATGATTAATCTGTAAATTACAGTAAATAAACACACACACCTGAAAAATCCTTTATTAGAAATTAAAAACTAACAAAGTCCCTCATCACCAATTTATTAACCCCGACAAAGCCCTCCATGTCCGGCGTAATCCAGGATGGTCCAGCGTCGCTTCCAGCTGCGCTGCATGCAGGTGACAGGAGCTGCAGAAGACAAAGCCGCTCCTGTCCCCTCTACGCAGCAAATGAAGAGTGCCGCGCGATCAGCTGAGCTGTCACTGAGGTTACCCGCTGTCACTGGATCCAGCAATGACAGCGGGTAACCTCAGTGACAGCTCAGCTGATCGCGCGGCTGTCTTCATTTGCTGCGTGGAGGTGACAGGAGCGGCGGTGTCTTCTGCAGCTCCTGTTACCTCCATGCAGCACAGCTGGAAGCGACGCTGGACCATCCTGGATTACGCCGGGCATGGAGGGCTTTTTCGGGCTGATTAAATTGTTGAACCAGGGTATATGTTTGTGTTTTTTATTTCTAATAAATGATTTTTTCTGGTGTGTGTGTTTATTTACTGTCACTTACAGATTAATCATGAAAGGAATCTCGGGGAGATGCCTGACATGATTAATCTAGGATTTAGTGGCAGCTATGGGCTGCCATTAACTCCTTAGTACCCCGATTTGCCAAAGCACCAGGGTAAATCGGGAAGAGCCGGGTACAGTCCCAGAACTGTCGCATCTAATGCATGCGGCAATTCTGGGCGGCTGCTGACTGATATTGTTAGGGTGGGGGGCTCCCCATAACGTGGAGCTCCCCATCCTGAGAATACCAGCCTTCAGCCGTATGGCTTTATCTGGCTGGCATTAAAATTGGGGGGGACCGCACGCCGGTTTTTTTTAATTATTTATTTATTTATTTCACTGCACAGTATAGACACGCCCACCGGCTGCTGTGATTGGGTGCAGTGAGGCACCTGTCACTCAGCGTGGGGGCGTGTCTCACTGTAACCAATCATAGGCGCCAGTGGGCGGGGAACGAAAGGAATACGAGATTGTTTAATGAGCGGCCGGCTTTTTCAAAATAGTAAAAGCTGCCGTAGCAGTGTGAATGCAGTGCAGCGCCGCGCCGGTGATCGGGGATCGGTGAGTATGAGAGAGGGGGCGAAACTTCAGTCACTCGGGGGATTAGCGGTCACCGGTGAATCCTTCACAGGTGACCGCTAATCAGTACTCGACACAGACAGAGCGCGGTATGAGGATGAAGTCGGGTGAAGTTCACCCGAGTTCATTCTCATCGCGCAACTCTGTCGGCTGTCAGCCGACATTTATAAACGACATTGTGCATCACAGACACGGACATTCCACACGGACATTCCACGTACACATTCACGTTAATTCCACACGCACACACGGACGTTCTACACACAAACACGGCTAGCATACGCAATTCACACAGATGCCACACGGACCATAAAAACGGACACAAAAACGGGATACGGACCCGAAAAACGGCCCGTAACACACGTGCGTGTTTTTCACGGACGTGTGAAGGGGGCCTTAAGCAAAGCACTGCCAGGGGAAGGCAGATTTTTTTTTTGTGCACAGTACATACGATCTTGCCGATTTTACCACCAGTGAGAGCTATTCAAACACTTCAAGCGGCTTGCACTGTATATCTGAGCACCCTACGACTGCGTGGTTAGCATATGTAAAGCAGCAGAACTTAGAACTCAAAAAATGATTTTTCATAAAGTCCACGTTTGCTATGAACACCGAACTTTAAAGTTTGGGCCTGCTTATCTCTTATTTGGACTGATTGGCTTATCAGGCTCATGGACATGGCTATATTAAAGAACCTTAAGACATAAATTTTCTGCAGTTTTGTTCCTACCACAAAACAAATGTAAATAGTCTGCATTATTTACCTTATTTTTATCTATTTTATCTATTTTTATGTAATATTTTCCTAGTTTCTGCTGTTTTATTTATTTATTGTAAATGAATGTGTTTTAGTCCCTGCAATTTTGTTGTGCCTTTTCTGTGTGATCAGCCTGTGTGCTCCCGATTCATAAAGACTCTCTTACACCACTTCATGTACATGAAGTATTGGATGAGTAAAGTACACCTCTATATGTCCCCTGCTGGATTAACCCCTTCAGCCCGTTTTTGCGTTTTTGTTTTTTGCTCCCCTTCTTCCGAGAGCCGTAACTTTTATATTTTTCCGTCAATCTTGCCATATGAGGGCTTGTTTTTTGCGGGACAAGTTGTACTTTTAAAATGAAACTATAAGTTTTACCATATGGTGTACTGGAAAACAGCAAAAAAATTCCAAATGCGGAAAAATTGCAAAAAAGTGTGATGGCACAATAGTTTTTGGGATGTTTTATTCACGGTGTTCATTATATGGTAAAACTGATGTGTGAGTATGATGCCTGAGGTCGGTGCGAGTTTGTAGACACCAAACATGTATAGGTTTACTTGTATCTAAGGGGTTAAAAAAATTCACACAAGTTTGTCCAATAAAAGTGGTGCACGTTTTGCGCCATTTTCCGAAACACGTAGTGTTCTTATTTTTGGGGCTCAGTGACAGCTTATTTTTTGTGTCTCGAGCTGACGTTTCTAATGGTACCATTTATGCGCAGATGCTACGTTTTTATCGCCTGTTATTGCATTTTGCGTAAAACTTGCGGCGACCAAAAAACGTAATTTTGGCGTTTGGAATTTTTTTGCCACTACGCCGTTTACCAATAAGATTCATTGATTTTATATTTTTTTATTTGCATTTCTGAACGCGGCGATACCAAATATGTGTATATTTATTTATTTTTTAACCCTTTAATTTTCAATGGGGGGAAAGAGGGGTGATTTGAACTTTTAGGTTTTTTGTTTTCTTTTTTATTTTTTAAAACTTTTTTTTACTTTTTTTTTTTATTTTACTAGTCCCCCTAGGGGGCTATAGCAATCAGCAATCCGATCGCTATTATCTATCTGCTGATCACAGCTATACAGCTGTAAACAGCAGATACAGTCACTTTCTTTTTCCCTCAGTTCCGTGCCGAGGGAAAACGAAAGTGAAACATCATAGCTGCAGGCGTCATCACATGACCCTGTGCTACGATGGCAACCACCGATAGTCACGTGATCACGCACGTGGCTTCCGGTGGGGGCGACGGTAAATAAAAAACATGGCCGCGCATTTAGATCTTGCTGCCAGACTTTGGCAGCAAGATTTAAGGGGTTAATGGCCGCGGGTAAAAGCGATTCCACCCGCGGCTAGCAGGCACACGTCAGCTGTTGAAAACAGCTGATATGTGTGCCGACCGCCGCCGCCTGACCGCGGCAGGGGGCGGGGCTTAATGGGACACGCTCCATGACGGATATATCTGTCCATGGTCGTGAAGGGGTTAAGATTTGTAGAACAAAGAACGCCGCTCCTTATCCTAAATTTAACACACCCTTGTACCGTCTCAGCATAGGCTACTTTGTCGGAACTGAGTGAAAATGGTGTGAGAAAGCCAAAGGTCACAAAATTTTAAAAAAGCCTCAAATTGCACCAAAATTATGGAAATTTTCAAAGCTTTACACCCAGAATAATGATGAAAAGACTATGTTGAATCTAGCACTGTTTAATTTTTAAAAGAGAATATCTCCATACATATAGGGTTTGTACAGTAGTGCAGCTCTATATTGGAAACTCTTGCAGTCTCTGTGCATTGCCCAAGAATGTGTCGGGGGCCTCATTAGGGGTCTAGGTAAGGGGCGAGGCCATACACGACCCACAGATGGACAAGGCTCTATTTTTTTTAAAAAAAATTGACACCTTTATTTTAGTCATTGAAACCTCAATAATAATCAGAAATAAAATGGAAGAATAACAGTATTTGATGGTAGGTTATTCACATTGTTTGCTTTTTATGAAGACTTTTAAATTTAATTATTTATTTATTTACCCCATTAGTCCTTAGTTATCATAGGTTTCTTTTCTTTTCAATTCGCAAAACCATATAAGAAACTGTATGTAAAGTACAAAAAGAGCTTCAGTGTAACTAAAGTGGTAACTATACCATGTAAAAATATCAAATATCAAATAGTACTTATCTAATATATCTAGAAATAGTAAGTTGGAGCCTAAACTATAGTGTAAAGGGCATTTCTAGTGGCTTTAAAGAAGTATACTGGGGTAATAAAAACTGCATTCTATGGCCATGCCCTCATAAACTATAAAGATGAGCTACATTGTGCTGTTTCCCATGCTCACAGTCTCTGTAATGTAACAGTAAAGCTGCTCCTTGGTGCTCCCCCTCCCTTTTGTGATGTTACATAACACATCAGAGGGCGTGGCTTGCCTAGTGTTTAGTAGCAGCCAGCTACCTGATAATATCAGATTCCTTTCTGTCTGAGAGCAGAGAGCATAATGAGGGCATAGCCTGCTATTGGTTTGTAGTAGCGACAAATCAATGATAATATCTGTTTCCTGCAGTCCAAGAACAGGTGGCATGGCAGGAGCATACCCACACTCCTTGATCTAGAACTGCAGTGAAGCAGATATTATTAGGTGTCTGACAGCTATGACATTAGGAGCAGGCCATGCCCCCTGATATGTGATCTAATGTCCCAGGAGGGAGGCGGAGCACCAATGAACAGTTCCAATGTCACACTGAATTACATGTACAGTGAGAGTAGGGAAGAGCACTATGGATCTTATCTTTATAGTTCATGAGGCCATGGCTTTAAGAATATTTTTTCTCCTTGGAATACCCCTTTAATATTGTTGACCTATTCTTTAGTTGAAGAGAATGCATTATTCACTTTTGTACCATAGCCTATTAAATCAGCTGTAGAAATTCTCTGAGTTAGACCCTTACAGTCTAATCTAATATTGTTAGTTTTTGCTAAAAGGTAGGCTATCAATATTAAAGTCCTGGGAAAAAGGAAAATCTATGTATACATTAAGGCTAGGTTCACACACTGCGTTTTTTTGACACTGCGTTTTTGTGCGTTTTTTGCGGCAAAAACCCGCACAAAAACACACCAGTGTCAAAAAACGCGGCAAAAACGCATGCGTTTTTGCCGCAATTTGGTGCGTTTTTTGCTGCGTTTTGCTGCGTTTTTGCTCACTGCGTCTTTTATGAGTGAAAAATGCCATTAAATATTGTTGAAAAAAAAAAAAGTTCCGATGTCATTTCCTTCTTCAATATGTTCTTCATTCTCCACTAGTGTATGCAGGAGAGCAGATAGCTGCAGAACTACAAGGCTCAGCATGCTCCATCCAATAGTGTATGCAGGAGAGCAGACAGCAGCTTCAGAACTACAAGGCTCAGCATCCTCCATCCAGGACTGTATGCAGGAGGGAGAGGCAGGGGAAGCAGAACTAGAAGGCTCAGCATACTCCATCCAATAGTGTATGCAGGAGAGCAGACAGCAGCTGCAGAATGACAAGGCTCAGCATACTACATCCAATTGTGTATGCAGGAGAGCAGACAGCAGCTGCAGAACTACAAGGCTCAGCATCCTCCATCCAGGACTGTATGCAGGAGTTTTTTGTCCCCCAAAAAAATGACGTGGGCTTCGCCATATTTTTGTATGCTAGTCAGGTACAGCAGGCAGGTACGGGCTACCCCCAACCCCCAGCTGCCTATTTGTACCCGGCTGGGAACCAAAAATATAGGGAAGCCCTTTTTTTTTATTTCATGAATTTCATGAAATAATTAAAAAAAATGACGTGAGCTTCGCCCAATTTTTGAGTCCAGCCAGGTACAACTAGGCAGCTGGGGATTGGAATCCACAGTGCAGAATGCCCATGCTTTCTGGGCACCCCCGCTGCGAATTGCAGTCCGCAGCCACCCCAGAAAATGGCGCTTTCATAGAAGCGCCATCTCTTGCCGCTGTATCCAACTCTTCCAGCTGCCCTGGTGATGGGTGGCTCGCTGGGTAATAATGGGGTTAGGGCTAGCTGTATATTATCAGCTGGCCCTAAGCCCGAAATTCATGGTGTCACGCCAATATTCGGCATGGCCACTATGAATTTCTAGTAAAGATAAAAAAAACCACAGAGAAAAATATTTTTATTATAAATAAAAGACAACACAATTAGTGACTCCATCTTTATTGAAATAAAGAACCCCCCTCCGCAGTAATCCTGGGTCAAGGGTCCCGCGCCGTGCAATCCGGATCCAATATCATCTGATCGGTTTGCTGGAAGGCATAGCGATCAGATGATGTCAGGTACCAGGATGTGATTCACATCACACATCAGCTGATTGTATATACAGTTTTTATACAATCAGATGATGCATCACGGCAAACAAAAAAAAAATACTTACTTATGTGCTGATTACCGGTAGCTCCTGGAGCGGAGTCTGATCCCGTCCGATCGCTGCAGGAGCTGCCGTTAATCAGGGATGACAGGGATCTCCTGACAGCATCAGCTGATAAGTTAAGCGAGACGGGCGCCGGCGTCACCGCGAGAGTTACGATCAGTTGATGCATCAGGTGACTGCATCAGGTGATCAGCACCAGGTCCTGCAACAGCTATCGGAGGTGTCCCGGCCGTCTGCACACAGCCGGAGCGGTGGTACCGGGAGAGAAGCTGGGAGCGGGCATGGCACCGGGAGTCTTCAGACAGGTGAGTATGACATTCTTTTTTCTGCTGTTCACTTTTGTTTTCGCAGCTGCCTCCACCTCCCGCCCGGCCATGGAGCTGCACGGGAGCTGACATGCACAGGACTGGAGGTGGTTGCAGCGGTGACGGTACCGGAAGGATTCACGCTTCTGTGTTTACTGACAGAAGGAATCCTCTTCCTGTACATGTCACTTTACTACCCACCCCTTGCATTTATAGCTGCGTTTTTAGTAATAAAAACGCCCTAAAACGCAGCTATATTTGCAATTTGCTGCTTTCATTGCGTTTCTGAACATCTCATTGAACTCAATGGGTGGAAAACGCAGTGAAAAATGCAAAAATAATTGACATGCTGCGTTTTTGTTGGCACCACAAAAACGCAGCTAAAATAAAACGCTGTGTGCAGACAGCAAAAATGAAAACTCATAGACTTTGCTGGGGAAGCAAAGTCATGCAGTTTTCTGAGCAAAAACGCACCCGAAAAACGCGCAAAAACGCTGCGAAAAACGCACTGTGTGAACTTACCCTAATAGAAGTATTATTGAAGTCAGTTATAAACAGCACTACCGTCTCCAATGACTGCATTGCAATAACAGGCAGATATTAACCAGAAACACTATGATACTCACATAGTATGTATGGTTCACTGTATTGCATGCTCACATTGTGGATGCTTTGAACAATATGGCAGTCAAATCCAATCTATTCACTTGTAATGATATACACAGTGGCATAGATCCTGTTCCTTAATCCGTGAATAAAAAAATATCAAAATAGAATTTTAAAAACCAAGCAAAGAGGTAAATCTTTGTATACATGCTAGACGAATTATTAGCTCCTTAAAGGGGTATTCCCATCTTCAAAACTCTATCCCAATTTGTAGTAGGTGTAATAAAAATAATATTAGCAAATTTAGCAAATACCTCCAATAAGAAACGTAGTATACAGTAGTTCTCCTAATATTGCTATGTCTCTTAAATCATGTGCAGTGTTGCAGCTTAGGTATTCATGGTTACAACAACGAGCATCTAATTAGATAACTAATAAACTGTCACTATATGAGTGGACATAACAAGGGATACCTAAGCTGCAATGCTCTGCACATGAGGTAAGAGACATGGCTATATGAATAGAACTATACTACGTTTCTAATTGGAGGTATTTGCTAATATTATTATTAATACACCCAGGGGTGGGATTCAGCCAGTTTGGTCCAGTTCGGGCAAAACGGTTGTTAAAATGGCAGCCGGTTCACCGAACTGGCAAGAAATTGCTCCAGCGATCCGGTTCTCTGTATTCACTTGTGTTAGTGTCTTTAAGACACTAACACAAATGAATTCCTGTACTTCCATACTCGCCGCACTTCCAGGTTCAGTGGAGCCTGTTTGCTCCCTGACCTGGTGTGCAGCGACGCGCTGATGCTGCAGAGATGGGATGAGATCTGCTGGGGAAAGAGGCAATGATGGGATCTGCAGGGGAAAGAGGCCATAATGGGATGGGATCTGTAAGGGAAAGAAGGCATAATGGGATGGGTTCTGCTGGGGAATGATGCCATAATGGGATGGGATCTACTGGGGAAAGAGTCTATGATAGGATCTTCAGGGAAAAGAAGGCATGATTGGATCTGCAGGGGAAAGAGGCCATAATGGGATGGGAACTAAAGGGGGAAAGGAGCCATATGGGATGGGATCTACAAGGGAAAGAGATCACATGGGATAAGATCTAAAAGGGGAAAGGAGCCACATGGGATGGGATCTGCAGAGGAAAAAGACCACATGGGATGAGATGGGATCTGTAGGGGTAAATGAGCCACATGAGAAGGGATCTGCACTTTAAAAGCAGCCACATGGGATGAGATCTGTATGGGGAAGGTTGCCCATTCCAAATTTAGCAGGGCTCCTTTAGTAATATTTTTTAAAAATTGTAGAAAAACCGTTTAATGCAATATGACTGACAATGACTGGAACAACTGGTGCTGGACAGGAGAGTGAAGGTATAGGAGGGTAAAGAGATTTTACTTTAAATTACCTGTATTTTTTGGTTGAGGAAAGTGCGTGATAATAGTTGTGGCTAACAAAATGGGTGTGGTTACAGAATGGGTGTGGTTTTCAAATGGGTGGGGTTTACAGAGAACCTGTTGTTATAAATTAGAATCCCACCCCTGATTACACCTACTACAGATCTTGGAGCTGGGAATATCCTTTTAAGAACCAAGCCACTTTGCACATTACTGATTGAGTCTCATTTTCCAAATCTGACCAGTATCACTTTTGGTGGTAATAACTCTGGAATTCTTCAATGAATCCCAGTGAGTCTGAGAATGTTTTCTTTAGCAATAGAGTGATATCCAGCAATTAGAGTGATACCCAGCATACACTTATAATATGAGGATGCCAAGAAATTCTTCTTAAATTAAAAACATTTTATTATTACAATACTTTAAAAATATAAAAGATTTAGGCATTGGCCAACACATTCCGAGCTGAAACTGTTCTTATTCATAGCACTGCCATAAGGAAAAGACAACTTATTTAAACTCGATTAGTGAACAAGAAGTATTCAATAAAAATCTCTCACATTGATTGAGTTCTGAAACTCCCTAATTGATAAACTGTAGAGAGGTGAAACCTATTGAAATATCGAGTATTATTATAAAACATCCATAATAGTATACATATCATTGTCTATAATACATTTTAAATCTCCAGATAATATAAATACCACATAAAAATAACATTGCAATAATAAAAACTCATGTATAGATATATTGAAGAAAGTCTTCAAACATGATGATATGATAAATCTATTTAAAAAATTCAAACCTGAAGTAAACATTAATTTGAAACATACAAAATAAGATACACCACTAATCATAGTTACCACTTAATGATAAAGCGCTAATTGCGGTAATTAATTTATGGTATAAAAATAATCGTCAATCTTAAAATCATTAACTAATAATAATGCAATAAATCTATTTTAACATTCAATCTTGAAGGAAATCTAGTTTCCATACATAGTATCTGTTAGGGCCAGGTGGACGGGCAGACCCAGGAGGTGGATCCACTGGGCCGAACACCTTACTGAAGGCAAGGGGTCCGGTAGCTGGAGCACTACGGGTAGCAGGACAGTCCGTGCAAAAGAGTGGAATGGAGAAGTCCCTGGGACCACGGAGTCACTGATGGTAGTCCGGGTGACGGAGCTCAGGTTCGGAGGCCGAGATGTTGTCAGGTAGAGTCCGGAACCGATGGAGCGAGAGGACGGATCACCACAGGGATCAGAGATGGTACGGACTGACGGGATGGCAGATAGTCAGCGTTCGGGGTTCGGGAATCGGCAGGACCGGATGGCGAGGCAGGAGCGGCTCTAGAAGAGAGATAGGTAAGTATATCACAGACACAAGGAGACCTGACTGCTAGCTTAGGAAACACGAAGAACAGGCCCCACCCACTTGGACATTAAACCCTTTTATACCCTGTACCTGTGTGTTCAATATCCTGTCAGTGGACGCTGGCCCTTTAAGAGAGGGTCAATGACCGCGCGTGCGCCCTAATGCGCATGCGCGAGGCCCGGGTGCCAGAAGCCAGGGCAGGGAGCGGTGTATAGGAAGCAGGGGAGCCGGCCTGGAGCAGAGCTGCCGACGGGCGCCGGGAGCGGGGACCGGGCCGCCTGGGGACCGCAGGTGATGGGGGCTGGAGACTGTGGAGCGGGGGAAGCCTAACAGAGGAGCCGGGGAGCGAAGCAGGTGAGCCGGGGAGCAGACCAGGGGACCCGGGGAGCGTGACAGTATCCAATTTGCTTCACGGGCCCATAATAGCCCAAGCCAATCCCCTCCTTGGCATGATTGAATAACCCTGTAGATACAACATACAAATATGCTGCTAGTATCCACATGATGTTTTTTTAAAAAAAATGACTCCCGGAAGAAAAGATTTGTTAGTGTCAGGGTCACTCTTATCGCCATTTATTTGTTTGGATATACAAACTTTACGTTTGTGCATAGTGGAACCAATACATTGTACTTTACATGTGGAGTATGTAATTAGGTAAACTAAGTGTGTGGTATTACAATTCATTAAATCTCAAATCATGAATCATTTACCCCTGGAAATAGATGAAATATGAGGGGCTGCTGATAAGTCTTTGCCTTTACCCAGAAAGAAATGAGATAGGATAATGAAACTTTATATTTATTCCACACACTCTCCACTGATGTCAACACACTTCTTACATCGGTATTCCATGTTCTGTAAGTCTAGCAAAAAGAAGGATTTTGATTGTGCCTCAAACCAGGTAGCAGCCATGGCATCAGAAATGGTGTGAAATTTGGTACTCTTAAGGTGTTTCTTCAGGTTTGAAACAAATAATAGTCTAAGGGAGCTAGACCTGGTGAATAAGGTGGGTGGTCAAGCAGCTGGAAGCTCAGCTCTGCCAGTTTTGCCGTGGTTGCTGTGCAGTGCGAGCAAAGCATTGTCTTGCAGGAACAAGATTACTTTGGACAGCTTGCAGTACCTTTAGGCCTTCAGAGCTGTCTTCAATTTTGTCCAAAAGTTCAATGTAATGGCTTGCATTGATGGTGGAACCCTTTTGAAGGTAGTCCACCAGCAGAACGCCCTCCTTATCCCAGAACGCAGACGCCATCACCTTAGTGGCTGATTTTTGCACTCTGAACTTCTTTGGACGAGGAGAACCACTGGGCCTCCAGTCTTTTGAATGCGCCTTGTTTTCAGGGTCATAGAAATAAATCCAGGTCTTATCCGTAGTGACCAGTCGATTCAGGAAGTTCTTATCAATCGGGAAACAAATGGACCGGGAAGTTTTCACTCGCATGCTTCTCTGATCTGTTGTCTAAAATTCGGGGACACACTTTACAGATAGCTTCCTCAGGTCCAAAGGTTCTTGGATAATGATACAAATCCCCATGATGTCTGAAATTCAACGATTCTCCAGTATGAGATTGTGCACAGCATTGACGATCTCAGGAACAACAATCCCTCTCAGTCATCCAGGACATTCCTTATTATTGGTGCTGAAGTGGTCTATTTTAAATTTGGCAACCCAGTTCTTAACTGTGGAATATGAAGGATATTGATCCCCCAATGCCTGCAATGTCACCATGAATATCCTTCGCAGACTTTCCTTGCAGAAACAAGAATTTTATCACTCCTCTGCTCTCAGTTGCTGTGAACATCACATTAGACTCCGCCATTTTGTTTTCCCGCGTGCGTAGAACACTGTTGCCATAGCAACAAACACAACATTTTGAAACCATATATTAGACATATAAGGCTTTCATGTAATGTAACATTCATTACCATAGAAACAAAAAAAGATCACAAAGCCAAAGACTTATAAGCAGCCCCTCGTAAACTTGCCTTTTTAAATATGTTTGCAAAGACCGCACTGTGGGATACTAGCAGCAGGCTTGGATGTGGTATCAACATGGCTAATCGACCATGTGACTGGTTTGCACTATTACCGGACAAGATTTGCTTAAAAGAGGTGGTCGACTGCACTTTTATGTATGCCTAAAAGACTGACATGGCCGGATAATAGGCAAGAGAGAGTTCAAACTGTCTCCATCTGCCTGGAATATTTCATCTGGGGTTCTGTCTGAATCATGTATCTCAGAGATTTGCAGGAAAACCCAAATTTAAGTGCTTAGACTAGAGCGCAGGATAAATGTGAGTCAAACCTTATAGTTATATTTGAGAGGCAGAAAAAGCAATTATTTATTACACCCTTCATTGTACAGTTTAAGTTATTAGATGGCTTTATTCTTTGGGTCAGTGCAAATATTGTGGTACAATAGTTATATAGTTTTTTTTTTTATTTTAGGCTACTATCACCCACTAAAAGAACGCTTTTGTTTTTGTTTTGTATTTTCTTTTTTATTTTTACAAATGAAAAAGGTTTTTCATCACCCTATTTTGATAACTTTAATTTTTCTATAATTCTGCAGACAGAGTCATGCGAGGATTTACTTTTTGTGGGATGAGTTGACACTTATATTGGTACCAGTTTTTGCCAAATAATATTTTTTGAACACTTTCCATTATAATTTTTGGGATTCAGAACTAACACAAAACAGCAATTCAAAATTTTTTTGATTGTGGGGGCTTATGCCATTCACCATGTGGTCAAAGTGTTATGGCAACTTTATTCTTCTGGTCCGTATGATTACAGTGATACCACATTCATACATATTAAGTTATGTTTTGCCACTTTTACAAATTTACCATTGATCGCCGCATCTGCAGGGTTAATCAGCCAGGGGTGGTTCTGGCACCATTGCCGACGGTGGCTGTTACTGGAGGAACAATCATGCTGTCGCGGGCGGAGGAGGGGACGCGGCGCTCTCCCACTGCTCGGGTCCGGCCGCTGCTGCTGCGGCTGCTGCTCGGTGGTGGCTCAAGCGGTGGGCCGGATCCCGGGGACTCGAGCGGCGTTCCTCGCCCGTGAGTGAAAAGGGATTTGATTGTATGGATTTGATATTGTCCGTGATGCCACCCACGGTTGTGGTGAGATTGGTGACAACACCGCTGCTCTGGACGGGGATCCCGGGAGCGATGACAGGGAGGGATGTTAATTCTCCCCTCCGTGGGTAGGGGGTTGGTTGTCCCGGGGCCCGGTGATGGGGTAGGGATGGACTGCAGGCAGGTTAAGGGGCCTGGCCAGGTGCAGGGTCGCGGGGGCAGTACTGTGCCGCACGGCGCGGGGGCAGCGCTGTGCCGCACGGCACGGTGGTACTCACTCAGCCAATGATAAACACAGAGTCTCCGGTCAAACAAACGGCTGGATGGACGGGTCCCACAGGCGGCTGCGATGTTTCTCCTCCCGGCAGGTTGATGGTGACTTCCTTTCCCTGCACCTGTGTAGTGTGTACGGTTCTGATGGGTTCCCACAGGTAACCCACTCCCCAGCTTGAAGGATGCTGAAGGAGCCCCTTTTGCCCGCAGGCTCTGGCCCTGGGAACTTTAGCCTTGGCGGTGACTGTGTTTCCCTCTCTCGGTTGGACTGTTGCCTTCTGTCGGGACTTGGCTGCTGGGAAACCCAGGAGGTTCCCTTCACTAACAGATTTGACAAATTCACAGCGACTCCTAGCCTTGTCGGGGTCCGTAAGCCCCTGCCGGATGGTGCTGGCTTCACTTTGCGTACTGGTCCGGTACCGCCGGGCCACCGCCCATCCACGGTCCTTACGGCTAGCTCCAATAGGCCACTCCTGTAGAAGGTCACCACCGTCTGCCAACCTTGCTGTTCTGCCCGGGCCACACACCCGGACCACTTTCTGTCTGCTCCTTTTCCACTTAACTCTCCAACTCTAACTGACTCTTCTTCCCGCCTCTAGGACTGTGAACTCCTCGGTGGGTGGGACCAACCGCCAGGCCCACCCCCTGGTGTGGACATCAGCCCCTGGAGGAAGGCAACAAGGGTTTTTGCCTGACTTTGGTGTGCCTGACCGGGAGTGTGGGGTGTGTTGGTGTAGTACCTGTGACGACCTGGCTTGTCCAGGGCGCCACAATGCTGTTATTGGTCATTCAGAGTGACTGACTGATTATAGAAATCAGAGAGTGGGAACTTCTCTAATTTGTCCATACAGCTCTTTGCATGCTGGTCAACTGCCAGTGGCCACTATCGCCATGGAGCTGTCACTGTGTTTTTACACAGTGATAGTTTTAATCTATGATGAACATGGCATGTCATGATGTGGGAACTGACATCTTCTCATGACATGCTATATCTGTCATTCATTGTAAAGGGGTTTAAGTTAGTTATAACCAGCAATACCATCTCTATCAACTGCATTGCAATACCAGGCAAATATTAACCATAAACACTATGATAATCCCATAATATATATGGTCTACTGTTTGTCATACCCAAATTGAGGATGATCTGGGAAAAATGGCAGATAATTGTAATGTATTCACTTGTAGAGGTGAGCGAACCACCCAAGGTTTGATTCGATTTGTGTTTGCCAACTTAACCTGTGTTCACCGAATGGCTCAATGAACACATCTGAACCTCATTGAAAATAATGGGAGGCAAAAACAAAGGCATAGACAACACTTTAGGGGGGCCCAAAAGCTGCCAAAACAGCTCAAACCATTTTGCAATGCAGCCACACTGTTGTGGCACAGCCTTTCGCTTCCTAGACTATTAACATAAGAAATATTGAGGTGCATGAGTGACAAGTGTAAATAGGAATAACGTTTGGAACACCATTCTAAGTCCGAACTGGGTGCAAAAACCTAAAAAAACATCACTATGGGGAGATAAGGTATGCACACCAGTGACTATGTAAGGGGAATACATGAAATAGCAGAAACTGCTGTGTTAATACTGACTGGAAAAATCGAATAGCTATATGCAAGAGTGAATATGTGAAAAATGGAATCTGCATTACTGCCATGAACATATGAATCAAGAGAAATTTAGCTACTGAATTCATCAATGCAATAGAGCCCCAACACTACGCCAAAGTATTTCTCTACGTTGGGGTCCCTAGCTTGTGTGTGTCCTCTCATGCAGTTAAAAAACCTACCGTGTATGGGACGCTGAGACCCAGGCTATATATACGTATGATATGGATTGGCAATAGGTGTGGTTGGGGAGGGTTCACAAACGAAAAAATACTACAAATACTACATATCATACGCATAAATAGCCTGGGTCTCAGCTTCCCATACACGGTAGGTTTTTTAACTGCATGAGAGGACACACACAAGCTAGGGACCCCAACGTAGAGAAATACTTTGGCGTAGTGTTGGGGCTCTATTGCATTGATCAATTCAGTAGCTAAATTTCTCTTGATTCATATGTTCATGGCAGTAATGCAGATTCCATTTTTCACATATTCACTCTTGCATATAGCTATTGGATTTTTCAAGTCAGTATTCACACAGCAGTTTCTGCTATTTCATGTATTCCCCTTACATAGTCACTGGTGTGCATACCTTATCTCCCCATAGTGATGTTTTTTTAGGTTTTTGCACCCAGTTCGGACTTAGAATGGTGTTCCAAACGTTATTCCTATTTGTTAGTATTTTTTCGTTTGTGAACCCTCCCCAACCACACCTATTGCCAATCCATATCATACGCATAAATAGCCTGGGTCTCAGCTTCCCATACACGGTAGGTTTTTTAACTGCATGAGAGGACACACACAAGCTAGGGACCCCAACGTAGAGAAATACTTTGGCGTAGTGTTGGGGCTCTATTGCATTGATGAATTCAGTAGCTAAATTTCTCTTGATTCATATGTTCATGGCAGTAATGCAGATTCCATTTTTCACATATTCACTCTTGCATATAGCTATTGGATTTTTCAAGTCAGTATTCACACAGCAGTTTCTGCTATTTCATGTATTCCCCTTACATAGTCACTGGTGTGCATGCCTTATCTCCCCATAGTGAGTGACAAGTGTAGGCCTGGTGAGCTGGGATCCCTTATTCACTCTCAGCTGGCTTAAATATTAGCTTCATAGACTGTTATTGCTAGACACATTTAAAGACACATTTAAAGATAGTAAAAGAGATAGATGAGTGAAAGGTAGTTGCATGCCTGCCAGTCTGGGAGCCCTCCTGCTACAGGCAACACACCACAAGGACACCCAACTAGGAATCCCCATTTCCATTTACAAAAAAATAGGCCTGTCCTCTGAGATTCCACCCACTACAGACACTGGAGAACACAGTCACACAGCTGTACAATTATGAACAGCTATCCAGGCTGAGTTTAAGCAATAGCTGTCTCCACTCAACCTAGAATCATGGAAAGCTGTGTGTGGTAATGGTACGAACCTGAACACTCTCCAAGCCTGGATTCACTGCTGCAGAAAGCACGGTTGCTGTGTCTTCAATAGAGTTGAGCGCGGTTCGAGGTTCTCCAGTTCGCGGCTCGAGTGATTTTGGGGGCTGTTCTAGATCGAACTAGAACTCGAGCTTTTTGCTAAAGCTCGATAGTTCTAGATACGTTCGAGAACGGTTCTAGCAGCAAAAAGACAAGCTAATTACTAGCTGACTTTCCGCTGTAATAGTGTAAGTCACTCTGTGACTCACACTATTATGAAATTTCAGTGTATAGTGTGCGGGAACAGCGCATTCAGATCACTGCTGTTTGAATAATGGCGATCGCCATTTTTTTTTTTTTCCTTGTCTTCCTTCCCTAAGCACGCGCGTGTAGTGGGGCGGGCCAGCATGTCAGCCAATCCCAGACACACACACAGCTAAGTGGACTTTTAGCCAGAGAAGCAACGGCATGTGTGATAGGATGTCCATGTGTTATAAAAACGGACATTTTCCTCCAGCACGCCATTATCTGCCTTCTGCGTCTTGGTGTCAGTCACCGCTGGCGTAGCTCCTGTCTCCGATACTGCTGTGTACGCTCTATACACAGCGCTATACAGAATAGGAATAGAAGTTTCTTTCAGCCCTTGTAAGGGCTAATACCGGCAGGGTCAGAGCCATAGGTGACAGTCAGGTCCGGGAAAACAGATTTTAACAGCTACACAAGATGACAGCGTCTTTGTAGCTAAGGTCAGGGATTTCCTCGCTGCATTTCCCCATTAGGTGGGATAGAAAGGGAAGCTTCCTTTCCTCTACCCAGACCCACAACCCTGCCACTGTACCCTCCTGCCCTTTGCACACTCAAACTCATTGTTACTAAGCCATTATACTAGCAAACACTGAGGAAACTTAGTGGCATCCTAAAAGTGGCTGTTGGACTTCATTATTGTCCCACTAGTGCAAAGATATTTGCAGCACGTCTGCCTGCATTGCACACTCAAACTCATTGTTACTAAGCCATTATACTAGCAAACACTGAGGAAATTTAGTGGCATCCTAAAAGTGGCTGTTGGACTTCATTATTGTCCCACTAGTGCAAAGATACTTGCAGCACGTCTGCCTGCATTGCACACTCAAACTCACTGTTACTAAGCCATTATACTAGCAAACACTGAGGAAACTTAGTGGCATCCTAAAAGTGGCTGTTGGACTTCATTATTGTCCCACTAGTGCAAAGATATTTGCAGCACGTCTGCCTGCATTGCACACTCAAACTCATTGTTACTAAGCCATTATACTAGCAAACACTGAGGAAACTTAGTGGAATCCTAAAAGTGGCTGTTGGACTTCATTATTGTCCCACTGGTGCCAAGCTATTTCTAGCACCTCTGCATGACATCCTCCTGCTCTGTTTTTAATAAACTATAATAATAGCTAAAAATGCTGCCATTTAGTGGCATACAAGAAGTGGCTGTTGTACTCCATTAGTGTCCCACTGGTGCCAAGCTATTTCTAGCACCTCTGCATGACACCCTCCTGCTCTGTTTTTAATAAACTATAATAATAGCTAAAAATGCTGCCATTTAGTGGCATACAAGAAGTGGCTGTTGTACTCCATTAGTGTCCCACTGGTGCCAAGCTATTTCTAGCACCTCTGCATGACATCCTCCTGCTCTGTTTTTAATAAGCTATAATAATAGCAAAAAATGCTGCCATTTAGTGGCATACAAGAAGTGGCTGTTGTACTCCATTAGTGTTCCACTGGTGCTAAGCTATTTCTAGCACCTCTGCATGACACCCTCCTGTTCTGTTTTTAATAAGCTATAATAATAGCAACAAATGCTGCCATTTAGTGGCATAAAAGAAGTGGCTGTGGTACTCCATTAGTGTCCCACTGGTGCCAAGCTATTTCTAGCACCTCTGCATGACACCCTCCTGCTCTGTTTTTAATAAGCTATAATAATAGCAAAAAATGCTGCCATTTAGTGGCATACAAGAAGTGGCTGTTGTACGCCATTAGTGTTCCACTGGTGCCAAGCTATTTCTAGCACCTCTGCATGACACCCTCCTGCTCTGTTTTTAATAAGCTCTAATAATAGCAAAAAAATGCTGCCATTTAGTGGCATACAAGAAGTGGCTGTTGTACTCCATTAGTGTTCCACTGGTGCCGAGCTATTTCTAGTACATCTGCATGACACCCTCCTGCTCTGTTTTTAATAAGCTTATAATAGCAAAAAATGCTGCCATTTAGTGGCATACAAGAAGTGGCTGTTGTACTCCATTAGTGTTCCACTGGTGCCAAGCTATTTCTAGTACATCTGCATGACACCCTCCTGCTCTGTTTTTAATAAGCTATAATAGCAAAAAATGCTGCCATTTAGTGGCATACAAGAAGTGGCTGTTGTACTCTATTAGTGTCCCACTGGTGCCAAGCTATTTCTAGCACCTCTGCATGACACCCTCCTGCTCTGTTTTTAATAAGCTATAATAATAGCAAAAAATGGTGCCATTTAGTGGTATACAAGAAGTGGCTGTTGTACTCCATTAGTGTTCCACTGGTGCCAAGATATTTCTAGTACCTCTGCATGACACCCTCCTGCTCTGTTTTTAATAAGATATAATAATAACAACAAATGCTGCCATTTAGTGGCATACAAGAAGTGGCTGTGGTACTCCATTAGTGTCCCACTGGTGCCAAGCTATTTCTAGCACCTCCGCATGACATCCTCCTGCTCTGTTTTTAATAAGCTATAATAATAGCAAAAAAATGCTGCCATTTAGTGGCATACAAGAAGTGGCTGTTGTACTCCATTAGTGTTCCACTGGTGCCAAGCTATTTCTAGTACCTCTGCATGACACCCTCCTGCTCTGTTTTTAATAAGCTATAATAGCAAAAAATGCTGCCATTTAGTGGCATACAAGAAGTGGCTGTTGTACTCCATTAGTGTCCCACTGGTGCCAAGCTATTTCTAGCACCTCTGCATGACACCCTCCTGCTCTGTTTTTAATAAGCTATAATAATAGCAAAAAATGCTGCCATTTAGTGGTATACAAGAAGTAGCTGTTGTACTCCATTAGTGTCCCACTGGTGCCAAGCTATTTCTAGCACCTCTGCATGACACCCTCCTGCTCTGTTTTTAATAAGCTATAATAATAGCAAAAAATGCTGCCATTTAGTGGCATACAAGAAGTGGCTGTTGTACTCCATTAGTGTTCCACTGGTGCCAAGCTATTTCTAGCACCTCTGCATGACACCCTCCTGCTCTGTTTTTAATAAGCTATAATAATAGCAAAAAAATGCTGCCATTTAGTGGCATACAAGAAGTGGCTGTTGTACTCCATTAGTGTTCCACTGGTGCCAAGCTATTTCTAGTACATCTGCATGACACCCTCCTGCTCTGTTTTTAATAAGCTATAATAGCAAAAAATGCTGCCATTTAGTGGCATACAAGAAGTGGCTGTTGTACTCCATTAGTGTTCCACTGGTGCCAAGCTATTTCTAGTACCTCTGCATGACACCCTCCTGCTCTGTTTTTAATAAGATATAATAATAGCAACAAATGCTGCCATTTAGTGGCATACAAGAAGTGGCTGTGGTACTCCATTAGTGTCCCACTGGTGCCAAGCTATTTCTAGCACCTCTGCATGACATCCTCCTGCTCTGTTTTTAATAAGCTATAATAATAGCAAAAAAATGCTGCCATTTAGTGGCATACAAGAAGTGGCTGTTGTACTCCATTAGTGTTCCACTGGTGCCAAGCTATTTCTAGTACCTCTGCATGACACCCTCCTGCTCTGTTTTTAATAAGCTATAATAGCAAAAAATGCTGCCATTTAGTGGCATACAAGAAGTGGCTGTTGTACTCCATTAGTGTCCCACTTGTGCCAAGCTATTTCTAGCACCTCTGCATGACACCCTCCTGCTCTGTTTTTAATAAACTATAATAATAGCTAAAAATGCTGCCATTTAGTGGCATACAAGAAGTGGCTGTTGTACTCCATTAGTGTCCCACTGGTGCCAAGCTATTTCTAGCACCTCTGCATGACACCCTCCTGCTCTGTTTTTAATAAGCTATAATAATAGCAAAAAATGCTGCCATTTAGTGGCATACAAGAAGTGGCTGTTGTACTCCATTAGTGTTCCACTGGTGCTAGCTATTTCTAGCACCTCTGCATGACACCCTTCTGCTCTGTTTTTAATAAGCTATAATAATAGCAAAAAATGCTGCCATTTAGTGGCATACAAGAAATGGCTGTTGTACTCCATTAGTGTCCAACTGGTGCAAAGCTATTTCTAGCACCTCTGCATGACACCCTCCTGCTTTGTTATTAATAAGCTATAATAATAGCAAAAAATGCTGCCATTTAGTGGCATACAAGAAGTGGCTGTTGGACTTCTATTAGTGTCCCACTATTGCAAATCTATTTCCAGCACCTCTGCATTGCACACTCAGACTCATTGTTACTAAGTCATTATACTAGCAAACACTAAGTAAACTTAGTGGCATCCTAAAAGTGGCTGTTGGACTTCCATTAGTGTCCCATTGGTGCAATTCTATTTGCAGCACCTCTGCATGACACCCTCATGCACATTTTGCTATGCTAATTTTATAGCAAACTCAGGGAATTCCTTGCTGCATTTGATAATTCTGAGGAATAGAAAGTTAGGCTTCCTTTACTGTCCTGGTACCCACAGAACACAGCCATTGTACCCACCTGTCCACTTTTGCCACGCTTTTTAATTTGCCCAAAGAGCTGACTCTTTTTCTGCCTTCCTAAAATTGTCTGTAATACTAAGTTAGTGTTCCTTTGCTGCCAAGCAAGGTACAACACATGTGCATTCTACACTCCTTTACATTTCTGGAATGCAATTATTAAATGCAGGTAGTCCAGCCAATCTGTGACGAAGGTGCAGGTGTGGATATAATGTAGCCTGCATCCAATGTTGGTTTTCTCGATGTCTGACAGCTCAACAATACCATCTGTTTCCACTTCCAAAACAAGTGATGACCTGCCAATCACACTCCCTGTTGCGTGTAAAGGGGTGTAGGTTCAGTGTGAAAAACCATGTGAGACTGCTGTCCCCACAGTCACAGAGGATGAAGAGCACGCAGATGCACTTGATGGGGCAGGCGGTGGTTGCACAGGCACGCTAGGCCGCATTGTAGCACAGTGAAATTCACATTGCGACTTATGCTTCATTTTAAGTCATGTACAGGGTGGGCTCCCCAGTATGCAGCAAAACCAGGCAACAGGAAACGGACTCTAGGCAGTTGGGTTGATAAATGATTGTTTAACTTTACCAAAACAAACAATAAGAACCATGCATACAATTTAAATAATTGAACAATCTATTCTGTTGCCTACTACCTGCTAATCCCTCTGCATAGCAGTAATTGTGTGTTTGTGCGTGTGTGTGTGTGTGTGTGTGCGAACACGACTTACCAGTGGCGCATCACAAGAGCTTCCAAGTTATCTACCTAAACATAGACAAAACACATTACCCCCCCTGAATACCCTTGTTAGCTGAAGCCTCACAGATAAGGCAGATGATAACAGTGTGAATGCAAACCACACAGCTCTGCAACACAGTCATGGAAATCTTGAAAATCAACAGTCAATGCAAACATGTGTCGCTGTCCCTCTACGATTTAAACTGTACGTGACAATTTGACAGTGCAGAGGCAGCAAGTCTTATTGTCTATAAATAGTCGGCCTACCCAGAACAGATATGTGTTTTGCTAATAAAACAAAGTGTTGCGTGCCCGCATTATTGTCTGGGCACAGCCTACCGTACCCGGGTACTGTGATGTCCAGTTGCCAGAAATACAGACTTTACGCTCCTCTCACGGTAAGCAGTATAGACAGCACCGTAAGAATGTTGGTCTGTGGCACAGGATGCTGCTCACAGGCGTTATGGTACTCCTCACCAAACTCCAAAATGACTCCCCTCACAATTGAACGAAGTGTTTCTGCGGTGGCTCCTTGCTGTAACACACACCTTTAGCTTTTCCTTCTGTTCATAGACAGCATCTCCAAGTCCACATCCGACGAGCAATTTCTCCTCCACGTCTAAGTGTGGAGAGGCAGCTAGTGCGCATGCGTGTGCCGATTTACCCCAGCCGCAGCCTAACTACAGTGTTTCGCCTAGTGAGTATGCTCAGCCTGACTGTGCCATTCTTGAGGCTAAGTCTACATTTCGGGATACAGCGCATGCTCCCACACTTAGTGCAAAAAGCCTCTTTGCACAGGTACTTGCATTCCGTGCCGGGTCTAAGTCCTGTTTTGTGCCTTGACACCATGCTAAAGCTGATAGTCTTTTTCAGAGACTGTATTTCATGCTACTGAGCATGCTCAGGCACTTACTGCATCAGAGACTAGGTCCGGTAATGAACTCTTCGGCCCTGCCCCTCATGTGGGGGGCCCATATAGACCACAGGGCATCAGGTGTCCTGACGATGTGGCCAGGCCACTCCCAAATGGCTTGCAGAGGCCCGCCCCTATGACTTGTCACCTCATTATTGATGGTCAGACGATGACTGGTGAGGTGTTTGTGTCATGGCAGCCATGGGGTCATTATTGAAGTTGCGGTTCCAAATAAGACGCTAGTTATGCCACTCATGACGTGTCACTCTGCTTTTGTCTCCAGGAGGTGCATTGTGGTCCACCCTGGTTTGGGGTGGACCCAAGTTATAAAACGGGCTGGAGCCAACAAGAAGGTGCGCAGTCTTCTATTATGCTCCGAAAGAGCACACCTCCATGTGTTGAACCTATTGCGGCTTTAGGCCAGAGGTAGGCAGGGATTGGGCGTCGATGCAGGCCGCCACCACAGTTGGTAACGCAGAACGGTTAAGACCAGCTCCTATCCGACAAGTCCTGCTTGTGCAGCCCAGTGGCATTAACAGGCCTGCTGCTGCTGATGCGCCTGCTGTCCACAGGTGTGGCCCCAATGCACAGGGTCAGCGTACTCAATGGCCCCTGTTATGTTAACAGGGAGTTCCTGGGCTGGGTGGGCGTGTGGACCCTGTGACGCTAACAGGGCTCCCAGTCTCCAGATCCGAGTGGCGTCTAACTTGGTTCAGGCTACTATTAGTTTCATAGCCACACAGCTCTGTATCCTCCACCTAACCTTCCAGTTGCCAACCTCTCCTTTTCCATCTGGGAGCACGGTGGACATTGACTGCTGATGGGGATATATACCTTTCTGTTTCTTTTCTTATTAATTTTCGTTATATAGCGGTAACATAGTATATACCACCTTATCCAAATCTGCCAGTCCCACCGTAACAGATGGTGTTTCTTCAGCAAATGTTACTTTTGCTTAACCACCAAACCCACGGACAAAAACTTTTTTCCCCTTTCCAACACACCTGTTCCCCTTTCCACCAGCATCTGTCCTTTTTCAACTCATTTTGTATATGACCAAAAGTGCAACTCTGCAGGGACACCGTACTCAACGCCATCTCAGCACAGCAGCCAGCCCTCGGTCCCTCAGATGTGGACAAGTAAAAGACCATTTCCTCCAATTCATGACAAAGCGTTGAGATTCACTCTGTGCAGCACTGGTGTTTAGTGGAAAAGCAGATCTAAGATTGCGTACCACCTTCTGCAGATACTCCTGTATACGTGCGTCCCTTTCTATGGCAGGAATTATTTCGCCAATTTTGTCTTGTACCAGGGATCTAACAGTGTGGCAACCCAGTAGTTAGCATTACTTCGAATTTCTACAATCCGAGGGTCATGTTGTAGGTAGTGCAGCAAGAAGGCGCTCATGTGTCTTGTGCATCCAGGAGGACCAAGTCCTTGGTGTGTTGGTGGCAGAGAGGTGAGAATCGTGCCTCCTTCCTCTGCCCTCTCCCCCCAACCTCGCAGAACCGAAATGTGAGCAAGCTCTCACTCATCTGCTGAGTCTTCCATGCCCATCGCCAGTTCGTCCTCCATTTCTTCATGGGCTCCTGCACCTTCCTCAACACTTTTTGCTGATACTATGCGCCCTTGTTAATCCCTCTCCCCCACCATGACTTCCACCTAGGTGCCACTGACCATCTGGACCTCGTAGATCTTGTTATCGCTTCCGCATATGACTCCTCCTGTACTTTCTCCCCTTCCTCTTGTCCCAACACCTGACTCCGAATAATGCTTACAGTGTGCTCCATCATATAGATGACCAGAATTGTCACGCTGAGAATGGCATTGCCAGTGCTAAACATCTTCGTCGACATTTGTAAACTGTGTAGAAGGGTGCATAGGTCCTTGATCTGACACCACTCCAGCAGCGTGATCTGCACCACCTCTGGATCAAGTTAGGCCAGGCTATATGTCATAACGTATTGCAGCAGGGTTCGGCGGTGCTGCCACAAATGCTGCAACATGTGCAGATTCAAATTCCTGCATGTCGGCACATCGCATTTCAGGCGTTTAACCACCAGACCTAAAGACTTCTGGAGCAACGAAAGTTGTTGAGCTGCTGTGTGCGAACGATGGAAGTAAGCACATAGCGAGCGTACCCGCTGCACAAGGTCATGTAGGCCGGGATGGTGTTTTTAAAATTGCTGGAGAATTAGATTCAACACGTGAGTCACACAAGGCACGTGTGTCACATTGTCACGGCGAAGGGCCGCACCCATGTTTGCATCATTGTCACACTCGGCCTCCCTGGCTGCTGGTTGAGTGGAGACAACCATTGATGAAACTTGGTCTCCAGAGCTAACCGTCCACAACTTCTCAGTGGTGTGACTCACATTTCCCATACATTTCAAAGTAAACATATGACCGCATGATGGCATTGAGCTCTGCTGCCAGCATAGTAAGGAGGAGGTGTGTGGTTTTCCTTGTGCGAAGTTACAAGGAAGGGTGCCCTGACCACAGGGTTTGGGCCGAGGTGAAAGACCCACACGAGGTTGAGGAGGCAGAAGCAGTGTATTAACTTCTACATACAGAGGAAGGATTGATACAACTCGTGGGGACAGCAAGACTTGTACAGCAGACCCTTCTCCATCTCTCCCGATAGTAACCCATTGCCCAGTCAGACATGTAACGCCCCTGTCCATGCTTACTGGGCCAAGTATCTGTGGTGAAATACACCCTGTCACACAGTTTCTCAAAGAAGCGGTGATGTTTGGTGCGACATGCTGGTTTAGCGCGTGCACGCCTTTGTTGGAGAAGGAGTGGCGCCTGGGCATCGGCTCTTGGGGCACTGCGATGGGCATAAGGTCTCGAAAATCCTCGGTTAAAAAGGTTGGAAATGAAGCATTTTGGTAGCCAACAGTTTGCAGATGCTGAAAGTCAATCTCTAAGCCATGTCATGCCCTTCTTAAAGCATGTAAAACACAGCAAGGGGACTCCAACCACAGTCTCCCTCGTTTCCACTAATTGGGCCACACACACCCCACTTGACTGGCATCAGTTGACCCCCATTTTCAAGATGAAAAAGATGCTTTGCATGAAGCACTCTCAAAAATACGCGTGCCTTTCACCTCCCCTGGCTGACCCAGGGGAAGAAAAGTCCTCTGAGAGCCATGACTTGTTCATCTTGGTTCTTTTTTCAAAAGCGAGGGGACTCCAACCACAGTCTCCCTCGTTTCCACTATTTGGGCCACACACCCCCCACTTGACTGGCATCAGTTGTCCCCCATTTTCAAGATGAGAAAGATGCTTTGCATGAAGCACTCTCAAAAATACGCGTGCCTTTCACCTCCCCTGGATGACCCAGGGGAAGAAAAGTCCTCTGAGAGCCATGACTTGTTCATCTTGGTGAACGTTAGTCTGTCCACATTGTCAGTGGACAGATGCGTGTGCTTAGCTGTCAGCACACCCCCAGCAGCACTGAAGACACGTTCCGAGAAAACGCTGGCTGCGGGACACAACAAGATCCCCAAGGTGTACGTGGTGAGCTCAGGCAATTTATCCAGATTGGAAGCCTAAAATGAGCAGGGCTCAAGTTGCACAGTAATGGCATGGACGTTCCCTTGCATATACCCATATCTGTGTCTCCTCCTCTTTTTCCTTGTCCAGCTCCTTTGTTTTCACATGAGTATATGTCCTTGTCACTTTCCCATGTGTTTGTGTTGTGTTGTGAGTTGTTTGTCACCTTTTGGACACCTTTGAGGGTGTTTTCTAGGTGTTTTTATGTGTTTGTGATTGCCTGCCATTGTTTCCCATGCGGTTCGAGTTCGGTTCGTCGAACGTTCGCCGAACCGAACTCGAACGGGACCCCCGTTCGACGAACCAAACTCGAGCTGAACCACGGCCCGTTCGCTCATTTCTAGTCTTCAATTCCACCATTCGAACTCCACGGCACAACAACTAGCATCGCTCAAGAGGTCTTTCAGCCTACTAGTTAACCGGTTGAAATGCGATGTGCCGACACGGTGGAATTCCACTCTACACATGTTGCTGTGGCTGTGTCAACAGCAAAAAGCTCTGCTGTAGTATGCCTTGAGGCATAACCTTTTACAAGTCAATTAAGAGTTCTGGCAAATCACGTTTTTGGAGTGGGCACAGATCAAAGCCCTCTGCACCCTACTTGATCGTTTTGAAATGGCTACAAACATGGTTAGTGCTGATGATGCCATCATCAGCATTACTATTCTGGTCATCTACATGCTGGAGCACACTTTGAATAGTCTGTGGGAGGAGGTGTAGTCCCAGAGGAAGAGGAGGATGCAGGTGGGGGACCAATAGCTCTAAGGTCCAGACTGTCACAGAGGCAGGCTGCAGGACCAGATATTTAGCTATCAAAATTTACATGCTAAAATGTAGCAATCTCTATTTAGTTGATAAAATGGCCATTTGTAGCTGGACCACACAATTACCACTATTTAGATGAATTAGTGTCAATTTTTGGCTGGACCACAGGTTTTTGCGGTATATAGGTGCTGAGATAGCAAATTGGAGCTGGAGAACACATTTTGCACTATTTAGAGGCTGAAATATCAACTTGGAGCTGGTGAACAGATCTTGCACTATTTAGAGGTCGAAGTAACAATTTATGGAAGGACCACACAATTAGAAATCACTAGAGGATGAAATGTCGATTTGTGGTACACAATGTTCCCTACACTGCAGACCCCTGCACTACCCTATTCTACACTATCACCCTCCTAACTATCTCAACCACCTAAAATTAAACCCAATAGGTAAGCTAACTGCATTTCAGAAGTGGCGGCAGCACCGTCCCTAGGCTGTGGCAATAATAAAATGGCGCTAACGCCGAATGTCTGCATTTTATATGCAGAGGGACATATGACTTAGGCAACCAATGACAAGCCCTCATGTGTGAATGTTGTGGAATGTTAGGTTTTTTGAGCCCTGATTGGCTGCCGGAATATCAACACATAAAGTTAAGAAAAAAAACAGTCCGCTGACCTCTTTCCACGCCGTCCACTCATCAAAACACGTCCCCACACTCATCATACAGTACCACTATCCTAGCCAAATTAATAGGAAGGTAATAATAAGGTAGAAAAAAAGCATGAGTGCAACCGCAAACAGTTACCAAGGAAAACCAATCTTTACCCATTTTTGAGAAAATGTTTGTGAATCTAAAGGCTGCTTTACACACAACGATATCGCTAGCGATCTCGTTAGTGATGTGACACGCCTAGATCGTTGTTATGATTTGCCGAGATCGTTCATAGGTTGTTTTGTAGCGGTCACATGTACACATCTCACAAACGACGCTACATCATTCAGCGATATATTGTTTGACCAAGGTGGTCATGTGGATGTTGTTCGTCGTTGGCAGGGTGTTAAACATAGCAATAGCTCTGCTGCTTTCCAAACGATGAACAATATATTAAAACTGAACGACGTGTCAACAATCAATGATTTTCAAACTATTTGCGATCGTTCGGAGTCGTACATAGGTGTCACACGCAACGACGTCGCTAACGACGACGGAAGTCCGTCGCGAAAACCGTGACCCCGATGATATATCGTCAGATAAATCGTAGCGTGTAAAGCAGCCTTAGGCTATGTGCACATGGTGCGTTTTTCTCGGCGTTTTTGCGCGTTTTTCGGGTGCGTTTTTGGCCTCAAAACTGCATGACTTTGCTTCCCCAGCAAAGTCTATGAGTTTTCATTTTTGCTGTCCCCACACAGCGTTTTTTTTCAGCTGCGTTTTTGTGGTGACCACAAAAACGCAGCATGTCAATTATTCCCGCGTTTTTCACTGCGCTTTTCATCCATTGAGTTCAATGGGATGTTGAAAGACGCAATGAGAAACGCAAATAGCTGCGTTTTGGTGCGTTTCTAAGACCAAAAACGCAGCTATAAGCACAGGAGGTGGGTAGTAAAGTGACGTGTACAGGAAGAGGATTCCTTCTGTCAGTATAGACAGAAGCATGAATCTTCCCGGTACCGTCACCGCCGCGTCCATCTCCCGTCCTGGGCATGTATGCTGCCGTGCGGCGCCATGTACAGGCAGGAGGTGGAAGCGGCTGCGAAAACAAAAGTTAACAGTAGAATAAAAAAAAAAAAGTTATACTCACCTGTCTGCAGCCTCGCGGTGCCATGCCCGCTCCCAGCTCCTGTCACGGTATCGCCGCTCCCGCTCCGGCTGTGTGCAGTCTCCCCGGGGCAGGACCTTGCTTGCAGGACCTGGCGATGGATCACCTGATGCAGTCACCTGACGCATCAGCTGATCGAGTCTTGGGCTGACGCGGGCGCCCGGCCGGTATCAGCGGATGCGTCAGGAGACTTCATCCCTGATTACCGGCAGCTGCTGCAGCGATCGGACAGGATCAGACTCCCGCCCCATCGCTCCGGGAGCTGCCGGTAATTCAGCACATAAGTGAGTATTATTTTTTTTTTTTTCTACTGATGCATCTGCTAATTGTATAATCGGCTTTTATACAATCAGCTGATGTGTGATGGGATTCACATCCTTTAACCTGACACATCATCTGATCGCTTTGCCTTCCAGCAAACCGATCAGATGATATTGGATCCTGATTGGACGGCGCGGGACCCTGACCCAGGATTACTGCGGAGGGGGGTTTATTTCAATAAAGATGGAGTCACTAATTGTGTTGTGTTTTATTTCTAATAAAAATATTTTTCTGTGTTGTGTTTTTTTTTTATCTTTACTAGAAATTCATGGTGGCCATGCCTAATATTGGCGTGACACCATGAATTTCGGGCTTAGGGCTAGCTGATAATATACAGCTAGCCCTAACTCCATTATTACCTAGCTAGCCACCCGGCATCAGGGCAGCCGGAAGAGTTGGATACAGCGCCAGAAGATGGCGCTTCTATAAAAGCGCCATTTTCTGGGGTGGCTGCGGGACTGCAATTCACAGCGGGGGTGCCCAGAAAGCATGGGCACCCTGCACTGTGGATTCCAATCCCCAGCTGCCTAGTTGTACCCAGCTGGACTCAAAAATGGGGCGAAGCTCACGTCATTTTTTTTTTTAAATTATTTCATGAAATTCATGAAATAATTTAAAAAAAAAGGGCTTCCCTATATTTTTGGTTCCCAGCCGGGTACAAATAGGCAGCTGGGGGTTGGGGGCAGCCCGTACCTGCCTGCTGTACCCGGCTAGCATACAAAAATATGGCGAAGCCCACGTCATTTTTTTTTTTTTTGGGGGGCAAAGAAATCCTGCATACAGTCCTGGAAGGAGGATGCTGAGCCTTGTAGTTCGACAGCTGCTGTCTGCTCTCCTGCATACACTATTGGATGGAGGATGCTGAGCCTTGTAGTTCGACAGCTGCTGTCTGCTGTCCTGCATACACTATTGGATCGAGGATGCTGAGCCTTGTAGTTCTGCAGCTGTCTGCTCTTCTGCATACACTAGTGGAGAATGAAGAACACATTGAAGAAGGAAATGACATCAGACCTTTTTTTTTTTTGTTCACTGATAAAAAACGCATAAGGACGCAGTGAGCAAAAACGCAGCAAAACGCAGCAAAAAAACGCACCAAATCGCGGCAAAACGCGTGCGTTTTTTGCCGCGTTTTTTCGACGCAGGTGCGTTTTTGTGCGTTTTTAGCGGCCAAAAACGCACAAAAACGCAGCGTCAAAAAAACGCAGCGTGTGCACATAGCCTTAAGCCTGAGGCAAATGAGCCAAGTTAGCTCATTTTTATTTACTTGTAGTGATATAGACAGTAACCTAATTTCTGTTCTGTAACCTTAGAATTAACAAAAATAGTTAAAAAGAAATGAGAACACTGACTACAACTAGACAGTATGGCATGGTGTGAAAAGATTTACGCAAGTAGAAACCTCAATATTACCACTAAAAATATATGTTGCTATTTTTACAAATGGTTAAGAAGTCAGTTTTCTGGCTAATTAGTGACTTAGAAAAAATGTCTGCCCTCCAACACCTTATTAATCCATGGAGCAAACTCTGGTGATCATTAGGAAGAAAATGTCTTACTGCATACTGTGTATATATATATATATATATACTGTGTGTGTGGTTTTGTGAGCATTACTATAGCAACAGACATAATTACTTCATCAGGTACACCTCGCTAACATGATTACTACCCATGAAGCCTGTCTGGCCTTAATTAACCAGTGTGGCATTTAACTTTTAACCTTTTTGATAACACTTTTTCTACACATTTTCTTAGGAATTCCTGTAAAAATTCTTAACACATATCTGGTTGCTATCGTCTACTTTTTTCACGGGCTAATTGATTAACTATTGTTTTGCTTTTGTTTGCTGTACAACATAATAGTAAGTGAAAAAAAAAGTCTGATTATATTCCACAATTATAATGTAGAAATATATAATGGAAAAGGTGTAATAAACAATTTAAAAGGAATTAAAAATTACAATTTTATACACATTCCATGACTTCTGACCTAGATATTAAATTGAAGTGCATGCTTCATCATTTGATCAACTTATCAACTATGTTGATGTCTATTTTTTTTACAATTGTTTTTTGCTGTGAAAAAAAAAATACTTGCACAAACGTGCTACTTATTTGCTTTTAACTGTGTTTTATATCATGTTGCTAGACAATTAAATGAAGTATCAAATTAGTTTCTGCTTGAGAGGCTTATGTGGCAAACTGCCATTCGAAGTATAAAATTGTGACCTCAACACAACAGTTATTATTTGAAGTTCTTCATTAAATGAGTTACTAATCTTACTTTGTAGCTTTCTAATACCAAAGTAAAATTAATGTAAATTAATAATAAGTTTAGGAATTAATATAATTCAATGTAAGAAGAGATTAAAACCAGGGTTTATCTTGTTTAATAATGCAATACCACTGTCTGGTTCGCCTCGTAATTACACTTACTGTAGTGCTTTGATTTTCATAATGCTTCTTTAACCCTCTTCAAAATCTTGAAAGACTGCAGCTGAAAACTGTCACCAAAGAATGGTTACTAGGTATCTATTAAACACTTTGTTAAGTAATCCAAGCCCCAGTGAACATCTGTAGAGGTTTCCAGCAGCACAGTTATCAGTGAAAAAAACATTGCCCAACCCTTGACATTGGAAAAATCATTGTCTAGAGTTTCCCATAGCTGAACTTTTTGGTTAATAGGATAATAATTGTCTCCCCTGACCCCTCTTTCCCCAAAAGCACTTGCACACGCTGTTTGCCTGAGCATGCACTTTCAGTGAGATATTTATAAGGCTATGTGCCCACGGGACAATATACCCATGTGTCACGGGGTCCTTCTACCATATCACACAATCAAAAGAGTGAGAGATGGTGGTACAATCCAAAGAGCATTTATTCCAAGCAAATCAAATGGTCCATAACATAATCCACAAAACCGAGGGTAAAATTAGTCCAGAAATATGAATATAATCCAATAAGCAATAAATGTCCTGGTCTCTCTGAGAAGTCCCAGCTTCTCCCAGAGGTTCAATCTTTCTCCCTTCAAGTTCTCCAACAGACTGCCTCTTCCCCCTAGGTAAGCAGAGAATTTAGGTGGATCCCACACACCCTCCTGACTTAGTAACAAAAGCCTAGCAGGGGAGCGATTAAATCTGCAAAAAGGACAATGTACACACAAGGAACACAGAATGAACAGTTAACCACGCTCAAACATTAACCCACACAAAATGGTACACATCCACAATATTCCACCATCACAACCCCTCCCTCCTTCTAAATAAGTGAGTATGCCATGAGGTCTACATAGACCTCTGGCCATCTCACTTAAGTCCATGTTGCTCAGCTGTGGATAGTCTATGGTTCTTCTTGCTGGGACAGTCCATCAGCATTCTGGTGTTGGCTTCCACGCTTGTATTGGATGGAGAAGCTGTAGATAGTCTCTTGTACAGCGATAGGGTTGGAAGGACAAGCTTCCCTTTGTGCCCTCCTTCACTCAAACTGTGTTTCCTGCACCCAAAAATCGACATTGTAGATCTCCCACATCATTTCCTAGGAGAATATCTGCGGGCGGGCCACTCATTACCCCAACCACGCATTGCTTGATCCCAAAGCCAAAGTCCAGATCTACAGTCGCCTTTAGGATATTACTCCTTTGTTCTCCATCCAATTCAATAACAATTCCTGGTCCATGATGTATCGCCTCTCGCCAAACCACTCGGGGATCAACTATTTGGAAAATGCCCCGGAGTCATAAAATCCAATTACTCTCTGTCCATCCAGCATAACCTCCTGTAAGTGCTTCCTTTGATGGTAGTTTGGCTGTAGAGAATGAACAGGTCGATTTGGAACAAGGTCATTCCTCAATCGACCAGCAGGGCAAGTTTTTTGCAAATGCCCAGGTTGCCCACATCGATAATATCTCCTCTACGTCGTGCTCCTTCCAATGTACATTCTGGAGAAGGCAGTAGGAGAACCTGGTGACAAAGGCCGGTGGCCATTTACTCCAACAGGGGCATCTATGGTGCAGGGGTCAGCGGTACACTCCGGTATAGGTGGTGGTAACTCTTCCTCAGGCGGGATGGAATGCATAAAAAGCACCGGACGAGATAGAGGTGCGTGGAGGTCACTCCGAATCCTTGTGGGACAACTGGATTGCAGGTGCCCAGGTTGTCCACACCCATAACATCTCCTCTCTGTGATTCTCCCAGGGCGTGGCCGGAACTGTTGGGGCCCAGGATTGGGAGCCGTGGTTGTCATCGGCCTGCTGCTGGGTGAAGGGGCAGATATAACCGGAGGGGGCAGGGGTGCACGAGCAGGCTGTGGCTTATTGTCCAGAAGCGTCCTCCATTGTGGTCGGATAGCAAGGACCTCATCCACCAGTGCTGCATCTCCATCCAAGGTGCACAGCATGCGTTCTCTGACCCATTCCCATATTTCTGAAGGATACTTGTAAAGAAATTGTTCTATAAGAAATATCTGTATAATGTCTTCCATAGTGAAGGCGTCTTCCGCTTCCAGCCCTCTCCGACATGCCTGGGACATCTTATGGGCATACATCCTAAACGTTCCCCGCCGTGGTGCATGGGAGGTCTCGGAACGGTGCCCTATGTGAGTTTGGGGTGATGGCATGGTAATCAAGGATGGTCCGCTTTACAATGTTGTAATCCTGGTTCTGCTGTGAGTCAATGGTGCGATAAGCCTCCATCAGGCTTCCGTTCAGGAGTCCCACTACCAAATGCACCCAGCCAGAGTGGGGAACCTCCATCATGACACACTGCTGCTCAAAGTCCTTCAAGAATCCTTCCACATCTCTGGAAGCCTTATCAAATGGCTTGAAGTCCGCCCAGGTGATCCGTACAGGTTCCCGGATCGCTGGGTTTACGCTCCAACTCACATTATTATCTCTGTCGGACTTCATTGCTTCTTGTCTCCTCTGTGCTCAGCGAGTAGCCTGTTCCTTATAATCTTGAGATACACCGGGGCCAAGAGCTGCCATCTCTTCTTCGAACCACACCACCCACTGGTTTTTTGGGGCATCCCCAGTTTTTGTCCGTCAGACATCTGGGAGGAGGTGGACTGGCTCTCACCCACAAGTAGATCAATTAAGGCTTCTTTACTCAGTCCCTGGTAGCTCAGGTCCAGATCTTTGGCTCTCTCCCTTAGACTGGAAGCAGTCCAATTTCTGTACTCACTCTGTTGGTGCATCTCCATTAGACTGCGTTCTGTTGATCCCACTGCTGCCACCAGTTGTCACAGGGTCCTTCTCCCATATCACACAATCAACAGAGCGAGAGATGGCGGTACAATCCAAAGAGCATTTATTCCAAGCAACTCAAATGGTCCATAACATAATCCACAAAACAGAGGGTAAAATTAATCCAGAAATATGAATATAATCCAATAAGCGATAAATGTCCTGGTCTCTCTGAGAAGTCCCAGCTTCTCCAGAGGTTCAATTTTTCTCCCTTCAAGTTCTCCAACAGACTGCCTCTTCCCCACAGGTAAGCAGAGAAGTTAGGTGGATCCCACGTCCCCTCTCCCGACTGAGGAACAAAAGCCTGGCAGGGGAGAGATTAAACCTGCAAAGAGGACAATGTACACACAAGGAACACAGAATGGACAGTGAACCACACCCAAACATTAACCCACACAAAATGGTACACAGTCCAGAATATTCCACCATCACAGCATAGATTTTGCCGCAGAAAACAAGCGGATTTATCTGGATTTTCAAGATAAATCTGCAGGTTCTAGCAAGTACAGACACACCTCATGTTATCCTATGGGACATGGTGAGTGCTGTATCAATGGTGCAGTATGTGCAGCTGCAGAATATGCTGCGGATGTCCCGCAGCCACACGAAACTGCATGTCAATTATTCATGCGGAAATATCTGCTTATTTCCCGCTCCTCCAATATGGAGATACAGGGCGAGAATTCCTCAGGTATTTCGGCACTTGTTCTGCAGGTTTACCGCAACAAAAATGCTCAGAACCCGTAGCAATGGTTAGCTGTGGATTCCAGGGAGCAGCTGCGGGAAACCTGAGAACAAACCTGCGGAAATATCCGTGGGTACATTGTCCCATGGGCACATAGCCTTAAGACCGCTTTACACACAATGATATTGCTAGCGATCTCGTTAGCGATGTGACACACCCAGATCGTTGCTACGATTTGCTGAGAATGCTCATAGGTCATTTTGTAGCGGTCACACGCACCCATTTCACAAATGACGCTACATCGTTCAGCGTTATATTGTTTGACCAAGGCGACCGCGTAGACACCGTCACACAGCATTCCTCCCAACAATTCCATCAATGACAGAGGCGTATAATTGTCCATAGCATACACCCTGGCGTGACACCAATCAGAGCGGAGGAGGCATGGAGCATTGCTCGTAACGACACACCCGCATCGCTGATGACGGACGTACTAACGATGTTGTTCGTCGTTGGCAGGGTGTCAAATGTAGCAATACGTCTGCTGCATTCGAAACGATGAACAATATTTTGAAAATGAACGACGTGTCAACGATCAACGATTTTCGCTATTTTTGCGATCGTTTAGAGTCGCTTGTAGGTGTCAAACGCAATGACATCGCTAACAACGACGGACGTACGTCACGAAAACCGTGACCCCGACGACATATCGTCAGATAAATCGTAGCGTGTAACGGGGCCTTAAGGGTCTATTAACCCAGATAGACTGGCATCACTAAATCAGTCATTTAAAGTGAATCTGTCAGCAGGTTTTTGTTATGTAATCTGAAATCTCCATAATGTAGGAGCATAGACTCACCCTAATTAGTGATGTGTCACTTACTTGGTTGTGTTTTGCTCTTCCAATACAATCAATGTTTTATCAGCAGGAAATTATCACTGACAGACAACTGGCTTTGGGCCTCCTAGCCCAACCATACCCCAGCATTGATAAGCTGCTTTATGTTTCTATACATTATACACAGATCAACATCTCAGCTTTGCTCAATTTTCAGCAAAGAAAACTGTGACTCTATCACAACTACTACACCCAGTATACTAAATGATACAATGAAATCAAGGTCTTTGTCCCTACCTGATGGTGCTGTCAGATTACACAGCAGAAACCTGGTGGCACATTCCCTTTAATAGCCTGTTTACACAGGTGGACAGCAGTAAACAATTTGCACTGCGCTAGATCATTCAGTGCACACAGTCATGTTCTGTGCAGTGTGAGGCCTGTTTACATAGGATGATACATTACCATGAGCAATGATCTTTTCCACTGAACATCGATCATTTCTATCATTCATCAGGTGATTGTTAGGATGTTTGCACATAAATATTGTGAAACAAATATTTTTTAAAGAATATTTCTGTATGAATAATTATCTTTCAGCACTATTGCAGGTTAAGCAAAATTATTTTTAAAGCTGCATTCTTTTCTCTTCCAGAGATAAGGTGGGAATCTGAAAAATATTCTATGACTATGTTAACAGAAAGGGAGTAAATGTAGGAACATACATAAGTAGAGGCCCAACATGTGCCTGCTATAAGATGATTGGAGACAGGCCGATCCCAACCCACTAAATTGTGTTTCATATGAAACGCCTCTCAAAACTTGATTTATCTCTTAAAAGTGTCTGTTGAAAACAAGTTATCACCTTTTTTATAGTAAAGGACAAAATGGTTATCTAAGTATTTAATTTTTGGAAAATCTCCACTACATATTGAATATTGTTAACGCTTCTTGATAATCCTACACTCTCTCTTGCAGTATTTCTATCATTTTATTCAGAAGACAGAGTTACAACTCGTCACGGTCGCCTCTTACTGTCACTGTCGCCTTTGGGTGAGGTTAGTAACAGGCTCAGTGCCTCTGTTATCACCTAAGGCCTTACACATAATACGTATGTTTTTCTTTTAGCAGTCACAGGGTTAATGTCTGTTTTTCTTGTTGGCTGCAAGCTCATTAACTCTGCTCTGGGGATTCCTCTGATGACCAATTCCGACTTGAATAATACCCTCTGCTCCCAGTAGAGGGTGCTGGTTATTCAGTTGAGTATGAGCAAGGCCTGGTGTGAGGAGTTGGTTTCTGCTGCTGTTAGTACTGCTGTGTATTGCATTGGAGTGTATGAAGATAGCTTGTGTTGTTGCTTCTCCTTTCTGTGTTTCTGCTCTCTGTAAATGTTTTGTTGCTTCTATTGTTGGTATTAGGTGTCAGTGAGTTTTATTGTACCCCTGTCAGTTTTGTCTGTTGGGTTTTCAACTTCTGTCCTTGCCTTTCCCGCCAGGGGTCGGTTGTGGATGGGAGTCTTACCATCAGGGACAAGAGAAGGAGATAGGGTGACGTTGCGGGCCCAGACCTTGCTACCATTAAGTTTATCCTTGGGTAGAGGGAAAGCCTAGGGTTTGCATGGTCTTAGGGTCAGCACAGGAATCCCTATCCAGTTGCCCCCCATTCCTATCACTCTGCGTGACACAACCTTTATATCAATAGATGAATTGTCAAAAAATGTTGGACCTATAGTAATAACAGCAAAAAGAAAAAATAATAAACACTTGGTTTGTATGAAATTAGTGATAATAAAAAATAAATTATAGCATTTACATTCTCACATCAGACTTTGTAGCGTTTGGCAAATCTTAGCAACTAAAGAAAATCATGCAAAATTTGGTCTGAAGTTAATGAAATCTAATATATAAGTCCAAGTGCATTATCACTATGTAGGAGGCAGTGGAAGTACCTCACATAGCTTTTCGGATTCATCATGCATTATTCCAGAAACACGTTAACACAAAGCAGGAGCAGCGCAATCCCAAGTCATCTCACAGATTTGCTTGTTTAGCCTTTGCAAGGACAATTTAGAAAATCCTGATACATTAGACATGACAATTATATTGTAGACTAGAAGGTGGCCCGATTCTACGCATCGGGTATTCTAGAATTTACGTATTGTAGGGAAAGGAGGAACGACAAGCTTTTAAAGTGCAAAAATGTGACAGGTTTTTATTATGGCAGGTGACAATTCATTACAAGGTTAAAAGAACTTAAGAACATAGACCTTAAAAAAGACAATGTCCTGTTTCCCCCCATATCCCAACACACATGTATATATCTGTAAACATAGACATGGGAAAAATGGTAGCTAAATCGGGGCACAGAACCCAAAATAACACATATACATTTCAGTGTTAAAGCCAATTACGCTGGTAGATATTACAAAAGGTGCCCGGATAAATAGTTAGGGGAATCATCACAATGGATGATGATGGGGGGGACATGGAGCCAAAAGAGACCGGCTCTAGGTGATAGCCATTAAGGTCTCAGAGCGACCCTCATACCAGCCCAACGTACGTTTCAATGACGATTTTCTTATCTTCTTCAGGGGAAAGAGGTGTTGTAAAGCATGCCCACCAAATGCCGGTTTATAAATGCGCGCCGATAAAAGCCAGGATTCCCCGGAAGTGACGTATCGGCGCATGCGTGGACCGCTGCCGCCAAGTCCGAGCGTCACTACGCCGTCACGCCAGTTGGCGCATGCGCGGGAGCGGGGACGCGTCACCATGGCTCCCGCGCGGCGTATAGACGGCAGTAATGACACAGGACAGGACAGGACGGACCCCGCACGCGCGCAGACACAGCCGGGGATAGAAGTACCATACTGCTACAACAGTGGCAAAAGAATCAAAATACAAGAAAATTCGTAAGTCCAAAGAGGGAGCTGGAGTAGGATGCTTCCATATAAGTATAATAATTTCTTTCTTGTTCTTCCCTCCTATACCACTGCATCAATTGTGAAGAGGAGCCACTATTTATCCTGAAAACAGAGACAGGCAATATTATTGATGGGCCATTGGAAACGTAAAAAAGAGGGGAGGATATTACATATGAATAAAAACAGGGAATGAAAGGAAAGGAGACATAAAATCTGTACAGAGGAGCAAAAAATTGCCAGTATTGACTATTTACATATACATTATTATTCATTCAGGAGCGGTCCAAAAAGGGGGGGGCCCGAAGGCACTATATCTACCTGATCTAAAGGAAGGATGAATAACTGATTGACTCATTTAGTCCCTTTGGGACCAAAGTGTCCAGAACTGAGATCCATTTCGCCTCACATTGTGCCAGGCGTTTTTTAAGGTCACCACCCCTGATACCCCCGTCTATGGCATCAATGCCCCTCACTTTCAGCTGAGAGGGATCGCAGGAGTGGTGTGATCTAAAATGCCTGGGTAGAGTTTTCAAAAGATTAACATCCGTTGCCAAACCAGCCGCAGAAATGTCCCTCACATGTTCTCTGACCCTGATACGCAACTCCCGTGAGGTAAGGCCGACATAGGTCAGAGGACATGTGCAGGTCGCAAAGTATACCCCGTGTGTGGTACTACACGTGATATACTGCTTGATGGTAAATGTGTTCCGGCCGTCAGAGGAGGAGAAAGATGTGCTGCGGATTATATTATTACATGCCACACAGTGGCCGCAAGGATAGCAGCCACATAATGGGATCCTAGGGCCATAAAAGTTTGATTTGGGAGGAACATAATGGCTCCTCACCAGATGGTCCTTTAAGTTTTTGGCCCTCCTTGGGGTCATCAAGGGATTCTTAGGAAGTGTTTCAGCCAGGACCGGATCGGTTAACAGCACGGACCAATGTTTCTTCATGATGTCGCGCATAGTGGACCATTCCTGGCTGAACGTCCCGCTGAACCTCACCACAGACTCTGACTTATTGGGATCCTTTGGGGCATATTTTAATAGTTGTGCACGAGGAGTTCTTTTGGCCCTATTATAACCTCGCTGTACACTTCTCTTGCTATATCCTCTGTCGAGGAAGCGGTCCTGAAGGTCTGCTGCCTGTGCCTCGAAGGAGGCATCTGAGGAGCAGATGCGCCTCATCCTTAAAAATTGCCCCTTCGGGATGGCGCGTATAACAGGTGGATTATGGGCGGATGTGGCGTGCAGCAACACATTGACGGACGTATCTTTACGGTATACGTCCGTCTGGACCGACCTCTGATTGTCAATTTGGATCTTAATATCCAAGAAGTCGATCTCATGGTTGCTGCTTTTATAGGTCAATTTAATGTTAAACTTGTTGGAATTAAGTTGCCGCATAAATTGATCAAGTTGCTCCGCTGGGCCCTGCCACACAAAAAGAATGTCGTCTATATATCTTAGCCAACACTGCACATGGGCGCAAGCCTCCACGCCCCCATCACTGAATACCAGCCTCTCCTAGTAGCCCAGGAAGAGGCCGGCATATGAAGGCGCACAGGCCGTGCCCATGGCAGTGCCGCGCCGCTGTAAATAGAATATATCTTTGAAAACAAAATAATTGTGTGACGGCGAAACGGAGCAACTCTAAGATCAAATCGCCCATAGCGCCACCCCGACCGGACATTTCAAGGAAGAAGTGCACCGCCCTGAGCCCATCCTCATGGGCTATACAGGTATACAGACCCTCGACGTCCGCTGTGACAATCAGTATATCGTCCTCCATAAAGATGCCATCAACACGCCCCAGGACGTCCGTCGTGTCACGGACATAAGAGGGTAGTGTCTCTACTATAGGTTTTAAATAATAGTCTATAAATCGACATATAGGCTCGCACAGACCCTCTATGCCGGACACGATGGGACGCCCCGGCGGGTTGACAGCATCTTTATGGATCTTAGGTAGGACGTAAAATGTGGGCGTTTTGGGGTATTTTTTACATAGACCTTCCAGCATTTTTTTAGTAATAATTCCCTCCTCATGAGCCCGTGTCAGAATCGCAGTGAGGTCCCTGGAAAATCCAGCCAAGGGGCTGCTCGGAAGTCTGCTGTACGTTCCTTTGTCACGCAACTGCCTTAGAACTTCTCGTTCATATTTGTCATGGGAAAGAACCACAATATTCCCCCCCTTGTCCGCAGGCTTGATGACTATATCCTCATAGTTCTGTAATTCCATGAGGGCCGTCCGTTGAATGTATGTCAAATTATCGCCCCTGCGTTTAGTAGGGATCTTTCTAAAGTCTTCACTGACCAGTCTTGTGAAAATTTCAACAGCTGGACTCAAAGACAAGGGGGGGGGGGGCTTGGATTTCCTTGGCTGGATTTTCCAGGGACCTCACTGCGATTCTGACACGGGCTCATGAGGAGGGAATTATTACTAAAAAAATGCTGGAAGGTCTATGTAAAAAATACCCCAAAACGCCCACATTTTACGTCCTACCTAAGATCCATAAAGATGCTGTCAACCCGCCCGGGCGTCCCATCGTGTCCGGCATAGAGGGTCTGTGCGAGCCTATATGTCGATTTATAGACTATTATTTAAAACCTATAGTAGAGACACTACCCTCTTATGTCCGTGACCTGACGGATGTCCTGGGGCGTGTTGACGGCATCTTTATGGAGGACGATATGCTGATTGTCACAGCGGACGTCGAGGGTCTGTATACCTGTATAGCCCATGAGGATGGGCTCAGGGCGGTGCACTTCTTCCTTGAAATGTCCGGTCGGGGTGGCGCTATGGGCGATTTGATCTTAGAGTTGCTCAGTTTCGCCCTGTCACACAATTATTTTGTTTTCAAAGATATTTTCTATTTACAGCGGCGCGGCACTGCCATGGGCGCGGCCTGTGCGCCTTCATATGCCGGCCTCTTCCTGGGCTACTGGGAGAGGCTGGTATTCGGTGATGGGGGCGTGGAGGCTTGCGCCCATGTGCAGTGTTGGCTAAGATATATAGACGACATTCTTTTTGTGTGGCAGGGCCCAGCGGAGCAACTTGATCAATTTATGCGGCAACTTAATTCCAACAAGTTTAACATTAAATTGACCTATAAAAGCAACCATGAGATCGACTTCTTGGATATTAAGATCCAAATTGACAATCAGAGGTCGGTCCAGACGGACGTATACCGTAAAGATACGTCCGTCAATGCGTTGCTGCACGCCACATCCGCCCATAATCCACCTGTTATACGCGCCATCCCGACGGGGCAATTTTTTAAGGATGAGGCGCATCTGCTCCTCAGATGCCTCCTTCGAGGCACAGGCAGCAGACCTTCGGGACCGCTTCCTCGACAGAGGATATAGCAAGAGAAGTGTACAGCGAGGTTATAATAGGGCCAAAAGAACTCCTCGTGCACAACTATTAAAATATGCCCCAAAGGATCCCAATAAGTCAGAGTCTGTGGTGAGGTTCATCGGGACGTTCAGCCAGGAATGGTCCACTATGCGCGACATCATGAAGAAACATTGGTCCGTGCTGTTAACCGATCCGGTCCTGGCTGAAACACTTCCTAAGAATCCCTTGATGACCCCAAGGAGGGTAAAAACTTAAAGGGCCATCTGGTGAGGAGCCATTATGTTCCTCCCAGATCAAACTTTTTTGGCCCTAGGATCCCATTATGTGGCTGCTATCCTTGCGGCCACTGTGTGGCATGTAATAATATAATCCGCAGCACATCTTTCTCCTCCTCTGACGGCCGGAACACATTTACCATCAAGCAGTATATCACGTGTAGTACCACACACGTGGTATACTTTGCGACCTGCACATGTCCTCTGACCTATGTCAGCCTTACCTCACGGGAGTTGCGTATCAGGGTCAGTAAACATGTGAGGGACATTTCTGCGGCTGGTTTGGCAATGGATGTTACTCTTTTGAAAACTCTACCCAGGCATTTTAGGTCACACCACTCCTGCGACCCCTCTCAGCTGAAAGTGAGGGGCATTGATGCCATAGACGGGGGTATCAGGGGTGGTGACCTTAAAAAACGCCTGGCACAATGTGAGGTGAAATGGATCTCAGTTCTGGACACTTTGGTCCCAAAGGGACTAAATGAGTCAATCAGTTATTCATCCTTCCTTTAGATCAGGTAGATATAGTGCCTTCGGGCCCCCCCTTTTTGGACCGCTCCTGAATGAATAATAATGTATATGTAAATAGTCAATACTGGCAATTTTTTGCTCCTCTGTACAGATTTTATGTCTCCTTTCCTTTCATTCCCTGTTTTTATTCATATGTAATATCCTCCCCTCTTTTTTACGTTTCCAATGGCCCATCAATAATATTGCCTGTCTCTGTTTTCAGGATAAATAGTGGCTCCTCTTCACAATTGATGCAGTGGTATAGGAGGGAAGAACAAGAAAGAAATTATTATACTTATATGGAAGCATCCTACTCCAGCTCCCTCTTTGGACTTACGAATTTTCTTGTATTTTGATTCTTTTGCCACTGTTGTAGCAGTATGGTACTTCTATCCCCGGCTGTGTCTGCGCGCGTGCGGGGTCCGTCCTGTCCTGTCCTGTGTCATTACTGCCGTCTATACGCCGCGCGCATGCGCGGGAGCCATGGTGACGCGTGACGGCGTAGTGACGCTCGGACTTGGCGGCGGCGGTCCGCGCATGCGCCGATACGTCACTTCCGGGGAATCCTGGCTTTTATCGGCGCGCATTTATAAACCGGCATTTGGTGGGCATGCTTTACAGCACCTCTTTCCCCTGAAGAAGATAAGAAAATCATCATTGAAACGTACGTTTGGCTGGTATGAGGGTCGCTCTGAGACCTTAATGGCTATCACCTAGAGCCGGTCTCTTTTGGCTCCATGTCCCCCCCATCATCATCCATTGTGATGATTCCCCTAACTATTTATCCGGGCACCTTTTGTAATATCTACCAGCGTAATTGGCTTTAACACTGAAATGTATATGTGTTATTTTGGGTTCTGTGCCCCGATTTAGCTACCATTTTTCCCATGTCTATGTTTACAGATATATACATGTGTGTTGGGATATGGGGGGAAACAGGACATTGTCTTTTTTAAGGTCTCTGTTCTTAAGTTCTTTTAACCTTGTAATGAATTGTCACCTGCCATAATAAAAACCTGTCACATTTTTGCACTTTAAAAGCTTGTCGTTCCTCCTTTCCCTACTATGCATATAAGCTTGTGCAGCAGGTGGGCCACTAAGTTTCATTGGACCCCCTGCAACATTTGTCTGGTTTTGTGGAGTTTTCCTCTAATCAATTTACATATTGTGTAGTTCATGTATGATTTTTGTTATATATATATATATATATATATATATATATATAGATGTTGTTCTGTGTAGTTACCAAGTGTTTGTGTAGGGCGCTGTACATGTTCTGGGTGTTGTCTGGGTGTGACGGGGGGTGAGAGCGGTGTTGTATGTGTGTTGTGTTGTTTGTGGAGCGCTGTGTGTCTGTAGCATTGTGTGTGTGTTGCGCGGTTTGTGTGTGTGTGGTGTGTTTTGGGGGGAGGTATGTTTTGTGCAATGTGTGTGTTGTGCGGTATGTGCATATATTTGTGTGTGCAGCGTTGTCTGTGTGTGGGTGTCTGTGTAGGGCAGTTGTTTGTGGTTCCCAGTGTGTGTGCGTGGTGTGTTGTGCAGTGCGCGCGCGTGTGTGTGTATGTGTTGGGGGAAGGTGTGCACTCCCCATCATGCTCCATCCCCCATGCAGCGCACTCCCCATCGTGCTCCATCCCCTATGCAGCGCACCCCCCATCGTGCTCCATCCCCCATGCTGCGCACTCCCAAACGTGCTCCATCCGCCATGCTGCACACTCCCAAACGTGCTCCATCCGCCATGCTGCACACTCCCAAACGTGGTCCATCCGCCATGCTGCGCACTCCCAAACGTGCTCCATCCGCCATACTCCGCACTCCCCATCGTGCTGCATCCCCCATGCTGCGCACTCCCAAATGTGCTCCATCCGCCATGCTGCGCACTCAAAAACGGGCTCCATCCGCCATGCTGCACACTCCCAAACGTGCTCCATCTGTGACGCCCTGGGCAAGCCAGGGGTCACAGGTCATAACACCACCACACCCTACACCCCAGTTAGAAACACCAAGGCTACCAAAATCCTTGTTGCCTTCCTCCAGGGGCTGATGTTCACACCAGGGTGTGGGCCAGGCGGTTGGCTCCGCCCACCGAGGAGTTCACAGCCCTGGAGGCGGGAAGAACCAGGCAGTTTAGCTTAGGCAGAGCTTGAGTAGAGTCAAGTTAGGTGAGGGAAGTGAAGTAGTAGAGAAGCAGAAGAAAAGAGTAAAAGTGTCAGTAAGAAAGCCTGAAGATGGTCCGGCTGTGTGCCCCGGACAGTGACAGCAAGGTCAGCAGACGGTGGTGACAGTTTGCAGGGGGACTGCTCGGAGGTTGCTGGAAGGACCGCGGACGGGTGGTGGCCCGGCGGTCTGGAGCGGTATACGAAGAACAGTCAGCACCAGGGCAGGGGCCTTTCGGATCCAGGCAAGGCTAGGAGTTGCCGTGAATTTACCAAATCCGTCAGTGAAGGGGACGTCTGTCTCCAAACAACCAAGTCCCGATTGAAGGCAACAGTCCGACCGTTACAGAGAGACACCGCCACCACCAGGGCACCAGTTTCTCAGGGCCAGCGTCTGCGGGCAAAGTAGGGCTCCTCCGGCCCATATCCAAGCCGGGGAGCGGGTTACCGGTGGGAACCCATCGCAACCATTATCAACATAGGTGCAGGACAGAGGGACCGTCACCTACTGGGGAAAGCAAGTGCAGCCGTCCGTGGGAACCGTCTTTCCAGCCGTGTGTTTTACCGAGAGCTGTGTCATCGTCTCAGGCTGAGTGAGTACCACAGCGCTGCCCCCGCGTCCCTGCACCCCACCAAGCCCTGCATCTCCCACCTCATCACTGGGCCACGGGATCACCAACCCCTACCCACGGAGGGGCAACACAACAACTGGCTGCTCCATACCATCCCTCCCGGGATCCCTATACAGAGCAGCGGTGGTGTCAACAAATCACCACAACCGTGGGTGGCGTCACGGACAATAAACAATCCCCACACCCAAAAACCCTTTTTCACTCACGGGCAAGGAGCGCCGCTCAAATCCCCGGGATCCGGCCCATCACTCGAGCCACCGAGCAGCGGCAGCAGCAGGCCGCAGCAGCCGCAGCTGCAGCCGGACCCGAGCAGTAGGGAGAGCGCGGCGTCCCCTCCTCCGCCCGCGACACATCCGCCATGCTGCGCACTCCCAAACGTGCTCCATCCGCCATGCTGTGCACTCCCAAACGTGGTCCATCCGCCATGCTGCGCACTCCCAAACGTGCTCCATCCCCCATGCTGCGCACCCCCCATCGTGCTCCATCCCCCATGCTGCACCAGCATCAGCCTCTCTACCCGCAGCATCAGCCTCTCTGCGCGTAGCATCAGCCTCTCTCCTCCCAGCATCAGCCTCTCTACCCGCAGCATCAGCCTCTCTCATCCCAGCATCAGCCTCTCTGTCCCCAGCATCAGCCTCTCTCATCCCAGCATCAGCCTCTCTGTCCCCAGCATCAGCCTCTCTGTCCCCAGAATCAGCCTCTCTGTCCCCAGCATCAGCCTCTCTCATCCCAGCATCAGCCTCTCTCCTCCCAGCATCAGCCTCTCTGTCCCCAGCATCAGCCTCTCTCCTCCCAGCATCAGACTCTCTGTCCCCAGCATCAGCCTCTCTGTCCCCAGCATCAGCCTCTCTGTCCCCAGCATCAGCCTCTCTGTCCCCAGCATCAGCCTCTCTCATCCCAGCATCAGCCTCTCTCCTCCCAGCATCAGCCTCTCTGTCCCCAGCATCAGCCTCTCTCCTCCCAGCATCAGCCTCTCTGTCCCCAGCATCAGCCTCTCTACTCCCAGCATCAGCCTCTCTGTCCCCAGCATCAGCCTCTCTCCTCCCAGCATCAGCCTCTCTCCTCCCAGCATCAGCCTCTCTCCTCCCAGCATCAGCCTCTCTGTCCCCAGCATCAGCCTCTCTCCTCCCAGCATCAGCCTCTCTCCTCCCAGCATCAGCCTCTCTGTCCCCAGCATCAGCCTCTCTGTCCCCAGCATCAGCCTCTCTGTCCCCAGAATAAGCCTCTCTGTCCCCAGCATCAGCCTCTCTGTCCCCAGCATCAGCCTCTCTCCTCCCAGCATCAGCCTCTCTCCTCCCAGCATCAGCCTCTCTCCTCCCAGCATCAGCCTCTCTCCTCCCAGCATCAGCCTCTTTGTCCCCAGCATCAGCCTCTCTCCTCCCAGCATCAGCCTCTCTCCTCCCAGCATCAGCCTCTCTGTCCCCAGCATCAGCCTCTCTCCTCCCAGCATCAGCCTCTCTGTCCCCAGCATCAGCCTCTCTCCTCCCAGCATCAGCCTCTCTGTCCCCAGCATCAGCCTCTCTCCTCCCAGCATCAGCCTCTCTCCTCCCAGCATCAGCCTCTCTCCTCCCAGCATTAGCCTCTCTGTCCCCAGCATCAGCCTCTCTCCTCCCAGCATCAGCCTCTCTCCTCCCAGCATCAGCCTCTCTGTCCCCAGCATCAGCCTCTCTCCTCCCAGCATCAGCCTCTCTGTCCCCAGCATCAGCCTCTCTCCTCCCAGCATCAGCCTCTCTCCTCCCAGCATCAGCCTCTCTCCTCCCAGCATCAGCCTCTCTGTCCCAAGCATCAGCCTCTCTCCTCCCAGCATCAGCCTCTCTCCTCCCAGCATCAGCCTCTCTGTCCCCAGCATCAGCCTCTCTGTCCCCAGCATCAGCCTCTCTGTCCCCAGAATAAGCCTCTCTGTCCCCAGCATCAGCCTCTCTGTCCCCAGCATCAGCCTCTCTCCTCCCAGCATCAGCCTCTCTCCTCCCAGCATCAGCCTCTCTCCTCCCAGCATCAGCCTCTCTCCTCCCAGCATCAGCCTCTTTGTCCCCAGCATCAGCCTCTCTCCTCCCAGCATCAGCCTCTCTCCTCCCAGCATCAGCCTCTCTGTCCCCAGCATCAGCCTCTCTCCTCCCAGCATCAGCCTCTCTGTCCCCAGCATCAGCCTCTCTCCTCCCAGCATCAGCCTCTCTCCTCCCAGCATTAGCCTCTCTGTCCCCAGCATCAGCCTCTCTCCTCCCAGCATCAGCCTTACTCCTCCCAGCATCAGCCTTTCTGTCCCCAGCATCAGCCTCTCTCCTCCCAGCATCAGCCTCTCTGTCCCCAGCATCAGCCTCTCTGTCCCCAGCATCAGCCTCTCTGTCCCCAGCATCAGCCTCTCTGTCCCCAGCATCAGCCTCTCTCTCATCCCAGCATCAGCCTCTCTCCTCTCAGCATCAGCCTCTCTGTCCCCAGCATCAGCCTCTCTCATCCCACCATCAGCCTCTTAGTCCCCAGCATCAGCCTCTCTCCTCCCAGCATCAGCCTTTTCTGTCCCCAGCTGATGCCTTTTCGGTCCCCAGCATCAGCCTCTCTCCTCCCAGCCTACCCCAGCCTCAGCCTCCCCCAGCATCAGCCTCTCTTCTCTCAGCCTCCCCATCCCAGCCTTCCCCAGGATCAGCCTCTCTCCTCCCAGCCTCCTCCAGCACGCCGTGCTCCTCTGCCGACACTCACAGATCCGATTGCATACACTCACAAACACCCACACACACCCGATCGCATACACTCACACACACCCGATCGCATACACTCACACACACCCGATCGCATACACTCACACACACCCGATCGCATACACTCACGCACACACACATTGACGATATTGCACATACGCGCTCATACTCACAACATCCGGAGATACCACATGCTTCTGGCCATGTGATCCTCCGGCAGGTCCTGGAAGCTCACAGCACAATATCGCCGCCGAGAAGCAAGCGATATCCCAGGATGTTGTGAGTATGTGGATGCGATGTGATGTGTGTGTGAGGTGTGTGTGAGAGTGAGTGTGATCTGATGTGTGTGTGTGTGTATGTGTGTGTGTGTGCTGTTATGTGTGTGCGTGTGTGTATGTTCCGCCGCTGCAGGACCTTGATGTGTGGATGCGATGTGATGTGTGTGTGAGGTGTGTGTGAGAGTGAGTGTGATCTGATGTGTGCTGTTATGTGTGTGCGTGTGTGTATTTTCCGCCGCTGCAGGACCTTGATGCGCTGGTAACTATGCTACCATGGTTACCAGCGTATCTCGTCCCCCGCTCGCACAGGAGCCCACACCAGCATACGCTGGCCAGCCCCAGCATTGCGAGGGTATGTGTCGGCTGGTTTGGCGGGGAACGCTGATGTGGGCTCCCGGGGGTACAGTACTCACCTGGTAGTCGTGGCTCTGTGACCGTGTCTGTTCGGGAAATGCGTGGGGGGGCGGGGCCAGAGCTAGCGTGCAATTGCGTGAGGGGGGTGGGGCGTGGCCGAGTTGCCAATGCCTGCAGGGTGCCGGGGCAAGAGGCCAATCTGTGGGGGGGCGGAGCCTGGGCGAACGGCCGGCCAATCCGTGTGGGGGCGCAGCCTGGGCGAGCGGCCAATCCGTGCGGGGGGGCGGGGCCATGGCGAGCCCAGCGGCCAATCAGCTTTGTGTCACCGTAAGGACACAATTTTGGAGCAAGACAGACAGACAGACAGACAGACAGAATAAGGCAATTATATATATAGATTCCCATCACTTTAGGCCAAATGTTGCTTTTTCCACTTTCAAAATCTCTGTTTTAGTAGTTTCAAGTCAGTTTTTGCCCTCCCCATTAATTAAGGTAAAAATGTTGCTCTTTTAGAGCAACTTTTCTTTCCTCATGTCACTGCTTTTTGAATATATTTGTCGTATGTTATCCAGAGACATAATGAAAGGGAGTGATGCAATGCCATCATGACCTGTACACCTGTCGATATACGTGCACGATCTGCAGCTATTGTGCATGTCCATTTCTAATGAATGGTTACACAAGTCAGGAGTGTAGATAGTAATGTCATCGACACCACTCAATTCTGATGTTGAAGTGAGTAGCTCTGAATGTCACCAGATAACCCTTTAGGCATACCCGTGCATTGTTACAAGTTTTGATGATGCCCCTAGCCAAACCCCCAAGCCACACCCATTTTTCATTTCTTTCTACCCTGGAAGAAGATGTCAGAGGGTACAATGGCAGTGAGTGACATTCCGCCGACACCCTAGACTGCACAGTGTAGACCCAAATCCTGGATTGTCTTCCTTTATCCAAGATGGTTGAGCTTAGAGATGAGTGGATCAATCACGGGACTCCAGTCCATCGTCTAGGTCAGTGGTACTTGGTGGCTAGATGAGAGGCCCGCAAATCTCTAACATTCTGAAGTCCCTGTCTTGGCTTTTGATATTCCAGGGCTAATGTGACATTATCTGTGCAGGAAAGAAGAGTTCAGATTCATGGAGAATTGGGCCGACTTCTCAATCGGCTACAGGCTCTACGGTAGGGGAGGGTGTAGCTGTGCTGGGGGAGAAAATGGTCAGACGGATGAAGGAGCTTTTAAACTAGGATCTGGGGGGAGGTAGGGTAGTGGAGCAAAAAAGGGGATAGATAGAGCAGATAGAGACAGTGAGACGGTGGGGGTCAATGAAGGATTAGGGGGCAATGGGACATGCAAGGAACGTAGGGAGGCTAGGCGTAATAAAGGTGTTAATAGTATTAAATGTCTACTGGCAAATGCAAGAAGTCTTGCAAACAAAATGATTGAATTAGAAACTCTTATGTGACCATGGATTATGATGTGTTGGGCAATATGGAAACCTGGCTGGATAAAAGCCATGACTGGGTGACAAACATGCAGGGTGATACTACATTTAGGAAGGACAGGAAAGACAAAAAAGGTGGTGGGGTGTGAATATTTATCAAATATAACGTAAAACCTGTGTTGAATGATGACATTGGGGGGAACTGCAACAATGTAGAGTCAGTATGGGTAAATGTACATGGGGAGGGGAATAATGGAAAAATGTTAATTGGAGTTTGCTATAAGCCTCCTAACATACCTGAACAAATAGAGGGTGAAATGCTGGAACAAACTGAAAAGGAAGCTAATAATAATAATCAGGTTTTTATTATGGGGGATTTCAACTATCCAGACATACAGTGGGACATAGAATCTTCTGGTTGTGCTAAAAGATGTAAGTTCTTATCTACTATTCAAGACAATTTCCTCTCTCAGATGGTAGATGAACCGACCAGGGGAGATAGTTTGCTAGATCTGGTCCTGTCAAATAGACCGGAGAAAATTTCAGATCTACAGATCAGGGAGCACTTGGGCACCAGCGATCATAATATGGTAAGCTTCAAAGTAATATTCAATAGAACATTTCAAAGGGGAAATGCTAAAACCTGGAATTTTAGGAAAGTTGATTTCAACAAATTAAGGGAGGAGCTTAAATGTGTAGATTGGGACAAAGTCATGGTAACTGGGGATACCGAACATAAATGGAGTAAGTTTAAGGATATACTGCTATAGTCCTGTAAAAAACGTATACCCTCTGGTAATAAAATGTCCAGGAATAAAAAGAAACCACTATGGATAAATAAGACTGTACAAAGTATAATAAAACAAAAACAAAGGGTGTTTAAAATCTTAAAGGCTGAGAATACAGAAATAGTATTTCAGAAGTATAAAGATATCAATAGGAAATGTAAAAAAGAAATCAAGCAAGCAAAACTAGCTACTGAAACAAAAATCGCCAAGGACATTAAAATAAATCCCAAAATCTTTTATAAATACATTAATGCCAAAAGGAAAACAAAGGATAGTATCGGCCCCTTAAAATATAATAACTTAGTTATAGAGGACAAACTTAAGACTAGAGATGAGCGAACAGGCCGTGGTTCGGCTCGAGTTCGGTTCGTCGAACGGAGGACTCGTTCGAGTTCAGTTCGGCGAACGTTCGACGAACCGAACTCGAACCAATAGGAAATAATGGGAGGCAATCACAAACACATAAAAACGCATTATAAATGTACACATACAGTTAATAAACATTGCCATAACACTTACCGGTGCCCGCGATGCGTCCTGCACTCTGTCTCCTGTCACTATTCCTTCCGATGACCAGCACTGACAGGTCCTTCCGTGACGTCGTCAAAATAGCTATGTGACCAGTCACGTGGCTATTATCTCATTGGCTACAGACTGGTCACATGGCTTTGACGTCATGTCCTGTCCTAGGTCCTGTCATTGCACTCTCCGGTACACGGTGCACATTTGTGTATCGCCGTGTACCGGCGACATGCTCTAGCACACGGTCGACTCCCCGTTCCGTTAGGGACCGGCTGACACAGCCGGTCATTAACGGAGATCACCGTTGCCATAGCAACGCAGTTAGCGGTGACGTCACCGCTAACCGCGGCTCCGGGAATCACATGATCGGAGCACCGTTGCTATGGTAACGCGTCTGTCAGCGTTACCGCTGTTACCGCTAACAGCCAGCAGCACTGATCACTCACGGAGTGAAGGCTGCACGGGAAGCAGCGTCTTCCCCCATGCAGCAGTGATGGAGCAGAGCTGCATTTGTTGAACGAGAAAGACAGAAGACCATGGATCGTGGAGGGCTGACAGGGGGTAATAAAGATGGAGTCTCTAATGTGTCTGTGTATTCATTTCTATTAAAGTATTTTTTCTCTGTGTGGTGTCTTTTTTAACCCTTTATTGGAGATTCTTAATGGCCGGGTCAAACGTGTCTGACATTAAGAATCTCTGGCTTAATACTAGCTAGTAAAACAAAGCTAGTATTAACTCATCATTACCCAGCAAGCCACCCGGCTTCAGGGCTGTTGGAAGAGTTGGATACAGCGCCAGATGATGGCGCTTCTATGAAAGCGCCATTTTCTGGGGCGGCTGCGGACTGCAATTCGCAGCAGAGGCGCCCAGAAAGCTCGGGCTAACCTGTGCTGCGGATTCCAATCCCCAGCTGCCTAGTTGTACCTGGCTGGACACAAAAATGGGGCGAAGCCCACGTCATTTGTTTTTTAATTATTTCATGAAATAAGTGAAATAATTAAAAAAAACGGGCTTCCCTATATTTTTGGTTCCCAGCCGGGTACAAATAGGCAACTGGGGGTTGGAGGCAGCCCGTGGCTGCCTGCTGTACCTGACTAGCATACAAAAATATGGCGAAGCCCACGTCATTTTTTTGGTGGGCAAAAAACTTCTGCATACAGTCCTGGATGGAGTATGCTGAGCTTTGCAGTTCTGCAGCTGCTGTCTGCTCTTCTCCATACAGACAGACAGCAGCTGCAGAACTACAAGGCTCAGCATACTCCATCCAGGACTGTATGCAGGAGTTTTTTGCCCCCTGAAAAAATTATGTGGGCTTCGCCATATTTTTGTATGCTAGCCAGGTACAGCAGGCAGGTACGGCTGCCCCCAACCCCCAGTTGCCTATTTGTACCAGGCTGGGAACCAAAAATAAAGGGAAGCCCTTTTTTTATTATTTCATGAATTTCAAGAAATAATTACAAAACAAATGACGTAGGCTTCGCCCCATTTTTGTGTCCAGCCAGGTACAACTAGGCAGCTGGGGATTGGAAGCCGCAGCACAGGTTGGCCTGAGCTTTTTGGGCCCCACTGCTGTGAATTGCAGTCTGCAGCCGCCTCTGAAAATGGCACTTTCATAGAAGCGCCATCTTCTGGCGCTGTATCCAACTCTTCCAGCACCTGCCTGCTATACCTGGCTAGCATACAAAAATATGGTGAAGCTCAAGTTTTTTGGCAAAAAAAATAAAAAATGCTTCCCTGGATTTTTCATTGCCAGTGAAGGCAACACCAAGCAGTGGGGGTTAGCAGCCAGTAGCTGCATGGATTACCCTTAGCTAGCAATACAAAAAATGCAGCGGGAGCCCATATATATTTTTTTTAATTATTTATTTAAATAACTAAAAACAAAATGGGCTTCCCTGTATTTTGATTGCTGGACATCACAGTGCTGTAAAAATAAATCTTTAAAAAAAATGATGTAGCGCTCCGCGGTATTTTTGATTCTCAGTGCAGATAAAGCAGACAGCTCTGGGTTGCCACCCACATCTGCCTGCCGTTACCTTGGTTGGCAATCAAAATACAGGGAAGCCCATTATTTTTTTCTATTTAAAAAATTGTTAAAAAAAAAATGACATTGGGTCCCCCCATTTTTGATAGCCAGCTAGGGTAAAGCAGACGGCTGTAGCCTGAAAACCACAGCTGGCAGCTTTACCGTGGTTGGGGATCCAATGTGGAGGTCCCCCCAGGCTCTTTTTTTATAATTATTTTATAAATATTAATAATTACACAAAAAAAGTAGGGTCCCCGCAAATTGGATCACCAGCCAAGGTAAAGCGGACAGCTGTGGTCTGTTATTCTCAGGGTGGGAAGGTCCATAGTTATTGGGCCTTCACAGCCTAAAAATAGCAGGCCGCAGGCACCCCAGACGTGGCGCATCCACTAGATGCGCCAATCCTGGCGCTTCACCCCAGCTCATCCCGTGCCCTGTTGCAGTGGCAAACGGGGTAATAAATCGGGTTGATACTATCTGTAAAGTCACCTGAGATCAAGCCCAGCAGTTTGTGATGTCATGGCGTCTATTAGATACCCAACATCATAAACTGTCAGTACTAACAAAAAAAATCGACAAAAGAAATTTATTTGAAAAAACAGTCCCCAAAAAATTCCCTCTTTCACCAATTTATTGTAAGGAAAAAAATAAAGGGGTCCCACGACGACTCTGGACTGTCTAGAATATGGGGGGAGACACTCAGGAAACGTATCCCCCATTTTCTAGGAGTGCAGACCCTTCATGTGAGGAGTGTGGGTGCAATGAATCTGCACTCACTCTCCCCGGGACCACAGCAGCAGAGTCCATGTCGTAATTGTTGCTACCAAAGCTGCAATGCCCTGCTCATGAGGTAATGGCATGCCTAATCAGGAGAACTATTCTACATTTCCAAACATTGGTATTTGCTGATATTATTGCTATTCCACCTACTATATATTGGGGATAGGATCTTGGAGATGGAATACCCCTTTAAGTCCAGTTATCCAGCTGAATGAATACTTAACAACAGAGCTCGCTATTTAGATGTGTTTTCTTGTGGCGTATAACGGACTCTCATGTTTGGTAGTCGTTCAGCAGGGAAACTATAAAAGCAAATCCCTCCATTTGGAAATGTAGTATATAGCTCTCCTGATCAATTATGTTCCTTACCTCATGAGCAGGGCATTGCAGTAATAATAATAATTTATTCATTTATATAGCGTTATTAATTCCATAGCGCTGTATGTCTTTGGAGTGTGGGAGGAAACCCACACAAACACAGGGAGAACATACAAAGTCCTTGCAGATGGTGCCCTTAATGAGAATTGAACCCAGGACCTCAGCGCTGCAAGACTGCAGTGCTAACCACTGAGCCACCGTGCCGCCCATTTAGCTTACAGATGCATAGCCACCACTCACTGTGTCTGAACACAGGAACTTGAGCTGACAGCCGCTCTGTGCATGCGGCAGCGTCTATTGTGAAGGAGAGGGCCGCGGGGGATCAACGCTGCACAGGTACCGTGGGACACTGGGGAACACCGGTGGGGTTATAGGGGGTGACCTGGCAGGGCCTGGGGAGGAGTTTTCTGTCTCATGTGTCATGGCACATGCGACAGAAATCAGAGGAGTAGGGTGAATGCGGCCGGCACGCTGCTGTGCGCGCGGCCATCTTGGATTTCTGGGAGGGCATCAGGGGGGGCACTTTGGCGACACCGGGGGACCGGAGGGGACCGGGTAGGAGATTTATCATGTTTGTTTATGCCAGATGGGAGATAAATAATTTTTTACCGACACTGTCATTTACTGTAACGTGATCATCGGTGTACGGTGTATACCGGTGATCACGTGAGCGGGGACCAGAAAAACCATCCTGAATCTCCAGGGTCTCAGCTAGCCCTGAAACCCCAGAGATTTTCTGACGCTGGGGGGCGCTATTCACTTATTTCTGCCTGCTGTTTATAAACGGCAGATCAGAATAAGGCTACATTAACACGACCGATCCATTTTTGCGGTCTGCAAAAAGCAGTCCATTTTTTTTCACGGGTGCATCCGTGTGGCATCCGTTTCCGTTCCGTAGACGGTCCGTATGTCATCTGTTTCTCATCCGTGTGCCTTCTGTTTTTTTGTGTACTGCAAAAAAACTGAAGGAGGGAAAATACATAAATTTACCCAAGATCCATAGCTTCAACCTACATGAGACGGTCACATGTTCACTCCAGTGCCATTTTCCACTGCTTTCCACAGCGTAGAGCGCTCTGGTGATTTTCTTGTGCTCGTACACTTCCTATCAGTCTTTTCTGTCGTTATAATGGCAGAAAGACACATAATGTCCCACTCTCCTGCATTTTGTAATTTTGCACCCTTTGGTGCCTTTCATGTGCACTAAGGGGTGCTTAGCTTTGTATTTAGCCAAAAAAAATGAAAAAAATAAAATGACGTAGGGTTCCCCCTATTTTTGTAGCCAGCTAGAGTAAAGCAGACGGCTGCAGCCTGCAGACCACAGCTGGCAGCTTCACCTTGGCTGGTAATCCAAAACTGAGGCACCCCACGCTGTTATTTTAAATTAAATAAATAATTAAAAAAAAAAAACACGTAGGGGTCCCCTCAAAATTGGATCACCAGCCAAGGTAAAGCAGACAGCTGGGATCTGATATTCTCAGACTAGGGAGGTCCATGGTTATTGGACTCTCCCCAGCCTAAAAATAGCAGACCGCAGCCGCCCCAGAAGTGGCGCATCCATTAGATGCGCCAATCCTGGTGCTTCGCCCCAGCTCATCCCGTACCCTGGTGCGGTGGCAAACGGGGTAATATATGGGGTTAATACCAGATGTGTAATGTCACCTGGCACCAAGCCCTGGGGTTGGTGAGGTCAGGTGTCTATCAGATACCCGACATCACCAACCCAGTCAGTAATTAAAAAAAATAGACGACAAACACATTTTTATTTGAAAAAACACTCCCCAATACATTCCCTCCTTAACCAATTTATTAGAAAGAAAAACAAATCCAGGTCTGGTGTAATCCAAGGGGTTCCCATGACGATCCACACTGTCCCAGTCAATGAAGAGCAGGATGTTCCCCATTGGCTGGGAGAGCAGTGCAGTGACCTGAGCTAACATCAATGGGTCAGCCCAGATCACTGCAGGGGATGACAAGTGCTGCTGTCAGCGAGGTACATTACGTGCGCTGATCTCCTGCACACTGACTTCAATCACACTTCAACACAGCCAAGTATCGCGAGCGGCCCGTGACGTCACCGCTAGTCAGTCTCGGGTCGGAAGCGAGAGAAGGTGATGTGACAAGCGGCGGCCATGGAGGACAGTGACAGCGCTGAGGTCGGGACTTCATCACCGCAGGTAAGCCGAGCGGGACGATGTGTGCAGAGTGACAGGTGGGCGGAGCCTAGCGGGACCATGTGTGCAGAGTGCCAGGTGGGCGGAGCCTAGTGAGACCATGTGTGCAGAGTGCCAGGTGGGCAGAGCCTAGCGGGGTAATATGTGCAGAGTGACAGGTGGGCGGAGCCTAGCGGGGCAATGTGTGCAGAGTGCCAGGTGGGCAGAGCCTAGCGGGACCATGTGTGCAGAGTGACTCGGCGTAGCCTAGCGGGACCATGTGTGCAGAGTGCCAGGTGGGCGGAGCCATGTGTGCTGGCGGCGGAGTGCGATGTGGGTGGAGCCTAGCGGGGTCATGTGGCGCTGAGGACGTCTGTGTCGTGGACTGCTTGGCTGGGGACAGGTGTGTGTGAGTGTGTGCGTGTGTGTGTGTACATGCCGCGTGCAGGAGGGGGCGGAGTGAGCTGAGCGGGGAAGTGTGGGCTTCCTGCACGTGACTAGGATAAATATCGAGTTACTAACCAAAGCGCTTTGCTTGGATACCCAATGTTTATCTTGGTTACCAGCTTCTGGCAGGCTGCCAGCGATGGCTCCTGCACACTGTAGCTGTAAAAAGCCCTGCTTTTTGCTGCTAGAACCATTCTCGAACGTAACTAGAACTATCGAACTTTAGCAAAAAGCTTGAGTTGTAATTCGATCTAGAACACCCCCCAAATCACTCGAACCGCGAACTGGAGAACCTCGAACCATGAACCACGCTCAACTCTACTTAAGACTGAGATATTAAATAGGCATTTCTCAACTGTGTTCACCAAGGAACTGACTGTACCAGGGATCATTCAACAAGTGAAAAATCAAAGTTTGCTACCCGATATAATTAAATGAATACAAGATGAAGTACGCCTACGTCTGAGTAAATTAAACATTGACAAATCCCCAGGGCCAGATGGCATTCATCCACGAATTTTGAGGGAATTGAGCTCCGTAATCGACAGACCGCTGTATCTCATCTTTTTAGACTCTCTTGTAACAGGGTTGGTGCCTCAGGATTGGAGGATTGCTGATGTGGTACCGATATTTAAGAAAGGTAAGAGGGTAGATCCAGGCAACTACCGTCCAGCAAGTCTGACATCAGTAGTATGCAAAGTTTTTGAGGGCATTTTAAGGGATGACATGCAAAAATATATTGCAGAAAATAATATGATAACTGACAAACAGCATGGATTCATGAAAGATAAGTCGTGTCTAACCAACCTGTTGGGGTTCTATGAGGAGGTAAGCGCAAACCTGGATATTGGTAATGCAGCTGATGTGATTTATTTGGACTTTGCAAAGACATTTGATACTGTACCACATAATAGCCTTATACTAAAGATACAGAACCAAGGACTAGGGGAAACTGTATGCAACTGGGTAAGGAATTGGCTAAAAGATAGGAAACAAAGAGTAGTCATAAATGGTAAATTCTCTAAATGGGCTATAGTCAGCAGTGGGGTGCCGCAGGGATCTGTGCTTGGACCGATTCTTTTTACTCTCTTTATTAATGACCTTGTGGATGGGATTGATAGTAAAGTGTCAGTCATTGCTGATAACACCAAACTATGTAGGATATTAAAAACTGACCTTGATAGTACAATATTACAAAAAGATCTGGATAAGATGTCAGAATGGGCAGATACTTGGCAAATGAGATTTAATGTTGATAAATGTAAAGTAATGCACCTAGTCGGAGTAATCATATAGCTGCGTATACATTAAATCGAAGTAAACTCGGGACTACAGAACAGGAGAAGGACTTGGGTATTCTCATTACAAATAAGCTGAGCAGCAGCACTCAATGTCAAGCAGCAGCTGCAAAAGCAAACAAGATTTTAGGGTGTATAAAAATAGAGATTAGATCCCATGACCCCAACGTATTGTTACCCCTCTATAAATCACTTGTAAGGCCACATCTGGAATATGGGATCCAGTTTTGGACTCCACATTTTAAAAAGGACATTCAGAAGTTAGAGTCAGTTCAAAGGCAGGACATTAGACTACTACAAGGAGTGGAAGGCCTCCCATATGATGACAGGTTGAAAAAGTTAGATATGTTTAGCTTAGAAAAAAGATGTATCAGAGGAGATCTCATTTATATGTAGAAATACATGTGTGGTCAGTATAAAGGACTGGCACATGACTTATTTCTTCCAAAGACAATACTAAGGACCAGGGGGCACTCACTGCGAGTGGAAGAAAAGCGATTCCGAAAACTAAATAGAAAAGGGTTCTTTACAGTTAGAGCAGTCAGACTGTGGAATGCTCTACCACAAGAGGTAGTAATGGCAGATACTATAACAGCTTTTCAAAAAGGGCTGGATGATTTCTTCAGTACAAAAAAACATTGTTGGTTGAATTAGATGGACCTAGGTCTTTTTTTCAACCTAAGTAACTATGTAACTAACTATGTAACTATGTAACTATGTAACTATGTAATTACCATCTGTAGTTCGGAACTATACATTTAATTTTAGTTTATTTATTAAGAGATGTATCAGGCAGAACTTTCTTATTTCTATGTAGCTTCACCATATGACAAGAAAGCCATGGAACCCATAGGGTGGAGGGGCGACATGACTAGAGGGAAGGGAAGGAGTGATGGGGTTAATGGAAACAGGAATGGTTTGTTTATAAGGCAGAGTAAAGGGATTGGTGGGTAGGAGGAGTTCCCTGGAGGAAGAGGTGGGACAGTTGAGGGGTGTAAGTAAAGGACTTTGACTTACCCCCTCTCTCTTGACTTCCGGATATGGAACGATCCCCGCCCACCCTCCCTTGTGTTTAATGCCGAGGGGAATTTGGTCTGGGTTGTTTCTTTGTCACAGCAGCGGGGGGTAGGTCTGGTCCAGAGGCGGTTGAAGGCAATGGTAACTGGACAGAGAGACACCATCTTGGTATGGTGGCTCCAGGTTCCGGGATGTTGCAGGCACGGGGTTCTGCAAAGTTGGGGGGTTAATCCGTAGGTGATTAATACCTCATCTCTGGGTCGGTGTGTTGCGGCCAGGGATACTGGGGTGAGAAGTGGTTCCTGGACTGGGCCTACTCAGGGTTGTATATTTACTGTATTGGTTACTGTGTTACCTATTGTTATTTGTTGGGGTCGCCCGTTGGACGGCGCCCCCTTGTGTTAGTATGTAAATAATAGGTAATAAAGGCTGCTGTGGCCAATTTTAAACCAAGTCACATGCAGTTCGTGTATTATTTACAGATGGTATTGGTGGGTAACACACATACAGCACGACTGGAGAATCCTTCCTCAATGGTCATGTTACTTTTTGTGTATATAAGGCCGTGTTCAGATGTATAAATCCTGTGTTTTTTGTTTTCTGCCACCATCTGCACCAAATTATACAATAACAATCTTCTCTGATTACTCAATTCTTGCGGCATTTTTTGCCTTTACCCCATTATTTCATGCGTTTTTGGTTTAGATGTGAAGCTGCATTTTTAAGTGTTTTTATAACACAGAAAAGCTTGGATTCTCCTGTTATAAAGTAACTGCAGATTTTACATATTTTTTAGCCTTCACATAGAAACCTCTAGAGATAAAGAAAAAAAAATCACTAAAACTGCACAGTTCAGCCACCTCTTTAGATTCAAAGCGAGTGCAGTTTTCATGAAATCATATTAAATTTGTTTGGACATTTAAACACAGCAGAGTTTTTGTGCAAAAAAACCAAGATGAAGACTCACATTTACACTACAATGTCCAAGGAAAGTGGATGTGATTTCATAAAAAATGTACCCTCTGTGCGTCTAAACATGATGCTGAACTCTCCAGGATTGCTGTGCATGTTATTTATTTATTTGTGACTTTTTTTAAGCACATTTTTGTCATTAATTTAATTGTTTATGATTTTTTTTAGTAATTTGATAGGAAGTGAAAAAAATCCTCCCTTTTATTCTCCCACTAGAATACAGAAACATAGAAATACACTGCTATGAACAATGTATCTTTATGTACCTACTGTATATATTCTGTCTGTGGAGTAGAGATGAGCGAACCGGTCCCGGTTCGGCTCGAGGTCGGTTCGCCGAACGGAGGTCCCGTTCGAGTTCGGCTCGTCGAACGTTCGACGAACCGAACTCGAACTGCATAGGAAACAATGGCAGGCAATCACAAACACAGAAAAACACCTAGAAAACACCCTCAAAGGTGTCCAAAAGGTGACAAACAACTCACAACACAACACAAACACATGGGAAAGTGACAAGGACATATACTCATGCGAAAACAAAACAGCTGGACAAGGAAAAAGAGGAGGACACACAGATATAGGCATGGCACTCCCTTCTAAAATCATGTAAAACACCGCAAGGTGACTCCAAGCGTAGTCTCCCTTTTTTTCCAAAAATTGGGCCCCACACACACCCACCCCTTCAGTGGCAGCAGTTGTGCCCCAGTTGTACAATTCACAGCTAGATTTGCATCAAGCACATTCAAAAATACGCCATTCTTATCCGTCCCCAGGATCACACCGGGGTAGGTAGCAAAGTCTTTCCTGACCCCAGCTCTGTTCATCTTGGATCATTTTTAAAAAACACAGCAAGCAAGGGTTACTCCAAGCGGAGTCTCCCTTTTTTCCAAAAATTGGGCCCCACACACACCCACCCCTTCAGTGGCAGCAGTTGTGCCCCAGTTGTACAATTCACAGCTAGATTTGCATCAAGCACATTCAAAAATACGCCATTCTTATCCGTCCCCAGGATGACACCGGGGTAGGTAGCAAAGTCTTTCCTGATCCCAGCTCTGTTCATCTTGGCTTCTTTTTAAAACACAGCAAGCAAGGGTTACTCCAAGCGGAGTCTCCCTTTTTTCCAAAAATTGGGCCCCACACACACCCACCCCTTCAGTGGCAGCAGTTGTGCCCCAGTTGTACAATTCACAGCTAGATTTGCATCAAGCACATTCAAAAATACGCCATTCTTATCCGTCCCCAGGATCACACCGGGGTAGGTAGCAAAGTCTTTCCTGATCCCAGCTCTGTTCATCTTGGCTTCTTTTAAAAACACAGCAAGCAAGGGTTACTCCAAGCGGAGTCTCCCTTTTTTCCAAAAATTGTGCCCCACACACACCCACCCCTTCAGTGGCAGCAGTTGTGCCCCAGTTGTACAATTCACAGCTAGATTTGCATCAAGCACATTCCAAATCCACAAGCATTTACTCTCCCCAGGATGACACAGGGGTAGTAAATTCCTTCTGGATCCATGACTTGTTCATTTTGATGAACGTCAGTCTGTCCACATTGTCACTGGACAGACGCGTGCGCTTATCTGTCAGCACACACCCAGCAGCACTGAAGACACGTTCAGAGACAACGCTGGCAGCTGGACACGACAAAATCTCCAAGGCGTAACTGGATAGCTCTGGCCATTTTTCTAGATTTGAAGCCCAAAATGAGCAAGGCTCCATTTGCAAAGTCATGGCATCGATGTTCATTTGTAGATACTCCTGTATCATCCTCTCCAGCCATTGACTATGTGTCAGACTTGTTGTCTCTGGTGGCCTTGCAAAGGAGGGTCTAAAAAAATTATGAAAAGATTCCATAAAATTGCTGTTACCAGCACCAGATACGGTCCTACTGGTACGTGTAGACTGTTGAAGATGACGAGACCGTCCCATGTTTGTCAAGTTACAACTGGGAGATTCACTCCCTGCACCTGCATGGTTGTTTGGTGGAAAAGCGGATCTAAGATCGAGTAACAGCTTCTGCTGATACTCCTGCATACGTGCGTCCCTTTCTATGGCTGGAATTATGTCACAAAATTTGGACTTGTACCGGGGATCTAATAGTGTGGCAAGCCAGTAGTCATCATCACTTCTAATTTTGACAATACGAGGGTCATGTTGGAGGTAGTGCAACAAGAAGGCACTCATGTGTCTTGCGCAGCCATGCGGACCAAGTCCACGCTGTGTTTGTGGCATAGAGGTGCTAACCGTTCTTTCTTCCTCTGACATCTCCCCCCAACCTCTTTCAACTGAAATTTGACCAAGGTCTCCCTCATCTGCTGAGTCTTCCATGTCCATGGACAGTTCGTCCTCCATTTCTTCATGTCCTCCTGCACCTTCCTCAACATCTCGCCTGCTACCATGCGCCCTTGTTGATCCCTGTCCCCCATGCTCCCATGCCTGGCGCCTTGGTGATGATGAACGTCTGGACCTTGGTGATGTTGTTGTGTCTTGCGCATATGAATCCTCCTGTAGTTCATCCCCTTCCTGTTGTCCCACCCCCTGACTCCGAATAGTGTTTAGCGTGTGCTCCAGCATGTAAATGACTGGAATCGTCATGCTGATAATGGCATTGTCAGCGCTAAACATATTCGTCGCCATGTCGAAACTGTGCAGAAGGGTGCATAGGTCCTTGATCTTAGACCACTCCATCAGGGTGATCTGCCCCACCTCTGCATCTCGTTGGCCCAGGCTATACGTCATGACGTATTGCACCAGGGCACGGCGGTGCTGCCACAGTCGCTGTAACATGTAGAGAGTTGAATTCCAGCGTGTCGCCACATCGCATTTCAGGCGATGAACCGGCAGGCCGAAAGACTTCTGAAGCGATGCAAGTCGCTCAGCTGCGGCGCTTGAACGGCGGAAGTGAGCAGACAGTTTTCGTGCCCTGTTCAGAAGGCCATCTAGGCTGGGATAGTGTGTTAAAAATTGCTGCACGACAAGGTTCAACACGTGAGCCATACAAGGTATGTGTGTCACCTTGCCCAGGCGAAGGGCCGCACCCAGGTTTGCAGCATTGTCGCACACGGCCTTACCAGGCTGCAGGTTGAGTGGAGACAACCATTTATTAAACTCGGACCGCAGAGCTGACCACAACTCCTCAGCTGTGTGACTCTTATTCCCAAGACATGTCAAGCTAAAGACCGCCTGATGCCGTTGCGCTCTGCTGCCAGCATAGTAATGAGGGGTGCGTGATTCCTTCTGCGCAGTGAGAACGCTGGTGGCCTGACCAGGCAGGCTTGGGGCGGAGGTGGAGGACCCAGATGAGGTGGAGGATGCAGAATCAGTGGCGGAATTTGGACAGACAGAGGATTGACACACAAGTCGTGGGGACGGCAAGACTTGTGCAGCAGACCCTTCACCATCTATCACCATAGTTACCCAGTGCCCAGTGAGCGACACGTAACGTCCCTGTCCATGCTTACTGGTCCAAGTATCGGTGGTGAAATGCACCCGTTCACACACAGAGTTTCTCAAGGAAGCGGTGATGTTGTGTGTGACATGCTGGTGTAGCGCGGGCACACCTTTCTTAGAGAAGTAGTGGCGACTAGGCATCTGGTACTGGGGCACAGCGACAGACATAAGGTCTCTAAAATCCTGTGTGTCCACTAGGCGGAAAGGCAGCATTTCGGTAGCCAACAGCTTACAGAGGGATAGAGTCAACCTCTTAGCTTTGTCATGGGTCGCAGGAAATGGCCTTTTATTTGTCCACATCTGAGGGACAGAGATCTGGCTGCTGTGTGTAGACAGTGTTGAGTAGGGTGTCCCTGGAAAAATGCAGGTTTGTGAGGAAAGTGCAGGCGGAGACATGATGTTGCCTTCATCCAAAGTTGGTGCTATCGATGTCTGAGAGAGCTGTACACACTCACTTGTTTCCCCTTCCAAAACAACTGACGACCTACCAAGCAAACTGCCTGTTGCGGTTACAGTGGTGGAAGTTGTGGGTGGAAAAACAGGTGTGACAGCTGTCCCCACAGTCCTAGAAGATGACGAGCACGCGGATGCACTGGAAGGGGCAGGCGGTGGATGGTTCGCTCCGCTAGGCCGCATTGCAGCACGGTGAGCTTCCCACCGGGCCATATGATATTTATTCATGTGATGATTCATGGAAGAAGTTGTCAAACTGCTGAGGTTTTGACCTCTACTAAGAGAACCATGACAAATTTTACAGATCACATAATTTGGGCGATCTTTTTCTATGTTAAAAAAGGACCAGGCTAGGCAAGGCTTAGAGGCCATGCGACCTGTTGATCCACCCCGAATAATGGTCAGAGGCAGAGTGGTGGCTGAGGATGCAGTTGTAGACGTGCTACCAGTACTCTGACTCTGTCCAGGAAGGCGCAAGGTAACTTCGTCATCAGTTGCATCCTCCTCCACCACCTCTGTTGACATCCTCGAGTGCCTGACTGTGGGTTGACAGTAGGTGGGATCTAGAACTTCATCATCAATTGTTGTGTTTGCACTCCCCTCCCCCTCAGACCGAGCCTCTTCTTGCCCTGACCGAATATTTAAGTTGTCATCCCAATCGGGTATCTGAGTCTCATCTTCATCAGTATGTTCCTCATTGTCTATAACCACAGGTGTTACAGTTTGTGACAAAGGGTCAACATTATGCTCCGAAACTTGGTCCTCACGGCCTGAATCAGAGTCACAAAGGTTCTGGGCATCACTGCAGACCATTTCCTGTTCTGTACTCACTGTAGCTTGGGAGCAGACCTCTGATTCCCAGGCTATAGTGTGACTGAACAGCTCTGCAGACTCAGCCATCTCAGTTCTACCATACTGTGCAGGGCTGATGGAGACTTCAGAGCTGGGAGAAATCAAGTTTCATTGGGATGACAACTCAGAGGACTGGTGTTTTTTGGATGCGGTACTTGAAGTGGCTGAGAGGGCACTTGTTGGACCACTTGAGATCCATTCAAGCATTTTCCTTTTTTGGCAATCATCTACCTTTGTTCCTGTTGTTCGTGTCCGTAAAAAAGGGAGCACATCGGATTGTCCACGGTAAGTAGTAGACATCTTACTTTTGCTGGTAGATGGTCTATCTTCAGCAGATGATAATGGAGCTTTGCCACCTTCCCCACGGACAAAACCTTTTTTGCCTTTTCCACCACGCCTCTTCCCCTTTCCACCAGCATCTGTCATTTTGCCACTCATGTTGATTGCGACAAGATTGTGGACTGAAAATGTGGTAGTAAAAATTGAGAGGTGGTGTAGATTGCAGTGGTGGTCTAGCTTTATTAACAGCAGAATAATAAAGAATAAATATCCCTGACAATGCAACTACAGCCCTTAAACTGGCAGCAAAAATTGCTAGTATAATGGCTTAGTTATAATGAGTTGGAGTGTGCAATGCAGGCAGAGGTGCTGCAAATGTCTTTGCACTAGTGGGACTATAGCAAAGTCCAATAGCCACGTTTAGGATGCCACTAGGTACACTGAGTGTTTGCTAGTATAATGGCTTAGTTATCATGAGTTGGAGTGTGCAATGCAGGCAGAGGTGCTGCAAATGTCTTTGCACTAGTGGGACTATAGCAAAGTCCAATAGCCACGTTTAGGATGCCACTAGGTACACTGAGTGTTTGCTAGTATAATGGCTTAGTTATCATGAGTTGGAGTGTGCAATGCAGGCATAGGTGCTGCAAATGTCTTTGCACTAGTGGGACTATAGAAAAGTCCAATAGCCACGTTTAGGATGCCACTAGGTACACTGAGTGTTTGCTAGTATAATGGCTTAGTTATAATGAGTTGGAGTGTGCAATGCAGGCAGAGGTGCTGCAAATGTCTTTGCACTAGTGGGACTATAGCAAAGTCCAATAGCCACGTTTAGGATGCCACTAGGTACAATGAGTGTTTGCTAGTATAATGGCTTAGTTATCATGAGTTGGAGTGTGCAATGCAGGCAGAGGTGCTGCAAATGTCTTTGCACTAGTGGGACTATAGCAAAGTCCAATAGCCACGTTTAGGATGCCACTAGATACACTGAGTGTTTGCTAGTATAATGGCTTAGTTATCATGAGTTGGAGTGTGCAATGCAGGCAGAGGTGCTGCAAATGTCTTTGTACTAGTGGGACTATAGCAAAGTCCAATAGCCACGTTTAGGATGCCACTAGGTACACTGAGTGTTTGCTAGTATAATGGCTTAGTTATAATGAGTTGGAGTGTGCAATGCAGGCAGAGGTGCTGCAAATGTCTTTGCACTAGTGGGACTATAGCAAAGTCCAATAGCCACGTTTAGGATGCCACTAGGTACACTGAGTGTTTGCTAGTATAATGGCTTATTTATAATGAGTTGGAGTGTGCAGAGGACAGGAGGGTACAGTGCCAGGATTGTGGGGCTCTGGGTAGAGGAAAGGAAGCCTGCCTTTCTATTCCCTCCTAATAGGGAAATGCAGGGAGGAAATCCCTGACCTTTGCTACACAGACGCTGTCGCTGTTTTCAGGACCTGTCACCTATGGCTCTGACCCTACCGATTTGAGCCCTTAAAAGGACTGATAGAAAGTGCTATCCCTATGCTGTCCAGCGCTGTGTATGTAGCGCATACAGCTGTATCGGCGATAGGACAAAGGACGGAGCTGCGACAGTGATGTCTGACACCATAGACGCAGAAGAGATAATGGCGTCCTGGAGGAAAATGTCCGGTTTAATAATGCAGGGACATGTGACATGGACATCCTATCACACATGCCGTTGCTTCTCTGGCTAAAAGTCCACTTAGCTGTGTGTGTGTCTGGGATTGGCTGACATGCTGGCCCGCCCCACAAGACGCGCGCGCTTAGGGAAGGAAGACAAGGAAAAAAAAAAAAAATGGCGATCGCCATTATAGAAACAGCAGTGATCTGAAGGCGCTGTTCCCGCACACTATACACTGAAATGTCATAATAGTGAGAGTCACAGAGTGACTTACACTATTACAGCGGAAACCAAGCTAGGAATTAGCTGTTTTTTTGCTGCTAGAACCGTTCTCGAACGTTTCTAGAACTATCGAGCTTTTGCAAAAAGCTCGAGTTCTAGTTCGATCTAGAACAGGCCCCAAAATCACTCGAGCCTAGAACTGAAGAACCTCGAACCGCGAACCGCGCTCAACTCTACTGTGGAATCAGAGGCTGTAACACAGATCCAAGTCTAAAATATTCTATTACTGACATTAGTAGAACCTTTGGCTCATAAATTTAGCTCCTGACTGTAATTTGTGGGATTAAGTCCCAAGGACACTCCCAAAAAATAAAAAATACAATGCCATCTTTTTAAGTAGAAATAAATTGTCGTTTTTGCAATTAGTTTTTAAACTTTATAGGTATAAAACAATTTGATTTTTTTTATTTTTTTGTCACCTCTAGAATTTAGGTACCTAGAAATACACTGCTAACTACAGATGTATCTCTATGTTGTATCTCTATGTACCTGTATAATCTACTTCTGGGTTCACTGCCTATAATAGAGAGCTGAAGTATGCCAATTTCTCCTATCTCTCTCAATGTGGCTGTAGCTCCTTGCTAGAGCTGCTGCCTGCAAGTATGGAGTTTATGAGTTTGACTCTCGAGAAGAGAGTTGTTTATATTATGAATGTGAGCAGAGTGATACTGGTCCAAAGGAGAAGGAGTTAAAGAGCTGGCATAAGATGGTAAAAGGAAGTTGGAGGAGCATGACTGAGCGCTCAATTTGTGATAATCCCGCTGAATCCAGGAAGTTTGGCAATTATGCTTTAAGCCCATCCCACACTGTGCAATAACTGTACAAGTCAAGCAACAAAGCCTTTTGCAGTAGGTAGCATTGTCTAATACACTGTCAGACATTCACAGGGCTGTGACGTGCAAGTGAGTGAAAACATTTTAGAGTACTTATATATATCTATTTTTGTTATTTAAAAAGTTACTAGAGTTAGACTAGGGTGAGCCATTGTAGTTAGTAGGGATAGACTAGGATGAGCCGTTGTAGTTACAAGGGATAGACTAGGGTGAGCAGCAGTCGTAGTTACTAGGGATAGACTAGGGTGATCAGTCGTAGTTACTAGGGATACACTAGGGTGAGCAGTCGTAGTTACTAGGGATAGACTAGGGTGAGCAGTCGTAGTTACTAGGGATAGACTAGGGTGAGCAGTCGTAGTTATTAGGGATAGACTAGGGTGAGCAGTCCTAGTTATTAGGGATAGACTAGGGTGAGCCGTCGTAGTTGCTATGGATAGACTAGCGTGAGCCATCATAGTTACTAGGGATAGATTAGGGTGAGCAGTCGTAGTTACTAGGAATAGACCAGAGTGAGCAGTCGTAGTTAATAGGGATAGACTAGGGTGAGCAGTCGTAGTTACTAGGAATAAACTAGGGTGAGCAGTCGTGGAGCAGGGGCACCCAATAACGTATTGTGTATTAACCTCTCCTGCAAGGTTAGGACAAAATATAGGGGATATTTAGCCTGCATATTTCAAGCTCATTGTTGAGTTGTGGCTCCCATATGATATTATTAGGCCAGCACTGCTATATACCTCTCTATACCGTATCTAAGGGGAAGCATTTATGCAGGTGGCATTTGTGCAGATTTTATTCAAGTACGGATTTTAATTAAGTGCACAGCAGTTATTCATGGCAGTTATACAGGGCAGGAGACAGGTAAGGCATGTAAGACAAACAAACAAACTTGCTCCAAATTTTTGCATATTGCAAAATGTTTCCACTCTATGTATTTGTACCATTTATATGCTAGCTGCTTCAATGCCTCATTTCTACCGCTCTTTTACACACCCAGTACACTCCATCTACATCAGCCCTTCTCTCCTCTCCTCTCCTCTCCTATGTACTGCTCTCATGCTCTTTTCAAAATTATAAACCATCCAGATCCATTCACACCCACCATGCCACGTAATAGACAATCTCATAAATCTCTTAACCACATGCTCACTCTCTCTATTCTCCTTCTCCTTTTAGCAGGAGATATTGCACCTAATCCAGACCCTTCTTATAATAGTAAGCTCCATTCTTTCCCTGGCATACTCAGAAACCTCTTAAATCTCATTAATATTCCTTGCATACCTTCTGTCTCTTTTAACTGTGCCCTTTGGAACTCACGCTCAGTGTGGAACAAATTTTCCTTCATCCATGACCTCTTCCTTTCAAATTCCCTCAACCTCCTGGCTTTTACTGAGCCTGGATTCAGCAGTCAGACACCACCGCAGCTGCTGCTCTCTCATATGGTGGCCTACAATTTTCTCACACCCCTAGACTTGACAACAGATCAGGTGGAGGTGTTGGTCTGCTGCATTCCCCAAACTGCATTTTTCAGGTCATCCCTCCTGTTCCCTCACTTATCTTCCCTTCTTTTGAGGTTCACACTGTATCACCTTCCAGGCCCAACCAGACAGTTCTTGGATCATTTCGCAACCTGGCTTCCACATTTTCTAGCCTGTGACCTTCCCACTCTTGTCATGGGGGACTTTAATAGCCCTATTGATGATCCCCCCTCCCCAGCTGCCACTCATCTTTTATCTCTAACCTCCTTTCTTGGTCTTGCACAACTAACTAACTCTCCTACACATGAAGGTGGGAATACGCTGGACCTGGTTTTCTCCCGCCTCTGCTCAGTGAATGATTTTACTAACTCCCCTCTCTCCACTCTCTCTTCTTTCATTCTTGGTCAAGAGCTGTCAACTCACTCAGGACACCCCCACTCACCCAGAAATTTCTGAAGAAGTTGCAGTCATCACTGGCCCAAATATTCTCCCTCTCATGTTCTGACTCTGCTGTAAAACATTATAATGAAACTCTACAGAGCGCCCTAGATGAAGCTGCACCTGCTACATGCAGAACAACTCGGCGCAGATGGCAGCAGCCCTGTCACACGTTGCAAACACACTTTCTCCAGCGGTGTTCCAGGTGCGCTGAACATCTGTGGAGAAAATCTAATCTAGCCGAAGATTTTATCCATTTTAAGTTTATGCTCAAAACATACAATGCTGCCCTTCACCTCTCCAAACAAGCGTATTTTAACACCCTCATCACCTCTCTAGCCAAAAATCTCAAACGACTCTTTGATACTTTCGATTCCCTCCTCGGACCAAGAGTTCTGGCCCCAACCACCAACCTCAGCGCAGATAACCTGGCCAATTATTTTAAAGAAAAAATGTACCATATACGCCAGGAAATTTCCTCACAGCGTCATAACACCACACATTGTCTGCCCTCCTACACTTCATCTTGCTCACTTTCACTCTTTGATCCGGTCACAGAAGAAGAAGTCACCAGGCTCCTCGCATCTTGTCGCCCTACTACCTGCACCAGTGACCCTATTTCCTCACATCTCCTTAAATCTGTCACCCCAGCTGTCACCACTCATCTAACTAAAATATTCAATCTCTCTCTCTCCTCTGATGTCTTTCCCTCCTCCTTAAAACATGCCAGCATACACCCATTATTTAAAAAAACATCCCTTGACCAAAATTGTGCCGCTAACTACAGACCTGTCTCCAATCTCCCATTCATCTCAAAACTCCGGGAATGCTTAGTCCACTCTTGTCTAATCCGCTATCTGTCAGATAATTCTCTCCTCTACCCTCTACAATCCGGTTTCCACTGCTTACATTCTACTAAAACTGCTCTTACTAAAGTTTCTAATGATTTACTAACAGCTAAATCTAATGGTCACTACTCCCTGCTGATCTTCCTGGATCTCTCTGCTGCATTCGATACTGTGGATCACCATCTCCTCCTCACTATGCTCCGCTCTATCGGGCTCAAGGACACCATTCTTTCTTGGTTCTCCTCTTACCTCTCTCACCGCTCATTCACTGTATCCTTTGCCGGATCCTCTTCCTCTCCTTTTCCCCTTACAGTTGGGGTTCCTCAGGGTTCAGTCCTTGGCCCCCTCCTTTTCTCTCTATACAAAACACCTAATGGACTAACCATCAGCAAATTTGGTTTCCAATACCATCTCTATGCTGATGACACCCAACTGTACATATCTTCTCCTGACATCACCCCTGCACTATTACAAAATACAACCGATTGTGTGTCCACTGTCTCCAACATCATGTCCTCCCTCTATCTAAAACTGAACCGGTCAAAAACTGAACTTCTTCTGTTTCCTCCCTCTCCTAACCTTCCAAAACCCTATATTACCATTTCTGTGTGTGGTTCTATCATTACGCCCCAGCAGCATGCCCGCTGTCTTGGGGTTATATTTGACTCCGATCTCTCCTTCACTCCCCACATTTGTTCACTTGCTCGTTCTTGTCCATTCCACCTCAAAAACATCTCGAGAATTCGACCTTCTAATACCGTTTACTCTGCAAAAACTCTTACTGTCGCTCTCATTCATTCTCGCCTGGATTATTGTAATTCTTTACTAATTGGTCTCCCTGTTCCTAAACTCTCCCCTCTCCAATCCATTCTGAATGCCGCAACCAGGATCATTTTCCTCTGCAACCGTTCCACTGATGCCTCTGCTCTTTGCCAGTCATTGCACTTGTTGCCCATCCGCTACAGAATCCAACATAAACTTATCACTCTCACTCACAAAGCTCTCCATGGTTCTGCACCACCCTACATCTCCTCCCTCATCTCTGTCTATCACCCCACCCATGCCCTCCGCTCTGCTAATGACCTAAGACTGACATCCTCAACAATTCGAACCTCCCATTCCCATCTTCAAAATTTCTAACGAGCTGCGCCTATGCTCTGGAACACATTACCAAGAGAAATCTGATTAATTCCCAACATCCACACCTTTAAGCGGGCCCTAAAAATGCATTTCTTTAGACTACCCGATCACCTCACTGGCTTGATCTAATCTGGACCCATTCTGCCCTTCCCAAATATTTACTTCCAATTCTTGTCCCCTGTACCTGTATAAATTCTGGCCAATGACAGATTCATACAGCTGGTTTTGAATCCCCTATTAAATCGATGGCTGGACCATATATAACAAGCTTTTCTCCCCCATTCACCTTTTGTGCCTCCCCTATTTCCTCATAGACTGTAAGCAAACTGTTGGTGCTATAGAAATAAAAAATATTATATTATTAACTTATTATTATCTACTTCTTATCACATGTAATTTTCATATGTGTTTTCACCATAACATGACATTTGTCAGCTTTTCACTGAGGAGTCATTGTGAATTCTTAGGACGTTTCTTTTCTATTTTAAAATTAATTTAATAAAGAATATTGGTTTTAGAGTATTTTTGTTGGTCTATAGTGAAAAAATATTACCAAGTGCGAATAAGTGATGGTAAATGTCTGACCTTTGACCAAGTAAAACATGGAAGCCGTGCATGAAACATTGTACTGACACACACAGACACACACAAAAAAAAAATCACAAAAAAATTATAATTTCTTTAAAGAGACATAAAATGTTTTCTATGTAGTGAAAATATTGTATCGAAAAAGGACTTGCACAAGGTTAAAAAGAAATGTGCTCTTCATGTCAAAAGATGCTTCTTACTGGCTGCAAAGAGAAAATAATCTTATTATTTTGGCTGTCTGATTTTATTTATGCTGGCAGAGTCTAATTCTGCAGGATTTTAATCAAGACCATACTGCTTTCACTCTGCAGTAACTCTCAGGGACTGCAGGGACAATTCATTCCCGGGCATTGGCAATGCAGTATTCTCTGACCCATTCAGACAGTCTGGCCATTGGAATCTTATAATCAGCAGCACATATATGAAGTGGCGTAATGATACGTTTCCACATTACAAACACCTTGGGTATTTTTGGGTTCTGACTTTAGAGACTTACTTTTTTATTAAAAAGCTAACACTCAGGAAAATATATCTACCTGGCATAAAATGAGCTTATCATATCTGGAACAGCTCTGTGATAGAAAAGGAGAACGCAGGATGTAAAATATGACAATGAGAAAATGACTGGCATATTATTAGTCCTAGGTTCTAGCAACTACTAACATGATATTTTATATATAATACATGATGGTTAGCACTGATTATAACACATAATGAGTGAGCATTATATACTACACCTAAAATGATCCCGAAAACATCTGAAATCAAATCTTACATTTTAATTTCATGCACTACAGAACATAATGTAAGAATCAATACATTAATGAATATATTAACCCCTTTAGACCTAAGCTATTTTGGGTCTTCAGGACAAAGCATTTAATTTTTTTTTTTCATTCTCACATTCAAATTATTTTTATTTTTCCTATGAGATATCCATATTTGTATTTTAGCTTGATGAGTTGTATTGATTAGTGGCACCATTTTAAGATTTTAAGGTATCTGATTTATTAGGCTGGGGCCACACGAGCATATGGCATCTGATGCGAGTGTATCACATGTGATAGCTAGCTCCCTCTGTGCTGTAAACCGAGTGTCATGCCACTGTGATTCGATCCTGCGATCATATTACAGCTGCAGAGGAGAGGGAGGGATTAATTTCCCTATCTCCTACATTTCCAGCTGATGTGATTAGCGCACTCCAGTCTAGTGTCATCCAAGTGCAATGAGATGTTTCACTCACACCCATAGACTTGTATGGGTGCAAGTGAATATGGTGCTAAAACAATCTTTGCAAGCAAATAAGTGACACAAATAAGTGACATATCACTGAAATGGGGGAAACATTGCAAGTGACATATCTCTGAAATATGTTTTAATTTGAGCTATAGGGTAATGCAAATGTATGGAGAGCTAGGTGGGTGAGAGCAATAAGATTATATTGTACTCTGTAGCAGATGGGTAACCAGTGCAGTGACTGTCACAAGGTGGAGGTATCTCTGTAGCAGCTGGACAGAAATACAATCACAGCAGCCAAATTCAGGATGGATTTTATAGGAAAAGACAATATGTTAGTCACAGCTAATTCTTTCTACTACTATTCAGTAAAGCTTTACTGAATCCCAGAGCCTAATTATAAAGAAATGGGAAAATGGCTTGCTCCTAAACTGGTTAAAGACCCCAAATTCTAACAATATAAATTCAATATACAATCAGAAAATAAAAATAAAAACTTTCTGCCTTTATATCACAACAAACTTTAGCCATTTGCATGGTAGCATAAACATCTCTTGACAAAATATGGCAAAATCTAATTTTGCTTTTATTCAAAGCTGGTTATCTATCAAGGACACTTGACCAAGAAGAAATGTAAGAAATGACACAATTACATATATATTTGCCAAAAGGGGAATATCTCTGGGGTCCCAAGAAACATAAAGGACAATTATGCACTGCTTTTCTATTATTTGCTTATTTAAAATAACATTTATAAGGCATAAATAAACCAATTCTAACAGCCCTTTATATAAGAAAAAAACATAAATGTTCCTGTTTGGGAACTGCTCCAGCAATAATTTTAGGGGTTTTTTTGCCTTAGGTTAACCAATTTAAATTTTCAACTTAATTTTTCAGCTATTTTGCTGACAAATAGATTATAAAAGGAGTTTCTGCTATGCAATGAAATGATCGAAGTACATAGTGTCCAGCAGCAAGCCTGGCAGGTTTCTAATCAACTGTTGGCTAAGGAAAAAGAACATTGCTTGACTGAGAGAAAAAAATGGTATAAAAAGCATATGCAATGCTGAAATATGTGATGAAATTATCATGCTAACATTCATATTGGGCCCTGCCTGCAATTCAGTTCTATTTTTTATTAGAGTGAGTCTGTGTTCATAAATCCATAACATCTAAAGAACAAAAAAATTCAAGGACGATACATTCATATAAAAATGTAAATGGGCAGAATAATATAAATTGTATGTGTGTATATATATATATATATATATATATACACACAGGGTCAGACTAGGGTGTGTGAGGCCCACCCTACATCCAAATGCAAGTACCTATTAGCCGCTATCCTCGTTATAGTGGAGCGCTGACTGTGAAGCACAGGCGGCTCCTGCATATCTACTGTGCACCATAACTGATGTACAATTACAGTATTTTGCAGTAGAGGGTCTTTGGTGACAAATTATCACCGATTGACAGGTTAGATTGGTGATAATTTATTGATCAGTGGTACCAAACAGTGGAAACCGTACCGATCGGAGGAAGAGGGACTTTTATCCCTGACAGGACACTTTTATCCCCATTATACAATGCAGCAGCGGCAGGTGGGGTGTGTGACCGCAGCTCCATTCATCCTCTTTGGGGTGGTCAGATAAAAACAAGTGCAGCGCTCGCAGCCACTGAGGGAATGAATGGGTGGGTCAATGGTCGAATCGGCCACAAGCTCCAGTGTAAGGCCGGAGTCACACTTGCGAGTGACTCACGCTAGTCTCGCATCGGCATCACCCGGCATGGCTGCACACTCTCTGGACAGGAGCCTCTCAGTTGTATGTATTTCTATGTAGTTGACACGTTCCTGTTAGGAGAGTGTGCGGCTGAGCCAGGTGATGTCAATGCGAGACTCGCGAGAGAAACTCAGAAGTGTGACTCCAGCCTAAGAGCTCTTTTACATCTATGTTTTTCATGTGCGAGGGCAATCTGAAAAAAAATCGGATTGCACTCGCAACAGTGTTAATCAATGAGGCAGTTTCCATTGTCCTGTTTTTTCTCCACACGAATCGTGCTCTTGGTACAATTGCAGCATGCTACGTTTTGTTGCGAATCTCAGCTCTCGCACCCCCATACAAGCCTATGGGAGCGAGAAAAATATTGCAATACGGATGGCATACGCATGTCACACGGATCCTTGGTATGAAAAATCTACAGACTCGCAAAGCACTCGCACGGTACTCGCATAGCACTCGCATTACAATCGCATGTCATACGGATGCTAGGTGACAATTAAAACGCAGACCATATGCAGACCATACGCTTGACACTCACCCCACTTTTCTGGGTGAGTATCTCAGAAATTATTTATTCGCAAATGGGGATAAAATTTGCACATTTTGCCAATCAGTGCAGGTCCCAGTAATCAGACCCCCACTGATGAATAAGTTATCACATGCTTAGGCCATGTTCAGACATTCTGTATTTGGTCAGTATCTTACATCTGTATTTGTAGCCAAAATATCAGGAGCGGGTGAAAAATGCAGTGGTGCCCGTGTTTCTATTATACATTTCCTCTGATTTTACCACTCCTGGTTTTGGCTTCAAATACTAAGGTAAAAAACTCGCCAAATACTCAACGTGTACACATGGCCTTAGTAAAAGTGATTACTTGTTTTCAATGAAGAACCTCTGTATGTGCATATTTCCTGCAGTGCAATAGCCACAGGACAGGGAGGGGTTAAACTTTCAAATATTTAAACTATTGGAAATAAAGAATCTTCCCCATATTGATAGAGAGAAAATGTGACCTCCATACACAACACAATTCACTATACCAAGACCAATAATATCATATACAAGAGGGAAATACCACCACATAGTGACCAGACAACATATTACCACACACAGCAACTGAATATAGCCACATACAAGAGAGAAATACCGCCATCCATGACCAAACATATTACCACCACATAGTGACCGAATATAACCATACAAGAGAGAAATACCACCACACCGTCCGTGACCATATGACATATTACCAATACATAGTGATCAAACACAACTGCATACAAGAGAGTAATACCGTCACCCCATAATTAGATCACATAGTAACCAAATATTACCACATACAAGGGAGAAATACTACGACACTATAACCAGACTACATAATGACCAAATAATACTACATACAAGAGACAAATACTACCAAACCATGACAAGACTACATATTACTACTACACAGTGATGAATACTAAAATAAATGATTATGAATAAAAACCACAATACTAATAACACTAATATTACCATCAATGCCATTATACCCAGGAGCTCTGTATATATTGTCAGTGTACAGGTTATACAGTGATCACCGGTGACTTTATGAACAGGAGATCTGTATATGGGTAATACAGTGATCACCAGTGACATTATACACAGGAGCTCTGTATATAGTGTACAGTGTGTGTGTTTGTGTGTGTGTGTGTGTGTGTGTACACATATATTACACTGACTTATCAGTGACGTCTCTAGCTGAGGTTATTCATCTTCGCTTTTCCTCTTCATCCGGCACTGACCGTCGTCACTATTTGCTGCCATGACGTGACTCAGAAAATAACACACAGTCACCTATAGCCAATCATTCACAGAGCACATTCCAAACTCTTTTCCCAATTTCTACACTACATCAGACTTTTGTTCTCCCATGGAAGACAGAATCTCAAAATGAACCTATATTTTATCAGTAATAATGTTCCCTAATTTGCCCCTACAGTAATTTTTCCCACTTGCCACCATAAATCAATAATATATGTCCCTCATCCTCGCCCCTTTTATTTAATAATATCTAGGGGAACAAGTGAAATCAGAAGGTGTTGTTAATTGCTTCCTGCACAAAATATCACCCCACACACTGCTCTTCTCCAAAATAGGGCTACAAAGTGCCCCTTTCCATAATGTACCCTCAAAACTTGCCCTTTCTATAATATCTCTCTGCACAAATTCTCCCCGCTCCTCGTTATACTATGCTGCTTTTCAAATCCCCTTCTTAATTACCTCATAATGATCATTTCCCCATAAAGTCCCCCACTGCCCCATAATGTCACTTGTAAAGTAATACCGCCTCTCCCCCACCAAGTCCTCCTCATCTCAAGTTACGGTTTATGCTCGAGTATAAGCCGACCCGAGTATGAGTTAACCCGAGTATAAGCCAACCCGAGTATAAACCGAGGCCCCTAATTTAAACACAAAAAAAATGAAAACTTATTGGCTCGAGTATAAGCCTAGGGTTGGAAATGCAGCAGCTACTGGTAAATTTCCAAAATAAAAGTAGACCCCAATAAATTGTAATGCAGCAACGGGTCCCCCATCCTTGTGCTGTGCAGCAACGGACCCCCCATCCTTGTCCCGTACAACAATGGGCTCCCCATCCTTGTACCGTGCGGCAACGGGCCCCCCATCCTTGTGCTGTGCAGCAATGGGCCCCCGATCCCTGTCCCATGCAGCAATGGGTCCCCGATCCTTGTGCCATTCAGTAATGGGCCCCTCAACCTTGTGCCATGCAGCAACGGCCCCCCAACCTTGTGCCATGCAGCAACAGGCCCCCATCCTTGTGCCGTGCAGCAATGGGCCCCCCATCCTTGTGCTGTGCATCAACGGGCTCCCCATCCTTGTGCAGTGTAACAACGTGACCCATCATTTAGTAATGTCCAGTCCCCTTCTTGTCCCCTATTATGCAGTTGTTTACATACACACACAAAAGTTATTCTCACCTGTCTTCCGTTCCTGCGGTGTCCTTACCTTACCAGTCCGCAGGCTCATAGACCCCTCCATAATCTCGTTTGGTGCACGGAAGCACTGCCGCAGGATGCCAAAGCATTCAACTACAGTAAAGCCCTGACAGCAGCAGCAATAGCTTACAGCCCGCAATCATCGAGGGGTGTCTCTTGTGGGCCGCGGGCACATCAACCCTTTGATGATCGTGCACGTCAGCCCTTTACTGCAGTTAAATGCTTTGCGATGCCGTAAAGCATAGAACTGCAGAAAAACCATGAAGGCAGCTTGCAGAGGCGGCTCCATGCAGCGGATGGGATCACCAATGGGTCTATGTTTCTTGCGGTCTGCAAGAGGCAAGTAGAGACACTGCGGGAACAGATTAGGAGAGGTGAGAATATATTTCTTTTCTTCAGCTCCTCCTGAGCGCTTACCTCTTCTTTGCTGCCCCGATGGCAGTGTGATGACGGCCGCTGCATCTTGGTGCAGGCTGAGCAGCGCTCTTCTGCCTCAGTCCAGTTGCTGGCCGCACTGTTCAAATGTACGCGCGTCTATAAGATGCACATTTGAATAGCGGCGCGGTCTCCAGGACCTGTACACCGGAAATGTACAGGCCTGGGACTTCCGCAGTGCAGGATCTTTGGTGAATCACATGACTGTGATGTCATCACAGGTCTTTCTGCAACTGCGTACATTGCAGCTATAGTACAGAACTTGTGCTATCACTGCAGTTTGTGATTGAAAGGCTGGGGGGGCCCTCAGAGTGTGGGGGCCCTGCCCAGTCTGCCCGCACATAACGCTGGCTCTGAGAAATAGGCGGCCCCGCGGCGCTGTACACAATCCCACACTATATAAGGCACAGGGGCCCACATCAAAAGATTTTTTTATGTTCTTTTGCCTGAGGTCCTGATGAAGGGAACGGAGTACTCCTGAAATGTGTAGACCTGTGCATGAAAATAAATAGACATTAATCAATGATAAATTCTGGAGTGGTGAATAGCACTGCACTACAACCAATTTCCTCTTTTCATCCTTCAAAGTACACTAATAGCATTGGTTATAGAACAATTTCTACAATACTGAAGAGAGCACTGTTGGGGTCATAATTCAGAAGTGAAAAGAACATAATGTCAAAATAAACCAGCCATTTCTAGGTGTTCCCCACAAGATTTCAGAGTGAAAAGATTTATCCGAAGAGTTGTCCAAGAGCCAACTACAACCTGTGAAGAGATACATAAAAACCTGGAATCAGGCGGTACAATTGTTTCAAAGAAAACAGTAAGAAATGCACTTACCCTCCATGGCTTGTATACACGCTCACCACACAAGACTTCATTGCATTGTACAATCAACCTTGCTGCAATGGTCAAACCTGAGCAAAAAGAATTGCCGTGTAAAATTTAGAATTCATGCTTCAGTCTTCAGTCACAACATCAATTAACAATAGTGACCCAGTGACATTGGAAGCCATGCTTATTTATGCCATCCCACTGCCTCCTCCATGTCTTGATCATGAGCCATTCCAAGCCTTCTCCATATTTTCTTCTCATCATTCTGGTAAAGGTTGATCTTAATTTAATTTGCCCAAAGATTGATTTTCCAGAACTGGGCTGGCTTCTGTACATGATTTTTGACAAAATATAATATGGCCTTTCTATTTTTCAGGCTGGATAATGGTTTTCACCTTGTGGTTAAAGGGAACCTGTCACCATCTTTTTGCCACCTAATCTGAGAGCAGTATAATGTAGGGGCAGAGACCCTGATTCTAGTGGTGTTTCACTCACTGGGCTGCTTAGTGTGGTTTTGATAAAATCACTGTTTAATCAACAGTAGATTATCATTAGAGGACTACTTGGTGGGCTGCAGGTAGTCCAACATGTTCATGAGCTCTGTATAACAGCTAGATCTGTAGCAGAGAAAACATTGATTTTATAATAATGACAGTAAACAGTTCAGGAAGGGACACATTGCTGGAATCAGGTTTTCTGCCTCTATATTATGCTGCTCTCAGTTAGGGTAGCAAAAACCTGGTGATAGATTCCCTTTAACCCTCTATGTTTGCAGTTTTGAATTCATCTAGGTGTGTAGTAAGCAATTTGATTCCATAGATGATTTATGGAATTGAATAACAATAGGCTGTCAATATAATAATTTTACCATTTTTTTCCACTAAAATATTGTTTTTCCCCAAAGTTTTAATCGTCAGAAAAGGTAACGGGAGAAAATGGATCAAACAATTTTTATACAACTTCTCATGAGTTCGCCAATACCCCCTTATCACGTTTGAGGCACATTGCAAAAGTCAGAAGGGCAAGAGTGTCCAATTGAAGTGCTGATTTAGTTGGAATAGTTTGGGGGGTGCCATGCCACATTGACATAGCCTCATAGCAGTGAATTTTGCATTGAGAATTTTGCTTGAATGATTTAGGGCTGCTTCTTACTTGCGAGTTTCTCGCAGTAGAGCAATGCGAGAAAAACTTGCATTGGAATCGGACACATGTTAGTGAATGATTCAGCTCTCATTTGCGATTTTTTTCTCAGTCCAAATCGGACTGAGAAAAAAATCGCAGCATGCTGCTTTTTTGCAAGTTTCTCAAACCATTTTTCTCAATGATTCCCTATGGAAGCGGATTAAAAGTAGGATCACACACACGCACCAGCGTTCACATTTGCGAGTGTGGCAGTAACTATGCTCATTAAATATTCAACAGATGAATGTGACATCACATTCCCAAAGGTAAATTAACTGACACATGTGTAATCACTTTTATCTAGTTAAGATGTTGCAGGAAACTAGCATCGCAAACGCGACACACACGCGTCGCACACGCGAGCCAAATCATTCATTTATTCAGAAATAGCATCGGACTTGCGTTGCACTCGCACCTAACGTGATCTAAAATCAGCCGAGTTTTTTTCAGCCCAGTCGGACCGATTTTACTCGCATAGATGTGTTTCCAGCCTTACGCATAATCCCATGAAGAGGCTAAGCGTAGAGCACAGGATAAATGTGATAAATGTAAAAGGACCCTTCCTGCGTGGGAGGAAGGAATACACAAATCAACAGCAGCTAAAGAATTGGCATGATTTATTTGTTTGTTTGTTATTTATTTGTTTTTTTGTGCCATTTACCTTATGGTATAAGTGATTAGGCAGCATTATTCCTTAGGTCTGTACAATTACAGTGATACCACATTTATATAGGTTTGTCTTTATATTTGGCTACTAGCACTCTAAAAATGTTTTTTTTTTACACAATAAAGGGTTTTTGCATGATCAAATATTGAAGGCTATTTTTTTATTTTTCTGCTGATTTTTCAGGATTAGTTGGAAAATCAAGAAGAAACAGCAATTCAGTATTATTTTTCACGCCATTCATCGTACTGTTAAAGTGATAAGACAGCTTTATTATTCAGGTCACTATGATTACAGTGATACTACATTCATATTATTTTATATTTTTTATATTTTTTATATTTTTTATGTTTTACACTAAGAATATAATTTTATAAAAAAAATATTTTTGCATTGCTGTATTCTGAGAGCTGTAGCTTTTTTATTTTTTAGCTGTTGAGCTGTTTAGTGGCTTGTTTTCGGCAAAACAAGATGACGCTTTGTGCAGTATCATTTATTTTTATATATGACTTTTTAATCGCATTATATTCCACTTTCTTGTCAGCTGTTGAATAAAGAGACATACCCTCTTTAACCATTTCAGGACTTTTCCATCAATTTCAGCAGTTTTACAGCCTTGGCAGACATCCAGGAGGGTCCGTGGGAAAATTATTCAAGTTTCCCATTGACTTGCATTGATGAATACACAAATAGTACAACATATTTGAGATTAATTATCCGAACCCAAATATTTTTGTATTTGCCCATCACTATTTATTACACGTAACTTAATTTATGAACATCCATTGTTTGATTTATTTGCCTATGTGGATTGGATGGGTTGTTACCGACATCCGCTGAGAAATTAATTTCAATAACACCTGTAGAAATATATTTACTTACAGGACCTAAAAATTATGAATAAAACAGTTTCACTAGAGTAAAATATAAATCTTTATTGGACAAGACATAGACATATCAAGAATAAAACAATATAAAAGGTGATGCAAAGAAGAATCGATAGATGAAGAGAACAGCATAATTGTATCATAATGAGAGGCAGTTCTCAAGAGATAATATTATCAATAAAAATATATTTGAGTGTAAATATATGAGTATCTATGAATATAAGTATGGAAAAGTGATTTTTGTATACAGTCTCACAAGTGGCAATACATATAAGAGAAAATACATATAAAAGAAAAAATGGAAGCCTCAAATAACAAAAATCCAAAACCAAATGTTAATTGCATGTTTTGGCAAGATCTGAAAAACCATACGTAAAGAAGTAACATTTAGGAAAGCAAAGTGTCAAACATGAAAAGGTAAGAGAGCAGAGTTGTGAGGTAAGTGTAAGCAGCAAATAATGTAAATCAGTATATGAGAAAAATCAGAGGCTATATAAAGCCAAAAGGAATGAATAATAAATTCAGTATAATGCTAAGCATGTTACCTAATAGCGCTCCAATTACATTTTGCCGTTACTTCTTCCAGGGGCGTTCATATATTTTATTGGATGTCATGATATGCCATAGATTTTTGCACCTCTATTTTTTCTTGTGTTCAATACTTTTTCTTCGTAATTTTTCATTGCTTTACATAGCTTAATTTATGAACATCTGTGGTTTGATTTATTTGCCTCTGTGGATTATCACCGACATCTGGTGAGAAATTCATGTCAATAGAACCTATAGAAGTATATTTACTTAGAAAACTAGTGACGTGTTTCATACTTTTTTACCTCCCATGTATATATATGTATATATATATACACTACAATTCAAACGTTTAGGGTCAATTAGATATTTCCATGTTTTTGAAAGCAAAGCACATTTTTTTTCAATGAAGCTAACATTAAATTAAACAGAAATACACTCTATACATTGTTAATGTGGTAAATTACTATTCTAGCTGCAAATGTCTGGTTTTTAATGCAATATCTACATAGGTGTATAGAGGCCCATTTCCAACAACCACCACTCCAGTGTTTAGAAATCCATTGAAAACCCTTGTGCAAGTATGTTAGCACAGCTGAAAACAGTTGGTTCTCTTAAACTTTCAAAATGGCCAGAAAAAAAGAACTTTCATGTGAAACTCAACAGTTTATTCTTGTTCTTCGAAATGAAGGATATTCCATGCGAGAAATTGCCAAGAAACTGAAGATTTCCTACATTGGTGTGTACTACTCCCTTCAGAGGAGAGCACAAACAGGCTCTAACCAGAGTAGAAAGAGAAGTGGGATGCCCCGCTGCACAACTGAGCAACAAGACAAGTACATTAGTCTCTCTAGTTTGAGAAATCGATGCCTCACAGGTCCTCAACTGGCAGCTTCTTTAACTAGTACCCGCAAAACGCCAGTGTCAATGTCTACAGAGAAGAGGCGACTCCGGGATGCTGACCTTAAAGGCAGAGTGGCAAAGAAAAAGCCATGTCTGAGACTGGCTAAAAATAAAAAGAGGAAACGATTAATATGGGCAAAAGAACACAGACATTGGACAGAGGTAGATTGGAAAAAAGTGTTATGGACAGACAAATCGAAGTTTGAGGTGTTTGGATCACACAGAAGAACATTTGTATGAAGCAGAACAACGGAAAAGATGCTGGAAGAGTGCCTGATGCCATCTGTCAAGCATGGTGGAGGTAATGTGATGGTCTGGGGTTGCTTTGGTGCTGGTAAAGTGGGAGATTTGTACAATGTAAAAGGGATTTTGAATAAGGAAGGCTATCACTCCATTTTGCAACGCCATGCCATACCCTGTGGACAGCGCTTGATTGGGGCCAATTTTATCCTACAACAGGACAATGACCCAAAACACACCTCCAAATTATGCATGAACTATTTAGGGAAGAAGCAGGCAGCTGGTATTCTATCTGTAATGGAGTGACCAGTCCAGTCACCAGATCTCAAGCCTATTAAGCTGTTGTGGGAGCAGCTTGACCGTATGGTGCGCAAAACGTGCCCATCAAGCCAATCCAACTTGTGGAAGGGGCTTCTGGAAGCATGGGGGGAAATATCTCCAGATTACCTCAGCAAATTAACACCTAGAATGCCAAAGATCTTCAAAGCTGTAATTGCTGCAAAGGGAGCATTCTGCGACAAAAGCAAAGTTTGAAGGAGAAAATTATTATTTCAAGTAAAAATCATTATTTCTAACCTACGTATGATTTTTCAGGGAAAAGACAGAATTGTCTGAATGACCCCAAACTTTTGAACTGTAATGTGTATATATATATATATATTTCTATATATATACATATATATATATATATATATATATATATATATATATATATATGTATATTAAAAAATTGATATATTATATATAATATTATACAGTTAGGTCCAGAAATATTTGGACAGTGACACAAGTTTTGTTATTTTAGCTGTTTACAAAAACATGTTCAGAAATACAATTATATATATAATATGGGCTGAAAGTGCACACTCCCAGCTGCAATATGAGAGTTTTCACATCCAAATCGGAGAAAGGGTTTAGGAATCATAGCTCTGTAATCCATAGCCTCCTCTTTTTCAAGGGACCAAAAGTAATTGGACAAGGGACTCTAAGGGCTGCAATTAACTCTGAAGGCGTCTCCCTTGTTAACCTGTAATCAATGAAGTACTTAAAAGGTCTGGGGTTGATTACAGGTGTGTGGTTTTGCATTTGGAAGCTGTTGCTGTGACCAGACAACATGCGGTCTAAGGAACTCTCAATTGAGGTGAAGCAGAACATCCTGAGGCTGAAAAAAAAGAAAAAATCCATCAGAGAGATAGCAGACATGCTTGGAGTAGCAAAACCAACAGTCGGGTACATTCTGAGAAAAAAGGAATTGACTGGTGAGCTTGGGAACTCAAAAAGGCCTGGGCGTCCACGGATGACAACAGTGGTGGATGATCGCCGCATACTTTCTTTGGTGAAGAAGAACCCGTTCATAACATCAACTGAAGTCCAGAACACTCTCAGTGAAGTAGGTGTATCTGTCTCTAAGTCAACAGTAAAGAGAAGACTCCATGAAAGTAAATACAAAGGGTTCACATCTAGATGCAAACCATTCATCAATTCCAAAAATAGACAGGCCAGAGTTAAATTTGCTGAAAAACACCTCATGAAGCCAGCTCAGTTCTGGAAAAGTATTCTATGGACAGATGAGACAAAGATCAACCTGTACCAGAATGATGGGAAGAAAAAAGTTTGGAGAAGAAAGGGAACGGCACATGATTCAAGGCACACCACATCCTCTGTAAAACATGGTGGAGGCAACGTGATGGCATGGGCATGCATGGCTTTCAATGGCACTGGGTCACTTGTGTTTATTGATGACATAACAGCAGACAAGAGTAGCCGGATGAATTCTGAAGTGTACCGGGATATACTTTCAGCCCAGATTCAGCCAAATGCCGCAAAGTTGATCGGACGGCGCTTCATAGTACAGATGGACAATGACCCAAAGCATACAGCCAAAGCTACCCAGGAGTTCATGAGTGCAAAAAGTGGAACATTCTGCAATGGCCAAGTCAATCACCAGATCTTAACCCAATTCAGCATGCATTTCACTTGCTGAAATCCAGACTTAAGACGGAAAGACCCACAAACAAGCAAGACCTGAAGGCTGCGGCTGTAAAGGCCTGGCAAAGCATTAAGAAGGAGGAAACCCAGCGTTTGGTGATGTCCATGGGTTCCAGACTTAAGGCAGTGATTGCCTCCAAAGGATTCGCAACAAAATATTGAAAATAAAAATATTTTGTTTGGGTTTGGTTTATTTGTCCAATTACTTTTGACCTCCTAAAATGTGGAGTGTTTGTAAAGAAATGTGTACAATTCCTACAATTTCTATCAGATATTTTTGTTCAAACCTTCAAATTAAACGTTACAATCTGCACTTGAATTCTGTTGTAGAGGTTTCATTTCAAATCCAATGTGGTGGCATGCAGAGCCCAACTAGCGAAAATTGTGTCACTGTCCAAATATTTCTGGACCTAAATGTATATAATATATATTAAAAAAAAATTATATATACTATATATTAAAAAAAATTATATATAATATATATATATATATATATATATATATATATATATATAAAACATTTTTTTTTTTCAAAAAATCAGAAAGCAGCGCTCCATTTTTCTTCATTTTTGTCTTTTCCTCAATGGCCCATAACACAGGACGTTTCGGTCAGGAACTGACCTTCCTCCAACAGACTGTTGGAGAAAGGTCAGTTCCTGACCGAAACGTCCTGTGTTATAGGCCATTAACGAAAGACAAACCTGAAGAAAAAATGGAGTGTTGCCTTCTGATTTTTTTAATACAGTGGAACCTTGGATCACGAGCATAATTTGTTCCGGGAGTGAGCTCTTAAACCAAGTTACTCTCATATCAAAGCGAATTCTCCTATAGGAAATAATTGAAATGCAAATAATTTGTTCCACAAGCCAAAAATATTTAGTGTATTTATAAAAACTTATTACAGTAATACAATATAATGTACTGTATTCATATACAATTATTATAATACACTAATACAAAATATTGTGTAGTACAGTAAATACATATAAAACAAATTAAACTGTACGTTAGCTTACAATAGAATTGTTGGTGTGCGGGAGGTGCAGTATAAGCAATGTGCTGTACTGGTTATTAATAAAAAAGTACAATACTGTATCCAAAAATGCAAATTGATAGACATGCTATATAGTATATACTGTACAATGGTATACTGTGTACAGTATACAGTAAATATGCACAAAACGTTACCTCCAGAGTAGGTCAGAGTGCGGTGAAAGGACAGAACCGGAAGTGTGCATGGTGAGTATTTGCTCTTATTGCAAAGCATTACTCTTAAACTAAGTTACACATTTTTAGAAAGCTTTGCTTGTCTTGCAAAATGCTCTCTAGCCAAGTTACTCTTAATCCAAGGTTCCACTGTATATTGAATGGACGGTGCCATTTGTGAAGGATTTTTGAACCCTGTTGAACTCCGAAAAATTCATATTATATATATATATATATATATATATATATATTATACAGTGCCTTGCAAAAGTATTCGGCCTCCTTGAATTTTTTCAACCTTTTTTTAAATTTTATGGTGAAGAATCAACAAGCGGGCACAATTGTGAAGTTGAGCAAAATTTATTGCTCATTTTAAACTTTTATAAAAAATAATAAACTGAATAGAGGGGCGTGCAATGTTATTCATCCTCTTTAAGTTAATACTTTGTAGCGCCACCTTTTGCTGCGATTACAACTGCAAGTCGCTTGGGGTATGTGTCTATACGTTTTGCAGATTGAGAAACTGAAATTCTTGCCCATTATTCCTTTGCAAACAGCTCGAGCTCAGTGAAGTTGGATGGAGAGTGTTTGTGAACAGCAGTTTTCAGCACTTTCCACAGAATCTCGATTGTATTCAGGTCTGGACTTTGACTTGGCCATTCTAACACTTGGATACATTTATTTGTGAACCATTCAATTGTAGAATTTGCTTTATGTTCTGGATCATTGTGTTGTTAAAAGACAAATCTCCATCCCAGTCTCAGGTCTTCTGCAGACTCTAACCAGTTTTCTTCAAGAATGGTCCTGTATTTAGTTCCATCCATCTTCCCATCAATTTTAACCATCTTCCCTGTCCCTGCTGAAGAAAAGCAGGCCCAAACCATGATGCAGCCACCACCATGTTTGACAGTGGGGATGGTGTGTTCAGGGTGATGAGCTGTGTTACTTTTACGCCAAACATCCACTCTTCCATAGAGGCTAGATCTGTGCAGTGTACGACTGATTGTTGTCCTACGGACAGACTCTCCAACCTCAGCTGTAGATCTCTGCAGTTCATCCAGAGTGATCATGGGCCTCTTGGCTGCATCTCTTATCAGTCTTCTCTTTGTTTGAGAGGAAATTTTTGAGGGACAGCCAAGTCTTGGTAGATTTGCAGTGGTATGATACACCTTCCATTTCAATATGATCGCTTGCACAGTGCTTCTTGGGATGTTTAAAGTTTTGGAAATCTTTTTGTAACCAAATCCGGCTTTAAACTTCTTCACAACAGTATCACGGACCTGCCTGTTGTGTTCCTTGGTCTTCATGATGCTATCTGCGATTTAAACAGAACACTGAGACTATCACATAGCAGATGCATTTATACGGAGACTAGATTACACACAGGTGGCTTATATTTATCATCATCAGTCATTTAGGACAACATTGGATCATTTAGAGATCCTCAATGAACTTCTGGAGTGAGTTTGCTGCACTGAAAGTAAAGGGACTGAATAATATTGCACGCCCCAATTTTTAGTTTACTCTTTGTTACAAAAGTTCAAAATAAGCAATACATTTCCTTCAACTTCACAATTGTGTCCCACTTGTTGATTTGACATGCCCCAAAACTTAGGGTACTCGGTTCCGGGCGTTGGATACCGGAGATAATTTCACTCAGGTGGCCGGTGCCCGTTTTCATGACTCCAGGGGTAGCTTGAAAAAGAAGGGATATTTAGAAGGGAATATGTACAAAATGTCTGTGACGCCACTTGCAGTACACGGCTATTCCACCACGCCGTGGGACAAATAAAATTGCACGCCCCAATTTCAGTTTATTATTTTTTACATAAGCTTCAAATAAGCAATAAATTTCGTTCAACTTCACAATTGAGTCCCACTTGTTGATTCTTCACCATAAAATCTAAAATTTTTTATCTTTGTTTGTGTATATAATATATATATACACAGTGTGTACGGAAAGTATTCAGACCCCTTTAAATTTTACACTTTGTTTCATTGCAGCCATTTGGTAAATTCAAAAAAGTTTATTTTTTTTCTCATTAATGTACACTCTGCACCCCATCTTGACAGAAAAAAAACAGAAATGAAGAGAGTTTTGTAAATTTTTTAAAAGAGAAAAGCTGAAATATCATATGGCCATAAGTATTCAGACCCTTTGCTCAGTATTGAGTTAGAAGCATCCTTTTGAGCTTGTACAGCCATGAGTCTTCTTGGGAATGATGCAACAAGTTTTTCACACCTAGATTTGGGGATCCTCTGCCATTCTTGCTTGCAGATCTTCCCCAGTTTTGTCAGTTTGGATAGTGAATTTTTGTGGACAGCCATTTTACAGATTTCCACAGAGATGCTCAATTGGGTTTAGGTCACGGCTCTGGCTGGGTCAGTCAAGATGGTCACAGAGTTGTTCTCAAGCCACTCCTTTGTTATTTAGCTGTGTGCTTAGGGTCATTGTTTTGTTGGAAGGTGAACCTTCAGCCAAGTCTGAGGTCCAGAGCACTCTGAAAGAGTTTTTTCTCCAGGATATCTCTATACTTGGCCATTCATCTTTCCTTCAATTGCAACCAGTCGTCCTGTCTCTGCAGGTGAAAAACACCCCCAAAGCATGATGCTGTCACCACCATGTTTCACTTTTGGGATTGTATTGGGCAGGTGATGAGCAGTGCCTGGTTTTCTCCACACATACCCCTTAAAATTATCACCAAAAAGTTCTATCTTCGTCTCATCAGACCAGAGAACCTTATTTCTCATAGTCTAGGAGTCCTTCATGAGTTTATTTTTGCAAAGTCTATGCAAGCTTTCATATGTCTTACACTGAGGAGAGGTTTCCGTAGGGCCACTGTGCTATAAAGGCTGACTGGTGGACGGCTGCAATAATAGTTGACTTTGTGCAACTTTCTCCCATCTCCCTACTGTATCTCTGGAGCTCAGCCACAGTAATCTTGGGGTTCTTATTTACTTTTCTCACCAAGGCTCTTCTCCCACGATTGCTCAGTTTGGCTGGATGGCCAGGTCTAGGAAGAGTTCTGGTGGTTCCATACTTCTTCCATTTAAGGATTATGAAGGCCACTGTGCTCTTCGGAACCTTAAGTACTGCAGACATTTTTTTGTAACCTTGACCAGATTTGTGCCTTGCCACAATTTTGTCTCTGAGCTCCTTGGACAGTTCTTTTGATCTCATGATTCTCATTTGGTCTGACATGCATTGTGAGTTGTGTGGTCTTATATAGACAGGTGTGCGCCTTTCCAAATCAAGTCCTATCAGTTTAATTAAACACAGCTGGACTCCAGTGAAGGAGTAGAACCATTTCAAAGAGGATCACAAGGAAATGGACAGCATGTGACTTAAAAATGAGTGCCTGAGCAAAGGGTCTGAATACTTGTGACCATGTGATAGTTCAGTTTTTCATACTTTGGAATTTTTGTGTTTTGCTACATCATAACCTGGAATTTTACTGTTTTTTTAAAGTTTGCATCAGTTCATGTAAAGAACATGCCTACAACTGTGAACATTTGTTGTTTTTTTTATTGAGAAGAAAACAACAAATAGGAAAAAATAACTGAAAACTTCAGTGTGCATAACTAATCCCCCCCTAAAGTCAGTATTTTGTAGAGCTGCCTTTTGAGGCTTTATGCTGCAAGTCACATTGGATAAGTCTCATTGAGCTTCCTCCATCTTGCCAATAGAGTTTTTGCCCATTCCTCAAAGCAAAACTGCTCCATCTTCTTCAAGTTAGATGGTTCCCTATGGCGAACATTAATCTTCAAGTCTGATCACAGATTCTCAATCATATTAAGTTCTGGGCTTTGACTAAGCCTTGCTAATACATTTACATGTTTCTCCTTAAACCCCTTGAGTGTTACTGTAACAGAGTATGCTTTGGGTCATGTTCTTGTTGGACCGTGAACCTTCGTCCAAGTCTCAAATATCTGACAGACTGAAACAGGTTTTGATTAAGAATATCCCTGTATTTCTCTTCATCCATCTTCCCCTCGACTTAGACCATTTTCCTTGTCCCTACTGTCGAGAAGGATCCCCACAGCATGATGCTGCCCCAACCTTATTTTACTGTGAGGATGGTGTTATTGGGGTGATGAGTTGTGTTGGTTTGGTGGCAGACATAGCATTTACCTTGGTGGCAAAAAGTTCAATTTTGGTCTTATATGACCACAGCACTTTCCTCAATACATTTGTGGAGTCTCACATGTCTTTTGGCAAAATGAACCTTTCATTTTTTGGCTTTAAGTAAAGGCTATTTTCTGGCCAACTGGCCAACTCTATGGAGCTTATTATGGTCACATGGACATATACTCCAGTCTGCTTAGGACTACTGCAGCTTCTTCAGGGTTACCTTTGGTGTCTGTACTTCCTCTCTGATTAATGCCCGACTGCTGATACTTTGGTGGGTGGCGCTCTCTTGGCAGGTTTGCTGTGGTACCATGTTCTTTCCATTTGATGATAATGGATGTGATGGTGCTCTGGGGATCATCAGAGATTGGGATATTTTTTAGAACCAAACCCTTACTTGTATTTCTGAAGAAATTTGTCTATGACTTGGTGAGAGATCTCCTTGGTCTTCACGGTGTTGTTTTGTTAGGGGTACATCTTGCTTAATGGTTTTGCAGCCTTTGTGACCTTTCAGAAAATGTGTGTCTATACTGACAGACAGAGGTACAGTTAGATTTTACACAGTTGGACTTCCTTTCACTAAGCATGGGACTTATGAAGGTAATTGCTTGCACCAGAAATTTGTATAAGCTTTACAGCAAAAGGGGGGATGACATATGCACATGGCAATTTTTATTTATTTTATGCCATAAATTTAATTTTAGCCTATATTTTTCTAAATTTTTGTCACTTCACTTAGCCAACTTCGACTATTTAGTGCTGATACATCACATACTGGATTACAAAAATAGTTAAACACAGGATGTAATGTAATAAAATATTTAAAAAGCCAAGGGAGATGAATACTTTTGCAAGGCACTGTGTATATATATATATATATATATATATATATATATATATATTCTTTTTTTATTTTCTTTCTATTTTTTAAATGATAATTTAGTTCATTATAACCATGATCTGTGATATGCAAAGGTCACAGTATAGAGGAAGGGAGACAAGAGTGTTGTGCTGTTTCCATGACCTTTTGTTATTATTGTGCTCTATCTATTTTAGGATTGAGGTGCTACTTTTCATTATAATCCTGCAGCGTGAGAATAATCAGATCAGTGGCCAGTATGAAAAAGTCAATATGCCAGATGTTGACATGGAAAATAGAAAGTCGTATTAAGAACCTGTTTTAAACAGGTCAACTTGACATGATGGATTCTCTTTAGCATTATCACTAGCCATGATCTAATCAATCTGCTGTGAAATGAATTTCAGTTAAATTTCATGAAATGTACAGGTCCCAGCAGTTTGAACAATTTGAAATTCGATTTGCGAGGGTCAATAATTTTACACATTGTCCAAGATTGCATCAATCAGAGACCAGTCTCACATGATGACAGGCTTGGCTGTGCAGACTTCAGAATAATGACATGCAACTATTATACTCTGTGTACCATAAATATGTGAATATTTTCACAATGTCATCAATGTCATCATTTTCAAGCATATTTTCCAACTCCCACCTGTATAAACTTGAATGCTTATTGGGTGAAGCAGAGCAGGTGATGTGTATTTGTTTAATGAGGGAGGATGTGGCCTAAAGATATAAACACCCTCTATCAAGGTGTGCAGAATTATTAGGCAGCTTTATTTCCTCAGGCAAACGAGGCCAAAAAAGAAAATTAACTGACTCTGAAAACTAAAAAATGGTGAAAAGTCTAATAGACGGATGTAGCACTCTTACAATTGTTGAGATATTTTGGAAAAATCCGAGAACCATCAAAAGTCTTATTGCAAAATATCAACAGGGTTTCAAAAAACATGTTGAGAAAAAAATGCACAAAAAAACCACACATTAGCTGGCCAAGATTTGAGGATTGCTGTCAAATTCTAAAAATGCATCCTTCCTGGACTGGCCAAAAGTACAATGTGTCCAGTGGTCAGAGACATGGCCAAAGCAAGGGAGGTGGAAATCTGATCACTACTGAACAATACACAGAAATTGAAACACCAAGAAATTACTGAAGTCAGATTATTAAATATTTTTATGTATTATAAAAGCGAGAGTGGCTCTTGGCAGAGCTGATAGAAGAACCCGTGGCTGGATCAGAAACAGGCAGAGACCTCCACTTTAATCCAAAAGCCAGCAAAGAGGCAGACTGGTATATTATGTTACTGTTATGAACTAGTATTAAACCCTTCACAACCAAGGATGTACCCGTACGTCCTAAATCATGAAGGGGTAATCACCGCCAGCTGCTGTGATGAGCCTGCGGCAATCCCCACACATGTCTGCTGATGTGTGCCTCGCAGGCGCAGGTGAATCGATGATCAACGCGCGCCTGTTAAACCCTTAAATTTCGCTGTCAAAATGTGACAATATGATTTAAATGCATGAAGTGGGTAACACAGTAACACACACTTAACCGCTGCTATCTGAAGCCCTGTGACATGATCACAGAGAGTCGATGGTTGCCATGGTAGCACAGGGTCATGTGATAACTTCTGTGCTATTATGACTCACTTCTTGTTTCAGCCAGCAGAGAACTGGCTGTTACTGAAGACGAGCTGTGCAGCTCTAATCAAGAGAAATGAATAAGCGATCAGACTGCTGATCCTTATAGTCCCCTAGGGAGACTAGTAAAATAAAAAAAAGTAAAAGAAAAGTTTTTGAACATTAAAAAAATAAAAAAAAATAAAATTTCAAATTACCCCCACTTTTGCCTCATTGAAAATTAAAGGGTTAAAAAAATAAAAATATACACATATTTGGTAACGCCGCATTCAGAAACGCCCATTCTATCAAAATATAAAATCTCCCGAGTTTTGGTCATGCGCACTATGAAGATGGGTCTACGCATCCTAGCTTCAAACTGAAGTTGTGCGCATGACCGAAACTCCGGGGTCATGCACACTGAGCCAAAATTTAGCGACGGACATGATGGCAGCAGAGAGGTGAGTGAGATCATCTGCTGACACTGCGCATTCATTAGCATGTTAGCACGCCCACAAAGATATACTAACATGCTAATTGAGTTGACTAGCCAGGGGATCTAACGCCCAGGGGAGTAGTCCCCTCACTCATTAGCATATGGTAAAAGATCTTCATAAATACTTTTTCTAAAGATCTCTAGCGATGGGAGAACCCGAACTGTAAAGTTTGGGGTCCGTACCAAACACATAGTATTCGTGCACACGATCCCAAACACGAGCTTTCCTGGGAAGCTCGTGTTCCAGTTCAGGTCCAGTTCAGGTCTAGGGGCTGTAAAAAAAACCCCACATTATTAAAAAACATTATGATTATACTTACAGGTCCTGCGACGCGTCCTGCAGACTTTGTCTCCCGGCAACTTCTGCTTCTGCGTCCTATCTTTGTTGTGCACCTGGGTAACCACCACTGACTAAAGGACCTTCCATGACATCATAGCTATGTGACCAGTATGGTGTGAATGTTGTACAGACATTGGCTTACAAACTGGTCACATGGCTATGACATCATGGAAGGTCCTGTTAACTTCCGGGGGTTTTCCGGCTGTTTTCTACCATGTTCACGGTGACGTCAGGGTTCACCCTAGTCCATGGCTCATGGACTCAATTGAACTTTGACTTTCACTGTGCGAGTCTCGCATCGCATCACCCAGCATGGAGAACACTCTCCCGACAGGAGCAGGTTGGCTGGATGTATTTCCATGCAGCTGAGCCGCCCCTGTCTGGAGAGTGTCATTCTGTGTGGGGTGATGTAATGCGAGACTCACACGAGTCATACGCAAGTGGAATCACACCCTCAGTGTCAGCCCGCTTCTCAGTCTGTACAGAGCGATGAAGCAGAGCTGACATGGCTCTCCCTGCTTCTTGCTCTGTATATGTCTGTACAGAGTGATAAAGCAGAGCTGACATGGCTTTCCCTGCTTCTCGCTCTGTATATGTCTGTACAGAGTGATGAAGCAGAGCTGACATGACTCTCCCTGCATCTCTCTCTGTAGAGATGCTTATCTTTACAGAGCAATGAAGCAGAGCTGAAATGGCTCTCTCTGCTTCTCACTCTGTAGAGACACTTGTCTGTACAGAGTGATGAAGCAGAGTTGACATTGCTCTACCTGCTTCTCACTCTGTAGAGACACTTGTCTGTATAGAGCGATGAAGCAGAGCTGACATGGCTCTCCTTGTGGACTATATTGGACTAAGGATTTATTTATAATAAAGTTTTGTTTTCTTTCTAATAGTACAATAGCAAAATCTGATAAACAGAAAAATAGTGCCCAATAGTCCAATTTAGCAAAGATAATAGCAAGGACTAAAACTTAACTTTTAATTTATTAATAAATTCGATATTAGTTCACTTAAATAGTGTAAATAGTGCAGTAAAACAAATGTGCCAAATGGCTACATATTAGAAGGATCTCACCCAGATCTTTTCCATGGGTAAGGAGACACACCGATCCACAGTTGGTCACAGGCTGGAAGAACCAGGGTAAGGCGTTGGGAGATGGAATAAAAACCCCTGTCGTGCCCCTGTAGTTGTACTTCCGCCCTGACAAGGGCAGCACCAAAGTGAGTTGTCTGCCCCGCAACCAAACAAAACAACCAAAAGTCGTCCTCCCGACGCGTTTCCCTCTGAATGACCAGAGTTCCTCAAGGGAGACCAAAAAGAAAATGATCAACCTGCAATGGCAGGGATCACAGACCTGATCAACCTGCAATGGCAGGGATCAGAGGAGTAACCTATGTGTCCAGGTAAGCAGTGGTGCTGTCCTTGTCAGGGCGGAAGTACAACTACAGGGGCACGACAGGGGTTTTCATTCCATCTCCCAACGCCTTAACCTGGTTCTTCCAGCCTGTGACCAACTGTGGATCGCTGTGTCTCCTTACCCACGGAAAAGATCTGGGTGAGATCCTTCTAATATGTAGCCATTTGGCACGTTTGTTTTACTGCACTATTTACACTATTTAAGTGAACTAATATCAAATTTATTAATAAATTAAAAGTTAAGTTTTAGTCCTTGCTATTATCTTTTATTTCTAATAAAAACATTTTTTCTATGTGTTGTGTTTTTTTCACTGTTTAATAGGGGTGGACAAACCCAAACTATAAACTTCGGGGTTTGTACTGAACACATGGTGTTCATGCACACGATCCCGAACACGAGCTTTCTGGGAATTTCTTGTTATTGTTCGGGTCCTGGTCGGTCCAGGGGCTGTAATAAAAGAGAGAACATTATTAAAAAAACATTGCGATCATACTTACAGGTCCTGAGACGCGTCCTGCAGACTCTGTCTCCCGACGGCTTCTACTTCTGCGTCCGATCATTATCCACCAAAAATTCCAGATTTGCATATTGTATACTCAAAAATATGCTAACTCCATATAGCATAGAGAACAAAGGAAAACAAGGAGTAATTACGCATAAAAAGTAGATTTTTATTAATCCAATTTCTTTAAAAAAACAAAATTAGTGACTTGTGACAGTGAACAAACAAATAAAAAATATTTTTGACTGAATGACATGTATGAGTTGAGAATCTTAACTTATATAGGTATGTATAGAATTATATTATGTCATGGGTACATATTATAAACTGCAACAGTTCTCTATGACACTATTAAAGGGTTTAGATCTTTATGTGGCTTGCCTGTGGTTAAAAAAATAAAGCAGATTGCAAATAATCCAACAATGATTAATTATATTGTGCCAGATAAAAGGATTTATTCATGAACATCAATTAATTAATATTGCTCCGCACAATATCTGCTCTCCCTATATTATGGGCAAAACGTTGTCCAAAACCACAAAGGAAGCCCTTAACTTAATTATTTGTGAATAGTGTCAACAGTCATCGCATAGGGAGCTTATTGGGATGAAGTAGTTCACTGCTTTGCACTGCAGCACTTCTAAATTAAGTAGTTTAATTAAACCTGCACAGTGCAGCTGTTAGTGACTATATATAAAGGAGTCACCTGTCCATTGCCCATAGTTAGAAAACCAAGTGAATGGTTGATAGCTTATGAATGATGTTAGGTTATAGAAATTGCACCTATCCTCCTTTATATATATATATATATATTTTTTGCTTTATAAGTCGCACCGAATTATAAGACGCACCCCAAATTTAGACATAAAAAAAGGTAAACAAATAAAAATGGGGTCCGTCTTATACTCCGGTGTTCTCTTACCGGGGGGGGAGGCAGCAGTGATGGTGAAGCGGGGTCACAGGAGGCAGAGGTTGTGCTGGCAGGCATGATGGGTTAGTGGCGGCGGGGTACGTGGTGGCAGGTGCCGCGGGGTCCGTGGTGGTAGCTGCCATGGCGTCCGGGGTGGCAGGAGCCGCGGGGTCCATGGTCACTTCCGTGGTGGCGTGGTGGAATAGCCGTGTACTGCAAGTGGCGTCACAGACATTTTGTACATATTCCCTTCTAAATATCCCTTCTTTTTCAAGCTACCCCTGGGGTCATGAAAACGGGCACCGGCCACCTGAGTGAAATTATCTCCGGTATCCAACGCCCGGAACCGAGTACCCTAAGTTTTGGGGCATGTCAAATCAACAAGTGGGACACAATTGTGAAGTTGAAGGAAATGTATTGCTTATTTTGAACTTTTGTAACAAAGAGTAAACTAAAAAGTGGGGCGTGCAATATTATTCAGTCCCTTTACTTTCAGTGCAGCAAACTCAATCCAGAAGTTCATTGAGGATCTCTGAATGATCCAATGTTGTCCTAAATGACTGATGATGATAAATATAAGCCACCTGTGTGTAATCTTGTCTCCATATAAATGCACCTGCTCTGTGATAGTCTCAGTGTTCTGTTTAAAGCACAAAGAGCATCATGAAAACTAAGGAACACAACAGGCATGGCGGGTTAGTGGTGGCGGGGTACGTGGTGGCAGGTGCTACGGGGTCCGTGGTGGCAGGTGCCATGGGGTCCGTGATGGCAGGAGCCGTGGGGTCCGTGGTGGCAGGAGCCGCGGGGTTCAGGGTGGCAGGAGCCACGGGGTCCATGGTGGCAGGAGCAGCGGCGTCCGTGGTGGCGACAGCAGCGGCGTCCGTGGTGACGACAGAAGCAGCGGCAGGTGAGTCGTGCAGCAGGCCAGTGCGGTGAGTGTCCCAGTGTCCGCGGTCCCGGTTCAAATGATGGCGCTGGAGTGGCGCATGTGCAGATGGAGCTCCCATCCAAGGGCTCCATCTGCGCATGCGCTGACTCCCGGAGCGGCGCGTGCGCAAATGGAGCGCTCATCCAGGAGCTCCATCTGCACACGCGCCCGCTCCCGGCGCCATCATTTGAAACTGGGACCACAGACAAACTGGGTAACCTGCTGCACAGCCGCACGCCGCATGCACAGTGGCAGCCAGCAGGCGGCCCGCACACCCTGTGTGCAAGCTGCCGGGTACCTGTGCTTACGTTCGGGCGACAGCCGGGTACCTGTGGCTGTGTGCGGGCGGCAGTCGGGTGCCTGTGTGAGGGCGGCAGCCGGGTGCCTGTTGGTGCCGGCTGCCTCCCGCACACAGGCACCCGGCTGCCGACTGCACGCAGGCACAGGCACCTGACTGCCGCCCCCATTCAGCTACAGGTACCTGTCTGCCGGCCGCACACAGGCACAGGCACCCGACTGCCGCCCGCACGCAGCAACAGGTACCCGGCTGCCACCTGCACGCAGGCACAGGCACCCGACTGCCACCCGCATGCAGCCAAAGGTACCCGGCTGCCACCTGCATGCAAGCACAGGTACCCGTCCGCTTGCACGCAGCCACAGACACCCTTCCGCCCAATAGTCGCACAGACAGGACCCCCAGGTAAAGCTATATTCGGATTTTAAGACGCACCCCTCATTTTCCTCCCAAATTTTTGGGAGGAAAAGTACGTCCTATAATCCGAAAAATATGGTAACTGCAAACTTTTTTGTAACACAGTGGCAAAATTCTTATCTATTAAATAGATTGTGACTATTGCACTGGCCCTCTGCTGTTAAGATAAGTATATCATGCCTATGCAAATAGTGCAAATAGCAGCGACATGGTACAAAAGTACAATTAACCAATACATAGGGGTACATCTCACAAAGCGAGATCGCTAGCGAGATCACTGCTGAGTCACAGATTTTGTGACGTACCAGTGACCTCATCAGAGATCTCGCTGTGTGTGACACTAAGCAGCGACCTGGCCCCTGCTGTGAAATCGCTGATCGTTACACACTGCTCTGGTTCATTTTTTGGTCGTTGCTCTCCCGCTGTGAAGCACATATCGATGTGTTTGACAGCAAGAGAGAAACGATCTGAATGTGCAGGGAGCCGGCTTCTGCGAACGCTGGTAACCAAGGTACACATTGGATAATCAAGCAAAGGCTTCTGCCTTCTTCCAGAATAATATACTCTGCAACAAAGACTTAACGAAAAATTGAAACGTTCAAGTGTATTACCTCCCTTGCAAGGGAAGACCCGTGGACCTGCTAAAATTAACCAAGGGGGAATGCAGCACCCTGAGGTAACAGGTGCCGCAGAGGACTGCATTACCCTGGGTTCCTGGAAGACCAATGCTTGCAACCACACTACATACATTTAAATTGCCCGCTTCCCTGGCTGAGCAAAAGGCTAGCAATGGGTTTAGAGGAGTAGCTGCCCATTGGCTGGGACCTGCCCAATCCGGTAGCCAGAAGCACAGAGAGGGGAGTGGTCAGTTAGTCAGTTAAAAAAGAGAGTCTGAGGAAGTCAGGAGTGAGAAAGAGTGTATGTGGTCTGGAGGGAGCCTTGGTAAATAAAAGTGGAGACCGGTCGCCTGAAAGGCAACAGAGCCAGCACTATAAATAACCGAGCATGATGGGGTGGTGTTAGGGCCAGGTGGACGGGCAGACCTAGGAGGTGGATCCACTGGGCCGAACACCTTAATGAAGGCAAGGTGCCCGGTAGCCGGAGCACTACGGGTAGCAGGACAGTCCGTGCAGAAGAGTGGAATGGAGAAGTCCCTGGGACCACGGAGTCACTGATGGTAGTCCGGGTGACGTAGCTCAGGTTCGGAGGCCGGGATGTGGTCAGGCAGAGTCCAGAACCGATGGAGCGAGAGGACGGGTCACCACAGGGATCAGAGATGGTACAGACTGACGAGATGGCAGATAGTCAGCGTGCGGGGTTCGGGAATCGGCAGGACCGGATGGCGAGGCAGGAGCGGCTCTAGAAGAGAGATAGGTGAGTATATCACAGAGACACAAGGAGACCTGACTCCTAGCTTAGGAAACACGAAGAACAGGCCCCGCCCACTTGGACATTACACCCCTTTATACCCTGTACCTGTGTGATCAATATCCTGTCTGTGGACGCTGGCCCTTTAGGAAAGGGTCAATGACCGCGCGCGCGCCCTAACGCGCATGCGCGAGGCCCGGGTGCCAGAAGCCAGTGCAGGGAGCGGCGAACAGGAGGCAGGGGAGCCGGGCTGAAGCGAAGCTGCCGGCGGACGCTGGGAGCGGGGACCGGGACGCCTGGGGATCCTAGGTGAGGAGGCCTGGAGGCTGTGGAGCGGGGAACGCCGGACAGAGGAGCCGGGGAGCGAGCCAGGGAAGCCGGGGAGCGTGGCAGGGGAGCCGGGGAGCTGGACAGGGGACCCGGGGAGCGTGACAGGTGAAAGTTTCACGGCCCACCCAGTAATCCTGCAGGTGATTGGTGACTATCAGGGTCCATCACCACTGAAGGTATGGGACACAGTAACAAAGAGGTAACCTGAGCACTGAGACAGAAAGAAAGGTCTGACCCAAGAGAGGTTCAAGTTACCTGTTATACGTACCCAGAAGGAGAAGAGGGAAAACAGATATGGTCCCCAAGTTGCTCCAGGCCACAGGGACCCTAATACAAAAAAGTGCAGCGAGAATGTTTTACTGGGTCACCACACCAGCACTTGGACAAAGAGAACCCAGGACCTTAAAACCAGAAGATGGGGGTTGCGGCTACCAGGACTCAGTGAGTAAAATCCAGTTAAACCGCAGAACCCGTGTTGTCTAAACTATTGCTATACCTTCCTCAGCACCAACTGCTACCCCTAACATTGATCCCCTGGGGCCTAACCCTACTTGCGGAGGGTTCAACATCTATGCTGCACCACACCAACAGCCCCAGCAGAGGAAATTAAGCAGTAACGGCTTTCCCCTGAATAGCCATGTACTGCAAGTGGCGTCACAGACATTTTGTACATATTCCCTTCTAAATATCCCTTCTTTTTCAAGCTACCCCCGGGGTCATGAAAACGGGCACCGGCCACCTGAGTGACATTATCTCCGGTATCAACGCCCGGAACCGAGTACCCTAGGGCCTGGGGCATGTCAAATCAACAAGTGGGACACAATTGTGAAGTTGAAGGAAATATATTGCTTATTTTAAACTTTTGTAAAAAAGAGTAAACTAAAAAGTGGGGCATGCAATATTATTCGGTCCCTTTACTTTCAGTGCAGCAAAGTCAATCCAGAAGTTCATTGAGGATCTCTGAATGATCCAATGTTGTCCTAAATGACTGATGATGATAAATATAAGCCACCTGTGTGTAATCTAGTCTCCATATAAATGCACCTGCTCTGTGATAGTCTCAGTGTTCTGTTTAAAGCACAAAGAGCATCATGAAAACTAAGGAACACAACAGGCAGGTCCGTGATACTGTTGTGGAGAAGTTTAAAGCCGGATTTGGTTACAAAAATATTTCCACAACTTTAAACATTCCAAGAAGCACTGTGCAAGCGATCATACTGAATTGGAAGGAGTATCATACCACTGCAAATCTACCAAGACCCGGCTGTCCCTCAAAAATTTAATCTCAAACAAGGAGAAGACTGATCAGAGATGTGGCCAAGAGGCCCATGATCACTCTGCATGAACTGCAGAGATCTACAGCTGAGGTGAGAGAGTCTGTACATAGGACAACAATCAGTCGTACACTGCAAAAGTCTGGCCTTTATGGAAGAGTGGCAAGAAGAAAGCCATTTTTCAAAGATATCCATAAAAAGTGTTGTTTAAAGTTTGCCACAAGCCATCTGGGAGACACACGAGACAAGTGCAAGAAGGTGCTCTGGTCAGATGAAACCAAAATCAAAGCTTTTGGGCAGAATGCCAAACGATACGTTTGGCGTAAAAGCAACATAGCTCATAACCCTGAACACACCATTCCCACTGTCAAACATGGTGGTGGCAGAATCCTGGTTTGGGCCTACTTTTTGTCAGCAGGGACAGGGAAGATGGTTAAAATTAATAGGAAGATGAATGGAGCCAAATACAGGACCATTCTTGAAGAAAACCTGTTGGGGTCTGCAAAAGTCCTGAGACTGGGATGGAGACTTGTCTTTCAACATGACAATGATCCAAAACAAAGCAAAATCTACAATGGAATGGTTCATAAATAAACATATCCAGGTGTTAGAATGGCCAAGTCCAGACCTGAATCCAATCGAGAATCTGTGGAAAGAGCTGAAAACTGCTGTTCACAAACGCTCTCCATCCATTCTCACTCAGCGCAAGCTATTTGCAAAGGAAGAATGGACAAGAATTTCAGTCTCTCGATGTACAAAACTGGTAGACACATACCCCAAGGGACGTGCAGCTGTAATCGCAGAAAAAGGTGGCGCTACAAAGTATTAGCTTAAAGGGGACGAATACTATTGCACGCCCCATTTTTCAGTTATTTATTTTTTATAACAGTTTAAAATAAGCAATAAATTTCGTTCAACTTCACAATTGTGTCCCACTTGTTGTTGATTCTTCAAAGTAACATTAGAATTTTTATCTTTATGTTTGAAGCCTGAAATGTGGGAAAAGGTTGAAAAATTCAAAGGGGCCAAATACTTTCGCAAGGCACTGCATTTTCAGGGCAATTAGAGGATTTGCAGTATTATGATTTGTGGAAAACTTAATTGTACAAATTGAATTTTTGGGGAAGTATCTGCAATCCCAGTGAATTTGAATCTCAAACGGTTCAATATTCTCTAGCCACATCCAGCTCCAACCAAATGTATTCCTTTAAGAACAGTTTTATTCTGTACAGTTTGCATCAAAGCATCAGTTTATTGGCAGTACCTTGGAAAGCAAAACATATTGCCTTACACCTATCTGTGCATGTAATCAAGAATAAAGTCTAAGTTCAAAGTAGCTCTTATCTTGAAGTGCTTCTATTTGAGGCAGTAAAGGAAAAATCAGCAGACCAATTTAAGTAAATCAAAAGTGTGATCATATTTATTAATGCATAAGGAGATTGCACAGACAGCAGATGTTTTCATTAATGAAGACCAATTAATGTTGGATGGCATTGTACACTGGAAATGCAGACAAAGATGCATAGTACTCAAGTATAAATAGAAAATCCCTTTGGCAAAATATTAGACTGAGTCTATGCAAGACTTCAAAAAGGACAACAAGGAATGAGAACTTTCTTGAAAATCTGCAGCACAGAATAGAATTCCTTTCTCACATCAACAATACATCAATCTGTTCCTTGGAAAGGCTGATTTATTTTCATATAAATATTTACCAATATATTATCTGAAATAAAAAAAAATAAGCATTTAAATATAATCTGTATGCATTCTTTAATAAAAGCAGAGACAACAGAAGGCTAGAGGCAAACACTTTTTGGGCTCTTCTGTGACACGTGGGAATCCTATCAATTGGATGTTGATTGCATATCCTAACTAGTGATGAACGAATCAGTGGATATTCGGGTTTGCCAAACCAGCATGGACATGAAAAAGTCTGGTTCGGCAGCCGAACGTGACCATGGACAATGAACCCCCATACAAGTCAATGGAGATGAGAAGGTCTGGGCTGTAAAATGGCCATAGTAATCGCTAGGGGGCTACAAATGGAAGTTAAATGGTAGTAAGAGCAAGATAGTTATACATACAGTGTTTCCCAAAGGATCACACTGCAGTCAGACTCTTTTTCGGATCGCTTATTAAGCTTCATCAATATTCACTGCTTCCCCCGTCTCCCTCTGTGTCAGTGTCTGTGATTGGTTGCAGACTGCTATACACGCCTCCCACCCTGTGTCCACATTTGTGTTTGGTTGCAGTCAGTTTGTTGTATTGTACTGCAAAAAGAAAGAGAGAATTTTAAAAAAGGCGTAGGGTCCCCTCCCACTTTTGATAACCAGCCATGTTAAAGCAGACAGGTGGGGCTGGTATTATCAGGATGGGACGAGCTATGGATATTAGCCTCTAGTCTAAAAAAACTAGCCAGCAACTGGCCAGAATTGGCATATCACATTACAAGTGCCATTCCTTGTACTTTTCCCAGCACATCTCGATTGCCCTGGTGTGGTGGCAATTGGAGTAATATAAGGGGTTGATGACAGTTGTGATTTGTCAAAAGCCCTTCATTAGTAATGGGAGGCATCTATGAGGCACCGCCATTACTAATCCTGTAAGTTAAATAAATAAAAACACAAACACTGGGGGGGCGTGGCTAACTGATGGCAGAGTAGGACATACATACAGAGAGCTCTGCTCCAACTCTTCACCCAAATAGCCACTATCTTTTTGCGGCAGATTAACTGACACATGGGCAGGACAAGAAAACGTACCAGAGCTCAAGAGAAGTCAGGAGGACCGAAAAGAGACATGGATCGCTTCCTCTCCCAGAGCACTCCAGCAACGCTGCACAACACTAGAGCTAAGATAGCGGTGTCCTCTCAGGGAGAGAACTCCACACTGCAGATCTTGCAGTCCCTTGCAATAAGCAGGTCCATCAAAGCACTGCCGACAAAAAGGGACCTAAGCAGATTTGCTGACAAGCTGGAAAGCACCTACAAAAAAGAGCTGCAAATGCAGCACCCTGGGATATGCTACCCCAGTGATCTGCAGGATCCTAAGGCTTTCTGGAACACCCTATGCTGACAACCCACACCTCACACACAGGTAGGGGCACATTCCCTGATACCTGGGCGCAGCATGTAGAGGGTTAACAGTGGTCAGATGTGAAAACCAATCCCTTAGCTGTTAGTCTGGGAAAGGGGTGTGGCTTGTGGGAAGCAACAGGTGTTGCTAGGCAGAGTTGGCAGAGAGGAAAAACGACAGTTGAAAGGAGCCACAGAGTGAGAGGGGTGTGAGGATTGTGAGGAGACCCCCAAAAGGCGACTATGAGGTAGTAGCCTGAGGGTAGACAGATCCCAGGCACTATGCACGAGGGGGTACTGGACCCCAGAGTAGACGACAGCTCCAAGCGGTCTGCTGATCCAGCCGTGTGTGGTGACTTCCAGGGTACCACACCACCCATAGGCTCAGGGACACAGCCTCATATATAGGACCCGGTAGAGGGCACAGAGAAGTAGCCTACCCCACAAGGGACCGCAAAGCCTGTAATACTGGGCCCAGAAAACAAAGGAGCGGAGCGCCGCAGGTCACCAACAGCTTCAGGCAAGGGGACCATCAGCTCTGCATGTGCACGGAGGGCTCAACTGGGACTCAAGTGAGTAAATATCAGTTAATCTGCAAGTCTGTGTCGTGTCTATTACTGGCGAACCACAAGGCGCAGCACACCTACATGGGGCTTAAGCCCCTACTGGTGGAGGGTGCAAACACACTTGCTGCTATACCATCTGTCTCTAAAACCACAGCAGCGGCGGGACATCTTATTACCGCAACCCGCCAGTGGCGTCACAAGTGACATACAAAATAACCCTGTTACCGAGCGCCCCCAGGTAACGGAACCGGGCACGGCCACCTGTGACGGCGATCCCCATTATCCACCACCCGGAACCGAGTTTCCCAAGGGCCTGGGGTGTGGCAGCGCTCTGCACAAATGCTGAAGACAGAGTTCTCTGCCAGAGTAGAGGAAGTGGAGAAAACACAGTAGGGCATGGCTGCAAATATGGCTCTCCACATTGAAGCTTTGAACAGACAGGCTGACAGATTAGAGGAGCTCTCCTCAAACCTAGAGGATATGGAGAATCGGAATAGGCAAAACAATGTACGGATCCGTGACCTGCCCGAAACAGTGAGTACTCCAGATCTAGATGCTACAGCACAGCAGCTCTTTGCCCAGATTTTGGAGGATAAAAGCCAAGGTCCAGTGGAATTAGATCATATACACAGGACTCTGGGTCCCAGCCCAGCCCAAAGTACTAGAATACGGAACGTGATTTGCAGGATAAATTTTTCTAAAGTAAAAGAGTCCATCATGGGAGCAATGCGGCAATAGAGCCACATTAACTTTATGGGTTCACAGCTACAGATCCTGCCGGACCTTGCCAGGTGCACACTACAGCTAAGAAGAGCCCTGCACCCCCTCCTGACCCAGTTAAGAGGAATATCCCGTACAACTGGGGTTTCCCCTTTCAGCTGATGGTTTATAAAGAAGGAAAATCGGATGTCTTCCGGAATCCGGGGGACCTGGCGAGGTTCCTGAGCGTATTTGAACTCCCCATGATTTCTTTGCCAGAGTGGCCGGTGAGCCTTCGTCTGCCCGTGGACTTTCCTTGCTGCACTGACGTGCGACGATCTGGGAAACAGAAATCTGTTAATTCCCAGGGAGCTGAAACCTGAAACCTGAAACAGGACGTTTGGTTTTATGTGTCTATCCTTTTAAGGTTCAGGAGCCCACAATGGGCAAACCCACTAAAATTTCTGGGTGGACTCCGGGTATGGGTCCTGACTTCGGATCCAATCCATTACAGGTTCTAATTCTTATACATATTGTACCTTTTATATATTGATACTGCCACTGGGACTATTCATCAATCCCTTACAGTTATAGTTGATGGTTAATATTAATATAGTCCTAGAGGAAATACTTCTGTTTTACTGAGGTTATAATGTTTTCCTCTAGGATATCTTATTCATAATCTAGAAGGTTCCATGGCACGACCCTGGATGAGGGTGGGGGTGGGGGCTGGTTGAGTATCCTGGGGAGGAGAGTGCTCCAAAGGGATTTCCCTTTCTGGGGTGTTTTCTCTCTGCCTAGGGCCTGGTCAGTCTGTAGCCTCGGTGGTCCTCTCCAGGGGAGATAGGCTACGTAACAATTTCTAATGGGAATTAAGATACATTTATCTGCAAAGTTAGAGGGGCTTATAATGAAAATAACTTTCCAATCCATAAAGGTTTATGTATTATATTTTAATATATCTAGTTTTACTGGTAGTGATGAGCGAGCATGCTTGTCACTACTCGGTACTCGCACGAGTATCGCTGTACTCGGGCTGCTCGGCGGGGACCGAGTAATCTCGCGATACTCGTGCTGTACTCGTGGTCTTCATTTCTGCATGTTGGCGCTCTTTTGAGAGCCAGCCCTCATGCAGGGATTGGCTGGCAGACCACTGCAATGCCACAGCCCTGTTAGTTGTGGAATTGCAGTGATTGGCCGGCCTGCACAGCGTGACCGAGCCTTTATATCGGCCGGCGCGCTGTGCTCTGCTCACAACTATCCAGACAGTCAGTGCAGGGAGAGTGTCGCTGATTCAGGGAAAGCTTTGCGGCCCTTTATAGTTAGTTCCGGAGCAGGGCTGCAAACAGTGTGACCAGAAGTCCTTCTCAGGACTATTCTATTTGTATACAGGCAGGCAGGGTATAGCCAGGTCGAAGTACAGTAGCAGAGTCCTTCTCAGGACTATTGTTGCTATATACAGGCAGGGTATAGCCAGGTCGGAATACAGGCTAGTGACCAGAAGAGTCCTTGTCAGGACTATTGTAGCAGTATACAGGCAGGCAGGCAGGGTAGTGGTGACCGTATACCAGCCTTCATCATATCTGGGGCTGGTGTACACAGTGTAAAACAGTCCAGATAGTGTCAGACTTCTCAGTAATTGTCGCTCCTAAAAACCAGTTAGGTTCTTATTGCGTCCGTGCTTGCATTTAAAAACAGCACGTGTGTGGCAGTCAGTGGCAGCGTACAGGTGCGCGTTTTGCACAAACTATTATATAACGCACAAGTCTAGTGTATAATACACGTCAGTCAGCAGTGTCTGATAGTGTCAGACTTCTCAGTAATTGTCGCTCCTAAAAACCAGTTAGGTTCTTATTGCGTCCGTGCTTGCATTTAAAAACAGCACGTGTGTGGCAGTCAGTGGCAGCGTACAGGTGCGCGTTTTGCACAAACTATTATATAACGCACAAGTCTAGTGTATAATACACGTCAGTCAGCAGTGTCTGAAAGTGTCAGACTTCTCAGTAATTGTCGCTCCGAAAAACCAGTTAGGTTCTTATTGCGTCCGTGCTTGCATTTAAAAACAGCACGTGTGTGGCAGTCAGTGGCAGCGTACAGGTGCGCGTTTTGCACAAACTATTATATAACGCACAAGTCTAGTGTATAATAATACACGTCAGTCAGCAGTGTCTGATAGTGTCAGACTTCTCAGTAATTGTCGCTCCTAAAAACCAGTTAGGTTCTTATTGCGTCCGTGCTTGCATTTAAAAACAGCACGTGTGTGGCAGTCGGTGGCAGGGTACAGGTGCGCGTTTTGCACAAACTATTATATAACGCACAAGTCTAGTGTATAATAATACACGTCAGTCAGCAGTGTCTGATAGTGTCAGACTTCTCAGTAATTGTCGCTCCTAAAAACCAGTTAGGTTCTTATTGCGTCCGTGCTTGCATTTAAAAACAGCACGTGTGTGGCAGTCAGTGGCAGGGTACAGGTGCGCGTTTTGCACAAACTATTATATAACGCACAAGTCTAGTGTATAATACACGTCAGTTAGCAGTGTCTGATAGTGTCAGACTTCTCAGTAATTGTCGCTCCTAAAAACCAGTTAGGTTCTTATTGCGTCCGTGCTTGCATTTAAAAACAGCACGTGTGTGGCAGTCGGTGGCAGGGTACAGGTGCGCGTTTTGCACAAACTATTATATAACGCACAAGTCTAGTGTATAATAATACACGTCAGTCAGCAGTGTCTGATAGTGTCAGACTTCTCAGTAATTGTCGCTCCTAAAAACCAGTTAGGTTCTTATTGCGTCCGTGCTTGCATTTAAAAACAGCACGTGTGTGGCAGTCGGTGGCAGGGTACAGGTGCGCGTTTTGCACAAGCTATTATATAACGCACAAGTCTAGTGTATAATAATACACGTCAGTCAGCAGTGTCTGATAGTGTCAGACTTCTCAGTAATTGTCGCTCCTAAAAACCAGTTAGGTTCTTATTGCGTCCGTGCTTGCATTTAAAAACAGCATGTGTGTGGCAGTCGGTGGCAGCGTCAGGCTCCATATTGTCCCTGGATAGAGACGTGCATGATGGCCTGTAAACATGAAGTGCCCATTGTAAGGAAGTGGGTCTATTGTAGTATAGCCCTTAGGCAGGGCAGCCAAAAATTGGGAGGCTCCACGTTGTCCCTGGATAGAGACGTGCATGAGGGCCTGTAAACCTGAAGTGCCCATTGGAAGGAAGTGGGTCTATTGTAGTATAGCCCTTAGGCAGGGCAGCCAAAAATTGGGAGGCTCCACGTTGTCCCTGGGTAGAGACGTGCATGAGGGCCTGTAAACCTGAAGTGCCCATTGGAAGGAAGTGGGTCTATTGTAGTATAGCCCTTAGGCAGGGCAGCCAAAAATTGGGAGGCTCCACGTTGTCCCTGGGTAGAGACGTGCATGAGGGCCTCAAAACATTGTTCCCATTGCAAAGGAGCGGGTCTCCTGTCGTTGTAATGTCCATTCTGCAAAGAATGGGCGAAAAAATTTACCACTGGGGGTATACCTGAAACAAAGGCCTAAGTATTGCAATTTGTAACGGTCATCATCATGGTGGCGCATGAGGAGAAGGAGGAGCAGTCCAGCGATTATCCAAAGTCCAGAAGTGTGTACCCATGGGTGAGTGGAGGTACATGGCAAACTTTAAATTCCGCTCTCATTTGCTGGTGGTGTGGTGAAGTCTGGCCCAATCCAACCCTTGTTCATCTTGATCAGAGTCAGCCTGTCAGCATTTTCAGTTGACAGGCGGGTGCGTTTATCTGTAATGATTCCACCTGCGGCACTAAAAACACGCTCTGACAAAACGCTAGCAGCAGGGCAGGCCAGGACTTCCAAGGCGTAGAGAGCCAATTCATGCCACGTGTCCAGCTTGGATACCCAATAATTGTAAGGCACAGAGGAATGTCGGAGTACAGTTGTTCGATCTGCAAGGTACTCCTTCAGCATCTGGGCAAACTTAGGATTTCTTGTGGCACTACCCCGCACCGCAGGGGCTGTGGTACGTGAGGGGCTGAGAAAACTGTCCCACATCTTAAAGACTGTTCCCCTACCTCTGGCGGATTGGACTTGTGCCTCTCTCGGCTGTACGCCTCGGTTGTCCACTGATTCATGACCTATGCCGCTAGCGTTTTGTGAGGGGAATGCTTTGCCTACTTCCGTGACTATGGCCTTCTGGAACTGCTGCATTTTGCCTGACCTCTCCGCCTCGGGAATAAGAGACATAAAGTTCTCCTTTTAGCGTGGGTCTAACAGTGTTACCAACCAGTAATGATTGTCGGCCAAGATGTTCTTAACGCGAGGGTCACGAGACAGGCAGCTTACCATAAAGTCAGCCATGTGTGCCAGACTCTTAACAGCCATCACTTCAGTATCCTGACCAACACGATGACTGAACATGCTGTCCTCCTCCTCCTCCTCCTCATCATCTACCCTGTCCTCTGGCCAGCCACGCTGAACCGAGGATATGACTGCATGTCATATCCTCAATTTGGCCAGAGAGTTGCTCCATGTCTTCATCCTCCTCCTCGTCATAGTCCTCCACTGCACGTTGTGATGAGACGAAGCTGGGCTGTGTGTTATCATCACCCACACCCACTACTGTTTCTTGCTCAAACTCATCGCGCTCCGCCTGCAATGCATCATGGTTGTTTTTTGAGCATAGACCATTTTAGAAGGCAGAGAAGCGGTATGGTGACGCTAATAATGTCGTCATCGCCGCTCACCATCTTGGTGGAGTCCTCAAAGTTTTGGCGGATGGTGCATAGGTCGGACATCCATCTCCACTCCTCAGGTGTTATGTGTGGAGTTTGACCCATTTCCCGACGGCTTAGGTGATGCAGGTACTCAACAACTGCCCTCTTCTGCTCACATATCCTGACCAACTTGTGCAGAGTTGAATTCCAACGCGTGGGGACATCACACACCAGTCTGTGTGCCGGAAGATGCAAACGGCGTCTTAAGCCGGCAAGGCCGGCTGAAGCAGTAGGTGACTTTCGAAAATGTGCAGACAGGCGGCGAACTTTTACCAGCAGATCAGACAGCTCTGAGTATGACTTTAGAAACCGCTGAACCACGAGGTTGAGCACATGGGCCACGCATGGAACATGTGTCAGCTGGCCTCGCCTCAAAGCCGCCACCAGGTTCCGGCCATTGTCACACACGACCTTTCCTGGCTTTAGGTTCAGAGTTGTGAGCCAGTGATCTGCCTGCTGTTTCAGAGCTGTCCACACCTCTTCTGCATTGTGGGGTTTGTCACCTATGCAGATTAGCTTCAGCACTGCCTGTTGCCGCTTCGCCGAGGCAGTGCTGCAGTGCTTCTGTGTCGCCCTGGACAAGCCAGGGGCCACAGAGCACAACACTTAAACACCCCACACTCCCTGCAGGCATATCATAGTCAAAACACAAAATCCTTGTTGCCTTCCCCAGGGGCTGTTGTCCACACCAGGGTGTGGAGCCAGGCGGTTGGTCTCCACCCACCGAGGAGGAGGGAAAACACAGGCAGTGAGAGTTAAGCTAAGGAAGTGGAAGGAGGAAAGTAGTAGAGAGGAGAAAAGTGACAGCAAAGAGCCTGAAGTTGGTCCGGGTGTGTGGCCCGGACAGGACAGCAAGGTTGGCAGGATGTGGTGACCGTCTGCAGTGGAGGCCGATTGGAGTCTGCCGTAAGGACCGTGGACAGGTGGTGACCCGGCCGTACCGGACCGGTATACAAAGAGAAGCCAGCACCATTGGCAGAGGACTTTCGGATCCCGGCAAGGCTTGGTGTCGCCGTGAATTTGACAAATCCGTTAGTGAAGGGAACCTCAGGGTTTCCAAACAGCCAAGTCCAGATAGAAGGCAACCGTACAACCGTGAAGGGGAGACACAGCCACCGCCAAGGGCAACCGTCTCCCAGGGCCAGCGCCTGTGGGCAAAAGGGTCTCCTCCGGCCCATATCCAGGTCGGGGAGCGGGTTACCGGTGGGAAACCATCACTACCAACACTTAACTTAGGTGCAGGGAGAGACAGTCATCACTAACCTGCAGGGAGGAACAACCGCAGCCGTCCGAGTGACCCGTCCATCCAGCCACTTGTTTAACCGTGAACTGTGTCATCATCATTGGGCTGAGTGAGTACCTCCGTGCCGTGCGGCACAGCGCTGCCCCTGCGACCCTGCACCTCATCAGGCCCCGCAACCCGCCTGTCATCCATGTCTACCCCATCACCAGGCCCCGGGACAACCAACCCCCCTACCCACGGAGGGGAGAAATAACAACAAAGCTGCTCCCTGTCACAGGCTCCCGGGATCCCCGTCCAGAGCAGCGGTGGTGTCCACACAATCACCACAACCGTGGGTGGCGTCACGGACAATATCCCCAAAACCCAAACCACCCCTTTTCACTCACGGGCGAGTAGCGCCGCTCGAGTCCCCGGGATCCGGCCATCGCTCGAGCCAACGAGCAGCAGCAGCCGTAGAGCAGCGTCAGCCGGACCCGAGCAGTGGGAGAGCGCACCGTCCCCTCCTCCGCCCGCGACACTTCCAGCTTGGGACTGGTGTGGAGGGTAAAGTGGATCAGGATGCGCAGGAGGAGGAGGAGGCTGAGGAGCATGACATTCCGGAGCTGTAGAGTGTGTGTGAAACCCTGACTGAGGTAGGGCCTGCAAAACTTGGTGTGTGAAGGACGTGTTCCGTCCCTCGCTCAGACTGGGTCCCAGCTTGCACAATATTAACCCAGTGTGACGTCAACGAGATGTAGCGGCCTTGCCCACATGCACTTGTCCACGTGTCTGTGGTTAGGTGGACTTTGGCTGAAACAGCGTTGTTCAGGGCACGTGTGATGTTTTGTGACACGTGGTTATGCAATGCGGGGACGGCACACCGGGAGAAATAGTGGCGGCTGTGGACCGAGTAACGTGGGACAGCTGCCACCATCAGGTCGCGGAATGCTTCTGTCTCAACCAGCCTAAAAGGCAACATTTCCAGCGCAAGCAGTCGCGAAATGTTAGCATTTAGAACTGTGGCATGTGGGGTGTTGGCAGTGTATTTGCGCCTGCGTTCAAAGGTTTGCTGAATGGATAACTGAACGTTGCGCTGGGACAAGGACGTGCTTGATGATGGTGTTCTTTCTGCGTAGGCAACTGCAGGTGCAGGAGTGGAGGAGGCTTGTTCGCAGGCAGCATGGACAGGGGATTGGCTCGCATGCACAACCAGCGAAGACGTAGCAGTGACATCAGCAAGCACTGCTCCTCGACTCTGTTGTACTTCCCACAAAGTCGGGTGCTTGGCTGACATGTGCCTGATCATGCTGGTGGTGGTCAGGCTGCTAGTTTTGGTACCCCTGCTGATGCTGGCATGGCAGGTGTTGCAAATGGCCTTTTTAGAATCATCTGGAGCCAACTTAAAAAACTGCCAGTGTCAGAGTTCCGGGTTTTCCAGTTTTCTTTTGAAAGAGCTTGCCCTTTGTTAACATGGAGTTTTCTGTTCTGTTGCCCTACTTCCTGTCCATCTGTTTAAAAGCCGCCCCTAAAGCTTAGTCCAGTGCCTGAGTATACTGCTTCCTGTGTGCTCCTGCCCTGCTGCTTTTGGTTCCTGATTGTTATTCGGATCCTCTTGGAAAACAACCGACACCGACTCTGGACTTCATCTGGTATCATCTAGCTGTGCCCGGACTCCGTTTGCCGTCTTTGGTCGGCACTTCTGCCCGGTTCCTTCCGTTTAATACCACTCTGGACTCACATCACGTACGGACATTTTTGGACTTACCTATTGCCCTTTTGTGTCCCGGCTGCTGCGCATTTAGGGCTTCTGGGGTGATTGCCAGACAGTCCCTGTATAGGGGTTCGCTCTTGGTGGTCTCCCTGGGGGAGTCCGGTGCGCGGTCCCGGGAATTCCCTTTCGCTCCGTCCCTGGAAAGTATTTCCAGTATTTATGTTCTACTGTGTTTTTGTTCCGTTTATGTACATATTTGCTGGTTGCATATTATAAACGTCTTGCACCAAGAACTTGTCTCTGGTTGTCATTGCCCTAACGCAATCGAAATCCTCAATACATACAATAGTATTACAGCCAGACTCGGGAAGACCTAACATTTGTACACGCACCTTGTGTCGTGTTGTTCCGGGGAACAGTTGCCTGACGTCTGCCTGGGGCCACCACTCTGCTTCTTACTGCCTGTTGTGATGCTACGCCTCCCTCCCCCTGTGCACTGCTGTCCTCGCTCTGCATATCCTCCTGCCAGGTTGGGTCAGTTACTGGATCATCCACCACGTCGTCTTCCTCTTCCGCACCCTGCTCCTCCTCCTGACTTCCTGACAATTGTGTCTCATCATCGTCCACCCCTTGTTGAGACACGTTGCCAACTTCGTGAGAACGTGGCTGCTCAAATATTTGGGCATCTGTACATACAATCTCGTCATGGCCCACTTCAACAGGAGCTGGCGAGAGGCCAGAATTTGTGAATGGAAACGTGAACGAACAGCTCTTCCGAGTGTCCAAGTGTGGGATCAGTAATGTCCGTGGAGCGTGGACGTGTACTCGGCCTGGTGGTAGGAAGGAGGATCAGGTTCTGAAATGTGCGGTGCAGTATCACGGCTACTGACACTTGACCGTGTGGAAGACAGAGTGTTTGTGGTGGTGCCAATCTGACTGGAAGCATTATCCGCTATCCAACTAACAACCTGTTGACACTGGTCTTGGTTCAAGAGCGGTGTACTGCTGCGGTCCCCAAGAATTTGGGACAGGACGTGCGAGCGACTAGATGTGGCCCTTTGTTGTGGCGAAATTAGAGCTTGCACACAACCTCGGTCTCTGCCTGCACCACCATCACGTCCACTTCCTTGTTCGTTGACAACGCCCTTGCGCATTTTGCAATGCTGTGCTGACGTGTATTCACTAGACTTGTGCGTTATATCCAAGTTTTTTCAAAACTCACACAAATGCAGCGGAAAGCTGCCACCAACAGGCACACACGTGCGGTTTTTAAATGCAAGCACGGAGGCACTAAGAACCTAACAGGTCTCTATCCAGGGACAACGTGGAGCCTCCCAATTTTTGGCTGCCCTGCCTAAGGGCTATACTACAATAGACCCACTTCCTTACAATGGGCACTTCAGGTTTACAGGCCATCATGCACGTCTCTATCCAGGGACAACGTGGAGCCTCCCAATTTTTGGCTGCCCTGCCTAAGGGCTATACTACAATAGACCCACTTCCTTACAATGGGCACTTCAGGTTTACAGGCCATCATGCACGTCTCTATCCAGGGACAATGTGGAGCCTCCCAATTTTTGGCTGCCCTGCCTAAGGGCTATACTATAATACACCCACTTCCTTACAATGGGCACTTCAGGTTTACAGGCCCTCATGCACGTCTCTATCCAGGGACAACGTGGAGCCTCCCAATTTTTGGCTGCCCTGCCTAAGGGCTATACTACAATAGACCCACTTCCTTCCAATGGGCACTTCAGGTTTACAGGCCCTCATGCACGTCTCTATCCAGGGACAACGTGGAGCCTCCCAATTTTTGGCTGCCCTGCCTAAGGGCTATACTACAATAGACCCACTTCCTTCCAATGGGCACTTCAGGTTTACAGGCCATCATGCACGTCTCTATCCAGGGACAATGTGGAGCCTCCCAATTTTTGTCTGCCCTGCCTAAGGGCTATACTATAATACACCCACTTCCTTACAATGGGCACTTCAGGTTTACAGGCCATCATGCACGTCTCTATCCAGGGACAATGTGGAGCCTCCCAATTTTTGGCTGCCCTGCCTAAGGGCTATACTATAATACACCCACTTCCTTACAATGGGCACTTCAGGTTTACAGGCCCTCATGCACGTCTCTATCCAGGGACAACGTGGAGCCTCCCAATTTTTGGCTGCCCTGCCTAAGGGCTATACTACAATAGACCCACTTCCTTACAATGGGCACTTCAGGTTTACAGGCCATCATGCACGTCTCTATCCAGGGACAATGTGGAGCCTCCCAATTTTTGGCTGCCCTGCCTAAGGGCTATACTATAATACACCCACTTCCTTACAATGGGAACTTCAGGTTTACAGGCCCTCATGCACGTCTCTATCCAGGGACAACGTGGAGCCTCCCAATTTTTGGCTGCCCTGCCTAAGGGCTATACTACAATAGACCCACTTCCTTACAATGGGCACTTCAGGTTTACAGGCCATCATGCACGTCTCTATCCAGGGACAATGTGGAGCCTCCCAATTTTTGGCTGCCCTGCCTAAGGGCTATACTATAATACACCCACTTCCTTCCAATGGGCACTTCAGGTTTACAGGCCCTCATGCACGTCTCTATCCAGGGACAACGTGGAGCCTCCCAATTTTTGGCTGCCCTGCCTAAGGGCTATACTATAATACACCCACTTCCTTCCAATGGGCACTTCAGGTTTACAGGCCCTCATGCACGTCTCTATCCAGGGACAACGTGGAGCCTCCCAATTTTTGGCTGCCCTGCCTAAGGGCTATACTACAATAGACCCACTTCCTTACAATGGGCACTTCAGGTTTACAGGCCATCATGCACGTCTCTATCCAGGGACAATGTGGAGCCTCCCAATTTTTGGCTGCCCTGCCTAAGGGCTATACTATAATACACCCACTTCCTGACAATGGACACTTAATGTTTTGAGGCCCTCATGCACGTCTGTATGCAGGGGCATTGGTGAACCTCACAATTTTGGACTGCCCTGGCAAAGGAAAATACTACAAAGACTCAGTTCCTCAAAATGGGCACATTAGACTCAAGAGGCCTTCATGTACGTCTCTTCTCAGGGACATCGGAGTGCCACACAATGTTTTCACGTAAAATCTTTCATGTATTAATCTCAAAAAGTAACATACACCAGCTCTATCTCACTATTGGGTATGTGCCCTTAACATTTCCGCCATGAAAAATCATTTTGGGGTCATTTTGGAAGGTTTTCTGGTGAGTCCGTAAAAATGGCGTAAAACGCGGACAAAATTGTTCACAGCTGTGACTTTTCAGTGATAAATGCTTCAAGGGGTCTTCCCCATGCTGTTGCCATGTCATTTGAGCACTCTTCTGAGACTTTTGTGACATTTTTAGGGTTTCTCCATGCTGCCGGGGGGTCATTTCACAAAAATACTCGGGTCTCCCATAGGATAACATTGGGCTCGTTGCTCGGGCCGAGTACACGAGTATCTTGGGAGGCTCGGCCCGAGCTTCGAGCACCCGAGCTTTTTAGTACTCGCTCATCACTATTTACTGGTTTTGTTTTATGTAGAATGTATCTAAACTTCTTAAAAATTAGCTATTAACATGATGGCGGGGGGAGGTGGGGTGGCTGACTGGCCTTTGGTTTCCTGTAATCCCTCTTCTGCTAATGGCATGGTTCAATGCCATTTGTCCAATGCACACCCTTTAACTAGAGTACTGTACCCTATCTATTTGTTCTTCGTTTTCTCTTTCGTTTTTTTGCTTCTAATATCTTTCCCTGGTCTCTCCCTCCCTTCTCTCTACCCCTCATGCTCAGGCTGGTCAGATGTTAACAATGCTCCCATGTCTTTTGTCATCCCTAATCATGGCTGACATTAAATTTTGTTCATTTAATGTAAAAGGTCTCAATATTCCTGAAAAGAGGAAACCGATTACTTGCTCTAACCACAAGCAAAAAATATCTGTGCTGATGCTCCAGGAGACTCACTTCCGCTCCGACTCGATCCTCGATCCTGAGAGGTGATTTTCCATTTATTCCTGGACCTTACAGCGCCCCTTCTGGCTCTGAGTTCTGGTAAATCACCTCTCAGGATCCCCCGGCCTCTCTATGAACCACGACCCGTATACTATATACAGTGCCATATCGTGCTAGATCTTTTACGTCACTGGACGTCTCATTTCTACAGCCTCTAGATAACCTACCTTTCCGTATGCGGTCTCCTACTATAACACACAGGGACTCATGTTCAAACCATATGTGTGGATATCATTTGAACCTTTCCTGACTAATAGTACCGTGTGATGACACTACCACTTCCCTACAAGTGCAGTTCCTTCATGTCACAACTTATACGCTGTTCGTGGTTACGCATACTCTTTGTGCAGGTGTTAAGCACATATATACATTCTGTTTGCTGATCTCCAGTGATTCCTGTCCATTCTAGTCTGTCCGACCTGAGGAAGGCCTCTTGGCCGAAACGTTGTTCCTGGCGGACCTTTTGTTTTGTACAGCATTTCTTCACTTTTTCACATTGAATAAAAGAAAAGGATTTGAAATCAACTTTCTTGTGTCCATCTTTTTCTCTTTGGGAAACATACAGTGTGGCGGAGTTATTCCTTTCTATAAAAAATAATGGAGACCCCCATGCCATTTTTAAATTTTTTTAAATGTGGGGTCCCCCCTATTTTTATATAGTAAACATCTAAGGGCTGCAGACCCCAGATGTCTGCTTTACCTGCACTGGCTATCAACAATAGGGGGAACTCCCAAGTTATTTTTTTTTTTTTATTTATTCCCTGTTCATATTTGTTAGCAGGGCAATTGTCCTTCTCTTACCTCCATTTTGCTTCTTTTGCAGTCACTTAATCCTATGACCATTTTACAGCCATTTTTCAGCACCAATGTTCAGGTCCCAATTGACGTACATGGGGTTTATGGTCCGGGGTCAATTTCAGTCTATGTCCAGGTCCCAAATCAAAGTTTTAATTAAATTCCGTGCTAGCCAGGGGAACCCAAAATTCCTCGGGTTCTCTCATCCCTACTGCTAAAACAAACTTATATTCCTTACAAATATAGGATGGACAACCAAAAAGGCTAAATATATAAATTACTAATTTACATACATGATAAGCAGGTTACAAACAATGGAGTCACACAGTGGAAAATGCGTCAAGCAGAACAGACAGGGTATATCATATAGTAATTTGGGCTCGTATCCAAAGAAGAGCATAGAGAATATTTATAACATGGTTGTGGAAAGAATAGGCCTCCCATAAACTCACGTAACTACCATAGCGGAAGACAAGCCATAAATGTATTAGCACATTCATGAAAATAAGCATACAGCAAATAAATTAGATAGTAAGGAATTATTCAAAGACGCTAGAAATATAGTATGTGAGGAAAAAAAGGACAAAGATCCATTTACACTGCAAGAATACTCAAAATAGCCCCACATATTCAGAATTATCTGATTAAATCCTTGACGAAGGCTCATGCCAAAAAGGGTTTTAGAGTTGGCTCCAATCCAGCAAGAAGTTATAACTATTGATATGAAGTGCTGTTTTCAATATATTAGGTATACTACATTTTTTTGCTCATTTATTATTTAATTTATTTGTTGTTTGCTTATTCTGAAGTATGAGTTAAAACATTTATGTCTTTAGATAGTTGTGTCTGTGGACTAATTTTTCCAACAACCCGGTAACATTTTTGGGCTTGCATACAAGTTCCATTCTCTTTCCTGTATAAGATCCTAAATTTCTATGTGATAAAAACTATTCTGTCTCCTTCTTCTTGATGGGGTGCAATTTTCTGTCATGTGACTCCAATGTTTTTAATCTCATGTGTCTGTATATATGTAAATAAATGATTATATGATTATACTTTTTGGTTGTCTACATGGTGTTTATACAGGTTACTGTATTTAGTATTCCGCGTGTCCACAGCAGAACCTGTTTATCTTTAATGTCCATTTTCGAATAAAGGCCGCTTTAAACGCTACGACATCGCTAAAGCGATATCGTTGGGGTCTCGGAATTTGTGATGCACATCCGGCCGCGTTAGCGATGTTGTTGCGTGTGACACCTATGAGCGATTTTGAATCGTCGCAAAAACTTTCAAAATCGCTAATTGGTGACATGGGGGTCCATTCTCAATTATCGTTGCTGCTGCAGGTACGATGTTGTTCGTCGTTCCTGCACCAGCACACATCGCTATGTATGACACCGCAGGAACGAGGAACCTCACCTTACCTGCCTCCTGCCCGCAATGAGGAAGGAAGGAGGTGGGCGGGATGTTACGTACCGCTCATCTCCGCCCCTCTGCTTCTATTGGGCAGCCGCTTAGTGACGTCGCTGTGACGCCGAACGAACTGCCCCCTTAGAAAGGAGGCGGTTCGCCGGTCACAGCGACGTTGCTAGGCAGGTAAGTAGTGTGATGGATCCGCGCGATTTTGTGCGCCACGGGCAGCGATTTGCTTATGACGCACAAACGATGGGGGCGGGTACGCACGCTAGCAATCCAGCTAGCGAGATCGCAGCGTGTAAAGCGGCCTTAAGGCTGTAATAAAACAAAATGGGGAAAAGTGACAAGGGTCTGACTATTTAATTATTGAAGTGAATATAATTATAGTAAAATAATCCAATTTTATGTCTGTGACCAGTTTTGACACTATTAGTTGCTGATATTGTCTCAATGAAACGAAACAATGTAAATAAATAATTACACTAATAAACTTAATTTATTCTATTAAAAAGTTGTTTCTCTGTGATAACTATTAAACAAACTATCTATTCTTATTTGTCAACAAACAAATATGTTCAAAAATGATTTCTAAATGTCAGCCTTCGGCAATTCGCGCTGGCTCAGGTTTTTATTTTCTCACCTCCTTTAAGCAGCATTTATTACAATCTGTTGTTTATTTTGTTCTGCCTTTTCCCTTTGGCACTTTTCTTCAGCTAATTAAATAATTTTATTCTACATTGTGTGATTATTATGCCTTTAAATGTCATAAAAATGTCAGCACAAATTTATATTCGCATACTGTACATATTAATAAAAATATTGCTCAGAAAAAAAGGATGAAAATCCATAAAACAGCATGAGTGATGTATGGATACATACTGAAAGGGAATCTGTTAACACGTTTTTATCATCTAATCTGAGAGCAGCATAATGAACAGATAGACGCTGTGATTCAAGCGCCGCCATTTACTGTGTTGTTTGCTTCAGTTTGGATTCAATCAGTTATATCAACAGATCATCACTGGAGGACTAGTAAACCCACTGTTATGTAGTCCTACATATTCATGAGCTATGTATATCCTCACCCCCACTACAGATTCACAGCTTTCTGCCTATGCACAGTGTACTCTTAACACTAGAACTACTGGACTCGTGACACCTATATAGAAATACATGGTGCAAAGTAGTCAAAATGACTACCTCAGTAGTTCTAGTATTAAAGCTGTCAATTAGTGGTGTAAGTGGGGTTATACAGAGCTCAGCATTCAGAAAACTTGTAAGACTGCGGCCGGTAAAACAGGGATTTAACGAAGTAAACGATGTATTGCTGGAATTAGTCTATTAGTCCCTACTTTAAGATTACATAGCAAAAACCTGGTGACAGATTCCCTTTAATGAAAACCCAAACAGATGTCATTTGTTGCACTAACATTATCCGAAAACAACAAAAAATATGAAAGATGAATTAAAAAAAAGTACTAAGTGATAGTTTAAAGGGATATTCTGGTGTCAGTAAATATCTGCCAGTTATGTATAATGAAACGTTTTACAGATTTCCAGTATTCTTCATGTATCAAGTCTTATAATTAAATAGGACAATTCCTTATTTATTCCCAGTGGATAAATCTCAATCCCTGACTGTGGTCGGCAGTACTCATTGAGTTAGGAGACACAGTCCTGATAACTTTGTGGTAAGTTGAAGCTTTCCCTACACCAGGGAATAAACCATTACAGAACTTTTCCATTAGAAGTAAACAATTCAGGAATGTCTAGAAACATTCAGTAAAAACTATTAGACGCTAATACCAACAAGTATACTAAGAAGTTGTCTATAAAATATGACTTGTTCAAAGCTTTATATTGACAGTTCTAATGTGTTTGTCATCCTGAATTTGTTGAGTTTTGTTTTGGCTAATTAATAAAATTATTTCAGTAAAACCTTTTCTATAAGTAGAATGGAAAGCATGCACCTTACCCCCAGATTTCATTGTCGTTTTATTAGTCCTTCCTTTGTATCTGAAATATGAAAAACTGTATATGTTACATGCATATATGTAATATATATTTATCATAAACATATATATATATATATATATATATATATATATATATATATGTATATGTATATATATATATATATATATATATATATATATATATATGGAGAAATAGATGTATCATTATATACCAACACTAATGCGGGCTTTACACGAGCCGAGCTATCGCGCGATGCAGGCTCACGGTTTTCGTGACGCACATCCGGCATAGTTCACGACGTCGTCTCATGTGACACCTCCGAGCGACGCAGTATCGCTCACAAATCGTGAGTCGTGTACTCGTCGCTCAGTTTTAAAAAATTGTTTAATTAAAATGGCGCCGATTGTTCATCGTACCCGGGGTAGCACACATTGCTCCGTATGACACCCCAGGAACGATGAACACAACTTACCTGTGTCCCGTGGCTCTCAGCAGCTAGGCGGAAGGAAGCAGGTGGGCGGGATGTTTACGTCCCGCTCATCTCCGCCCCTTTGCTTCTATTGGCTGTTTGACATCGCTGTGACGCCGAACGTCCCTCCCCCTTCAGGAAGAGGATGTTCGCCTCCCACAGCGAGGTCGCTCAGCAGGTAAGCACGTGTGACGGCGGGTTAATGACTTTGTGCGACACGGGCAGCGATTTTCCCGTGATGCACAAACGACGGGGGCGGGTACGATTGATCGTGAAATCACATGATCGGTCGACTCGTGTAAAGCCCACATTACTCTTTACTATTTATATGCTTTGCTTCTGGTTACAGGATAAACAATAAAACATACTGCCTACCCCATTTTCATCACATGTTTTGTCTTTTTCCAAATTTACCAATGATGATCAATCTGTTGGATGGACCATCAGTGTATGAATTATATGTTCCACCATCTGTAACCTAAACTGGACAGCAGAACTTTACACAGAGGCAGCATTCATAAGTGTATGCTTATTGTCAAGCTTCCAACAGGGGGCGCAGAATGGAGATAGAACTCCAAAAAGTAGTTAGACTAAAGCCCACAAGGGGGAACATGCGCCAGTGAAAGGGTAGTTCAGCAAGCCTATGTCTTAGGCTAGTGCCACACATCCGTGCCTCCGGTACGTGTTTGGCATTTTTTACACGTACCGGAGACACGGAGACACGTACAGCAATGCCACCCTATGGTAGCAGGCACACACACGTAAAACCACACGGAACGTGTGTCCGTGTGCGTTTGTACATGTGTGCGATTTTCAAAGCGCTGACATGTCCGTTTTTTCACCGGCAGCACGGGTGTCACACGGCCCGCACCCGTACCACACGGGTGTAGTGTGGATGCGGTGCCGTGTGACACGCGCCGGAGAAAACACACGTGTCAGTGAAAAAAAAACAAAACATTAACTCACCTTCTCCAGCCCTCCTGTCTCTGCCGCTGCTGCCTCTTGCTGCCGACCGCCGCTCATTATTCTCATTGAATATTCACTTCACTGCCTGGCAGCAGCAGCAGCGGGGAGACGGGAGGGCTGGTGACCGAGGATCAGCACCACGGACAGCAGCGCGGACAGCAGGAAGGACCAGGTGAGTATAATAATTACCGGTTCTACGTGTGCTATCGCGGATAGCACACGTAGAACACACGTGTCACGTACGTACCAGAGACACGTACTTACCTGCACGCAACACGCAGGGAAAATACGTGTCTCTCGGCACGTGCGTGAATTTCACGTGAGTGTGGCAGAAGCCTTAATGAGGAAGTCACATCTGAACAAGGGAGTGAGCAAGCCATAAGCAAGTGGAAGCACGAGGGTCAGGAGCCAAGAGGTAACGTCAGAAGCCAAAAATGGGGAGCAGAGACATGGTCAGGAAACGTTACCGAGGTCAGAGACCGGGAGAGCAAGTAAGTACAAAAGAGTGGGAGTGGACCGAGGTCTGGGAAACAGGGAAGACAAACAATACAAGGGAATGAAGGTCAGGGAGAGGTAAGCTGGGTTACGGGATGGATAAGGGCTAACTAAAAAAAAACAGTTGCGCACGATGAAAAGCAGGAACTATTACTGGTGGCATTCCGGAGGTCTCAACAGCCTTAATATTGTGGCTAAAGTGGCATGCTGCATTTTTTGTTGCGGTTTTTGGTGCAGTTTTGTTGTTAGAACTTTCTGACATTTGACTTCCCAGCAAAGTCTATGAGAAGTCAGATTTGTTATGCGCACCTTGCAGTTTGTCAGCGTTTGTTTGACAAAAGTTTGTGACAAAAAAGAAGCATCATGTTCATTTTTTCTTGCGTTTTGTCAAAATTTGTCACCTATTGAAATCAATGAGGGCATCAAAAATGCAAGGAAGTGAGTTGCTCTATCAGCGGTGACGTCACTGTGAAGATGTAATTTACCCTCTCACTGTATATGCTGTGATACTATGTCATGATATGTATATTTCCCTGGTTGTATTAGTTGTAATTCATGTATTTCCTTGGGGGAGCTACTGGTCTCAATGTGTCTCTCTCATACAATTGCAGTCTTGGCATCTAATGTGATTATGTAAGTAGCCTGTCCTCTTCTATCCAGAGTTGTGTATCTAGTCTGTAATTGCATTGGCCAGTGAAGGAATAGTCATTGTTCTGCACAGCAGGGGATCCCTTCATCTACTGTGGCTGGCAGACATATCGGAGCCCTGTGATGGACCAAACCATTGATGATAGGATGTGTGACCCCTACCCCCTGAACATGGTGGGCTGGTCAAGGAGCACAGACAATGCATTTCCCTTTTTGTAACTTCAGAGTGAGCTGAAACTTGGAAGAGGAAGGGGCTCCCAGCCTGGGTGGCTGTGGACACGGACGGAGCTAGGCCTGTGCGGCGGCCCGTTGGATTGTGTGGAACTCTTTGAACTACTGTAAGGACGATTGCTTTGTTATCCGGTCCGAGGATTGTCGGGAAGGGCCCCCAAATCTGTTTTACATGGACTTATTGTGTGCTGTTCCTGTATTCCTGTTAATAAACCTGTTGGATCGTCCCTCGGCCTCGTCCATCCTTTGCTCTGTTGTACACTCCCGTCACAAACTGGTGGCAGCGGTGGGATCAGAGCAGAAGGAATGGAGGAGAATGGCTCAACATCAGGAACCAGCACTGCAGAGTACAAGACCTGGACTTTGGGGAGCCTGCAATCAAAGGCCCGTGAAGTAGGAGTTAGTTTCAAAGGACTCTCCAAGGAGCAGCTGATTGAGGCGCTAGAAGGAGTCTGCTCGCAAAATGACGTGGAGGAAGGATCCTCACAGCAAACGGAAGAAAGACGGCAGAGGTAAATACCCAAAAAAGTCAATGGGTTGTGTGGTATGAGGAGGAGATGGCACTGCTGGGAGATGAGGTCACCATTGAATATAAGATGGATGCTATTCGCAGAGCTCAAGAGAGGGCATTGCTGGAGAGGAGATTTGCTGTGGAAGCAGCTAGAGGCTCCAGACAAACTTTAACCACAGCACCAACTCTGAGGGAATTCTCCAGAGTGTCCCGCAAGGACTTTAAGCCATTTAATGAGGCTGCAGGCGACATTGAGGGCTTCTTCCAGGACTTTGAGCATCAGTGTCGATTAATGGAAGTCCCGGACAGGGAGCGTGTCCGGCATCTGGTTGGGCTCCTAAAGGGGGAGCTGCTGAAGCCTATAGAGCTATGGACCCTCAGTGGAACTGTGAGTATGCGGATATTAAACAGACTATTCTAGAACATTATGCTGTGACTCCAGACACTTACAGGACTCAGTTCCGTGCTTTAGCCTGTGATGGGGAAGTGCCTTTTAAGATATATGCTCATAGACTCAAACAAATATGTAATCGCTGGCTGGAGGCAGAGGAGGCCTTATCTTGGGAGACCTTCCTGCAGGTCATCCTAAAAGAACAATTCTTTGCCCAGTGCCCCGCTGAGATCCGGGAATGGGTGCGTGAGAGAAAACCAGCGACAGTGGAGGAAGCTGCTGCTCTAGCTGATAAGGTGCTCACTATCAAGCCTCAGTGGAGGGTTCTGTTGGAGGATGGAGAGACGCCTAACAGCTCCACAACACCGGATGCCCCCAGTTATTCTGTCCCCATTGTTCCCCGTTCCTCTAAGCCACCACATGTTGATACCCGTGTTAATGTACCTCCAGTTGCTTCTACTGCACTTTCTGGAATACGCCGGGGAGAGGAAGTAACAGAGCGCAGGTGTTATGTTTGTAGGCATCCCGGACATTTGCAGGCCTCATGCCCAGCCAGCCCATGGAGGAATCATCCTAAAACCCCTACAGCACCTTCAGGTGGGAGCCGGCCTCCAAGTTCCCCTACCCCTTACCCAAGAGGACGCCTTGGATGGAGGGAGACCCAGCTCAGATGCTATCAATGTGGACAGCCAGGGCATCGGCAAGTCTCCTGCCCAGCTGTTCAAATGAGGACTAATCCTGCACCCAATCGGATTGTTAATTATTTACAGCCCAGTGCCATGGAGGAAGATGTGGCACCGCTATGTGAGGACTGGCCTAGTGACTCAGCCCCCCATGTTGCACCACCAGGAGTTTACGGGGTGCGACCCGCAGTTATGACAACTTCTGCTCATCAAGGTAAGCACTTGCAGGAGGTTGTGCTGGATGGACAGAGACTTGTTGGATTTTGTGACTCGGGTGCTTTCCTCACACTGGCTGATCCCCGAGTGGTTCGGCCTGAGGCAATCCATAGAGGACCTGGGATTGTCATTGAACTGGCTGGTGGACAATGGAGGACTATTCTCACAGCCACTGTGGATCTGAACGTTGGTTTTGGGGTCAGGCGATGTGTGGTTGGGGTGATGGGTGGTCTGCCTGCAGCTGTTCTCCTGGGCAATGATGTGGGAGAGCTACGATGCCAATTCGTGGCTGCATGAAGCCACATGTAAGTAACGCTCTGCCAGTGTGTATTTAACCAGTGACCTGTAGAGGTCCCTAGTACGTACACAAGTTGGGAGGGGGAGGGATTGTGAAGATGTAATTTACCCTCTCACTGTATATGCTGTGATACTATGTCATGATATGTATATTTCCCTGGTTGTATTAGTTGTAATTCATGTATTTCCTTGGGGAAGCTACTGGTCTCAATGTGTCTCTCTCATACAATTGCAGTCTTGGCATCTAATGTGATTATGTAAGTAGCCTGTCCTCTTCTATCCAGAGTTGTGTATCTAGTCTGCAATTGCATTGGCCAGTGAAGGAATAGTCATTGTTCTGCACAGCAGGGGATCCCTTCATCTACTGTGGCTGGCAGACATATCGGAGCCCTGTGATGGACCAAACCATTGATGATAGGATGTGTGACCCCTACTCCCTGAACATGGTGGGCTGGTCAAGGAGCACAGACAATGCATTTCCCTTTTTGTAACTTCAGAGTGAGCTGAAACTTGGAAGAGGAAGGAGCTCCCAGCCTGGGTGGCTGTGGACACGGACGGAGCTAGGCCTGTGCGGCGGCCTGTGGGATTGTGTGGAACTCTTTGGACTACTGTAAGGACGATTGCTTTATTATCCGGTCCGAGGATTGTTGGGAAGGGCCCCCGAATCTGTTTTACGTGGACTTATCATGTGCTGTTCCTGTATTCCTGTTAATAAACCTGTTGGATCGTCCCTCGGCCTCGTCCATCCTTTGCTCTGTTGTACACTCCCGTCACAGTCACTCAGGTTAGCCGCTGGCACAGCTGGAGTCCTCCACCTGTGACAGAAAATCACCCGAGTGACTGAAGTGAGAAAGTGCGATCACCGGTCCAATCACTCAGGTGATTTGCGGTCCCAGATGGGGACTTCCACCTGTGAGCACAAATCAGGCCGCGACTGAAGTGAACCACAGCTGAAGGACTCACGTGAGTGATGGCACCGCCGATCGCGTGGCTCACTTCAGTAGCAGCCTGACAGCAGTGAATCCGTGATGTCACTGCTGTGACACATGCCATGCTGCAGGACCCGTAGCTGTGACGTCAGGGGTTCACCGCAGTTCATTCTGATCACTGCGGCTCTGTCTGCACTCACAACTGGAAGTCGTATTGTATGGCCACTCACTCTGACAGGACAGGGATATAGCAGAGCAGAATCGCTATGGGACCTCGTGTGGATTAATTCGGACCTCGAGGGGTGTTTGGGGGTTAATAAAGGGGTGAAAGAGGGTGCTTTTTATTTTATTTTAAATAAAGGATTTTTTGGCTGTTTGTGGTTATTTACTCACTGCCATAAGGAGACATGTATCACCATTGAATGGTTCCCTTTTTCTCCCTGGGCCTCCTGATGAACCAGATTAGAGGGCGGAGAAACGCGTCGAGGCAGTGCAGAATCACTTAAAAAGGGAAGTTAATATTTTTACCTTATATAATGATATTTAGTCATTTATAATGAGTGTATATACTGGTATTATTCCAGAGTTTGGGATTTGCTGAATGCAAGTTATACATATTTGTTTAGGTTGGTTTGGTTTATGGATCTGTAACCCCTGTATATAAATCAATGACTATGTAAATTGGAACATATTAAATGGATATGAGTAACAGGGTATTATAATATCTTAACCTTTGCCTTCTTTTTGAGATCCATTGAGGGTCAATAAGGCCAACCAATAATTTTAGTATTCTGCATAGGCACTCTCATTTGTCCTTATATGGTAGGGAAATTATCAGGGTAAGTGAGGGACAGCCACCGAGGAACGGGGGCGCCCAGTTACGTTAAGGCGGTATTACCTCCGTCGGTAGGAAGGAGTGAGGTCGTAGGTCCATAATAGGGTCATTTTAATCCCTCCTGGGACCCCATACTCCAAATTGTTGTTCTTTATTGTATCATAATTTCCTCTGAATAGGGGTGGCATCCCTGGTGTATATTCATACTACCCTTGATATTTTCTGTACAGGTGAATCACTTGGGAAATTTTAAGAAGTATTTAATAAAACAGAATTTTAAAGGGATTGTTTTTTTCACTTTATAGGTTATTTACTTTCACTTACAGATTATTGATATGGGGTGTCTCATAGACGCCTGACATCACTAACCTTGGTCTTAGTGGCAACTATGGGCTGCCATTAACTCCTTATTACCCAGATTGCCATAGCACCAGGGCAATCAGGAAGAGTTGGGTCCAGTGCCAGAATTGGCACATGTTATAGATGCGCCACTTCTGGGGCGGCTGTGGGCTGCTATTGTTAGGCTGGAAAGGGACAAATAATGTTGGCCCTTCCCACCCTAATAATATCAGCTCCTTGTTGTCTTCTGTACCTTGGCTGGTATTAGAAAAATGGGGGGACCACACTTCAAATTTTTTTTAAAATATATAAAATAATTTTAAAAAAGCGTGGGTTCCCCTCTATTTTTCATCACCAGCCAAGATACAGCAGACAGCTGAGGGTTGCAGCTTGCAGCTGCTGCTGTTCCTGTGCTGGATATGAAAAAAGGGGGACCCCAGGTCAATTTTTTTACACCCAAAAATTAAAAAAACAGCTAGCTAAGCTAACTATCTCTCTATCAAGCTATTCTATTATTTATTTCTGTGTATTCTATCTGTTGTTTCTTATTATCTAATCAATATGTTCTTATTATCCATCTATCTATCTATCTATCTATCCATATATTAATAATATAGCTATTCTTTCTATTATTATCTATCATCTATTCTAGCTATCTTTTCATTATCCTATCATTTTTCCTTTCAAAAATGCACCGAAACCGCACCAAAAATGCACCATAAACGCACAAGTTGGTTGCAGTTTTGGTTGCAGTTTGTGTGCAGAAAAACCTGCAGCGTGCGCATGTAGCCTCAAGCTACAATCATGATACTTGTGTAGGCCTTTCAATTAAGCCCATTCATATGAACAAGCCTAAGCTGCACTACTGATATGCACTTTAAGGCTATGTGTGCAGGTTGCGTAGTGTCCATGCTGAAAAATCTGAAGGGATTTGACAGCTCATGTGGGCTTCAAGTCGCTGAAGAAACACTGCGTAATGGATGCAGTATGTCTGCAGAATAGATGCCGATTTCATGCGCTCTGGATGCGTCCTGTGTCCCCAGCACAATCTATGAAGATTTTGCATAATCTATCCGCACATTGCATTTCAGAGCACAGCAATTTGGATGCTGAAATTTTGATCCAAATCGCTGCGCTCATAAAGCAACATGTCACTTATTTCGTGTGTTTTGGATGCTGCTCCCACTCTGTCTATGGGAGAGGCAGTATCCAAAGCGCATGAAATCGGCATCTATTCTGCAGACACACTGCATCCATTATGCAGTGTTTCTGCAGCGATTTGAAGCGCACATGCACTGTCAAATCGCTGCAGATTTTTCAGCATGGACACTACGCAACGTGCGCACATATCCTAAGGCTACATGCGCACGCTGCAGTTTTTTCTGCACACAAACTGCAACCAAAACTGCAACCAAAACTGCACCTTATCAGAGAGAGCCTAGAAATGTGAAAAAAATCCGCTTGTAATGTAGGTGTGTTTTGGTGCGCTTTTGGTGCATTTGTGATGCGTTTTTGGTGTGTTTTTGTTATTGCGGTTTTTTAAAGGAGAAACAAAATATGATTGAATAGATAGCTACAATAGATGATAGATAGAAAAAAATAGAAAGAATAGCTAGATATCTAGATGGTTAGTTAGATAGCTAGATGGCTAGATAGATAATAAGAACATATAGATTAGATAATAAGAAAGAACAGATAGAATACATAGAATGAAATAACAGAATAACATGATAGAGGGATAGCTAGCTTGGCTAAATGTTTTTTTTTTTATTTTTTGGGGTTAAAAAATGTCGTGGGGTCCCCCCCTTTTTCATATCTAGCACAGGAACAGCAGCAGCTGCTGGCTACAACCCTCAACTGTCTGCTATACCTAGCCTGGTTATGAAAAATAGAGGGGATCCCACACTTTTTTTTAAAAATGATTTGATTTATTAAAAAAAAAAAAAATGACATGGCTCCCCCCTTTTTTCTAATACAGCCAAGGTACAGCAAACAACTGGGGGCTGATATTATTAGGGTGGGAAGAGCCATCGTTATGTTGCCCTTTCCAGCCTAACATCACCAGCCCACATCCGCCCTAGAAGTGGCGCATCCTTAAAATGCGTGAATTCTGGTGCTGGACCCAGCTCTTCCTGATTACCCTGGTATGGTGGCAATCGGGGTAATAAGGGGTTAATGGCAGCCCATAGTTGCCACTAAGCCCTAGGTTAGTGATTTCAGGCGTTTGAGACACCCCACATTACTAATCTGTAAGTGAAAGTAAATAAGCACAAACAGACAAAAAATCCTTTATTTGAAATAAAATAAAAAGCACCCTCTTTCACCCAAAACACCCTTCCAGGTCTGAAGGAATCCACACGAGGTCCCACGAAGATTCAGCTCTGCTAGATCCCTGTCCTGTCTCAGCCAGCGGCCATACAGTATGACTGCCAGCACTGAGTGTGGACAGAGTGGCAGCTATCGGAATGAACTCGGGTGAACCCCCGATATCACAGCTGCGGGCCCCGCAGTACGACAGGTGTTGCAGCAATGATGTCACGGGTTCACTGCCATGAGATTCAGGCTACTACTGAAGTGAGCCACGTCATCAGCAGTGCCATCACTCACGTGAGTGCTCCAGCTGTGGGTCACTTCAGTCGTGGCCTGATTTGCACTCACAGGTGGAGGTCTCCAGCTGTGATCGCAAACACCTGACTGACAGCACCGCTGATCGTACAGCTGACTTCAGCCACTCAAGTGGTTTCCTCTCACAGCTGGAGGACTCCAGCTGTGGCAGTAGCTAAGCCGAGTGACGTCACAGCTTATACAGCGACTCATTTCAGTGGTGAGGTATGATGTAGACACACCCACCAGTGGCTGTGATTGGCTGAAGTCAGACAGCTGTTTTTCAGTGTGGGGGATCGTCTGACTGCAACCAATCACAGACAGGGGAGGAGTCAATATGTATGAGGCTAATAGGCGGATGCGGAAGAAGATGAGAGGCCGCGGGAGCAGTGTGACAGCCGGTGATCGGTTAGTATGTACTGCTTGGAGAGAGAGGGAGGCAGAGAGGGAGACAGAGAGGTAGACAGAAACACCGACACACAGACACCGACACACGGATACCGACATGCCGAAATCACACCAGCATTGATTTTGTCATTCTGGAATTAAGTTGGAGAGCTGCATTTTTGTTGACAAAAGCGCAGGTAAAATGCATTCAAAAAGCACCAATTTGATAGCATGCATTTTTCCATGCATTTTTGATGCCCTCATTGATTTCAATGAGTGACAAATGTTGACAAAAATGCAAGAATGAACATGCTGCTTCTTTTTTTTCACAAACTTTTGTAAAAAATGATGGCAAATAAACTGCAATGCGCACATAGGAAATCTGACTTCTCATAGACTTTGCTGGGAAGTCAAATGTCAGAAAGTTCTGACAAAAAAACTGCACTAAAAAAGGCAACAAAAACTGCAGCGTGCGCATATAGCCTAAATCACACACTTGAAAATATAGATGAATGTATTTTTTACTTTGAAGATGTTCTTACTATCTGCTTAACTGGACTATCAAATCAAATTATACTGTTAGTGATGGTAAGGGTTGAATAAACTACTAGGTGGAATGATTCGAGTTGAGCAGCTTGGACGCTTTGACGTGCTCAACTCGAATAACGAGTATATTGGAAGTAGTGATGAGCGAGCATGCTTGTAACTACTCGGTACTCGCACGAGTATCACTGTACTCGGGCTACTCGGCGGGTACCGAGTAATTTTGCAATACTCGTGCTTTACTCGTGGTCGTCATCCCTGCATGTTGGCGCTCTTTTGAGAGCCAGCCCTCATGCAGGGATTGGCTGGCAGACCACTGCAATGCCACAGCCCTGTTAGTTGTGGAATTGCAGTGATTGGCCGGCCCGCACAGCGTGACCGAGCCTTTATACCGGCCGGCGCGCTGTGCTCTGTACACAGCCATCTCATATTCCCTGCTTTCCACGCCCACAGGCGCCTATGATTGGTTGCAGTGAGACACGCCCCCACACTGAGTGACAGGTGTCACACTGCACCCAATCACAGCAGCCGGTGGGCGTGTCTATACTGTGCAGTAAAATAAATAAATAAATAATTAAAAAAAACAGCGTGCGGTCCCCCCAATTTTAATACCAGCCATATAAAGCCATACAGCTGAAGGCTGGTATTCTCAGGATGGGGAGCCCCACGTTATGGGGAGCCCCCCACCCTAACAATATCAGTCAGCAGCTGGCCAGAATTGCCGCATACATTATATGCGACAGTTCTGGGACTGTACCCGGCTCTTCCCGATTTACCCTAGTGCGTTGGCAAATCGGGGTAATAAGGAGTTAATGGCAGCCCATAGCTGCCACTAAATCCTAGATTAATCATGTCAGGCGTCCCCCCGAGATTCCTTCCATGATTAATCTGTAAATTACAGTTAAAAAACACACACACACCCGAAAAATCATTTATTAGAAATAAAAAACACTAACAAAGTCCCTCATTACCAATTTATTAACCCCGACAAACCCTCCATGTCCGGCGTACTCCACAGTCCTCCAGCGTCGTGTCCAGCTCTGCTGCATGGAGGTGACAGGAGCTGCAGAATACACCGCCGCTCCGGTCACCTCCACGCAGCTAATGAAGGGAATAGCGCGATCAGCTGCTGTCAGTCAGGTAACTCCCGGCCACCGCTGGATCCAGCGGTGGCCGCGATTAACCTCAGTGACAGCAGCTGATCGCTATACTCACCTCAGTTGGTGCATGGAGCTGACTGGAGCGGCGGTGAGTAGCGCGATCAGCTGAGCTGTCACTGAGGTTACCCGCGGCCACCGCTGCATCCACCGCTGGATCCAGGTAACCTCAGTGACAGCTCAGCTGATCGCGCTACTCATCTCATTAGCTGCGTGGAGGTGACCGGAGCGGCGGTGTATTCTGCAGCTCCTGTCACCTGCATGCAGCAGAGCTGGATGCGACGCTGGAGGACTGTGGAGTACGCCGGACATGGAGGGTTTGTCAGGGTTAATAAATTGGTAATGAGGGACTTTGTTAGTGTTTTTTATTTCTAATAAAGGATTTTTCGGGTGTGTGTGTTTTTTAACTGTAATTTACAGATTAATCATGGAAGGAATCTTGGGGAGACGCCTGACATGATTAATCTAGGATTTAGTGGCAGCTATGGGCTGCCATTAACTCCTTATTACCCCGATTTGCCAACGCACTAGGGTAAATCGGGAAGAGCCGGGTACAGTCCCAGAACTGTCGCATATAATGTATGCGGCAATTCTGGGCAGCTGCTGACTGATATTGTTAGGGTGGGGGGCTCCCCATAACGTGGGGCTCCCCATCCTGAGAATACCAGCCTTCAGCTGTATGGCTTTATCTGGCTGGTATTAAAATTGGGGGGGACCGCACGCGGGTTTTTTTAATTATTTATTTATTTTACTGCACAGTATACACACGCCCACCGGCTGCTGTGATTGGGTGCAGTGTGACACCTGTCACTCAGCGCGGGGGCGTGTCTCACTGCAACCAATCATAGGCGCCGAAAAGCAGGAAAGCAGGGAATACGAGATTGATTAATGAGCGGCCGGCTTTTTCAAAAGAGGAAAAGCCGCCGGAACAGTGTGAACAGCCGTGCAGCGCCGCGCCGGAGATCGGGGAACGGTAAGTAAGAGAGAGGGGGGAGAATGACCGACAGACTGTCAGAGGGGGACAGACAAGACAGAGAGAGACAGACAGAGCGAGACCGACCGACGGGAGATAGAATGAAAAAAAAAAATGACCGACATCGTTAGTAAAAAGCACAAAACGTGCGTTTTGGACATCGGAGTGCCACACAATGTTTTACGTAAAATCTTTCATGTATTAATCTCAAAAAGTAACATACACCAGCTCTATCCCACTATTGGGTATGTGCCCTTAACATTTCCGCCATGAAAATTCATTTTGGTGTCATTTTGGAAGGTTTTCTGGTGAGTCCGTAAAAATGGCGTAAAACGCGGACAAAATTGTTCACAGCTGTGACTTTTGAGTGATAAATGCTTCAAGGGGTCTTCCCCATGCTGTTGCCATGTCATTTGAGCACTCTTCTGAGACTTTTGTGACATTTTTAGGGTTTCTACATGCTGCCGGGGGGTCATTTCACAAAAATACTCGGGTCTCCCATAGGATAACATTGGGCTCGTTGCTCGGGCCGAGTACACGAGTATCTTGGGAGGCTCGGCCCGAGCTTCGAGCACCCGAGCTTTTTAGTACTCGCTCATCACTAATTGGAAGTCAATGATTGTGTAAATTGTCTCTCCCCCACATGCAGCCAGCATAAACAGAGCATTTCCATGGAAGGTGGACTGAGTATATTTTTTTACGCACAGTATCCGAAAAGATTTTTACCCTAGTAAGAGCCATTCAGAGAGACAGCAGGCAGCTCTCACTGAATTCCCAATATCGTAAAGGACCAATATTATAAAGCATGGGCACATTATGCAGAAAAGGTTTACTGTAACAGAAAATTTGAAATTTCGGGTGGCCGAATCGAAGTTTTATTTAATAAAGAAAAATCTAAAAACTAAAGTGTAGGCCTAATATTTTCAGATCAACATGACAAGAACAACATAGTAACAACATATTTCATATAATAACAACATAATATATTAGCAGTGTATTGTATTCTTGCTTAGGTTACATACAGACCACTTTGTTGATGTGGTTACTGGTTCCCTGAAAAATGCCCACAGGAAAATTGCCCACAGGAAAAATTCCCACAGGAAAATTGCCTACAGGAAAATGCCCACAGGAAAATTGCCCACATGGAAAATTGCCCACACGGAAAATTGCCCACACAGAAAATTGCCCACACAGAAAATTGCCCACATGGAAAGTTGCCCACATGGAAAATTGCCCACACGGAAAATTGCCCACACGGAAAATTGCCCACACACAAAATTGCCCACATGGAATATTGCCCACATGGAAAATTGCCCACACAGAAAATCGCCAATTGCAGCATCACAATGTTTCAGATCTATGATATTTGAGGTGCAAAGTGAGAATGTTCACATGATAGGTGATCAACTTGTGATTTACAGTTGACCTAGTGCAAAACTGCAAAAATGCTGAAGATTTGTGGTATGTAGCAGCAGTCTGTCATTATCAGCGATAGATAGATACAGTCTGCTCTCATCTTTCACTGATTCTACCTTAAGGCGGCGTTACACGGTACGATATATCGTGCGATCGCATGAGCGATCACACCTGCCCCTGTCGTTTGTGCATCACGGGCAATTCGTTGCTCGTGGCGCACAAAGTCGTTAACCCTCGTCACACGTACTTACCTCCCTAACAATGTCGCTGTGGGCGGCGAACATCCTCTTCCTGAAGGGGGAGGGAAGTTCGGCGTCACAGCGACGTCACACAGCGGCCGCCTAATAGAAGCGGAGGGGCGGAGATGAGCGGCCGCAATATCATGCCCACCTCCTTCCTTCCTCATTGCCGGCGGGACGCAAGTAAGCTGTGTTCGTCGTTCCAGGGGTGTCACACATAGCGATGTGTGCTGCCACGGGAACGACGAACAACCAGAGTGCAGAAGGAGGAACGACATTATGAAAATGAACGACGTGTCAACGAGCAACGATAAGGTGAGTATTTTTGCTCATTAACAGTTGTTCGGAGCTGTAACACGTTACGACATCTCTAACGATGTGCGTCATGAATTCCGTGACCCCGCCAACATATCGTTAGATATATCGTAGCTTGTGACGCCGGCTTTAGGCTACTTTCACACTTGCATTGAACGGCATCCGTCACAATGCGTTGTGTGACACATGTAACGGATGCGTTTTAAATAGTGTGATATAAAGGCAACGGATTCCTGTGAAATAACATGTTGCCCCCATCATCACTGCACACACCCCAGCACTACTGCACTCATCATCATCAATGCACACACCCTGGCACTACCGCACTCATTATCATCACCGCACACACCCCGGCACTACCGCACCTATCATCATTAATGCACACATCCCGGCACTACCGCACTCATTATCATCACCGCACACACCCCGGCACTACCGCCCCTATCATCACTGCACACACCCCGGCACTACCACACTCATCATCATCACTGCACATACCCCGGCACTACCGCACTCATCATTATCACCGCACACACACAGGAACTACCGCACTCATCCTCACCGCACACACGCAGGCACTACCGCACTCATCACCGCATACACACCGGTACTACCGCTCCCATCATCACTGCACACATTACCTCAGTGACGTCCCCGCTGACAGCGTGACTTACTTCAGTTGCTGCCTGGAGCTGACAGAGAGCGGCGGTGTTCTACGGCCGCTCCTGTCAGCTTCATATAGCAGAGCTGGATGTGTCGCGGGACCTCGTGTGGATTACGCCAGACCTGGACTTATATTTGGGGATTAATAAAGAGGTGAAAAGGGTGTTTTTTTACCTTTAATTCCAAATAAAGTATTTTTTCGGGTGTATGTGTTTATTTACTTTCACTTACAGGTTAATCGTTGTGGGTGTCTCATAGACGCCTGCCATGATTAACCTAGGACTTAGAGGCAGCTATGGGCTGCTGCCATTAACTCCTTATTACCTCGATTTGCCACCACACCAGGGCAATTCGGGATGAGCCGGGTAGAGTCCAGGGACTGTCGCATCTAATGGGCAATGCGGCAATTCCGGGTGGCTGCTGGCTGATATTGTTAGGCTGGGGGGCTCCCCATAATTTGGAACTCCCCATCCTGAGAATACCAGCCTTCAGCCTTGTGACTTTACCTTGGCTGGAATCAAAATTAGGGGGGACCGCACACCGTTTTTTTTTAATTATTTATTTAGTTATTGTACTGCACGATATAGACCCGCCCACCGGCAGCTGTGATTGGTTGCAGTGAGACAGCTGTCACTCAGCGTGGGGGCGGGTCTGACTGCAACCAATCATAGGCACCGGTGGGCAGGGGAAACAGTGAATACTAGATGGAATAAAGAGCGGCCGGAATTTTCAAAAGAGGAAAAGCCGCCGGAGCTTTGTGACAACTGTGCAGCGTCGCACCCGTGATCGGTGAGTATGAGAGAGGGAGTGAGAGGGGGGAGAGAGACCAGGAGTGATTTTAAACGATTTCGATCGTTCTGCTGAACATACTGAGCATGCTCAGTAGAACGTGACGGAATCCGTCAGCGGATTCCGCCGCTTAGCGCATAGCCAATCATTAGACACCTTGGCGGATTCCAACAGAGGTGCGTTATTTTAACGACCCAAAAAACGCTACATGTAGCATTCCCTTTGCTCGACACTGCGTCAAAATAACGATACCACCAATTCACACAAACAAATCAGAGAGCAAGTAAGTAAAAGGTAAATCTTTATTGAAACCAAAGTAAAATAGAGAACAAGGGGTGTAATTACAAGACAGTGCACAAGGTGGCGTACATAAGCGGTGAAGGAAAAATCATAGTGTCCGATGGATAAACAATAAAGCTCAATACAGCCTCAGGGGAAAGCCCAATACACAGGAATAGGTTAGAGTATACAACCCCGTGGTGGGTAGTAACGCCCAGAGTGACTGTATAAAAAGAGAAATGTAAAACCGGAGATCACTTTACCCACCGCTGAGATGATGCCAGGTCCCGCCTACGCACGTTTCGGGGCTAGCCTTCGTCAGGGAGTTTCCCCTGAGGCTGTATTGAGCTTTATTGTTTATCCATCGGACACTATGATTTTTCCTTCACCGCTTATGTACGCCACCTTGTGCACTGTCTTGTAATTACACCCCTTGTTCTCTATTTTACTTTGGTTTCAATAAAGATTTACCTTTTACTTACTTGCTCTCTGATTCGTTTGTGTGAATTGGTGGTATATTTATCCTTGAATCAGTTGCATATCCATTTATTATAATCATGGGGTGGTGGTACTATCTTTCAATCTGATTGACCACAGAATTTTCTCCCTCTGGTTATTGAATTGATGCTGGTTGAAAATTTGTTTGGTCAAAATGACGATGCAGCGTCGTCCAGAGGATGGAACGCAGACACTTGCGTTACAGTGCGTCGTCAATACAAGTCTATGGAGAATAGCGCAGTGCGTTAACAGACTGCGCTATTCTCCATAGCGGCGGATTGCGCTGAACGCAAGTGTGAAAGTAGCCTTACTTCTCTCACCAGCCCAAAACAGCAGCACATGCAGAACCAGCAGAAGTGTGATCCAGAGGAGCAATCCCTACTATCTGTACTCACAAAAGTATCACTGTATTATCTGTTGAGTTACATGGGACTGCAGGTCACATCTAATACATTACCATCTCAGTGGGAGCCCACTAAAAGCAGGGTGCTGCTGGCAGAGATAGTTGTTCCTGAAAGCCCCAAAGGCACAGCAGAAAGTTGAGACTCTGTAGCTTTTACGACCTTGTGTTCGTGCTGGGAATGTATGATATGTTTTTGCAGGGCCGCCATTAGGGCATTACTACTGTGACTGCTGTAGGGGGCCCGGTGAAGAGAGGGGGCCCGGACAGGCCAGGGGTAATTACTTAGCTTTGTTAAGCCCTGGGCAGGCCAGGCCTCCCCTCTTCACCTGGCCCCAGTCACAGCCGCAGCAGAGGGGCTCGGCCGTTTCAGCCAGTGCACACACACACTGCTAAAACAAGGCCGCCGGAAACAAGACGCATGGAGCAGAGCAGGGAGGCAGCGCATCATCCCGCAGCCTAATGTGATGAGGTCATCACAGTGATGCGGACAACGCGGAGGTGGCGAAGACACGACATCCGGTGGGGAAAGGTAGGCACTCGGTGAGCTGAACACCGCCGGGGATAGAGGGTGGGGTGCCCCTGTCTTGCTTTAGCTGAGGGGTTGGAACCATGGGCCTGCAATGACTTTTTCTGCACCCCCTGGGCAGATTCCCGGGGGCCGCAGTGCTCCGGTGCTTACATACAAATGTGGTCGGGATTGTGTGAGCGGGTTTAGCTGTGTGCCTGGAGTCCCCCCTCTGTTGTGTGCCTGCTCTCCAGTGAGGTCAGCCCCCCAATGCTGTGTGCAGTCCCCTAGTGCTGTGTGCAGCCCCCCAATGCTGCATGCAGCCACCCAAGTGCTGTGTGCAGCCCCCTAGCACTGAGTGCAGGCCCCCCAGTGCTTTGTACATGCCCCCCAGTGCTGTGTGCAGCCCACCCACTGCTGTGTGCAGCCCCTTAGTGCTGTGTGCAGCCTCCAGTCCTGTGTGCAGCCCCCCAGTGCTGTGTGCCCTCCCCAGTGCTCTGTCTGTGCAGCCCCCTCCAGTGCTGTTTATCACCACCAGTGTTGATTTCCCTCCAATGCTGTGTACCACCTCCAGTGCTGTTTGCCCCCCTAGTGATGTCTGTACTCTGCAATTGCTGACCGTGCCCCCCAGTGATCTCCATGCCTCCCTAGTGATGTCTGTGTATCCCCCTAGTGATGTCTGTGCGCCCCCCTAGTGATGTCTGTGTGACCCACCTAGTGATGTCTGTTTACCCCCCTAGATGTCTGTGTATCCCCCTAGTGATGTCTGTGCACCCCCCTAGCGATGTCTGTAATGTAAATTTTTAGGGAAACACTTCTTTTTCTGGAACAACTTCAAGGGTGCTAACACTTTTGGCCATGTGTGTTTGTGTGTGTGTGTGTGTGTGTGTGTGTATGTATGTATATACAGTATATGTGTATGTGTATGTATATATATATATATATATATATATATATACATACACACTAGCTGTAATATCCAGAGTTGCCTGGTAGCTGTCTCTCTCTCCCACTGTCCCTCTCTCCCAGCCTCGCTCTGTCTCCCTCTCTGTCTGTCTCTTTCCCTGTCTGTCTTTGTGTGTCTGTCTCTGCCTGTGTGTCTGCCTCTTTCCCTGTCTGCCTCTTTCCCTGTCTGTCTTACTAACTGTCTGTCTCTCTCCCTGTCTGCCTCTCTCCCTGTCTGCCTCTCTCTATTTGTCTCTTTCACTGTCTGTCTCTCTCTGTCTCCCTCTGTCTCTATTTTTCTTTCTCTGTCTCCCCTCCGATATCATATTATCTCACACATAAGCTTCTTATACTAAGAATGTCCTTTGTTCCTATAGCAACCAATCACAGTTCCTATTAATGACCTGTAGCTCCCAGCTCCGTTGACTTTAATGGAGGCAGGATTTTTGGTGAAAAGCTAAAGTGTGGGGTTACATTTTCTCCTCAAAACATAGTCTGATGTTCCCTGAGTCACATGAGGCATCTGGAAAATGTCGTGATTGTAAATGTGATGGTGCAGATTCCTTTAGCGGACATACACACATACATACATAAAGCTTTATATATTAGATTATATATACAGTATATGCACACACACATTTTTCCAAGCATGGCGTCAGGAGTGTGGAAGGTTTAAGGGGTGAAGGCAGAGCTGGGGTGCAACCTATGCAGAGTCTCAAGGGGGTCCAGAAATGTTGCCAGTATGGGATCCTGAAATTCCTAGTGGCGGCCTGGTGTTTTTGCAGTGGTGTAACTAGAGTCCAATGGGCCCCAGTGTGAAATTTGGACCTGACCCCGCAACTTACACATGTTTTTCACATGTAAGGGGCCCTTGTAGCGTTCTAACTTCTATCAAGGCTGCCTCCCCTCCCCCTTCATTATGTAGTAATGTCCCCCGTCCTGGTATATATGCCTATCTTCCTGGTGAATATGTCCTCATCCTTGTATGTATGTCCCAATGCTGGTATATAAGGTCCTCATCCTGGTATGTATGGTACACATTGTCTCCAAACTGGTATATATGCCCCCTTCCTGGTATATATGTTCCCATTCTGGGTTACATGATCCCCAATCCTAGTGGGCATTCATGTCTGTTGACAATTTTCTGTGGACATTTTTCACATATCATGTGAACATCCTCACCTTGCACCTCAAATATCATAGATCTGAAACTTTCTGATGCTGCAATTGGCAATTTTCTGTGTGGGCAATTTTCCATGTGGGCAATTTTCCGTGTGGGTAATTTTCTGTGTGGGCAACTTTCCATGTGGGCAATTTTCCATGTGGGCAATTTTCCGTGTGGGCAATTTTCCATGTGGGCAATTTTCCGTGTGGGCAATTTTCCACATGGGCAATTTTCCATGTGGGCAATTTTCCTGTGGGCATTTTTCCTGTGGGCAATTTTCATGTGGGCATTTTTCCTGTGGGCAATTTTCTGCTCACCGTGGTTACTCTGTATTTTATTTTTTGGGAGAATCATTTTTTTTTAAGAAGAATTACTCGGAAAAGCATTTTTAGTTCTAAAGGCTACTTTACACACTGCGATATCGGTCCCGATATCGCTAGTGTGGGTACCCGCCGCCATCTGTTGCGCGACACGGGCAAATCGCTGCCCGTGCCGCACAACAGCCGTCACACATACATACCTGTCCGGCGACGTCGCTGTGACGGGCGAACCGCCTCCTTTCTAAGGGGGCGGTCCGTGCGGCGTCAGAGCGACGTCACTGAACCGCCGCCCAATAGCAGCGGAGGGGCGGAGCTGAGCGGGATGTAACATCCCGTCCACCTCCTTCCTTCCTCATAGTGGCCGGGAGGCAGATAAGGGGAGCTTCCTCGTTCCTGCGGCGTCACACGCAGCGATGTGTGCTGCCGCAGGAACGAGGAACAACCTCGTTACTGCTGCAGTAACGAGATTTGAGAATGGACCCCCATGTCGCCGATTAGCGATTTTGCACGTTTCGGCATCGCTAATTCGGCCGGATGTGCGTCACGAATTCCGTGACCCCAACGACTCCGCATTAGCGATGTCGCAGCGTGTAAAGCCCGCTTTAGACATTTTAAAATTTTGCGTATTTCTGTTTGCTGATTTCCATCTTGTAGTTTTTACATTTTGCAGTCCAGATGAGCAAGTTATACGACAAGTGCACAGCACACCACTAACCTTTAGTTTTGCCTGGAAAACTTTAAGGACTTCTTTATTCTTATTTATGTAACGGTTATTTATGTCATCTCATGAGATGTAAGAATTATTGCGTATTTCAGCTGTATTATTACTGAGAAAGTCCAGTAAAAGTCTGGTTTCATAACAGCCATAGCTTTCTATCATAGGCATTGCTTTACATAGTCTATAGCACAGTGCCATAATATTTGATTATGTGAATGATTGTTAGGCTTATTTCTCATGCATTTCAAGCCAACAGGAAAAGCTGGAGAAAATCCCGAGGAGTCTGGAATAAAGATAAACTAATAAAAAATGCATTTGCCAAGAGAAATCCTTATTTTTTTCAAGTATTTGCATTCACACCATTGCAAGGTACATTGTTATAAAGGAGCTAAAAAATAAATGAGAGAAACTAGATGTACCCAAAGAAGTGTTACTGAATTGATAAAATGTTTTATAATACTGAACTATGAAATATTAAAATCATGAACTTGAATGAATGTTCTGAAAACTGCATACATGACTAGATAATAGCAGCTTTAATGCAAAGTAGGCTCTCAAATTCTATCACCGATATGTTTCCTGCAGAGCATAATGCTAGAACCTCAAGATAGTCTTAAGAGTTCTGATTATTACCAAAGTAGTTCCTGAAAACTGCAATATGGAACTAGCAATTATGTCTGAATCAGGGAGCAGAGGTGCACAGTAAAGACGGCTTAAAAGAACACGAAAAAGGTAGTTGTTGTTTCAGGTTAAGGAGTAGTTAAAATTCTGCAAAGAAATTAAAAGAAAAATATCAGTTTAGTAACCTATTTACCATATTACAGCAATCAAAATTCAAAATCTTTTGGCATTTTTGGAAATTTTGTTTAGTTCCTTGCAGCTGGGGACAAAACGGGGCTGGACGGGGTGTGGCTATGATCACTTGTCAAATTCATCAATAGTGGCGGCATTTCTGACTTGAGTGAAGCGGGCTTTACATGCTACGATATCGTTAATAATTTATCGTCGGGGTCACGTTGTTTGTGACGCACATCTGGCGTCATTAATGATATCGCAGTGTGTGACACTTATGTGCGACCTAAAACGATCTAAAAAACGGCCAAAATCGTTTGCCGCGGAGAGGTCGTCCTGAAACAAAAAATCGTTCTCTTCGAATTAGCGATGTTGTTCCTCGATCCTGCGGCAGCACACATCACTATGTGTGACACCGCATGAACGAGAAACATCTCCTTACCTGCCTCCACCGCCAATGCAGAAGGAAGGAGGTGGGCGGGATGTTTACATCTCCGCTTCTATTGGACGGCTGCCGTGTGACGTTGCTGTGACTCCACACAACCCGCCCCCTTAGAAAGGAGTCGGATCACCGGCGAGAGCGACGTCGCAGGACAGGTAAGTCCATGTGACGGGGGTAAGTGAGGTTGTGTGCGATGGGCAGCGATTTGCCCGTGTCGCACAACCAATGGAGGCGGGTACAATCGCTTGCAATCTCGCTAGCAAGATCGCAGCGTGTAAAGCCCGCTTAAGACTTCTAGTGAGGTGTAAGAAGGCACATGCGACTGATAAGATGTGTCGAATTTGTTAGGTGGCATGGTCCTCTTCATGAATTTGATGTCAGGAAAAGGATTTTATATCCACGCTGCCGATGGACAAGATGCACAGGATGAGGTAGGTATAATCCAAGTAGTTTATTGCACCTACAAGTTTAAAAGTATAAAACATCTTCAGGACAAAAACTACTATAACTGACAAGTGTCTCAATGAATTTGGCATATATACTTAGAGGACCTTAATAAGACTGGCATATGAAACACCAGTCTTAAGGAATCAGGAACTATGTGAATTAGTACTTAGTCTACTGTAATCAAATGCATTTATTGATTTACAGGTAAACAGATAAGTAGCAATTCCCACTTTAAATATTATATTTATTTTCCTGTTTATGAGCTCCTGCTACTAAACTCAGCCAGTTGGATGAAAAGGTCTACGGAAATTCTCCTACTTTGGCCCAGACTGACATGAATAGAATGAAAAGCATGGAACAAACAACAGAGCGCACTCAGTTTTACATTTTAGATTAGAAGTTGGAAAGCATACAGTAGCACACCTATGCTAAAAGGTTTTAAAGGGGTTGTCCACTACTCGGGAAACATCTTTCTCAATCTTTATGGTTTCCACTATTTAAAATAATAAAACTTACACTGACCTCCAGTTCTGGCATTGTGATTAGAGTTGAGCGCGGTTCGCGGTTCTCCACTTCGCGGCTCGAGTGATTTTGGGGGCTGTTCTAGATCGAACTAGAACTTGAGCTTTTTGCTAAAACTCGATAGTTCTAGATACGTTCGAGAATGGTTCTAGCAGCAAAAAGACAAGCTAATTACTAGCTGGCTTTCCGCTGCAATAGTGTAAGTCACTCTGTGACTCACACTATTATGAAATTTCAGCGTATAGTGTGCGGGAACAGCGCATTCAGATCACTGCTGTTTGGATAATGGCGATCGCCATTTTTTTTTTTTCCTTGTCTTCCTTCCCAAAGTGCGCGCGTGTAGTGGGGCGGGCCAGCATGTCAGCCAATCCCAGACACACACACACAGCTAAGTGGACTTTTAGCCAGAGAAGCAACGGCATGTGTGATAGGATGCCCATGTCACAAGTCCATGCATTATAAAAATGGACATTTTCCTCCAGCACGCCATTATCTGCCTTCTGCGTCTTGGTGTCAGTCACCGCTGGCGTAGCTCCTGTCTCCGATACTGCTGTGTACGCTCTATACACAGCGCTATACAGCATAGGGATAGAGGTTTCTATTAGTCCTTGTAAGGGCGAATATCGGCAGAGTCAGTGCCATAGGTGACAGTCAGGTCCGTGAAAAAAGATTTTAACAGCTACACAAGATGACAGCGTCTGTGTAGCTAAGGTCAGGGATTTCCTCGCTGCATTTCCCCATTAGGAGGGATAGAAAGGGAGGCTTCCTTTCCTCTACCCAGACCCACAACCCTGCCACTGTACCCTCCTGCACTTTGCACACTCAAACTCATTGTTACTAAGCCATTATACTAGCAAACACTGAGGAAACTTGGTGGCATCCTAAAAGTGGCTGTTGGACTTCCATTAGTGTCCCACTGGTGCAAATCTATGTGCAGCACCTCTGCATTACACACTCAAACTCATTGTTACTAAGCCATTATACTAGCAAACACTGAGTAAACTTAGTGGCATCCTAAAAGTGGCTGTTGGACTTTCATTAGTGTCCCATTGGTGCAAACCTATGTGCAGCACCTCTGCATTGCACACTCAAACTCATTGTTACTAAGCCATTATACTAGCAAACACTGAGTAAACTTAGTGGCATCCTAAAAGTGGCTGTTGGACTTTCATTAGTGTCCCATTGGTGCACACCTACGTGCAGCACCTCTGCATTGCACACTCAAACTCATTGTTACTAAGCCATTATACTAGCAAACACTGAGTAAACTTAGTGGCATCCTAAAAGTGGCTGTTGGACTTCCATTAGTGTCCCACTGGTGCAAAGCTATCTGCAGCACCACTGCATTGCACACTCAAACTCATTGTTACTAAGCCATTATACTAGCAAACACTGAGTAAACTTAGTGGCATCCTAAAAGTGTCTGTTGGACTTCCATTAGTGTCCCACTGGTGCAAATCTATGTGCAGCACCTCTGCATTGCACACTCAAACTCATTGTTACTAAGCAATTATACTAGCAAACACTGAGGAAACTTAGTGGCATCCTAAAAGTGGCTGTTGGACTTCCATTAGTGTCCCACTGGTGCCACTCTATGTGCAGCACCTCTGCATTGCACACTCAAACTCATTGTTACTAAGCCATTATACTAGCAAACACTGAGTAAACTTAGTGGCATCCTAAAAGTGGCTGTTGGACTTCCATTAGTGTCCCACTGGTGCAAATATATGTGCAGCACCTCTGCAATGCACACTCAAACTCATTGTTACTAAGCCATTATACTAGCAAACACTGAGTAAACTTAGTGGCATCCTAAAAGTGGCTGTTGGACTTCCATTAGTGTCCCACTGGTGCAAATCTATGTGCAGCACCACTGCATTGCACACTCAAACTCATTGTTACTAAGCCATTATACTAGCAAACACTGAGTAAACTTAGTGGCATCCTAAAAGTGGCTGTTAAACTTCCATTAGTGTCCCACTGGTGCAAATCTATGTGCAGCACCTCTGCATTGCACACTCAAACTCATTGTTACTAAGCCATTATACTAGCAAACTATGCTGCCAGTTTAAGGGCCGTAGTTGCATTGTCAGGGATAGTTATTGTTGTTTATTATGCTGTTAATAAAGATAGACCACCGCTGCAATCTACACCACCTCTCAATTTTTACTACCACATTTTAAGTGCACAATCTTGTCGCAATCAAAATGAGTGGCAAAATGACAGATGCTGGTGGAAAGGGGAAGAGGCTTGTTGGAAAAGGAAAAAAAGAGTTTGTCCGTGGGGAAGGTGGCAAAGCTCCATTAACATCTGCTGAAGATAGACCATCTTCCAGCAAAAGTAAGATGTCTACTACTTACCGTGGACAATCCGATGTGCTCCCTTTTTTACGGACACGAACAACTGGAACAAAGGTAGATGATGGCCAAAAAAAGAAAATGCTTGAATGGATCTCAAGTGGTCCAACAAGTGCCCTCTCCTCCACCTCAACTACCGCATCCAAAAAACACCAGTCCTCTGAGTTGTCATCCCAATCACACTTGCTTTCTCCCAGCTCTGAAGTCTCCAGCCGCCCTGCACAGTATGGTGGAACTGAGATGGCTGAGTCTGCAGAGCTGTTCAGTCACACTATAGCCTGGGAATCAGAGGTCTGCTCCCAAGCTACAGTGAGTACAGACCAGGAAATGGTCTGCAGTGATGCCCAGAACCTTTGTGACTCAGATTCAGGCCGTGATGACCAAGTTTCTGAGCATAATGTTGACCCTTATTCACAAACTGAAACACCTGTTGTAATAGACAATGAGGAACATACTGATGACGACGAGACGCAGATACCAGATTGCAATGACAACTTAAATATTCAGTCAGGGCAAGAAGAGGCTCGGTCTGAGGGTGAGGGGAGTGCAAACACAACAATTGATGAGGAGGTTCTAGATCCCACCTACTGTCAACCCACAGTCAGGCCCTCGAGGAGGTCAACAGAGACAGTGGAGGAGGATGCAACTGACGACGAAGTTACCTTGCGCCTTCCTGGACAGAGACGGAGTACTGGTTGCACGTCTACAACTGCATCCTCAGCCACTACTCTGCCTCTGAGCACTAGTCGGGGTGGATCAGCAGGTCGCATGCCCTCTAAGCCTTGCCTAGCCTGGTCCTTTTTTGACATAGCAAAAGATCGCCCAAATTATGTGATCTGTAAAATTTGTCGTGATTCTGTTAGTAGAGGGCAAAACCTCAGCAGTTTGACAACTTCTAACATGAATCGTCACATGAATAAATATCATATGTCCCAGTGGGAAGCTCACCGTGCTGCAATGCGGCTAGCGGAGCGAACCATCCACCGCCTGCCCCTTCCAGTGCCTCCGCGCGCTCTTCATCTTCTAGGACTGTGAGGACAGTAGAGTTGAGCGCGGTTCGTGGTTCGTGGTTCTCCAGTTTTAGGCTCGAGTGATTTTGGGGCATGTTCTAGATCGAACTAGAACTCGAGCTTTTTGCAAAAGCTCGATAGTTCTAGAAACGTTCGAGAACGGTTCTAGCAGCCAAAAAACAGCTAAATCTTAGCTTGGTTTCTGCTGTAATAGTGTAAGTCACTCTGTGAATCAAACTATTATCACATTTCAGTGTATAGTGTGCGTGAACAGCGCCTTCAGATCACTGCTGTTTCTATAATGGCGATCGCCATTTTTTTTTTTTTTTTTCTTGTCTTCCTTCCCTAAGCGCGCGCGTCTTGTGGGGCTGGCCAGCATGTCAGCCAATCACAGACACACACACACCTAAGTGGACTTTGAGGCAGAGAAGCAACGGCATGTGTGATAGGATCTGCATGTCACATGTCCCTGCATTATAAAACCGGACATTTTCTTCACGATCGCCATTATCTGCCTTCTGCGTCTTTGGTGTCAGACATCACTGTCGCAGTTCCGTCCTTTGTCCTATCGCCGATACAGCTGTATGCGCTGCATACACAGCGTTAGACAGCTTAGGGAGAGCACATTCTAGCAGTCCTTTTAAGGGCTCGTACCGGCAGGGTCAGAGAGCCATAGGTGACAGGTCCTGCAAACAGCAACAGCGTCTGTGTAGCCCAGGTCAGGGATTTCCTCCCTGCATTTCACCATTAGGAGGGAATAGAAAGGCAGGCTTCCATTCCTCTACCCAGAGCACCACAATCCTGCCACTGTACCCTCTTGTCCTCTGCACACTCCAACTCATTCTAAGTAAGCCATTATACTAGCAAACACTCAGTGTACCTAGTGGCATCCTATCTGTGGCTATTGGACTTTGCTATAGTCCCACTAGTGCAAAGACATTTGCAGAGCACATCTGCCTGCATTGCACACTCCAAGTTTTTTAAACTAAGCAATTTTACTAGCAAACACTCAGTGTACCTAGTGGCATCCTATACGTGGCTATTGGACTTTGCTATAGTCCCACTAGTGCAAAGACATTAGCAGAGCACATCTGCCTGCATTGCACACTCCAAGTTTTTTAAACTCAGCCATTATACTAGCAAACACTCAGTGTACCTAGTGGCATCCTATACGTGGCTATTGGACTTTGCTATAGTCCCACTAGGGCCAAGACATTTGCAGAGCGCATCTGCCTGCGTTGCACACTCCAACAAATTATAACGAAGCCATTATACTAGCAAACACTCAGTGTACCTAGTGGCATCCTATACGTGGCTATTGGACTTTGCTATAGTCCCACTAGTGCCAAGACATTTGCAGCACGTCTGCCTGCGTTGCACACTCCAACGAATTATAACTAAGCCATTATACTAGCACACACTCAGTGTACCTAGTGGCATCCTATACGTGGCTATTGGACTTTGCTATAGTCCCACTAGTGCAAAGACATTAGCAGAGCACATCTGCCTGCATTGCACACTCCAAGTTTTTTAAACTCAGCCATTATACTAGCAAACACTCAGTGTACCTAGTGGCATCCTATACGTGGCTATTGGACTTTGCTATAGTCCCACTAGTGCCAAGACATTTGCAGAGCGCATCTGCCTGCGTTGCACACTCCAACTAATTATAACGAAGCCATTATACTAGCAAACACTCAGTGTACCTAGTGGCATCCTATACGTGGCTATTGGACTTTGCTATAGTCCCACTAGTGCCAAGACATTTGCAGAGCGCATCTGCCTGCGTTGCACACTCCAACTCATTATAACTAAGCCATTATACTAGCAAACACTCAGTGTACCTAGTGGCATCCTATACGTGGCTATTGGACTTTGCTATAGTCCCACTAGTGCCAAGACATTTGCAGAGCGCATCTGCCTGCGTTGCACACTCCAACTCATTATAACTAAGCCATTATACTAGCAAACACTCAGTGTACCTAGTGGCATCCTATACGTGGCTATTGGACTTTGCTATAGTCCCACTAGGGCCAAGACATTTGCAGAGCGCATCTGCCTGCGTTGCACACTCCAACTAATTATAACGAAGCCATTATACTAGCAAACACTCAGTGTACCTAGTGGCATCCTATACGTGGCTATTGGACTTTGCTATAGTCCCACTAGTGCCAAGACATTTGCAGAGCGCATCTGCCTGCGTTGCACACTCCAACTCATTATAACTAAGCCATTATACTAGCAAACACTCAGTGTACCTAGTGGCATCCTATACGTGGCTATTGGACTTTGCTATAGTCCCACTAGGGCCAAGACATTTGCAGAGCGCATCTGCCTGCGTTGCACACTCCAACTAATTATAACGAAGCCATTATACTAGCAAACACTCAGTGTACCTAGTGGCATCCTATACGTGGCTATTGGACTTTGCTATAGTCCCACTAGTGCCAAGACATTTGCAGAGCGCATCTGCCTGCGTTGCACACTCCAACTAATTATAACAAAGCCATTATACTAGCACACACTCAGTGTACCTAGTGGCATCCTATACGTGGCTATTGGACTTTGCTATAGTCCCACTAGTGCCAAGACATTTGCAGAGCACATCTGCCTGCATTGCACACTCCAAGTTTTTTAAACTCAGCCATTATACTAGCAAACAGTCAGTGTACCTAGTGGCATCCTAAACGTGGCTATTGTACTTTTGTCAATTCACAGTATTGGAACGTTATTTGCAGCACGTCTGCCTGCATTGCACACTCTAACTTTTTTAAACTCAGCCATTATACTAGCAAACAGTCAGTGTACCTAGTGGCATCCTAAACGTGGCTATTGTACTTTTGTCAATTCACAGTATTGGAACGTTATTTGCAGCACGTCTGCCTGCATTGCACACTCTAACTTTTTTAAACTCAGCCATTATACTAGCAAACACTCACTGTACCTAGTTGTATCCTAAACGTGGCTATTGTACTTTTGTCAATTCACAGTATTGGAACGTTATTTGCAGCACGTCTGCCTGCATTGCACACTCTAACTTTTTTAAACTCAGCCATTATACTAGCAAACACTCACTGTACCTAGTTGTATCCTAAACGTGGCTATTGTACTTTTGTCAATTCACAGTATTGGAACGTTATTTGCAGCACGTCTGCCTGCATTGCACACTCTAACTTTTTTAAACTCAGCCATTATACTACCAAACAGTCAGTGTACCTAGTTGTATCCTAAACGTGGCTATTGTACTTTTGTCAATTCACAGTATTGGAACGTTATTTGCAGCACGTCTGCCTGCATTGCACACTCTAACTTTTTTAAACTCAGCCATTATACTACCAAACAGTCAGTGTACCTAGTGGCATCCTAAACGTGGCTATTGTACTTTTGTCAATTCACAGTATTGGAACGTTATTTGCAGCACGTCTGCCTGCATTGCACACTCTAACTTTTTTAAACTCAGCCATTATACTACCAAACAGTCAGTGTACCTAGTGGCATCCTAAACGTGGCTATTGTACTTTTGTCAATTCACAGTATTGGAACGTTATTTGCAGCACGTCTGCCTGCATTGCACACTCTAACTTTTTTAAACTCAGCCATTATACTAGCAAACAGTCAGTGTACCTAGTGGCATCCTAAACGTGGCTATTGTACTTTTGTCAATTCACAGTATTGGAACGTTATTTGCAGCACGTCTGCCTGCATTGCACACTCTAACTTTTTTAAACTCAGCCATTATACTAGCAAACAGTCAGTGTACCTAGTGGCATCCTATACGTGGCTATTGTACTTTTGTCAATTCACAGTATTGGAACGTTATTTGCAGCACGTCTGCCTGCATTGCACACTCTAACTTTTTTAAACTCAGCCATTATACTAGCAAACAATCAGTGTACCTAGTGGCATCCTAAACGTGGCTATTGTACTTTTGTCAATTCACAGTATTGGAACGTTATTTGCAGCACGTCTGCCTGCATTGCACACTCTAACTTTTTTAAACTCAGCCATTATACTAGCAAACAGTCAGTGTACCTAGTGGCATCCTAAACGTGGCTATTGTACTTTTGTCAATTCACAGTATTGGAACGTTATTTGCAGCACGTCTGCCTGCATTGCACACTCTAACTTTTTTAAACTCAGCCATTATACTACCAAACAGTCAGTGTACCTAGTGGCATCCTATACGTGGCTATTGGACTTTGCTATAGTCCCACTAGTGCCAAGACATTTGCAGAGCGCATCTGCCTGCGTTGCACACTCCAACTAATTATAACGAAGCCATTATACTAGCAAACACTCACTGTACCTAGTTGTATCCTAAACGTGGCTATTGTACTTTTGTCAATTCACAGTATTGGAACGTTATTTGCAGCACGTCTGCCTGCATTGCACACTCTATCTTTTTTAAACTCATCCATTATACTAGCAAACACACAGTGTACCTAGTGGCATCCTATACGTGGCTATTGGACTTTGCTATAGTCCCACTAGTGCCAAGACATTTGCAGAGCGCATCTGCCTGCGTTGCACACTCCAACAAATTATAACGAAGCCATTATACTAGCACACACTCAGTGTACCTAGTGGCATCCTATACGTGGCTATTGGACTTTGCTATAGTCCCACTAGTGCAAAGACATTTGCATAGCACGTCTGCCTGCATTGCACACTACAACTTTTTTAAACTAAGCAATTTTACTAGCAAACACTCACTGTACCTAGTTGTATCCTAAACGTGGCTATTGTACTTTTGTCAATTCACACTACTGCAAATCTATGTGCACCACCTCTGCATGACAACCTCGTGCTCTGTTTTTAATAAGCTATAATGATAGCACAAAATACTGCCATTTTGTGGCATCATAGAACTGGCTGTTGTATTCCATTAGTGCCCCACTGGTGACAAGCTATTTCTAGCACCTCTACATCACACCCTCATGCACATTTTGCTACGCTAATGTTATAGCAAACTCATGGAATTCATTGCTGCATTTCATAATTCGGAGGGATAGAAAGTCATTCTTCCTTTAGCTTTTCCTTCTGTTCATAGACAGCATCTCCAAGACAAATTTCCCCTCCACGTCTAAGTGTGGAGAGGCAGCTAGTGCGCATGCATGTGCCGATGTACCCCAGCTGCAGCATAATTACAGTGTTTCGCCTAGTGAGTATGCTCAGCCTGACTGTGCCTTTCCTGACGCTAAGTTTTCATTTCGGGATACAGCGCATGCTCCCACACTAAGTGTGAAAAGCCTCTTTGCACAGGTGCTTGCATTCCGTGCCGGGTCTAAGTCCTGTTTTGGGCATAGACACCATGCTAAAGCTGATAGTTTTTTTTCAGAGACTGTATTTCATGCTACTGAGCATGCTCAGGCACTTCCTGCATCAGAGACTAGGTCCGGTAATGAACTCTTTGGCCCTGGCCCTGATGTGGGGGTCCCATATAGACCACAGGGCATCAGGTGTCCTCCCAAATGGCTTGCAGAGGCCCACACCTATGACTTGTCACCGCATTATTGATGGTCAGACGATGACTGGTGAGGTGTTTGGGTCATGGCAGCCATGAGGTCATCATTGAAGTTGCGTTTCCAAATAGGACGCTAGTTATGCCACTCATGACGTGTCACTCTACTTTTGTCTCCAGGAGGTGCATTGTGGTTCACCCTGGTTTGGGGCGGACCCAGGTTATAAAAGGGGCTGGAGCCAACAAGGAGGTGCGCAGTCTTCTATTATGCTCCGAAAGAGCACACCTCCATGTGTTGAACCCATTGCGGCTTTAGGCCAGAGGTAGGCAGGGATCGGGTGGTGGATGTAGGCCACCACCACAGTTGGTAACGCAGAACGGTTAAGACCAGCTCCTGTCCTAACAGTCCTGCTTGTGCAGCCCAGTGGCATTAACAGGCCTGCTGCTGCTGATGCGCCTGCTGTCCACAGGTGTGGCCCCTACGCACACGGTCAGCGTACTCAATGGCCCCTGTGTTGTTAACAGGGAGTTCCTGGGCTGGGTGGGCATGTGGACCCTGTGACGCTAACAGGGCTCACAGTCTCCAGATCCGAATGGCGTCTAACTCGGTTCAGGCTACTATTAGTTTCATAGCCACACAGCTCTGTATCCTCCACCAAACCTTCAAGTTGCCAACCTCTCCTTTTCCAACTGGGAGCACGGTGGACACTGACTGCTGATGGGGATATATACCTTTCTCTTTCTTTTCTTATTAATTTTCGTTATATAGCGGTCACAGATTATATACCACTTTATCCAAATCTGCCAGTCCCACTGTAACAGATGTTGTTTCTTCAGCAAATGTTACAGTTGCTTAACCACCAAATCCACGGACCAAAACTTTTTTCCCCTTTCCAACACACCTGTTCCCCTTTCCAACAGCATCTGTCCTTTTTCAACTCATTTTGGGATATGACCAAAAGTGCAACTGTGCAGGGACACCGTACTCAACGCCATCTCAGCACAGCAGCCATCCCTCGGTCCCTCCGATGTGGACAAGTAAAAGACCATTTCCTCCTATCCATGACAAAGCGTTGAGATTCACTCTGTGCAGCACTGGTGTTTAGTGGACAAGTAGATCTAAGATTGCGTACCACATTCTGCAGATACTCCTGTATACGTGCGTCTATTTCTATGGCAGGAATTAGTTCGCCAAATTTTGTCTTGTACCGGGGATCTAACAGTGTGGCAACCCAGTATTCAGGATTAGTTCAAATTCATACAATCCGAGGGTCATGTAGGTAGTGCAGCAAGAAGGCGCTCATGTGTCTTGTGCATCCAGGAGGACCAAGTCCTTGGTGTGTTGGTGGCAGAGAGGTGAGAATCGTGCATCCTTCCTCTGCCCTCTACCCACAACCTCGCACAACCGAAATGTGAGCAAGCTCTCACTCATCTGCTGAGTCTTCCATGCCCATCGCCAGTTCGTCCTCCATTTCTTCATGGGCTCCTGCACTTTCATCAACACTTTTTGCTGATACTATGCGCCCTTGTTAATCCCTCTCCCTCACCATGAATGCCGCATAGGTGCCGCTGACCATCTGGACCTCGTAGATCTTGTTATCCCTTCCGCATATGACTCCTCCTGTACTTCCTCCCCTTCCTCTTGTCCCAACACCTGACTCAGAATAATAATTACAGTGTGCTCCATCATGTAGATGACCAGAATTGTCACGCTGAGAATGACATTGCCAGTGCTAAACATCTTCGTCGACATTTCAAAACTGTGTAGCAGGGTGCATAGGTCCTTGATCTGACACCACTCCAGCAGCGTGATCTGCACCACCTCTGGATCAAGTTATCCCAGGCTATATGTCTTACCGTATTTCAGCAGGGCTCTGCGGTGCTGCCACACACGCTGCAACATGTGCAGATTCCAATTCCTGCGTGTCGAAACATCGCATTTACGGCGTTTAACTGCCAGACCCTAAGACTTCCGGAGTGATGAAAGTTGTTGAGCTGCTGTGTGCGCACGATGGAAGTGAGCACATAGCGAGCGTGCCCACTGCACAAGGCCATGTAGGCCGTGATGGTGTTTTAAAAATTGCTGGCGAATTCGGTTCAACACGTGAGCCCTAAAAGGCACGTGTGTCACATTGCCCTGAGGATGGCCCGCAGCCAGGTTTGCATCATTGCCGCACACGGCTGTTAAGTCACCAACGTAGTCCGCTCCGTCAATTTGTACTCCGGTTGCCAGGTGACAACGTGTTCCTTTCATGAATAGTGCTGATGATGTGAGAGTAGTCGATGCCAGCGGCGCAGGTGGACGCAGGTTATGCTCACCCACTGGGCTGCATTACCTTGACAGATGCAGAATCTCTGGCTGAATGTAGCTGGTGGGTATCTCACAGATGAAATACCATCATTCAGCTACAACCAATGGGAAGACACCACACCCTTTTTTATGCCCATCCTGTCTGCAGACCACTGCCAGACATAGCTATGAACCTCTGGTTAATTTTACCCCCAGTTCAGTTTTATGATTTTGTGTGCTTGTTACCTGACTACTTTTCCTGCTTGCTGTTTATGTACCTTGTTGGCCGATACGCATTTCAACTCTGCTTGTTTTCTGATTCTTTCCTGGCCGTCCCATTCTGTTCCTGTTCCTCAATTAATGTTTTGACCCTGCCTGACTACTATTCTCTGTAATAGCGGTGTGACTCACATTTCCCATACATTTCAAAGTAAAGCTTTGACCGCCTGATGGCATTGAGCTCTGCTGCCAGCATAGTAAGGAGGTGTGTGGTAGTCCTTGTGCGCAGTTGCAAGGAAGGGTGGCCTGACCACACAGGGTTTGCGCCAAGGTAGAGGACCCACACGAGGTTGAAGAGGCAGAAGCAGTGTATTAACTTCTACATACAGAACAAGGATTGAAACAACTCGTGGGGACGGCAAGACTTGTACAGCAGACCCTTCTCCATCTCTCACCATAGTTTGCCAGTGCCCAGTCAGTGACATGTAATGACCCTGTCTATGCTTACTGGTCCAAGTATCTGTGTTGAAATGCACCCTGTCGCACACAGATTTTCTCAAGGAAGTGGTGATGTTGTGTGCGACATGCTGGTGTAGCGCGGGCATGCTTTTCTTGGAGAAGCAGTGGTGATTGGGCATGTGGTACTGGGGCACAGCGACAGACATAAGGTCTGTAAAATCCTGTGTGTCCACTACGCGTAAAGGCAGCATTTCGGTAGCCAACAGCTTACAGAGGGATAGAGTCAACCACTTAGCTTTGTCATGGGTCGCAGTAAGTGGCCTTTTATTTGACCACATCTGAGGGAAAGAGATCTGGCTGCTGTCTGTAGACGGTGTTGAGTAGGGTGTCCCTGGAAAAATGCAGGTTTGTGAGAAAAGTGCAGGCGGAGACATGATGTTGCCTTCATCTTGCCTTCAGATCTGTTCATCTTGTATCATTTTTAAAAAACACATCAAGCAAGGGTTACTCCAAGCGGAGTCTACCTTTTTTCCCAACATTGGGCACACAGACACCCCATCAGTGGCAGCACTTGTGCCCTAGTTGCAAACAGGATGTTTTGATTTGCATCAAGCACATTCCAAATCCACAAGCATTTACTCTCCCCAGGATGACACAGGGGTAGTAAATTCCTTCTGGATCCATGACTTGTTCATTTTGATGAACGTCAGTGTGTCCACATTGTCACTGGACAGACGCGTGCGCTTATCTGTCAGCACACACCCAGCAGCACTGAAGAAGACACGTTCAGAGACAACGCTGGCAGCTGCACACGACAAAATCTCCAAGGCGTAACTGAAGAGCTCTGTCAATTTTTCTAGATTTGAAGCCCAAAAGGAGCAAGGCTCCATTTGCAAAGTCATTGCATCGATGTTCATTTGGAGATACTCCTGTATCATCCTCTCCATCCGTTGACTATGTGTCAGACTTGTTGTCTCTGGTGGCCTTGCAAAGGAGGGTCTAAAAAAATTATGAAAATATTCCATAAAATTGCTGTTACCAGCACCAGATACGGTCCTACTGGTACGGGTAGACTGTTGAAGATGACGATGCCGTCCCATGTTTGTCAAGTTACAACTGGGAGAATCACTCCCTTCACCTGCACGGTTGTTTGGTGTAAAAGCCGAGCTAAGATCGAGTAACAGCTTATGCTGATACTCCAGCATACGTGCGTCCCTTTCTATGGGTGGAATTATGTCACAAAATTTGGACTTGTCCCGGGGATCTAATAGTGTGGCAAGCCAGTAGTCATCATCACTTCTAATTTTGACAATCCGAGGGTCATGTTGGAGGTAGTGCAACAAGAAGGCACTCATGTGTCTTGCGCAGCCATGCGGACCAAGTCCACGCTGTGTTTGTGGCATAGAGGTGCTAACCGTTCTTTCTTCCTCTGACATCTCCCCCCAACTTCTTTCAACTGAATTTTGACCAAGGTCTCCCTCATCCGCTGAGTCTTCCATGTCCATGGACAGTTCGTCCTCCATATCTTCATGTCCTCCTGCACCTTCCTCAACATCTCGCCTGCTACCATGCGCCCTTGTTGATCCCTGTCCCCCATGGTCCCATGCCTGCCGCGTTGGTGATGATGAACGTCTGGACCTTGGTGATGTTGTTGTGTCTTGCGCATATGAATCCTCCTGTAGTTCCTCCCCTTCCTGTTGTCCCACCCCCTGACTCCGAATAGTGTTTAGCGTGTGCTCCAGCATGTAAATGACTGTAATCGTCATGCTGATAATGGCATTGTCAGCGCTAAACATATTCGTCGCCATGTCGAAACTGTGCAGAACGGTGCATAGGTCCTTGATCTGAGATCACTCCATCAGGGTGATCTGCCCCACTTCTGCATCTCGTTGGCCCAGGCTATACATCATGACGTATTGCACCAGGGCTCGCCGGTGCTGCCACAGTCGCTGTAACATGTGGAGAGTTGAATTCCAGCGTGTCGCCACATCGCATTTCAGGCGATGAACCGGCAGGCCGAAAGACTTCTGGAGCGATGCAAGTCGCTCAGCTGCGGCGGTTGAACGGCGGAAGTGAGCACTGCAGACAGTTTACGTGCCCTGGTCAGAAGGCCATCTAGGCCGGGATAGTGTGTTAAAAATTGCTGGACAACAAGGTTCAACACGTGAGCCATACAAGGCACGTGTGTCACCTTGCCCAGGCGAAGGGCCGCACCCAGGTTTGCAGCATTGTCGCACACGGCCTTACCAGGCTGCAGGTTGAGTGGAGACAACCATTTATTAAACTCGGACCGCAGAGCTGACCACAACTCCTCAGCTGTGTGACTCTTATTCCCAAGACATGTCAAGCTAAAGACCGCCTGATGCCGTTGCGCTCTGCTGCCAGCATAGTAATGAGGGGTGCGTGATTCCTTCTGCGCAGTGAGAACGCTGGTGGCCTGACCAGGCAGGCTTGGGGCGGAGGTGGAGGACCCAGATGAGGTGGAGGATGCAGAAGCAGTGGCGGAACTTGGACAGACAGAGGATTGACACACAAGTCGTAGGGACGGCAAGACTTGTGCAGCAGACCCTTCACCATCTATCAACATAGTTACCCAGTGCCCAGTCAGCGACATGTAACGTCCCTGTCCATGCTTACTGGTCCAAGTATCGGTGGTGAAATGCACCCGTTCACACACAGAGTTTCTCAAGGAAGCGGTGATGTTGTGTGCGACATGCTGGTGTAGCGCGGGCACACCTTTCTTAGAGAAGTAGTGGCGACTAGGCATCTGGTACTGGGGCACAGCGACAGACATAAGGTCTCTAAAATCCTGTGTGTCCACTAGGCGGAAAGGCAGCATTTCGGTAGCCAACAGCTTACAGAGGGATAGAGTCAACCTCTTAGCTTTGTCATGGGTCGGAGGAAGTGGCCTTTTATTTGACCACATCTGAGGGACAGAGATCTGGCTGCTGTGTGTAGACGGTGTTGAGTAGGGTGTCCCTGGAAAAATGCAGGTTTGTGAGGAAAGTGCAGGCGGAGACATGATGTTGCCTTCATCCAACGTAGGTGCTATCGATGTCTGAGAGAGCTGTACACACTCACTTGTTTCCCCTTCCAAACCAACTGACGACCTACCAAGCAAACTGCCTGTTGCGGTTACAGTGGTGGAAGTTTTGCGTGGAAAAACAGGTGTGACAGCTGTCCCCACAGTCCTAGAAGATGAAGAGCGCGCGGATGCACTGGAAGGGGCGGGCGGTGGATGGTTCGCTCCGCTAGGCCGCATTGCAGCACAGTGAGCTTCCCACCGGGACCTATGATATTTATTCATGTGACTATTCATGGAAGAAGTTGTCAAACTGCTGAGGTTTTGACCTCTACTAAGAGAATCATGACAAATTTTACATATCACATGATTTGGGCGATCTTTTTCTATGTCAAAAAAGGAACAGGCTAGGCAAGGCTTAGAGGCCATGCGACCTGTTGATGCACCCCGAATAATGCTCATAGGCAGAGTGGTGGCTGAGGATGCAGTTGTAGACGTGCTACCAGTGCTCCGACTCTGTCCAGGAAGGCGCAAGGTAATTTCGTCGTCGGTTGCATCCTCCTCCACCGCCTCTGTTGACCTCCTCGAGTGCCTGACTGGGGGTTGACAGTAGGTGGGATCTAGAACTTCATCATCAATTGTTGTGTTTGCACTCCCCTCCCCCTCAGACCGAGCCTCTTCTTGCCCTGACCGAATATTTAAGTTGTCATCCCAATCGGGTATCTGCGTCTCATCTTCATCAGTATGTTCCTCATTGCCTATAACCACAGTTGTTGGAAAGGCAGCATTTTGGTAGCCAACAGTTTGCATTTTATGAAAGTCAACCTCCAAGCCATGTCATGCCCTTCTAAAAGCATGTATAACACAGCGAGGGGACTCCAACCACAGTCTCCCTCGTTTCCACTCACTGGGCCACACACACCCCACTTGACTGGCATCGGTTGAGCTCCCTTTTGAAAAAGAAAAAGATGCTTTGCATGAAGCACTCTCAAAAATACGCGTGCCTTTCCCGTCCCCTGGCTGACCCAGGGGAAGAAAAGTCCTCTGAGAGCCATGACTTGTTCATCTTGGATCTTTTAGAGACACAGCGAGGGGACTCCAACCACAGTCTCCCTCGTTTCCACTAACTGGGCCACACACACCCCACTTGACTGGCATCGGTTGAGCCCCCTTTTGAAAAAGAAAAAGATGCTTTGCATGAAGCACTCTCAAAAATACGCGTGCCTTTCCCGTCCCCTGGCTGACCCAGGGGAAGAAAAGTCCTCTGAGAGCCATGACTTGTTCATCTTGGTTCTTTTAGAGACACAGCGAGGGGACTCCAACCACAGTCTCCCTCGTTTCCACTCACTGGGCCACACACACCCCACTTGACTGGCATCGGTTGAGCTCCCTTTTGAAAAAGAAAAAGATGCTTTGCATGAAGCACTCTCAAAAATACGCGTGCCTTTCCCGTCCCCTGGCTGACCCAGGGGAAGAAAAGTCCTCTGAGAGCCATGACTTGTTCATCTTGGTTCTTTTAGAGACACAGCGAGGGGACTCCAACCACAGTCTCCCTCGTTTCCACTAACTGGGCCACACACACCCCACTTGACTGGCATCGGTTGAGCCCCCTTTTGAAAAAGAAAAAGATGCTTTGCATGAAGCACTCTCAAAAATACGCGTGCCTTTCCCGTCCCCTGGCTGACCCAGGGGAAGAAAAGTCCTCTGAGAGCCATGATTTGTTCATTTTGGGTCTTTTAGAAACACAGCGAGGGGACTCCAACCACAGTCTCCTTCGTTGCCACTCATTGGGCCACACACACCCCACTTGACTGGCATCGGTTGAGCTCCCTTTTGAAAAAGAAAAAGATGCTTTGCATGAAGCACTCTCAAAAATACGCGTGCCTTTCCCGTCCCCTGGCTGACCCAGGGGAAGAAAAGTCCTCTGAGAGCCATGACTTGTTCATCTTGGTTCTTTTAGAGACACAGCGAGGGGACTCCAACCACAGTCTCCCTGGTTGCCACTCACTGGGCCACACACACCCCACTTGACTGGCATCGGTTGAGCTCCCTTTTGAAAAAGAAAAAGATGCTTTGCATGAAGCACTCTCAAAAATACGCGTGCCTTTCCCGTCCCCTGGCTGACCCAGGGGAAGAAAAGTCCTCTGAGAGCCATGACTTGTTCATCTTGGTTCTTTTAGAGACACAGCGAGGGGACTCCAACCACAGTCTCCCTCGTTTCCACTCACTGGGCCACACACACCCCACTTGACTGGCATCGGTTGAGCTCCCTTTTGAAAAAGAAAAAGATGCTTTGCATGAAGCACTCTCAAAAATACGCGTGCCTTTCCCGTCCCCTGGCTGACCCAGGGGAAGAAAAGTCCTCTGAGAGCCATGACTTGTTCATCTTGGTTCTTTTAGAGACACAGCGAGGGGACTCCAACCACAGTCTCCCTCGTTTCCACTCACTGGGCCACACACACCCCACTTGACTGGCATCGGTTGAGCTCCCTTTTGAAAAAGAAAAAGATGCTTTGCATGAAGCACTCTCAAAAATACGCGTGCCTTTCCCGTCCCCTGGCTGACCCAGGGGAAGAAAAGTCCTCTGAGAGCCATGACTTGTTCATCTTGGTTCTTTTAGAGACACAGTGAGGGGACTCCAACCACAGTCTCCCTGGTTGCCACTCACTGGGCCACACACACCCCACTTGACTGGCATCGGTTGAGCTCCCTTTTGAAAAAGAAAAAGATGCTTTGCATGAAGCACTCTCAAAAATACGCGTGCCTTTCCCGTCCCCTGGCTGACCCAGGGGAAGAAAAGTCCTCTGAGAGCCATGTCCACATTGTCAGTGGACAGACACGTGTGCTTATCTGCCAGCAGACCCACAGCAGCACTGAAGACAGGTTCCGAGAGAACGCTGGCTGCAGGACACGACAAGATCCCCAAGACGTACGTGGCGAGCTCAGGCAATTTATCAAGATTGGAAGCCAAGAATGAGCAGGGCTCAAGTTGCACATTAATGGAATCGATGTTTCCTTGCATATACTCATATATCTGTGTGTCCTCCTCTTTTTCCTTGTCCAGCTCTTTTGTTTTCGCATGAGTATATGTCCTTGTCACTTTCCCATGTGTTGTCAGTTGTTTGTGACCTTTTGGACACCTTTGAGGGTGTTTTCTAGGTGTTTTTCTGTGTTTGTGATTGCCTGCCATTGTTTCCTATGCAGTTCGAGTTCGGTTCGTCGAACGTTCGACGAACCGAACTCGAACGGGAGGTCCGTTCGGCGAACCAACCTCGAGCCGAACCGCGACCGGTTCACTCATCTCTAGAGGACAGCTGTCACACCTGGTTTTCCATGCACAACTTCCACCACTGTAACCACAACAGGCAGTTTGCTTGGTAGGTCGTCAGTTAGTTTGAAAGGGAAAACAAGTGCGTGTGTACAGCTCTCTCAGACATCGATAGCACCAACGTTGGATGAAGGCAACATCATGTCTACGCCTGCACTTTCCTCACAAACCTGCATTTTTCCAGGGACACCCTACTCAACAACGTCTACACACAGCAGCCAGATCTCTGTCCCTCAGACGTGGACAAAAAAAAGGCCATTTCCTGCGACCCATGACAAAGCTAAGAGGTTGACTTTATCCCTCTGTAAGCTCTTGGCTACCGAAATGCTGCCTTTCCGCCTTGTGGATACACAGGATTTTAGAGACCTTATGTCTGTCGCTGTGCCCCAGTACCAGATGCCCAGTCGCCACTACTTCTCTAAGAAAGGTGTGCCCGTGCTACACCAGCATGTTGCACACAACATCACCGCTTCCTTGAGAAACTCTGTGTGTGAACGGGTGCATTTCTCCACCGATACTTGGACCAGTAAGCATGGACAGGGACGTTACTTGTCGCTGACTGGGAACTGGGTAACTATGGTGATAGATGGTGAAGGGTCTGCTGCACAAGTCTTGCCGTCCCCACGACTTGTGTGTCAATCCTCTGTCTGTCCAAGTTCCGTCACTGCTTCTGCCTCCTCCACCTCATCTTGGTCCTCCACCTCCGCCCCAAGCCTGCCTGGTAAGGCCACCAGCGTTCTCACTGCGCAGAAGGAACCACGCACCCCTCATTACTATGCTGGCAGCAGAGCGCAACGGCATCAGGCGGTCTTTAGCTTGACACGTCTTGGAAATAGGAGTCACACAGCGGATGAGTTGTGGGCAGCTCTGGAGACTGAGTTTAATAAATGGTTGTCTCCACTCAACCTGCAGCCTAGTAATACCGTGTGCGACAATGCTGCACACCTGGGTGCGGCCCTTCGCCTGGGCAAGGTGACACACGAGCCTTGTATGGCTCACGTGTTGAACCTTGTTGTCCAGCAATTTTTAACACACTATCCCCGCCTAGATGGCCTTCTGAACAGGGCACGAAAACTGTCTGCTCACTTCCGCCGTTCAAGCGCCGCAGCTGAGCGACTTGCATCGCTCCAGAAGTCTTTCGGCCTGCCGGTTCATTGCCTGAAATGCGATGTGGCGACAAGCTGGAATTCGACTCTCCACATGTTACAGCGACTATGGCAGCACCGCCGAGCCCTGGTGCAATACGTGATGACGTATAGCCTGGGCCAACGAGATGCAGAGGTGGGGCAGATCACCCTGATGGAGTGGTCTCAGATCAAGGACCTATGCACCCTTCTGCACAGTTTCGACATGGCGACGAATATGTTTAGCGCTGACAATGCCATTATCAGCATAACAATTCCAGTCATTTACATGCTGGAGCACACGCTAAACACTATTCGGAGTCAGGGGGTGGGACAACAGGAAGGGGAGGAACTACAGGAGGATTCAAATGCGCAAGACACAACAACATCACCAAGGTCCAGACGTTCATCATCACCAACGCGGCAGGCATGGGACCATAGGGGACAGGGATCAACAAGGGCGCATGGTAGCAGGCGAAATGTTGATGAAGGTGCAGGAGAACATGAAGAAATGGAGGACGAACTGTCCATGGACATGGAAGACTCAGCGGATGAGGGAGACCTTGGTCAAATTTCTGTTGAAAGAGGTTGGGGGGAGATGTCAGAGGAAGAAAGAATGGTTAGCACCTCTATGCCATAAACACAGCGGGGACTTGGTCCGCATGGCTGCGCAAGACACATGAGTGCCTTCTTGCTGCACTACCTCCAACATGACCCTTGTATTGTCAAAATTATAAGTGATGATGACTACTGGCTTGCCACACTATTAGATCCCCGCTACAAGTCCAAATTTTGTGACATAATTCCAGCCATAGAAAGGGACGCACGTATGCAGGAGTATCAGCAGAAGCTGTTACTCGATCTTAGCTCGGCTTTTCCACCAAACAACCGTGCAGGTGCAGGGAGTGAATCTCCCAGTTGTAACTTGACAAACATGGGACGGTCTCATCATCTTCAACAGTCTACCCGTACCAGTAGCACCGTATCTGGTGCTAGTAACAGCAATTTTATTGAATCTTTTCATAATTTTTTTAGACCCTCCTTTGCAAGGCCACCAGAAACAACAAGTCTGACACATAGTCAACGGCTGGAGAGGATGATACAGGAGTATCTCCAAATGAACATCGATGCCATTACTTTGCAAATGGAGCCTTGCTCATTTTGGGCTTAAAATCTCCAAGGCGTAAGTGGAGAGATCTGGCCATTTTTTAAGATTTGGTCGTGTCCAGCTGCCAGCGTTGTCTCTGAACGTGTCTTCAGTGCTGCTGGGTGTGTGCTGACAGATAAGCGCACGCGTCTGTCCAGTGACAATGTAGACAGACTAACGTTCATCAAAATGAACAAGTCATGGATCCACAAGGAATTTACTACCCCTGTGTCATCCTGGGGAGAGTAAATGCTTGTGTATTTTGAATGTGCTTGATGCAAATCTAGTTGTGAAGTGTACAACTAGGGCACAAGTGCTGCCACTGATGGGGTAACTGTGTGGACCAATTTTTGGAAAAAAGGGAGACTCCGCTTGGAGTAACCCTTGTTTACATTGTTTTTAAAAATAATCCAAGATGAACAGAGCTGGCATCAGGAAAGACTTTGCTACTTACCCCGGTGTAATCCTGGGGACGGTTAAGTATGGCATATTTTTGAATGTGCTTGAAGCAAATCTAGCTGTGAAGTGTACAACTGGGGCACAAGTCCTGCCACTGAAGGCGTGGGTGTGTGTGGCCCAATTTTTGGAGAAAAGGGAGACTCCGCTTGGAGTAACCCTTGCTTACATTGTTTTTAAAAATGATCCAAGATGCACAGAGCTGGGATCAGGAAAGACTTTGCTACCTACCCCGGTGTCATCCTGGGGACGGTTAAGTATGGCGTATTTTTGAATGTGCTTGATGCAAATCTAGCTGTGAAGTGTACAACTGGGGCACAAGTGCTGCCACTGAAGAGGTGGGGGTGTTTGGGCCCCAATTTTTGGAAAAAAGAGAGACTCCGCTTGGAGTAACCCTTGCTTGCTGTGTTTTTTAAAAGGAGCCAAGACAAGTCATGGTTCAGCAAAGACTTTGCTACCTACCCCGGTGTCATCCTGGGGACGGTTAAGTATGGCGTATTTTTGAATGTGCTTGAAGCAAATCTAGCTGTGAAGTGTACAACTGGGGCACAAGTGCTGCCACTGAAGGGGTGGGGGTGTGTGGGGCCCAATTTTTGGAAAAAAGAGAGACTCCGCTTGGAGTAACCCTTGCTTGCTGTGTTTTTTAAAAGGAACCAAGATGAACAAGTCATGGTTCAGCAAAGACTTTATCTACCTACCCCGGTGTCATCCTGGGGACGGTTAAGAATAGCGTATTTTTGAATGTGCTTGATGCAAATCTAGCTGTGAAGTGTACATCTGGGGCACAAGTGCTGCCACTGAAGGGGTGGGTGTGTGTGTGGCCCAATTTTTGGAAAAAAGGGAGACTCCGCTTGGAGTAACCCTTGCTTACATTGTTTTTAAAAATGATCCAAGATGCACAGAGCTGGGATCAGGAAAGACTTTGCTACCTACCCCGGTGTCATCCTGGGGACGGTTAAGTATGGCGTATTTTTGAATGTGCTTGATGCAAATCTAGCTGTGAAGTGTACAACTGGGGCACAAGTACTGCCACTGAAGGGGTGGGTGTGTGTGTGGCCCAATTTTTGGAAAAAAGGGAGACTCCGCTTGGAGTCACCTTGCGGTGTTTTACATGATTTTAGAAGGGCGTGCCATGCCTATATCTGTGTCTCCTCCTCTTTTTCCTTGTCCAGCTCTTTTGTTTTCGCATGAGTATATGTCCTTGTCACTTTCCCATGTGTTTGTGTTGTGTTGTGAGTTGTTTGTCACCTTTTGGACACCTTTGAGGGTGTTTTCTAGGTGTTTTTATGTGTTTGTGATTGCCTGCCATTGTTTCCTATGCGGTTCGAGTTCGGTTCGTCGAACGTTCGCCGAACCGAACTGGAACGAGACGTCCGTTCGGCGACCCGAACTTGAGCCAAACCGCGACCGGTTCGCTCATCTCTAATTGTGATGTTACACAATTATAGCCGCAGCTTCACTCTCCCTGCCTTTGGCCAAATCACTTCCATTTGGAGAAAGGGATCACTCCGCTTCTTTCTCTATCTCTGTATACAGCTCTGGTAAAAATTAAGAGACCACTACTAGTTGGCCCCCTCTTTATTATGGAGTAATGTCCTGTACTGATATCCCTTACCCAGGGCCCCTATCTGAGATATATACAGCTGTGGCAAAAATTAACAGACCACTGCAGTTTTTCTGATTTTCCTCCTTATATGTATATTTTTGAGTAAAATGTAAATTGTTTTTTTATTCTATAAACTACTGACAACGTCTCCGAATGTCAAAGCGATAAATTTTGTATTTTCTGAAAATGAGAAGTGGTCAAAATAACAAAAACAATGCATTGTTTTCAAACATCAAATAATGCAAAGGAAACAAGTTCATAATCATTTAGAAACAACAATACAAATAATGTTTTAACTCAGGAAGAGTTCAGAAATCAATATTTTGTGGAATAACCATGATTTTTAATCACAGCTTTCATGCGTCTTGGCATGCTTTCCACTAGTCTTTAACACTGCTTTTGGGTGACCTTATGCCACTCTTGGCTTGGTAGAATGAGGAGTACTCTGGTTGGAATTCAACTGACAATATATCACATTTGTTTTGTGATTACTTGATGTTGGCTAGATGGTGCATCGTTTCCGTTTTAGGCTGGTTGCATTGCTGGTGGAGGGAATCATAGCAGTGCTGGTGGAAGCCGTTAGTTCACTTTCTTTAGCATGCTATTGCATCCTGTGGACAATGGCTGCCGCTCCATGATCTCTGGGTGTTACTTTTCTTTCTTCGATATATGGGCTAACCAGTGTTTTTCCCAACTCCTCTATAAAAATTCTACTTTTATATAGTTTATTTTTGTTCCAATTTGTGTCTTTTACACGGCATAACACGAATGTATTATGTATTATTATTTTATTCCATCAAGAATGTTGGAAAAAGCAACCATTGGCCACCGAGTTGTTTTGCGTTTACAGATGTAAGTGCCTATGAATTGATCTAGAGTATCAACTGCCCTTTTTGTGGCATTGTAATGTCCGACATAAAACATCGGATTGCTCTCACTCTAGTGCAAAACTATGGGACAGTGTCCATCTTAGATTCATTTCTCCTGCCAAAGCGGCATGTGGAATAAATCGCAATATGCTGCGTTTGGCAGCGAGTCTCGGCTCACGCACCCCCATGCAAGTCTATGAAGATGTGTGAAGCATCGTACTGCACTCACATGTAATCTGACTGCAATGCGATGTATGCAGAGAGCAGAGGGTCATTAGCATATTGCTTCCGATGCTCTCACATCGGAAGCTGTATGCAAGTGGAACCGTATCATGACAGTGATAGAAAAAATAGAGTCCATGGTGAACCCTGACATCACCATGAACACAGCCGAAAAAAGCCAAAGACTGCCGAGTGACGAGCAGTGCAGTGAATACCCCCGGAAGTTAATGATCGGACCCGGAAGCAGAAGCTTCCAGGAAATAGCGGGTCTGCAGGATGCATTGTGGGACCGGTAAGTATAATCATAATGTTTTTAATAATGTGCTTTTTGTACAGCCTATGGGCCTGAATTGGACATGAAGCATAACACAGGTTTCCCAGGAAAACCCATGTTCTGGACCTTGTGCACGAACATTGTGTTCGGTACGGACCCCGAACTTTACAGTTTGGGTTTGCCCATCACTATTCTAGACCACATAATCTTCAATCTTATCCTCTTTCCTCCCAACATGACAAGTCCCAGGAGACAAGTGATCCCACACATGGAAAGTCCGAGGAGCAAGTCTTTACATTTCCATTGATTGATTATGACCTCTTACCCTGCACGTTTTAAGAGGCACATGATGAGATCATGTGTACTGATGCACACATATTCAAGCAGCAATGGTTAGAAAAAGACCATTAGTGTCTCAAGCGAATGATAATGATGAGACACAGTTCCCACAAGTGATATTGTTAAGTCAACAAGTCAGCAGAGGATCCAGAGTGCAGAAGTGGAAGACAAGGCAGTGAATGATGAAGTCACTGACCCACCCTGGTAAGATGCATGCAGAGCAAAGACAATGATGCAGCGGTCGTAGGATTAGCAGCACTGCATGGGAGGAAAAGGTAGTGCGGTGGCCAGAGGGAAAAGGCAGACAACTGTTCCTCAGAGCACTCGCACACATCAAGTTCCCATGCTAAGGGTTATATGTTCCTTTTTTTTCTTGTCTACTCCCATGCACTCCTTCCCATCCAAAAAAGCTTATATGGTTCATGGTTTATTATTTTTCTTGTTCTCCACCACCATAAAAACAGGGTCATTATTTGGCCCTCGTTCCAAATTTTTAGAAGGCCATAAGGCAGCAATCACTCATAATAAAGAGAGGGCCATCAGACGGTCCTCACATAAATTTTGGAGAGGGCCATCAGGCAGTCTTAATAGTGAATAGAATAGAGTTTATGTAGCCCTGAAAAAGACATTTCATTTTAGGGTGCAGCAGCAAGGACTGTAGAGAAATAATCCCTGCCTATATATTTTTAATGCTAAACTAACATACTATCCCATCTCCAGCAGATCTCCCTACACAGTTTCAGGGTAGAGCGTGCCAAGCATCCTGTTTCTGGGTCTTACAGAGTTCTGATGATGTGTCTCAGAAGGCAAATTAGAATAATGCTAGTAGCTAACATGGCTATAGCATTATTGTGAATGACAGGCAATCACCGCATTTTTAGTGGCTGAAAATCAGCCTCTAATTATGAGAGGTGGAGACTCAAGTATGGCACCTAAGTTCCATGATACTCAATCGAGTATCGAGCATCTGAAGCACACCAATGCTCAATTGAGTACTGAGTAGTGCCGAACATGTTTTCCCATCAGACAAAGTGAAAAAGAGAAAAAAAGAGAAAAAAATGCCTCCTCTACCTTACACTCTGGGAGACACTTAGAGGGCCTCAGATTTTTTTTTCTATTATTTTAAAAAGAGAGTGACTTCTACACTGGTAAAGCCTATGCACTAAGTGAAGGGCCTTGCAAAAAAATTAAAGGAGAGATTGCAATACAGTCTTGAAGACATGTAGAGGATGGCCTCACAATATTTTTTCTCACAATTTTAAAAAGGGTTGGATTCCTACAATGTCTAGTGGCTAAAAAATGGCGGCAAAACATGTGGGGTATGGACTCAAGCATGACAGTCAAGCACTCTCGATACTCGATTGACTACTGAGCGTGCCCAAGCACCCTGAGTACCGAGCAGTGGCACACACACTTGCTCATCATTACCCTTCATGACTTTATGAGTAATGTTTGCACATGCTTCGTTAGACTCTGTTTCTTCTTTGGAACTGCATTAGGTTTAATGCTTAACATTGCTTACTTATTCTGGGGGTCATTTACTAAGAAACAAGAAGAGCTGAAAGGTATCTAAAAAAGGGGCTTTGCTACCAGGGATGCAGCGCATAAGCACACATTTTAATAAAAAATATTTCTCCAGGGTCCTGGATACATTTCCAAAATGTAATATGCCAATTAAGTCTATGCAAGCACCTTCTGAGTTGCTTCATGATAAATTACTGCTTTTAAGTCAGCAAGAAAATACATTCTAATCTATGGAGTGCTAAACATAAAATCCAAACTAATTTGAATTTAATGGGTCATGTTCATTCTAGTTTTCTACTTTGTCGTTTGTCTTATTTGTAAAGATTACAAGCGGTTGTGGTGAAAACTTGACCTTTGTGCAGCCAAGCTTGGTACATTCTTTCAATTAATTTTCTTACATTGAATATTGTGTCCTACACTTTCCCTGAGGCATAAATCAATGAAGCAACTTATAAGAGCTGCTGCAATAAGTAAACATTGCTTATGTGAATCACTGTTAGACTGAGAAAAAGGTTCTTGTTAAATATTTTTTTTTCTTCTTGCAATATAGATGGTGTTATCATCAAAGATAATTTAATAGGTATTACAGTTTAATAAAAGAAGCAAATGTAGGTCAATTAAAGCTATGCCATACAGGTTTGAATAATAGGATATCAAAAGTAGTTCTTTTATTAGGATACTTTGCTTACATAAACAAAGGCAAAAAACATAAATCATAGCTTAACATGGCAAAATTCAAAGTGAGCCGGTTCTTCATTGTAAGTGCTGCCAAATGTACCATTAAACCATATTGGTAGAAGGTCCACAATTCTGTGCTTATTCATTTCATAATATATGTCAAAAGATTACGACGAGCTGTGTTTTTCAGGCTTGAAGCTAACCTCTCACAGGGTGTTAATTAAATTCTGGATGTAAGCAGCTAGGAAGAGCTGGCTGTATATGAATGTAAACTGCTTGTGGAATTCAGCATGGAGTAAATTCCCAGTATGAAAAAGAAACATGTTAATCATGTTCAATCATTCTCACATCAATTATACATGAGTCATTGCTAAATTATGTACAGCCCTCAATGTCAATATTCTCTACATAACCTTATTACTGAGGTTAGATGCTTATCACTTTATCTGTCATTACTACCTTGAAGGTCAATCCAGCAGTGTAACTAGAGTCCAATGGGCCCCTATACAACAATTTTTTCTAATTCCCCATCTTCATGTTCATCAGATATATGGGCTCTTGTAGATTTAACCCTCTCATTTAACTATATCCCCCTTCCTGTAATAATGTCCACCATCCTTGCCTCTTCCTATAAAAATGTCCTCCGGCCTTGTCCCTTTCTGTAATAATGTCTTTCATCCTGGGCTCTTTCCAGGTATGTTACTCCATCTTGGGCTCCTTACAGTAATATATGTCTCCCATCTTGGTAAAAGACCCTCCATACTGCACCCCTTCAAGCGATATACACTGACAAGTAAAAGGGTAGTAACAATTTGAAGTTTTGACTTTCAGGCTCGATATCTCACCATCCTCTAATGCTTAGAAAGTGATACTACCTTAATTTTATACACAGTCATCTTGGTATCTCATATATAAATTTGCCTTGCAGCTATTTAGTATATGATAAGTTATGCAGATTTTTGTAATCTCACTGCATTTTTACTGTTTCACTCCGAAAAATCTAAATATTATTTTTTAAAAAAATGTTTGGTATTTTTTAAATCCACCTTTCGCTTTCAAAAGTGCCTGAATCTCTATGGGCATGTTCATAATTAGATTCAAGCATGTCTCAACCAAAATCTGACCCCAGGTCTCTTCTACAAGTTTCCAATGCTGGTGCATACTGGTCGTCTCACTTATATACAGATTTTTCTTCAACTCTACCCACAAGTGTTCAATTTGGTTCAGTTCTGGAGACTGTGGGAGACAAGCACGCACATCTATTTAATTGCCAAAGAACCATATCATCGAAAAATCTCAATGTATACTTAGGGTAGTTGTCCTGCTAGAACACTATGTTGTCTTTTTCATACCCATAGTACTCAAGTTTATGAAGTAATCAGTCTTATTAGATACTCAGATAAACCTCGGCATTGAGACCACCCTCGATCTTGTTCAAGTATCCAACACCTTTGTCTGTGAAACAAACCCCATATCATCAGGCTTTCTCACTGTACTTACAAATAGGAATAACGTTTGGAACACCATTCTAAGTCCGAACTGGGTGCAAAAACCTAAAAAAACATCACTATAGGGAGATAAGGTATGCACACCAGTGACTATGTAAGGGGAATACATGAAATAGCAGAAACTGCTGTGTGAATACTGACTTGAAAAATCCAATAGCTATATGCAAGAGTGAATATGTGAAAAATGGAATCTGCATTACTGCCATGAACATATGAATCAAGAGAAATTTAGCTACTGAATTGATCAATGCAATAGAGCCCCAACACTACGCCAAAGTATATTCTCACTGTACTTGACAGCCGATTTGCCCCTTGTATCTTCCAGACCCATTTGCACGTATCGGAGCCTAGTCTATATACTTTTGTCTCATTACTTTATTATGGTCTTATGACCATAGTAAAGTCGAGGCTTCTTTCACCTTTTTTGGGCCACCATTCAAGGCTTGTGAAAAATTTGTTGCACAGTGCTTGCATGCACATCTGTAATCTCACTATTACGAAGCATACGAGCCATTTCCACTGCCATGCTTGTCACTCCAGAACTGATAGACCTTGGAATGAGCCAACTTGTTGATTCCTATATTTTGCCTGGACATCCACCTCTTGGCTTTTAAATGAATGGACAGACTTCCTGTTGTATTCTTCCAACTGTCATGGCACTCACATGATGTGTTTGGCAATTTTCTAGGCTGAGAGATTACAACCGATGAGCTGGATGATGGTGTTTCATTTTTTCGGGAAATTATTGATTGCTCTCAGTGAGAGAAACAAAATTAAAATTTTGTAGTTGTAATACCTTTTAATGGCTAACTAAAATAAAATATGATGATGTTATAAAGCAAGCTTTCGAGACATCTCACGTCTCTTCCTCAATTTTTTGGGAAACCTTCATGAATGTTCCTCTATTCAAACTAGTGACCCATTGCTTGGAAATTAACATAATAACACACTTAGCTATTAGGTAATGTGACATCATGTAATTTTTAGTATACACAAAACAAAAGATTTTTCCACCCCCAAAAGAGCAAAACAGTAACATTGCAGTGACATGCCATGAAAGTGCTAAAAAGATAGAAAAGATAATTGTCTATAAAATGAACGTAGTCTCAAATTCAAAGCTGTAGTGGATGTTGAGATATGGAGCGTGAAAATCAAAAGTTCAAAACATTTTTACCCTATTGATTTTTAGTGCATGTCTCCTATCATGGTATAGCAATAATGTTTCTATTCTGTGGATTTTCCCCAATATATATATGTCGCAGTGCAGGGTCCCAGGATGTCTCTGGGTCGCAATACATTTTAGCTGAATGTGCTTTATCTGGCCAACTACCTACTGAAATAGCTATTTGTGCCAGGGAGCTCCCCTCCCGAATAAGTACGGTTTCGGTCCCAATGAATGCGATCTTTATGATCTTGGGTCAATCAACAGTTTGACCACTGTAAAAAACCTATTGCTACAATGAAATCTTAAAAAGAAAGTATGTGGTTCCTCTGCACTGCGGTGAAGAAGCTGAGTGAAAGAATATACATAAATTAATTGGTTTACCTTTTACAGGTTTCAAGGCAATCCTGCCTCTTCCCCAGGATAAAACCATAGTATACTATGATATACTGTATTATGGTATTATCCTGGGGAAGAGGCAGGATTGCCTTCAAAGACAGAGAAATAAACCATATAATTTTATTTGGACTTCTTGATTTGGCTTCTTTACGGCAGTGCAGAAGAACCACATATTCTTTTTATATCTTTTACCTGGTTTTGGATACCTGTGGACCTGCAGCAGTCTTTTCCATATACGTCAGTGGTTGTGTCACACGCAACCACCTCAGGTAAGAATGCACCCCTGTATTCCTTTACCCTGTGTCTCCAGTTAAAACCCTATTTGCGTATTCTTTCCCCCTTTGTTGTTTTTGCTATATTGAAATCTTAGTCACCATTTTTGTAAACAGTTCTATCTTAACTAAAAAATAGGCTAGTTCTTTGTACTAACCACTAGAGTTGAGCGCGGTTCGTGGTTCGTGGTTCTCCAGTTCTAGGCTCGAGTGATTTTGGGGCCTGTTCTAGATCGAACTAGAACTCAAGCTTTTTGCAAAAGCTCGATAGTTCTAGAAACGTTCGAGAACGGTTCTAGCAGCAAAAAACCAGCTAAATCATAGCTTGGTTTCTGCTGTAATAGTGTAAGTCACTCTGTGAATCACACTATTATCACATTTCAGTGTATAGTGTGCGTGAACAGCGCCTTCAGATCACTGCTGTTTCTATAATGGCGATCGCCATTTTTTTTTTTTTCTTGTCTTCCTTCCCTAAGCGCGCGCGTCTTGTGGGGCGGGCCAGCATGTCAGCCAATCCCAGACACACACACAGCTAAGTGGACTTTGAGCCAGAGAAGCAACGGCATGTGTGATAGGATGTCCATGTCACATGTCCCTGCATTATAAAACCGGACATTTTCTTCCAGGACGCCATTATCTGCCTTCTGCGTCTTTGGTGTCAGACATCACTGTCGCAGCTCCGTCCTCCTGAGTCCTATCGCCGATACAGCTGTATGCGCTGCATACACAGCGTTAGACAGCTTAGGGAGAGCACTTTATAGCAGTCCTTTTAAGGGCTCAAACCGGCAGGGTCAGATTTAAGGTGACAGGTCCTGAAAACAGCGCCAGCGTCTGTGTAGCCAAGGTCAGGGATTTCCTCCCTGCATTTCCCTATTAGGAGGGATAGAAAGGCAGGCTTCCATTCCTCTACCCATACCCACAATCCTGCCACTGTACCCTCCTGTCCTCTGCACACTCCAACTCATTATAACTAAGCCATTATACTAGCAAACACTCAGTGTACCTAGTGGCATCCTATACGTGGCTATTGGACTTTGCTATAGTCCCACTAGTGCAAAGACATTTGCAGAGCGCGTCTGCCTGCATTGCACACTCCAACTCATTATAACTAAGCCATTATACTAGCAAACACTCAGTGTACCTAGTGGCATCCTATACGTGGCTATTGGACTTTGCTATAGTCCCACTAGTGCAAAGACATTTGCAGAGCGCGTCTGCCTGCATTGCACACTCCAACTCATTATAACTAAGCCATTATACTAGCAAACACTCAGTGTACCTAGTGGCATCCTATACGTGGCTATTGGACTTTGCTATAGTCCCGCTAGTGCAAAGACATTTGCAGAGCGCATCTGCCTGCGTTGCACACTCCAACTCATTATAACTAAGCCATTACACTAGCAAACACTCAGTGTACCTAGTGGCATCCTATACGTGGCTATTGGACTTTGCTATAGTCCCACTAGTGCAAAGACATTTGCAGAGCGCATCTGCCTGCGTTGCACACTCCAACTCATTATAACTAAGCCATTACACTAGCAAACACTCAGTGTACCTAGTGGCATCCTATACGTGGGTATTGGACTTAGCTATAGTCCCACTAGTGCAAAGACATTTGCAGAGCGCGTCTGCCTGCATTGCACACTCCAACTCATTATAACTAAGCCATTATACTAGCAAACACTCAGTGTACCTAGTGGCATCCTATACGTGGCTATTGGACTTTGCTATAGTCCCACTAGTGCAAAGACATTTGCAGAGCGCGTCTGCCTGCATTGCACACTCCAACTCATTATAACTAAGCCATTATACTAGCAAACACTCAGTGTACCTAGTGGCATCCTATACGTGGCTATTGGACTTTGCTATAGTCCCACTAGTGCAAAGACATTTGCAGAGCGCATCTGCCTGCGTTGCACACTCCAACTCATTATAACTAAGCCATTACACTAGCAAACACTCAGTGTACCTAGTGGCATCCTATACGTGGCTATTGGACTTTGCTATAGTCCCACTAGTGCAAAGACATTTGCAGAGCGCGTCTGCCTGCATTGCACACTCCAACTCATTATAACTAAGCCATTACACTAGCAAACACTCAGTGTACCTAGTGGCATCCTATACGTGGCTATTGGACTTTGCTATAGTCCCACTAGTGCAAAGACATTTGCAGAGCGCATCTGCCTGCGTTGCACACTCCAACTCATTATAACTAAGCCATTACACTAGCAAACACTCAGTGTACCTAGTGGCATCCTATACGTGGCTATTGGACTTTGCTATAGTCCCACTAGTGCAAAGACATTTGCAGAGCGCGTCTGCCTGCATTGCACACTCCAACTCATTATAACTAAGCCATTACACTAGCAAACACTCAGTGTACCTAGTGGCATCCTATCTGTGGCTATTGGACTTTGCTATAGTCCCACTAGTGCAAAGACATTTGCAGAGCGCATCTGCCTGCGTTGCACACTGCAACTCATTATAACTAAGCCATTAGACTAGCAATTTTTGCTGCCAGTTTAAGGCCTGTAGTTGCATTGTCAGGGATATTTATTCTTTATTATTCTGCTGTTAATAAAGCTAGACCACCACTGCAATCTACACCACCTCTCAATTTTTACTACCACATTTTCAGTCCACAATCTTGTCGCAATCAACATGAGTGGCAAAATGACAGATGCTGGTGGAAAGGGGAAGAGGCGTGGTGTAAAAGGCAAAAAAGGTTTTGTCCGTGGGGAAGGTGGCAAAGCTCCTTTATCATCTGCTGAAGATAGACCCTCTACCAGCAAAAGTAAGATGTCTACTACTTACCATGGACAATCCGATGTGCTCCCTTTTTTACGGACACGAACAACAGGAAGAAAGGTAGATGATGGGCAAAAAAGGAAAATGCTTGAATGGATCTCAAGTGGTCCAACAAGTGCCCTCTCAGCCACTTCAAGTACCGCATTCAAAAAACACCAGTCCTCTGAGTTGTCATCCCAATCACACTTGATTTCTCCCAGCTCTGAAGTCTCCATCAGCCCTGCACAGTATGGTGGAACTGAGATGGCTGAGTCTGCAGAGCTGTTCAGTCACACTATAGCCTGGGAATCAGAGGTCTGCTCCCAAGCTACAGTGAGTACAGAACAGGAAATGGTCTGCAGTGATGCCCAGAACCTTTGTGACTCGGATTCAGGCCGTGAGGAACAAGTTTCTGAGCATAATGTTGACCCTTTGTCACAAACTGTAACACCTGTGGTTATAGACAATGAGGAACATTCTGATGAAGATGAGACGCAGATACCCGATTGGGATGACAACTTAAATATTCGGTCAGGGCAAGAAGAGGCTCGGTCAGAGGGGGAGGGGAGTGCAAACACAACAATTGATGATGAAGTTCTAGATCCCACCTACTGTCAACCCCCAGTCAGGCACTCGAGGAGGTCAACAGAGGCGGTGGAGGAGGATGCAACCGACGACGAAGTTACCTTGCGCCTTCCTGGACAGAGTCGGAGCACTGGTAGCACGTCTACAACTGCATCCTCAGCCACCACTCTGCCTCTGAGCATTATTCGGGGTGGATCAACAGGTCGCATGGCCTCTAAGCCTTGCCTAGCCTGGTCATTTTTTGACATAGAAAAATATCGCCCAAATTATGTGATATGTAAAATTTGTCATGGTCGTCTTAGTAGAGGTCAAAACCTCAGCAGTTTGACAACTTCTTCCATGAATCGTCACATGAATAAATATCATATGGCCCGGTGGGAAGCTCACCGTGCTGCAATGCGGCCTAGCGGAGCAAACCATCCACCACCTGCCCCTTCCAGTGCATCCGCGCGCTCGTCATCTTCTAGGACTGTTGGGACAGCTGTCACACCTGTTTTTCCACCCACAACTTCCACCACTGTAACCGCAACAGGCAGTTTGCTTGGTAGGTCGTCAGTTGTTTTGGAAGGGGAAACAAGTGAGTGTGTACAGCTCTCTCAGACATCGATAGCACCAACTTTGGATGAAGGCAACATCATGTCTCCGCCTGCACTTTCCTCACAAAGCTGCATTTTTCCAGGGACACCCTATCCAACACCGTCTACACACAGCAGCCAGATCTCTGTCCCTCAGATGTGGTCAAATAAAAGGCCACTTCCTGCGACCCATGACAAAGCGAAGAGGTTGACTCTATCCCTCTGTAAGCTGTTGGCTACCGAAATGCTGCCTTTCCGCCTAGTGGACACACAGGATTTTAGAGACCTTATGTCTGTCGCTGTGCCCCAGTACCAGATGCCTAGTCGCCACTACTTCTCTAAGAAAGGTGTGCCCGCGCTACACCAGCATGTCGCACACAACATCACCGCTTCCTTGAGAAACTCTGTGTGTGAACGGGTGCATTTCACCACCGATACTTGGACCAGTAAGCATGGACAGGGACTTTACATGTCGCTGACTGGGCACTGGGTAACTATGGTGATAGATGGTGAAGGGTCTGCTGCACAAGTCTTGCCGTCCCCACGACTTGTGTGTCAATCCTCTGTCTGTCCAAGTTCCGCCACTGCTTCTGCATCCTCCACCTCATCTGGGTCCTCCACCTCCGCCCCAAGCCTGCCTGGTCAGGCCACCAGCGTTCTCACTGCGCAGAAGGAATCACGCACGCCTCATTACTATGCTGGCAGCAGAGCGCAACGGCATCAGGCGGTCTTTAGCTTGACATGTCTTGGGAATAAGAGTCACACAGCTGAGGAGTTGTGGTCAGCTCTGCGGTCCGAGTTTAATAAATGGTTGTCTCCACTCAACCTGCAGCCTGGTAAGGCCGTGTGCGACAATGCTGCAAACCTGGGTGCGGCCCTTCGCCTGGGCAAGGTGACACACGTACCTTGTATGGCTCACGTGTTGAACCTTGTCGTCCAGCAATTTTTAACACACTATCCCGGCCTAGATGGCCTTCTGAACAGGGCACGAAAACTGTCTGATCACTTCCGCCGTTCAAGCGCCGCAGCAGAGCGACTTGCATCGCTCCAGAAGTCTTTCGGCCTGCCGGTTCATCGCCTGAAATGCGATGTGGCGACACGCTGGAATTCAACTCTCCACATGTTACAGCGACTGTGGCAGCACCGCAGAGCCCTGGTGCAATACGTCATGACGTATAGCCTGGGCCAACGAGATGCAGAGGTGGGGCAGATCACCCTGATGGAGTGGTCTCAGATCAAGGACCTATGCACCCTTCTGCACAGTTTCAACATGGCGACGAATATGTTTAGCGCTGACAATGCCATTATCAGCATGACGATTCCAGTCATTTACATGCTGGAGCACACGCTAAGCACTATTCGGAGTCAGGGGGTGGGACAACATGAAGGGGAGGAACTACAGGAGGATTCATATGCGCAAGGGACAACAACATCACCAAGGTCCAGACGTTCATCATCACCAACGCAGCAGGCATGGGACCATGGGGGACAGGGATCGACAAGGGCGCATAGTAGCAGGCGAAATGTTGAGCAAGGTGCAGGAGAACATGAAGAAATGGAGGACGAACTGTCCATGGACATGGAAGACTCAGCGGATGAGGGAGACCTTGGTCAAATTTCAGTTGAAAGAGGTTGGGGGGAGATGTCAGAGGAAGAAAGAACGGGTAGCACCTCTATGCCACAAACACAGTGTGGACTTGGTCCGCATGGCTGCGCAAGACACATGAGTGCCTTTTTGTTGCACTACCTCCAACATGACAGTCGTATTGTCAAAATTAGAAGTGATGATGACTACTGGATTGCCACACTATTAGATCCCCGGTACAAGTCCAAATTTTGTGACATAATTCCAGCCATAGAAAGGGACGCACGTATGCAGGACTATCAGCAGAAGCTGTTACTCGATCTTAGCTCGGCTTTTCCACCAAACAACCGTGCAGGTGCAGGGAGGGAATCTCCCAGTTGTAACTTGACAAACATGGGACGGTCTCGTCATCTTCAACAGTCTACCCGTACCAGTAGGACCGTATCTGGTGCTGGTAACAGCAATTTTATGGAATCTTTTCATAATTTTTTTAGACCCTCTTTTGCAAGGCCACCAGAGACAACAAGTCTGACACATAGTCAACGGCTGGAGAGGATGATACAGGAGTATCTCCAAATGAACATCGATGCCATGACTGTGCAACTGGAGCCTTGCTCCTTTTGGGCTTCAAACCTATAAAAATGGCCAGAGCTCGCAACTTACGCCTTGGAGATTTTGTCGTGTCCAGCTGCCAGCGTTGTCTCTGAACGTGTCTTCAGTGCTGCTGGGTGTGTGCTGACAGATAAGCGCACGCGTCTGTCCAGTGACAATGTGGACAGACTGACGTTCATCAAAATGAACAAGTCATGGATCCAGAAGGAATTTACAACCCCTGTGTCATCCTGGGGAGAGTAAATGCTTGTGGATTTGGAATGTGCTTGATGCAAATCTAGCTGTGAAGTGTACAACTAGGGCACAAGTGCTGCCACTGAATGGGTGGGTGTGTGTGGGGCACAATTTTTGGAAAAAAGGGAGACTCCGCTTGGAGTAACCCTTGCTTACATTGTTTTTAAAAGAAGCCAAGATGAACAAGTCATGGGTCAGCAAAGACTTTATCTACCTACCCCGGTGTCATGCTGGGTACGGTTAATTATGGCATATTTTTGAATGTGCTTGATGCAAATCAAAACATCCTGTTTGCAACTAGGGCCCAAGTGCTGCCACTGATGGGGTGGGTGTCTGTGTGGCCCAATTTTTGGAAAAAAGGGAGACTCCGCTTGGAGTAACCCTTGCTTACATTGTTTTTAAAAGAAGCCAAGATGAACAGAGCTGGGATCAGGAAAGACTTTGCTACCTACCCCGGTGTCATCCTGGGGACGGTTAATTATGGCGTATTTTTGAATGTGCTTGATGCAAATCTAGCTGTGAAGTGTACAACTAGGGCCCAAGTGCTGCCACTGATGGGGTGGGTGTGTGTGGGGCACAATTTTTGGAAAAAAGGGAGACTCCGCTTGGAGTAACCCTTGCTTACATTGTTTTTAAAAGAAGCCAAGATGAACAGAGCTGGGATCAGGAAAGACTTTGCTACCTACCCCGGTGTCATCCTGGGGACGGTTAATTATGGCGTATTTTTGAATGTGCTTGATGCAAATCTAGCTGTGAAGTGTACAACTAGGGCACAAGTGCTGCCACTGAATGGGTGGGTGTGTGTGGGGCACAATTTTTGGAAAAAAGGGAGACTCCGCTTGGAGTAACCCTTGCTTACATTGTTTTTAAAAGAAGCCAAGATGAACAGAGCTGGGATCAGGAAAGACTTTATCTACCTACCCCGGTGTCATGCTGGGTACGGTTAATTATGGCATATTTTTGAATGTGCTTGATGCAAATCAAAACATCCTGTTTGCAACTAGGGCCCAAGTGCTGCCACTGATGGGGTGGGTGTCTGTGTGGCCCAATTTTTGGAAAAAAGGGAGACTCCGCTTGGAGTAACCCTTGCTTACATTGTTTTTAAAAGAAGCCAAGATGAACAGAGCTGGGATCAGCAAAGACTTTGCTACCTACCCCGGTGTCATCCTGGGGACGGATAAGAATGGCGTATTTTTGAATGTGCTTGATGCAAATCTAGCTGTGAAGTGTACAACTAGGGCACAAGTGCTGCCACTGAATGGGTGGGTGTGTGTGGGGCACAATTTTTGGAAAAAAGGGAGACTCCGCTTGGAGTAACCCTTGCTTACATTGTTTTTAAAAGAAGCCAAGATGAACAAGTCATGGGTCAGCAAAGACTTTATCTACCTACCCCGGTGTCATGCTGGGTACGGTTAATTATGGCATATTTTTGAATGTGCTTGATGCAAATCAAAACATCCTGTTTGCAACTAGGGCCCAAGTGCTGCCACTGATGGGGTGGGTGTCTGTGTGGCCCAATTTTTGGAAAAAAGGGAGACTCCGCTTGGAGTAACCCTTGCTTACATTGTTTTTAAAAGAATCCAAGATGAACAGAGCTGGGATCAGGAAAGACTTTGCTACCTACCCCGGTGTCATCCTGGGGACGGTTAATTATGGCGTATTTTTGAATGTGCTTGATGCAAATCTAGCTGTGAAGTGTACAACTAGGGCACAAGTGCTGCCACTGAATGGGTGGGTGTGTGTGGGGCACAATTTTTGGAAAAAAGGGAGACTCCGCTTGGAGTAACCCTTGCTTGCTGTGTTTTTAAAAGAAGCCAAGATGAACAGAGCTGGGATCAGGAAAGACTTTGCTACCTACCCCGGTGTCATCCTGGGGACGGATAAGAATGGCGTATTTTTGAATGTGCTTGCTGCAAATCTAGCTGTGAAGTGTACAACTGGGGCACAAGTGCTGCCACTGAAGGGGTGGGTGTGTGTGGGGCCCAATTTTTGGAAAAAAGGGAGACTCCGCTTGGAGTCACCTTGCGGTGTTTTACATGACTTTAGAAGGGCGTGCCATGCCTATATCTATGTGTCCTCCTCTTTTTCCTTGTCCAGCTGTTTTGTTTTCGCATGAGTATATGTCCTTGTCACTTTCCCATGTGTTTGTGTTGTGTTGTGAGTTGTTTGTCACCTTTTGGACACCTTTGAGGGTGTTTTCTAGGTGTTTTTCTGTGTTTGTGATTGCCTGCCATTGTTTCCTATTGGCTCGAGTTCGGTTCGTCGAACGTTCGACGAGCCGAACTCGAACGGGACCTCCGTTCGGCGAACCGACCTCGAGCCGAACCGGGACCGGTTCGCTCATCTCTACTAACCACACATATATTTTAATATATTAACAAGATTACTAGTGATGAGTGAGCACTAAAATTCTTGGGTGCTCATTATTGAGTTGAGCAGTTTATAATGCTCGGCTGCTCATCTCGAGTAAGGAACATAATGAAAATCAAACAAAACTTGAGTATTTTTCCAGCAGATCCCCCTAGGGAGGTCTGGGGGATCAGTACTAAAAAGTACTGAAATGGATGGAAAAACCATTGAAATGCAATCGCAACAACATCGGAAAAACATATGGACAAATCTCTGACTCCCAGGTTGCTGCTGACAAGAATGTTGCCAAATTATTAAGCCAATTTTGCAGTCTGATAATATAACATCAAACCCGAAGATAACATGGATTTAAAAGAACAAAATTTTAGGAAACATTATTTACTGTATAATTACATGTATACAAGGAAAATTAATAAAGAGACAAAAACTGCCTCTTCTAGCCCTATGGCTTTGTTCACACAGAGTTCTTTGAAAAATGCAGTAATTTGTCAAATAAATAATCCTGTGCATTAGCTTTATGATGTCTCATTGCTTTTGCTGGGACTGTATAATCTATTATTAATTTACATCAAACTCATTAAAAAAGCTGCCAAAAAATGCTGCAAAAATGCAACTTGTGAACGTAGCCTTAATAAATGAGCCATCACTCACCATATTTCCTCATTGTCTATAAGTACAGTAGATGACATAGTATAGGGGTAAATAACACTAAAACAGCCTGTACTCACCGGTAAAGAAGGATTTTTGTGTACTCACCGTAAAATCTCTTTCTCTGAGTCTTCATTGGGGGACACAGGACCATGGGTGTATGCTGCTGTGACTAGGAGGCTGACACTAAGTAGACAAAAAAAGTTAGCTCCTTCCTAGCAGTGTACACCCTGAGCCGGAGGCGGATCTATGCCAGTTTAGTGTACAAGCAGTAGTAGGAGAAGCCTGAACAACCATAACTAATCAAGGTGATAACAAGAAACACACAGTACCTTATCTAAACCTATACTGTATACAAATATATATATATATATATATATATATATATATATATACAGTATATATATAAGAACATAAATAAGCAGGGTACAGAAGAACATGTTTCCATAAAGAACCAGTAACATCCGGCAACTAAGAGCAACCCAATATCCAAACAGGGTGGGTGCTGTGTCCCCCAATGAAGACTCAGAGAAAGAGATTTTACGCTGGGTACACAAAAATCCTTCTTTCTCTATCGCTTTCATTGGGGGACACAGGACCATGGGACGTCCAAAAGCAGTCCCTGGGTGGGTTCAGGAGTAATCATACAGATTCAAAACATATCGAAAACTCTGTAGGAATGCTCGGTGCAAACGTATACCGGCTTATCATAGGTGTGCGATAGCCGCTTGCTGTATCCTGGAAACCCTGGAAAAAGTGTGAAAAGCTTGACTACGCGGCGGCTCCGTAGACTTGCTTGGCTGACGCCTGGCGTCTGATTGTCCTAGACGCCCCAATTGCACAGGTGGAACGGCTGTTACACCCATCGGAGAAAAAGCTGACTCTAATCCTGTAGGCCTCTGATATGGTCGGCCTGATCCAACTTGCAGTGGTAGTCTTGGACGCCGGCCTGCCCCTCCTGGGTCCAGTAGATAGGACGAATAGGTCGTCCAAGATGCAGAAGGGCGCGGATCTCGAAAAGTAACTCCTCCGAGCTCGCACTAGATCCGGAGTAAGCCGTGACCTCTTCAAGGATCGAATGGAGGCTGGACCGAAGGATGGAGCCACCATCACCTCAATCAGATACTACATCCGGTAGGAAAAAAAAAAACCTGAGACGGGTGCCGAACAATCTCATCTTGGTGAAAAAAAGAAGAAAAAGTGACATGCATGAGAGGGCTGACAGAAGACCTTCCTCTGATTGAAGTGACTGCCCTCAACAAAGCCACCTTCACGGATAGGCGTGAGATTGAGGATCGAACAGGGCTAATTGAAGAGACCCTAGAGCCAGCTGGAAGTCCCATGGCTCTAGCGGGGAACGATGGACGACTCCTTGGATGAATGTCCTGATTTGCGGCCAAGATGCAAGATTTCTCTGGAAAAGACAGATAGAGCCGACACCTGCCCTTCGAAGGTTGCTGGCGAGAGACCCGCCTGTAAGCCTGACTGTAGGAAGGCCAGTAACACTGGGAGTGACAGATCCAGTGGAAATGAGTTGACGTTGACCTCACACTCTTGAAAGGAGGCCTTTCCGGTGCGGTAGTAGATGTTTGAAGACGGAGGCTTCTGAGTTCTGACCCTGGTCTGTAACACCTGTGAGGAAGAACCTGCCTGGGCTAGTAGCCATGGTTCCACAGCCATGCGGTCAAATTGAGAACCCCTGAATATTGATGGAAAAGAGGACTTTTGCGACAGGAAGTTCAGACGAACTGGAAGCCACCATGGGGTGTCTGATGAGCTGCGTGAGCTCTACAAACAACGCTTGCCTGGGTCAATCCATGGCAATGAGAGTCGCTGGGATGCCCTCTGCTCTGAGTTTCTTGAGGACTCTTGTGACTTGATTGTTGAATCGAGAAGCCATCAGGTCCACATTCGGAATATCTCATCTGAGGCAGATCCATTCGAGAGCCTCTCTGTTGAGGGATCATTCGCCTGCCGCCAGACCTTGCTGATATAGTCTGCTGCCCAATTCTCCACGGCGGGGAAAATGATTGCGGACAAAATCTGGAGTGGTGAGGCTATGCCGACTGTAAGATCTTATTCACCTATGTCATCACCATGACGCTCCTTGTTCCGCCCAGGTGATGTCCGACTGGATTCTGGATGGCGATTCTTGTATGAAGGGCTGAAAAAAAAAATCTGTAGGGCTCGGAGAAAAAACTCTGATCCCTAAAAAAAAAATTGATAGGCAGATGGCTTTCCTGGGAGGACCACCGACCGTGAGCCGTGTGTTTCGGAACACCGCTCTCCAGTCAGAAGACTGATATCGGTGATGACTGCCTGCCAGTGTACTGATATAAAAGACATTCCACTGGACCGATGAGGGCCGCTGGTCCACCAAAAAGTGAGCAGCGGGTTCCCGGAGTCAATTGGATCCTGCGATTCAAGGTGAATAGAGAATTGTCCCATCTGTTCGGCCAAGTCAGCTGAAGGAGACGAAGGTGGAGGCGGCAAACGGAACCGCCTCTATTTGCCGCCACCATCCGACTGAGGACTCTCCGGCTTAGAGTGACGGAGGATCTGGAGGTCTCTTTGGAGGGACACGCATCCATGGATGGTATCGAACTCCATGCCTAGACAGGTAATCCTGCTGGCCGGGGTCAGAGAGGGCTCTCTTCCGAATGATGAGCTAGCCGAGTCGGGACAAGATATCGATGGTGACCAGAACACTTAGGAGACAGCCGTCAAAAAGAAGAACCCATGGTCAACAAGGCGTCCCGGTACGGAATCACCAAAAATGATCGTCTGCTATTGCGAGACGCAGGAACATCTGTGCTGTTGGCAAATTAGGTGCGACCTGTATATCCGACGATAGACTCGCTGAAAACTCTACTATGTACCCTGAGACCAGCATCTCTCTGACCCAGGCGTCCGTGATCCAAGTCCGCCAGACGTGATTGAGATGACACAGGCGCCCACCCCTTCACCTGGTCTGCGCCCGCGCGCAACGACCAAGAGTCATCTCGCGGGGTAGCGCTGTGATCCGGACGTCGTCTTTGATGGCTGGCGTGGCTGAGAAACGCCAGAAAGGGCATGTATTGAAGGACAGAAACTTCCTGTTCCTCAGCGAGGGCCTGGTTTTCTTGTGTGTGTGGAATTGAATCTCCTGTGATCTCGTCGATAATCTGATCCAGCCAGTCCCCAAACAGACGACCTCCTGTAAAGGGGAGGGCTGTAAGTGATATCGTAGAAGCCGCGTCCGCATCCCAGGCTCTGAGCCAGATCGCCCGACAGATGGCCCCCGTGCTGCTAGCCGCTTGCACTGCGCAGTAGGCTGTGACAGAGATGCGAAGAGTATGTACTCACCCGCCAGAGCGATCTGTGTAGCCATGTTAAGAACTCCGGATTGCTCAATCCCGCGCGAAGACCGTTGTGGAGGTTAGCGGCCCAGGACATCATGGATGCTGCCAGCCACATTCGCGGCGAAGGCAGTAGGAGTACCGTGCCTGCCGTCTGAAGAAAAACTGAATGGGCAACTCTCTCGGTGTTTTGATTCGTTGCGTCTCATAGCGATGCCCGTGCGGGAGAGATAGAATTGGAAGATGACAGACGGAAAAAACAGAAGGGCGACCCTAGGCGAGCCTGCCCATTTCTTCCTGAGAGCCTCGGGGAAGGGGAAAAGTAAATCAAACGACTTACCATTGTTGGATATCTTGACCGGTTGTCGTCTGTGCTTGTATAGAATTTCAGCAAAATTCTGGATGGTCACCGAATTGCCTATGTGCTCGCTTAACCTGTTTGAAGGAGACATGCAAGCACTGCGTAGCTACAGAGTCTGTCTGCAGCTTTAGCGTACGACTTACCGCTTTGACCGGACTATCCACCCTACCTCTGACATCAGCCCTCTGATCTGGAATCAGCATCGAGGCTGCATCCGACTCTTCTCCTGAAAAAAGGGGTCGGCCGGTCTCGTAAACGAGGAGAGATTTCCAGGTGGGCTTGAGAGGTGGCCCAGCAGGTCCCCTTCTACGCTCCGGAAGTAGGTTCTGGATCAGACCGACTGTTGTCCAGAGCCAGCTGGACCAGGGGAGCATGGCCAGGCGTAGGGAGCGACTGCAACGCCTGCGCGATGGTCATAGACGCCCTTGGAAGAGAGTTCACAGACTGGGATAGGGGGTCTACCATCTGGGTAAGGGGGCGCAGCGGAGGTCGGGTGCTGGCGGTGACAGGATGGTTTGTGGCGCAAGCCGAGCAGGGGGGCGTAGCCTTGCTTGGGAGAATTTTACCTAGCAGGCTCTGCAAGCATAAAAAGGCTATAAAGGGGCCCGGTTTGGATGGGGAGCTAGGGTTAGCCATGGTGCTTAGGAAAAAACCACTAGTGATGCTAGGGGGGAGACAGGAGAAAAGGGGGGAAAAATTAAGAAAAATAATAAAAAAGGGGAAAGAAGCTATAGTCTGTTCCTAAGCAGAAGCAGCACCCACCCAGGTCCTGTGTCCCACCCAGGTCAGCAGGGGGTCTCAGAAACTGTGGGGACAGCATTGCTGAAGAAAAACGCAGCCCTTCATTTTTTTTTTTTTACAGAAGGGGAGGTTGGGGTCATGCTTGGGAAAAAAGCACACGCGCGCAAACGGTGAGGCGGAGGACTGAGGCCTGAGGTATGCCGAAGCAGGGGACTAGAGTAGTGGGCGGCCCCCGGGAGTGCAGCGCTGAGCGCAGAGAAGTCTTACCTGTGTTCTGCCGACGTCGCTGTGATCCTCGGCCCCATCCTGCCTGCTGGAGAGTTGCCTAGGGAGATGTGGTGACCACGATTCCCTGCCTGGGCCCAGGGAAGAAGTGAATGCTGGGGAGGCCTGGTGATGCAGAGCGCTCCTGCGCTGCAGCTGTGATCCTCTCCCTGGGTCCTGTATAGTAGGGGATGCTGGGAGGAATGGGGGCGTGCTGCAGGACTGAGCTGGCTGTCTCCGGGCAGAAGAAGAGAGGGGCGTGGCCGGAAAAGCGCGCGCGCAAACGGGGGGGTGGAGCGCTCCGGCCCGAGGTAGGCCCCAAGCTGGGGACTAAATTAGTGAGCGGCGGCCGCCGGGAGCGCAGCGCTGCGCTGCGGAGCAGATCTTACCTGCGTCCCTGCGCGTCGCTCAGATCCACGGGTCCCATCCTGGACTGCTGCAGCCCCCGGTGAGTGAAGTCTGCTCTGGAAGGCATCAGGGGGGGATAAGCTGGAGCTGTGAGGGAGACTGCAGAGCCTGCATACATGTCTAATACACCCTGTATTAGACATATAGGAGGGGCTCATACACATTCTGGTAAAATTGTTAGGTGGTGGGACTGCTACACTCATAAAGGCTATGCAATGAGTGAAAGAGCTGTCAGAAGGAGGATCTGCAATACACCGTGGAAAAAAATTAGAGGAGGGCCTCAGACAAAATTTTTTGGCAATTTTTATGTAGTGGAACCCCTTGATTGGTAAAGCCTTTGCACTAAGTGGCTGTCAAAAATTAGAAGGCAAGACTTCAATGAAGTGAGCAAAAGATGTAGAGTAGAGACTTTGATTCGATTAAATTCTAGTACAACATTACAAAGAATCTGACTGCAAAACTGGCAAAAGCTGTGCTAGGCCTAGCTATAATTCCAAGGATGAATGGTAATATTCATAGCAAAAGACAGAGAGAAGGGCCTCTTACTAAAGCTTGTGTCAATTATTAAAAGATTTAAGCTCCCACCATCGTGCAGCCTATGCACTCAGTGAAAGGACTATCTGGAAGTCCAAGAGAGATTGTAATACACACAGAAATGGAGAGAAAGGCCTCTGACTAAATTTTGTGTTAGATCTAAATAGATTCAGACTCCTACCCTGGTATAGCCTATGCACTCATTGCAAGTAATATCCAGAATTCCAAGGAGGGGTTGTATAAGCAGCAAAAGATGGAGAGGAGGAGCTCTGACTAAATTTGGTGTAAATTCTAAAAAAAGAATTTCAACTCCTACCTTTGTACCCATATGCAATCATTGCAAGAACTATCTGGAATTCCAAGGAGGGATTATACATACTGCAGGAGATAAATATAAAAAGAGATCAAGAAAAACAGCCGTACAAAACACCCGAGGGGAGCAAGGAACTTGCATCACCAAAGTGTGGTATATGGGTGGATGGGCTGAGTAGATGTAGTGAGACCCACGGATGAAATGACATAAAGCACCAAAAAAGTAGAAATTAATTCTACAAAAACCAAATTAAGGTCAAAAAGAATTCATTTATTAATTACACAAAGGTAAAAAGATACAGTGTTAAGCCACAAGGCAGGAAAACCAAGCAAAAAGACGGTGTCACATGTGAGTAAATACATAACGTGGGGGCAGAGGCTCCATGTAAGACATACAATTTTGTGTGAGCAGGAAAAGAGGGGAGACGAAGGTGACGCCGAAACGTGCGCGTCAGGGTTTTGGTGTCACATGTGGGCCAGGTCTCCTCAGTGATCAGGTAATTGTCCATCATTTTCCTTATAACTATAACCTTGCTGTAGTGTGGGTTACATGAGGTGATGCCAGTGCGCTCCTGCCATTTGATGCTTTACTTTTGTGCACTGGAATCTCCTCCCCCACACAATACTATACTGAACTCTGATCTCCCCTCTTTGCCTGCTCACACAAAATTGTATGTCTTACATGGAGCCTCTGCCCCCACATTATGTATTTACTCACATTTGACACCGTCTTTTTGCTTGGTTTTCCTGCCTTGTGGCTTAACACTGTATCTTTTTACCTTTGTGTAATTAATAAATGAATTCTTTTTGACCTTAATTCGGTTTTTGTAGAATTAATTTCTACTTTTTTGGTGCTTTATGACACTGCAAGAGATGAAGGGAAGGGCCAATGTCTAAATTTTGTGTAATTTCTCAAAAAGATTCAGACTCCTACCCTGATAATGCCTATGCACTCAGTGGAAGAACTATCAAGAATTCCATGACAGGATTGTACACGCAGCAGGAGACAGAGAGGAGGGCCTCTTACTAGATTTTGAGTCAAATCTAAAAAGATTCAGACTCCTACCCTGATAAAGTTTAAATACCCAGTGAAAAGGCTATCAAGAATTCCAAGGAGGGATGTAATACATACAGAAAGAGATGGAGAGGAGTGCCTCTGGCTAAATTTTGTGTCAGTTCTAAAAAAATTCAGACTCCTCCCCTGATAATGCCTATGTGTGATGCCCTGGCCTATCAGGTCGTCACAGGGTATTGTGCAATCTGCCCTTCTGTACACTATCCACCTCCTCCTTGGTTAAGTGTCCCTAACCTTTGGTGTTGCCAAGAAAAAGTTAATCAAAATCCTAGGAACACTCTGCACCACACCCACCAGACACTCCAGTGGACGGCCTGAGTGGAATAGGGTCGACCACTTGGGAAGTTGGTTAAGGGAGGGTCAGGAGTGTCAGGAGCAGTTCAGAGTAGTGTTGGAGGTGAAAATGAGAGGAGGTCAGGAGCTGGGCTCCTTGGAACTACTAGGTGGCAGACGTTGGTCTGGGCCTGGTAGGAGCTGGACCCCAGTCGCAGGGGATCATGACAAGGGGCACGGACTGTTGAGGAGGACAGCCGGTGGCCTTGTGCCATCACCAAGCAGGGGCCAGGTCACGACGGGGTACGTGGACCCTAGGTCAGGGAGTAGCTTCAGGCGTCCTGACAATTTACCCGACGAGGACAGAGCCTTCAAGATCCGTTCTCCACCCGCTCCAAAATCAGGGTACTAGCGCCACGAGGGGGATAGGACTTTCCACTCACACGGTCCAGAAAATCCCAAGTGTGAACCCTGAGAGCAAGCTCACCCATTTAGCCAAACTGGTGAGCAGGACCTGACTAGTTTCATACCATTGGGACCAACTAGAGGACAAGGTGCCAAGGAAAAGGTCACAGACTAACAGGCAACACCAATGGGCACGGGATCCAGGCGTGCTCCATCCCAGCGGCAGCGGTGTCCAGAACTTTGGTTTACTACAGTTGTTATTGGACTGAGTGAGTTTGCAAGTGACCCTTACCGTCCCAATGACATACCCCCGTCACCATCACCGAGTCCTGGGGCATCCCCCCTACCCGTGGAGGGGTTAAACATCTTGCTGCCCACACCATCGCCACCGGGTACTCCCAATTGCAGCGGTGGTACTCCACCTTACCACGTACCATGGGTGGCGTCACGAACTTTCCACACCATCTCCTGTATATAACCCCTCTCTGTTTGAGGAGCTGTACGACCCCCCCGGGTCCGGACCCCTCTCGAGCCACCGCAGATCCGGATCCGAGCAGCCCGGCTGCTGACACGGGGGTGATATATATGCACTCAGTGGATGGACTATCAAGAATTCCAAGAAGGGGCTTGTAATACATGCAAGAAGAGATGGCGAGAAGGCCCTCTACTTTTTTTTCTGTGACAATTCTGAAAAGATTCAGACTCCTATCCTGGTACAGACTATTCCCTCATTGCAAGGACCATCTAGAATTGCAATAAGGGATTGTACATATAGCAAGAGATGGAGATGAGGGTCTGTTAATAAATTTTGTGTCAAATCTAAAAAGATTCAGACTCCTACACATACAGTTAGGTCCAGAAATATTTGGACAGTGAAACAAGTTTTGTTATTTTAGCTGTTTACAAAAACATGTTCAGAAATACAATTCTATATATAATATGGGCTGAAAGTGCACACTCCCAGCTGCAATATGAGAGTTTTCACATCCAAATCGGAGAAAGGGTTTAGGAATCATAGCTCTGTAATGCATAGCCTCCTCTTTTTCAAGGGACCAAAAGTAATTGGACAAGGGACTCTAAGGGCTGCAATTAACTCTGAAGGCGTCTCCCTCGTTAGCCTGTAATCAATGAAGTAGTTAAAAGGTCTGGGGTTGATTACAGGTGTGTGGTTTTGCATTTGGAAGCTGTTGCTGTGACCAGACAACATGCGGTCTAAGGAACTCTCAATTGAGGTGAAGCAGAACATCCTGAGGCTGAAAAAAAAGAAAAAATCCATCAGAGAGATAGCAGACATGCTTGGAGTAGCAAAATCAACAGTCGGGTACATTCTGAGAAAAAAGGAATTGACTGGTGAGCTTGGGAACTCAAAAAGGCCTGGGCGTCCACGGATGACAACAGTGGTGGATGATCGCCGCATACTTTCTTTGGTGAAGAAGAACCCGTTCACAACATCAACTGAAGTCCAGAACACTCTCAGTGAAGTAGGTGTATCTGTCTCTCAGTCAACAGTAAAGAGAAGACTCCATGAAAGTAAATACAAAGGGTTCACATCTAGATGCAAACCATTCATCAATTCCAAAAATAGACAGGCCAGAGTTAAATTTGCTGAAAAACACCTCATGAAGCCAGCTCAGTTCTGGAAAAGTATTCTATGGACAGATGAGACAAAGATCAACCTGTACCAGAATGATGGGAAGAAAAAAGTTTGGAGAAGAAAGGGAACGGCACATGATCCAAGGCACACCACATACTCTGTAAAACATGGTGGAGGCAACGTGATGGCATGGGCATGCATGGCTTTCAATGGCACTGGGTCACTTGTGTTTATTGATGACATAACAGCAGACAAGAGTAGCCGGATGAATTCTGAAGTGTACCGGGATATACTTTCAGCCCAGATTCAGCCAAATGCCGCAAAGTTGATCGGACGGCGCTTCATAGTACAGATGGACAATGACCCCAAGCATACAGCCAAAGCTACCCAGGAGTTCATGAGTGCAAAAAAGTGGAACATTCTGCAATGGCCAAGTCAATCACCAGATCTTAACCCAATTGAGCATGCATTTCACTTGCTCAAATCCAGACTTAAGACGGAAAGACCCACAAACAAGCAAGACCTGAAGGCTGCGGCTGTAAAGGCCTGGCAAAGCATTAAGAAGGAGGAAACCCAGCGTTTGGTGATGTCCATGGCTTCCAGACTTAAGGCAGTGATTGCCTCCAAAGGATTCGCAACAAAATATTGAAAATAAAAATATTTTGTTTGGGTTTGGTTTATTTGTCCAATTACTTTTGACCTCCTAAAATGTGGAGTGTTTGTAAAGAAATGTGACAATTCCTACAATTTCTATCAGATATTTTTGTTCAAACCTTCAAATTAAACGTTACAATCTGCACTTGAATTCTGTTGTAGAGGTTTCATTTTAAATCCAATGTGGTGGCATGCAGAGCCCAACTCGCGAAAATTGTGTCACTGTCCAAATATTTCTGGACCTAACTGTATAAAGCTTATGCATTCAGTGAAAGGACTATCAAGAATTCAATGGAGGATTGTAATACACCCAAGAGTTGGACAGGAGGCCATATGAATAGATTTTATGTCAATTCTAAAAAGATTCAGATTCATACCCTGATAAATCCTATGCACTTAGTGAAAGGACTATAAAGAATTCCAAGGAGAGATTGTAATACATGCAGCAAGAGACGAAGAGGAGGGCGTCTGAATTTATTTTTGTGACAATTCTAAAAAAAATCAGACTCCTACCCTGGTACAGCCTTTACTCTCATTCCAAGGACCATCTAGAATTCCAAGGAGGTATTGTACATGCAGCAAGAGATGGAAATCAGGGCCTCTGACTAATTTTTGTGTCAATTCTAAAATGACTCAGACTCCTACCCAGTTAGAGGCTATGCTCTCATTACAAAACCTCTCCAGAATTTCAAGGAGGGATTGTACATGCTGCAAGAGATGTAGAGGAGCGTTTGTGACTAAATTTTGTGTCAAATCTAATACGATTCAGACTTATAACCTGATATCACTTATGTATTATCTTCAATTCCATTGAGGGATTGTAAATGCAGCAAGAGACAAAGATGAGGGTCTCTGACTAAATTTTGTGTAAATTCTAAAAATATTCAGACTCCTACCCTTATGAAACTAATGCAGTCACTGGAAGGACTATCAAAACTTTGAAGGAAGGTTTATAATAAAAGCAGCAAGAAACGTTGAGATGGGCATCTGACTGAATTTTGTTTCAGTTCTAAAAAGATTCAGACTCCTACCCTGATAAATCTGATGGACTTAGTGGAAGGGCTATCACAAATTCTAAGAAGGAATTATAATAAATGCAGAAAGAGAATGAGAGGATATCCCCTGAATAAATGTTTTGTCAATTCTAAAATGGTTAAGACTGCTACCCTGGTATAGCCTATGCACTCATTGAAAGGACTGAGCCTAAGCCCTCATGCAAAGACTATCTGGAATAGCAAGAAGGGTTTGTACATGCAGCAAGAGATAGAGGGGAGGGCCTCTGACTATATTTTGTGTCATTTCTCAATAAGATTCAGACTCCTATCCTAATAATGCCTATGCACTCAGTGGAAGGACTATCCAGAATTCCAAGGAGGGATTGTAATACATGCAGCAAAATATGTAGAAGAGGGTCTTTGACTAAATTTTGTGCAAGTTCTAAAAAGATTTAGACTCCTACTCTTATAAAGCTTAAGCACTCACTGGAAGGACTATGAAGAATTTGAAGGAGGATTGTAATAAACACAGCAAGAGATGTTGTGATGGGCCCTTGACTGAATTTGTTTCAGTTCTATAAAGATTCAGACTCCTACCCTGATAAATCCAATGGACTCAGTGGAAGGAAGATCAAGAATTCCAAGGAGGAATTGTAATACATGCAGCAAGAGTTGGAGAGGATGGCCTCTGACTAAATGTTGTGCAAATTCTAAAAAGATTCAGACTCCTACCCTTATAAAGCTTATGCACTCACTGGAAGGACTGTCAAGAATTCCAACCAGGGATTGAAAAGGGAAGCAGCAAGAGATGAAGGAGAGACTCTGATTCAATTCTGGAACAATTTTAAAAACATTCTGACTCCAAGACTGGTAATTATCTGCCTTCCAATCAGAAACCAGTTTGCACTGTTTGGCTTTCAGGAATATTGTGTAGCGCTCCCCTGTAAAGTGGGACAGTAAGGAACGTCTCGTGGAGGAGCATATTTGTTATGCTGAAAGTTTCACCTGGCCCCCGATCTCAACCAGTGCCTTTCTCCATCAGCAGCACCTCCACTTCCCCATCCCATACCGCATGCCTTGGGTATTATAAATTACTAATGCAAGCAAAATCAGTATTAGCAGGGAATAGAATCTAATACATGTAGATCAGAAACTGTATTTTGGTTTTAAGTTGCAGCAGCAAGGACTTGAATCCTTGCTGATAATAGTAAACTATCCCTTTTTCAGCATCTAGCCATAAGTATTAAAGTCTATGCACTAAGTGCAAGGGCTGACAACAAATTAGAAGGAGGTACTCAGATAAACCCTGAAAGAGATGGAGTGCCTTTGGAGAAATTTATGTTAAATTTTGAAAACAATCTTAATTTCTGACTCTCAAACATAGAAAGGATATGCAGTTAGTGAAAAAGAAAAATAACTAGGAGGCATGGAAATACAACCAGTAATTGACATACAAGAGACACTCTGAATAAATATTGGTTCAATTTTGAAAGCATTCTTTATTTCTATCACTCAAACTGCAAAAAGATATTCAGGTAGTTAGGTCTAACAACCGGCATGGTTGTTCTCCATTTGGTGGGTGTGTCGCCTGCCTCAACATAAGTCACGGAAGCATCTTCACTGACTCCATGGGCAATAAGACCTACCAAATTAAAAAACAGATCACATGTTGCTGGAAATCGGTAATTTATTACACTACATGTCCTTGCCCAAAAATGTATGTGGGTTTAACAACACGTCAATTGAAGGTGTTAGTACATGAATATGTGTTAGCGATTAAGGCGGCACCAATCCAGGCGGATGTCACCATGCTGAAGACCATCCCCAAACACTTCTGTATACACCATGGCTCAAATAGTATCTTTTTTAAACTTTTGGCCATTGATCAGATTCATCTGGGGATTTGAGGTGGTGAGGTGAGCAGACGACTTGCCCAGCTTGAGATCAGGTGTATCCATCTGGCTTCAGTGAGAATATCAGCTTTGCCTCTTTTTGATGATAGGCTTCGTGTTTGCTTTGACACACATCGAATAATGTCCATTACCACATCCTTTTATGGATGTACACTGTGTGCAGAATTATTAGGCAAATGAGTATTTTGATCACATGATACTTTTTATACATGTTGTCCTACTTCAAGCTGTATAGGCTTGAGAGTCAACTAACAATTAAGTAAATCAGGTGATGTGTATCTCTGTAATGAGGAGGGGTGTGCTTAATTATTAAGCAACTTACTTTCCGTTGGCAAAATGGGTCAGAAGAGAGATCTGACGGGCTCTGAAAAGTCCAAAACTGTGAGATTTCTTGCAGAGGGATGCAGCAGTCAACTTTTGAAGCGTGTTCACTGAACAATCAAGCGTTTCATGGCAAATAGCCAACAGGGTCGCAAGAAGCCTGTTGGGCAAAAATGGTGCAAAATAACTGCCCATGAATTGAGGAAAATCAAGCGTGAAGCTGCCAAGATGCCATTTGCCACTAGTTTGGCCATATTTCAGAGCTGCAACGTTACTGAAGTATCAAAAATATTACTCAGGGACATGGCCAAGGTAAGGAAGGCTGAAAAACGACCACCTTTGAACAAGAAACATAAGATAAAATGTCAAGACTGAGCCAAGAAATATCTTAAGACTGATTATTCAAAGGTTTTATGGACTGATGAAATGAGAATGACTCTTGATGGGCCAAATGGATGGGCCAGAGGCTGGATCAGTAAAGGGTAGAGAGCTCCACTCCGACTCAAACGCCAGCAAGGTGGAGGTGGTGTACTGGTATGGGCTGGTATCATCAAAGATGAACTTGTGGGACCTTTTTGGTTTGAGGATGGAGTGAAGCTCAACTCCCAAACCTACTGCCAGTTTCTGGAAGACAACTTCTTCAAGCAGTGGTACAGGAAGAAGTCAGTATCATTCAAGAAAAACATGATTTTCATGCAGTACAATGCTCCATCACATGCATCCAACTACTTCACAGCGTGGCTGGACAGTAATAGTCTAAAAGATGAAAAAATAATGACATGGCCCCCTTGTTCACCTGATCTGAACCCATTAGAGAACCTGTAGTCCCTCATAAAATGGCAGATCTAATGGGATGGAAAACAGTACACCTCTCGGAACAGTATCTGAGAGGCTGTGGTGGCTGCTGCACGCAATATTGATCATAAACAGATCAAGCAACTGACAGAATCTATGGATGGTAGGCTGTTGAGTGTCATCATAAAGAAAAGTGGCTATGTTGGTCACTAATTTTTTGGGGTTTGTTTTGCATGTCGGAAATGTTTATTTCTAAATTTTGTCCAGTTATATTGGTTTACCTGGTGAAAATAAACAAGTGAGATGGGAATATATTTGTTTACTATTAAGTTGCCTAATAATTCTGCACAGTAATAGTTACCTGCACAAACAGATATCCTCCTAAAATAGCCAAATCTAAAAAACCTTTGATATTTATGAGTCTTTTGGGTTGATTGAGAACATAGTTGTTGATCAATAATAAAAAAAATCTCTAAAATACAACTTGCTTAATAATTCTGCACACGGTGTATGTGATGTCATACGGTATCTGTAGATAGTCCTAATTGTTATTTCTAGAAGTACTGTCAGGATCTTGTGACCATTTTTAATTGTCGAATGTGCATTTTTAATCACTAATTTACTTTTTTATTCATACAATAGATTGAAGCATTGAGTGATGGATTCTCTATCTGGGACAGCTTTAACAGGCATGAATATGGCACCTTGATGATATGAACCACTGGCATTTGACCTACCATCACGAACTAAGGATGTATTTGTCCCTGCTATATTATTATATCTCATGTTTCTATCTCATACATGCAAGTATATATTTTCATATATGCTCTATATCTGATGTTTCTATGGATGTGTCCATGTGTATATGTATTAGTTTTGCACATATATGTATATACAGTATATATATATATATATATATATATATATATATATATATATATATATATATATATATACATATATATATATATACAGTACATACCAAAAGTTTGGTATTCTTTACTTTCATGACTCTGAAAATTGTAGATTCACATTGAAGGCTTCAAAACTATAAATTAACAGATGTGGAATGAAATACGTAACAAACAATTGTGAAACAATAATATGAAAATATGTCTTACATTCTAGGTTCTTCAAAGTAGCCACCTTTTGCTTTGGTTACTGCTTTGCACACTCTTGGAATTCTCTTGATGAGCTTCAAGAGGTAGTCACCGGTTTTCACTTCACAGGTGTGCCCTGTCAGGTTTAATAAGTGGGATTTCTTGCCTTTTAAATGGAGTTGGGACCATCAGTTGTGTTGTGCAGAAGTCTGGTGAATACCCAGCTGATAGTCCCACTGAATAGACTGTTAGAATTTGTATTATGGCAAGAAAAAAGCAGTTAAGTAAAGAAAATCAAGTGGCCATCATTACTTTAAGAACTGAAGGTTAGTCAGATCGAAAAATTGGGAAAACCTTGAAAGTGTCCCCAAGTGCAGTGGCAAAAACCATCAAATGCTACAAAGAAACTGGCTCACATGAGGACCGTCCCAGGGAAGGAAGACCAAGAGTCACCTCTGCTGTGGAGGATAATTTTATCCGAGTCACCAGCCTCAGAAATCGCAGGTTAACAGCAGCTCAGATTAAAGACCAGGTCAATGCCACACAGAGTTCTAGCAGCAGACACATCTCTAGGAGACTTTGTGCAGCAGGCCTTCATGGTAAAAAAGCTGCTAGGAAACCACTGCTAAAAACAGGCAACAAGCAGAAGAGACTTGTTTGGGCTAAAGAACACAAGGAATGGACATTAGACCAGTGGAAATCTGTGCTTTGGTCTGATGAGTCCAAATTTGAGATCTTTGGATCCAACCACCGTGTCTTTGTGCAACGCAGAAAAGGTGAACGGATGGACTTTAAATGCCTGGTTCCCACAGTGAAGCATGGAGGAGGAGGTGTGATAGTGTGGGGGTGCTTTTCTGGTGAACTGTTGGGGATTTATTCAAAATTGAATGCATACTGAACCAGCATGGCTAGCACAGCATCTTGCAGCGGCATGCTATTCCATCCGGTTTGCGTTTAGTTGGACAATCATTTATTTTTCAACAGGACAATGACCCCAAACACACCTCCAGGCTGTGTAAGGGCTATTTGACTAAGAAGGAGAGTGATGGGGTGCTACGCCAGATGACCTGGCCTCCACAGTCACCAGACATGAACCCAATCGAGATGGTTTGGGGTGAGCTGGACCGCAGTGTAAAGGCAAAAGGGCCAACAAGTGATAAGCATCTCTGGGAACTCCTTCAAGACTGTTGGAAGACCATTTCCGATGACTACCTCTTGAAGTTCATCAAGAGAATGCCAAGAGTGTGCAAAGCAGTAATCAAAGCAAAAGGTGGCTACTTTGAAGAACCTAGAATGTAAGACATATTTTCAGTTGTTTCACACTTTTTTAAGTATTTCATTCCACATGTGTTAATTCATAGGTTTGATGCCTTCATTGTGAATCTACAATTTTCAGAGTCATGAAAATAAAGAAAACGCTTTGAATGACAAAGTGTGTCCAAACTTTTGGTCTGTACTGTATATATTTCTATATGTGTACATATATATATATATATATAAATATATATATATACTGTATGTATATGACCAATACTGGAATAACTACTGGATTATTAATCCTATGTACGTATGTATGTGGTCCAGTATGGATATCTATTATTGCGAGATAGAATTGCCGAAACGGCCGTCGGGTGGACGCTGCTACTCGGTCTCCCGGATTTTGTGGTATGTATGCCCTATGATGGGCTCCGTCCTTTGGACTTTACTTATTTACTGCAGAAGGGGTATCTCTTACACGGGCCACTAGCCACCATTGGTCCCCATGATATAGATCCCATTTGAATTTAGATTTGGAATCATATATGTGATCATCTTGGCTATATATATATTTTCTCTCCTATTGGATGGTTAGGACTATTTAGTAGTTACAGTTGCACTGCTTATACTGTGTATATCCTTATATCCATCCTTATAGGATTAGTGAAACCACCATCTTCTATACCGTGTATATGATATACCCTCGGTTATGTTTATACCATAGTGTATTGTCACTTTCTGTTCTGGGAAACCCTGTGTCAGTGTCCTTCTTGCTACGTATGCCGCTCACCAATAACCTAATAAAGAATCACTGTTGCAATTGGGCTCTTTGGTCATTTTCCTTCCTCTTTTGTTATACGAGATAGAATTGTGCATCCACATTTATTGTGAGATATCCACGTTATTAATATATTTTATTGATGTAGTATTTTTGGCTTGAATGCACAATATTAGCCCTGGAGGCTAAAAGCAATCTCTGAGAGTGATCTTTTAACACCTGGATGCATTTTACTATAGTTCAAATATGTTGTATCCATATAAATTTTTCCTATTATATTATTGGAAATATTCATATTTTTAATTGATGGATACTTTATATGAATAATTGATTGGTACGGTTCTTGTTGTTATTTAAATATGCGCATATGCTAAAATTAATATATATATATATATATATATATATATATATATATATATATATATTGTGGGAACATTGTGGTCTATTTCTTTAACATTGGATAAAATATATCCAAGATTTAAGTGGGATTTGATCTTAGTGATACCACATTTCTGGTGGTCATTATATAGTGCTTTTTCCTCCACATTATTGAGCCAATCATTTGATATAGTGGCCATATACTTACCCATTTGTGGTGTTCAATCTGCAGCATACACCGGCACGCATGCGTCAGAGGCTGTCCGATGCTTGGCATGTCTTTTGAGGTCTGATGCTTCTGGGTCACGTTACCTGGGATCATCTGAATGGTGATGCGGCGGCTGGCCGGGTGTCAGAAGATCGCCATGACGACGCACACATCATAGTGGTGGTGCATGCCGATTGGTGCCACTGGATATTTAACACTAGAACTACTGGACTCGTGACACCTATACAGAAATACATGGTGCAAAGTAGTCAAAATGACTACCTCAGTAGTTCTAGTGTTAAGCCTCCCTCCATGCGTTGCAAACCATGCCCCCTGACAAAAATAATTTCCATTACCAAAACGCGCGTCAGGCTTGGCTTCTGTGACTCATCTCCTCGCACTGCGCACCTAGCATCTGACACTCCAATGTAAGTGTATTGCTGATTCTTGATGTTACTATATGACTCTTAGTGTATGGTATATTTTAGGTACCGTCTTCCCTGCGTCCCAAGCATGTGAACTCAAGTATCGTTGCAACTATATGGATGGTGAGTAAGCGACATCTTGTGGTGATGTTGTTGTATTACAGCTCTTACATTGAGTTGGTGACTAGAGTTAAGCGCGGTTCGTGGTTCGTGGTTCTCCAGTTCGCGGTTCGAGTGATTTTGGGGGGTGTTCTAGATAGAACTAGAACTCGAGCTTTTTGCTAAAGCTCAATAGTTCTAGATACGTTCGAGAACTGTTCTAGCAGCAAAAAGCAGGGCTTTTTACAGCTACAGTGTGCAGGAGCCATCGCTGGCAGCCTGCCAGAAGCTGGTAACCAAGATACACATCGGGTATCCAAGCAAAGCGCTTTGGTTAGTAACCCAATGTTTATCCTAGTTACGTGCAGGAAGCCCACACTTCCCCGCTCAGCTCGCTCCGCCCCCTCCTGCACATACACACACACACACACACACACGTCATCCTGGCACTCTGCACACATGGTCCCGCTCGGCTTACCTGCGGTGATGAAGTCCCGACCTCAGCGCTGTCACTGTCCTCCATGGCCGCTGCTTGTCACATCACCTTCTCTCGCTTCCGACCCGCGACTGACTAGCGGTGACGTCACGGGCCTCTCGCGATACTTGGCTGTGAAGGCGGTGGTCATTGAACTCAGTGACAGGGGCTGTCAGCAGGAGATCAGCGCAGGTAATGTACCTCGCTGACAGCAGCACTTGTCATGCCCTGCAGTGACCTGGGCTGACCCATTGATGTTAGCTCAGGTCACTGCACTGCTCTCCCAGCCAATGGGGAACATCCTGCTCTTCATTGACTGGGACAGTGTGGATCGTCATGGCAACCCCTTGGATTACACCAGACCTGGATTTGTTTTTCTTTCTAATAAATTGGTTAAAGAGGGAATGTATTGGGGAGTATTTTTTCAAATAAAAATGTGTTTGTCGTCTATTTTTTTTTATTACTGACTGGGTTGGTGATGTCGGGTATCTGATAGACGCCTGACCTCACCAACCCCAGGGCTTGATGCCAGGTGACATTACACATCTTGTATTAACCCCATATATTACCCCGTTTGCCACTGCACCAGGGCGCGGGATGAGCTGGGGAGAAGCAACAGAATTGGCACATCTAATGGATGCACCACTTCTGGGGCGGCTGTGGCCTGCTATTTTTAGGCTGGGGAGAGTCCAATAACCATGGACCTCCCTAGTCTGAGAATATCAGACCCCAGCTGTCTGCTTTACCTTGGCTGGTGATCCAATTTTGGGGGGACCCCTACGTATTTTTTTTTTTAATTATTTAATTTAAAATAACAGCATGGGGTGCCCTCAGTTTTGGATTACCAGCCAAGGTGAGGTTGCCAGCTGTGGTCTGCAGGCTGCAGCCGTCTGCTTTACCCTAGCTGGCTACAAAAATAGGGGGAACCCTACGTCATTTTTTTTTTCATTTTTTTGGCTAAATACAAAGCTAAGCACCCCTTAGTGCCACATGAAAGGCACCAAAGGGTGCAAAATTACAAAATGCAGGAGAGTGGGACATTATGTGTCTTTCTGCCATTATAAATGACAGAAAAGACTGATATGAAGTGCACAAGCACAAGAAATTCACCAGAGTGCTCTACGCTGTGAAAAGCAGTAGAAAATGGCACTGGAGTGAACATGTAACCGCCTCATGTAGGATGAAGCTATGGATCCTGGGTAAATTTATGCATTTACCCTCCTTCAGTTTTTTTGCAGTACACAAAATAAACGGAAGGCACACGGATGACAAACAGATGACATACGGACCGTCTGCGGAACGGAAACGGATGCCAAACGGATGCACCCGTGAAAAAAAACGGACTGTTTTTTGCAGACCGCAAAAATGGATCGGTCATGTTAATGTAGCCTTATTCTGATCTGCCGTTTATAAACAGCAGGCAGAAATAAGTGAATAACGCCCCCCAGCGTCAGAAAATCTCCGGGGTTTCAGGGCTAGCTGAGACCCTGGAGATCATGATTCAGGACGGTTTTTCCGCTCCCCGCTCACGTGATCACCGGTATGCACCGTACACCGATGATCACGTTACAGTAAATGACAGCGCCGGTAAAAAATTATTTATCTCCCATCTGGCATGAACAAACACGATAAATCTCCTCCCCGGTCCCCTCCAGTCCCCCGGTGTCGCCAAAGTGCCCCCCCTGATGCCCTCCCAGAAATCCAAGATGGCCGCGCGCATAGCAGCGCGCCGGCCGCATTCACCCTACTCCTCTGATTTCTGTCGCATGTGCCATGACACATGCAACAGAAAACTCCTCCCCAGGCCCTGCCAGGTCACCTCCTATAACCCCACTGGTGTTCCCCGGTGTCCCACGGTACCTGTGCAGCGTTGATCCCCCCACGGCCCTCTCCTTCACAATAGACGCTGCCGCATGCAGCCAGTCATCTCAGCTTCCTGTGTTCAGACACAGTGAGTGGTGGTTATGCATCTGTAAGCTAAATGGGCGGCATGGTGGCTCAGTGGTTAGCACTGCAGTCTTGCAGCGCTGAGGTCCTGAGTTCAATTCTCACCAAGGACACCATCTGCAAGGAGTTTGTATGTTCTCCCTGTGTTTGCGTGGGTTTCCTCCGGGTACTCCGGTTTCCTCCCACACTCCAAAGACATACAGCGCTATGGAATTAATAACGCTATATAAATAAATAAATTATTATTATTACTGCAATGCTCTGCTCATGAAGTAAGGAACATAATTGATCAGGAGAGCTATATACTACATTTCCAAATGGAGGGATTTGCTTTTATAGTTTCCCTGCTGAACGACTACCAAACATGAGAGTCCGTTATATGCCACAAGAAAACACATCTAAATAGCGAGCTCTGTTGTTAAGTATTCATTCAGCTGGATAACTGTACTTAAAGGGGTATTCCATCTCCAAGATCCTATCCCCAATATATAGTAGGTGGAATAGCAATAATATCAGCAAATACCAATATTTGGAAATGTAGAATAGTTCTCCTGATTAGGCATGCCCTTACCTCATGAGCAGGGCATTGTAGCTTTGGTAGCAACCATTACGACATGGACTCTGCTGCTGTGGACCCTGGGAGAGTGAATGCAGATTCATTGCACCCACATTCCTCACATGAAGGGTCCGCACTCCTAGAAAATGTAGGATACGTTCCCTGAGTGTCTCCCCCCCATATTCTAGACGGTCCAGAGTCGTCGTGGACCCCTTTATTTTTTTTCTTACAATAAATTGGTGAAAGAGGAAATGTTTTGGGGACTGTTTTTTCAAATAAATTTCTTTTGTCGATTTTTTTTTTGTTAGTACTGACAGTTTATGATGTTGGGTATCTAATAGACGCCATGACATCACAAACTGCTGGGCTTGATCTCAGGTGACTTTACAGCTAGTATCAACCCGATTTATTACCCCGTTTGCCACTGCACCAGGGCACGGGATGAGCTGGGGTGAAGCGCCAGGATTGGCGCATTTAGTGGATGCGCCACATCTGGGGTGCCTGCGGCCTGCTATTTTTAGGCTGTGAAGGCGCAATAACTATGGACCTTCCCACCCTGAGAATACCAGACCACAGCTGTCCGCTTTACCTTGGCTGGTGATCCAATTTGGGGGGGACACTACTTTTATTGTGTAATTATTAATATTTATAAAATAATTATAAAAAAAGAGCCTGGGGGGACCTCCACATTGGATCCCCAACCACGGTAAAGCTGCCAGCTGTGGTTTTCAGGCTACAGCCGTCTGCTTTACCCTAGCTGGCTATCAAAAATGGGGGGACCCAACGTCATTTTTTTTTTTAACTATTTTTTAAATAGAAAAAATTAATGGGCTTCCCTGTATTTTGATTGCCAACCAAGGTAACGGCAGGCAGATGGGGGTGGCAACCCATAGCTGTCTGCTTTATCTGCGCTGAGAATCAAAAATACCGCGGAGCGCTACGTCCAGCAATCAAAATACAGGGAAGCCCATTTTGTTTTTAGTTATTTAAATAAATAATTAAAAAAAATATATATGGGCTCCCGCTGCATTTTTTGTATTGCTAGCTAAGGGTAATCCAAGCAGCTACTGGCTGCTAACCCCCACTGCTTGGTGTTACCTTCACTGGCAATGGAAAATCCAGGGAAGCATTTTTTATTTTTTTTGCCAAAAAACTACAAAAAAAGGACGTGAGCTTCGCCATATTTTTTTATGCTAGCCAGGTATAGCAGGCAGGTGCTGGAAGAGTTGGATACAGCGCCAGAAGATGGCGCTTCTATGAAAGTGCCATTTTCTGAGTCGGCTGCAGACTGCAATTCACAGCAGTGGGGCCCAGAAAGCTCAGGCCAACCTGTGCTGCGGATTCCAATCCCCAGCTGCCTAGTTGTACCTGGCTGGACACAAAAATGGGGTGAAGCCTACGTCATTTGTTTTCTAATTATTTCATGAAATTCATGAAATAATAAAAAAGGGCTTCCCTTTATTTTTGGTTCCCAGCCGGGTACAAATAGGCAACTGAGGGTTGGGGGCAGCCGTAACTGCCTGCTGTACCTGGCTAGCATACAAAAATATGGCGAAGCCCACATAATTTTTTCAGGGGGCAAAAAAGTTCTGCATACAGTCCTGGATGGAGTATGCTGAGCCTTGGAGTTCTGCAGCTGCTGTCTGTCTGTATGGAGAAGAACAGACAGCAGCTGCAGAACTACAAGGCTCAGCATACTCCATCCAGGACTGTATGCATAAGTTTTTGCCCACCAAAAAAATGACGTGGGCTTCGCCATATTTTTGTATGCTAGCCAGGTACAGCAGGCAGGTGCTGGAAGAGTTGAATACAGCGCCAGAAGATGGCGCTTCTATGAAAGTGCCATTTTCTGAGGCGGCTGCAGACTGCAATTCACAGCAGTGGGGCCCAGAAACCTCAGGCCAACCTGTGCTGCGGATTCCAATCCCCAGCTGCCTAGTTGTACCTGGCTGGACACAAAAATGGGGCGAAGTCTACGTCATTTGTTTTCTAATTATTTCATGAAATTCATGAAATAATAAAAAAAGGGCTTCCCTCTATTTTTGGTTCCCAGCCGGGTACAAATAGGCAACTGGGGGTTGGGGGCAGCCGTAACTGCCTGCTGTACCTGGCTAGCATACAAAAATATGGCGAAGCCCACATAATTTTTTCAGGGGGCAAAAAACTTCTGCATATAGTCCTGGATGGAGTATGCTGAGCCTTGTAGTTCTGCAGCTGCTGTCTGTCTGTATGGAGAAGAGCAGACAGCAGCTGCAGAACTCCAAGGCTCAGCATACTCCATCCAGGACTGTATGCAGAAGTTTTTTAACCACCAAAAAAATGACGTGTGCTTCGCCATATTTTTGTATGCTAGCCAGGTACAGCAGGCAGCCACGGGCTGTCTCCAACCCCCAGTTGCCTATTTGTACCCGGCTGGGAACCAAAAATATAGGGAAGCCCGTTTTTTTTTAATTATTTCACTTATTTCATGAAATAATTAAAAAACAAATGACGTGAGCTTCGCCCCATTTTTGTGTCCAGCCGGGTACAACTAGGCAGCTTGGGATTGGAATCCGCAGCACAGGTTAGCCCGAGGTTTCTGGGCGCCTCTGCTGCGAATTGCAGTCCGCAGCCGCCCCAGGAAATGGCGCTTTCATAGAAGCGCCATCATCTGGTGCTGTATCCAACTTTTCCAACAGCCCTGAAGCCGGGTGGCTTGTTGAGTAATAATGAGTTAATACTAGCTTTGTTTTACTAGCTAGTATTAAGCCTGAGATTCATAATGTCAGGCACGTTTGACCCGGCCATTAAGAATCTCCAATAAAGGGTTAAAAAAAGACACCACAAAGAGAAAAAATACTTTAATAGAAATAAATACACAGACACATTAGAGACTCCATCTTTATTACCATCTGTCAGCCCTCCCCAATCCATGGTCTTCTGTCTTTCTCGTTCAAAAAATGCAGCTCTGCTCCATCACTGCTGCATGAGGGAAGACGCTGCTGCTCCCCGTGCAGCCTTCACTCCGTGAAAGCTGCACGAGAAGCAGCGTGCAGCCTTCACTCCGTGAGTGATCAGTGCTGCTAGCGGTAACAGCGGTAACGCTGACAGACGCGTTACCATAGCAACGGTGCTCCCGGAGCCGCGGTTAGTGGTGACTTCACCGCTAACTGCGTTGCTATGGCAACGGTGATCTCCGTTAATGACCGGCTGTGTCAGCCGGTCCCTAACGGAACGGGGAGTCGACCGTGTGCTAGAGCATGTCGCCGGTACACGGCGATACACAAATGTGCACCGTGTACCGGAGAGATGCACTCGCAGGTCCTACATGATGCGTCATAGTCATGTGACCAGTCTGTAGCCAATGAGATAATAGCCACGTGACTGGTCACATGGCTATTTTGACGTCACGATAGGTCCTGCATCACTGCTGGCAGTGCTGGTCACTGGGAGGATTCAGCGATCATCGGATGGAATAGCGGCAGGAGACAGAGTGCAGGAGGGATCGCGGGGACCGGTAAGTGTTATGGCAATGTTTATTAACTGTTTGTGTACATTTATCATGCATTTTTATGTGTTTGTGATTGCCTCCCATTATATCCTATAGGTTCGAGTTTGGTTCGTCGAACGTTCGCCGAACCGAACAAGACCTCCGTTCGGCGAACCGAACTCGAGCCGAACCACGGCCAGTTCGCTCATCTCTATTGGTGACATCTTGTGGTTATTTTATAGTACTACACCTCCAACATTTCATTATACTATCTATCCAATTGTATGACGGGTCCTGGCTTTTTCTTAACCCAATCTGCTCTATGTTGTATCTTTTTTCATCCAGTATTTGTCACATCATGGTTTTCCAATAAAGTTTATATCTTTGCAGTTATATGGGGAATTTATCGTTTCCTTTTTCTTTACTCTTGTTGATTTCTTTCTTCAATTATGCATGGGTTTTTACTGCTTTTTGTAATTTCTCAGCTGCGGGTTGCTATTTTTAGACTGTGAAGGGCCAAATAACCATGGACCTTCCTCAGTTGTCTGCTTTACCTTGGCTGGTTATCAAAAATGGGCGGGACCACACACTAAATTACTTATTTATTTAGTTTAAAAAGTCTAAAAACACTCTTTAGTGCCCGGTGAAAGTCAATAAAGGGTGCAAGTGTACTACATGTATGAGAGGACTTGTTAACCTCCAGAGGACAGCTGGGCCAAGCACTGCATCACCGGATTCTAGCAAGTACTCAACATGGCTATGATGGCTGCTTTAGTGTCTAATGCCAAAAAGCTTAACTGCAGCCATTCAACAACCTTTAACATGCTAACAGCATCCGAACTCTGAAATTGACCACGGACTTCCATGAGAAGTCCATGTTCGAGTTTGAGCACTGGACCCTAGGTGTCTAGTATGGACCCCAAACTTTTCAATTCAGGTTCACTCATCACTAGTCATCACTACTTATTTTTCCTCCAGAGACTGTTAACTTCAACTTTACAATTTCTGTTGAGATTTTTATAAAAATGTTAAGCCACAGCCTTCAAGATTTAACTACTCTATGATTATAACGCATTATTATTATTTATTATAGCGCTATTTATTCCATTGCACTTTACATGTGAAAAGGGGTCACGTAATAGGGACAAGTACAATAATCATAAACAATATAAGGCACAGACAGGTATGTTTCCATACCAATGTGGATTGTGATGTGATCACTGGTGATGTGCAAGAGGGGAGATATGTGTCGCTGAAACTACTGAAATCAGTGATGTAAACCCGGATGGAATACTCCGGCATATTAAGTGCTGAGAGTTTTAATTTGTATTACCTGGGCCGGGTTTGTTGTGGACAGCTAAAGAGATGGGTGGGATGGCTGTTCACCATATCTCCACCTCGGGGTGTGGTCCCAGAGGTAAAATGCAGGCCTCTGGACACACTCGTTGTTCTGTTCTGTATTTTCCTGTGCTGGAGGAAGTAGTTCTGTCTTTTCTGTGAATAGCTTGTGGCTGAAGTTAATAAACCAGATGAAAATCGACCCGTGAGGTGTTCCTGCATCTATCTCCTACTGCAGTTGAGGGAGTGGCTCTATCACAGTATATTGTAGTGTATTGATTGGAAATTTAGAACATGGGGGTCTGCAGTACTAAGCACTTGCCACAAGAGGTCACTGTCTTCCTTTTGACTCTTGTTTGGAGCTTATGCACACTAGAGATTTAAGTATACTCAAGTCTGGTAGGAGAAACCAAAATGGATTCTTTTTTGGCAGAAACTTGTGATATGGTAAAGGGACCCTGTTCTGTAGATTTAGAATGTATTTTGACAGAGTCAGAAAGAGGGGGAGATGCTGGCATCTAGGTGGAAGTGCCTGAGAGGAAATATATGGATTTCCATCTTGGAAGAGGAGCTTGAGAGTTGCATTTGAAAGGAAGTGTGAATCTTCATACAGTGCGTTCCATGGAGGCTGTTTGACCTATTGATACGAAAAACAACTGTAGGTAACAGAGGACATCTTTCTGATCCAGGTACTCTGGCAAGGGAGAAGGTTTTCTCTGCAACATTTACAGCAGGGAAAGGAGATGAAAGCCCCGAGATCCATTTTAGTGACTCAACTGCAGGGCCCTCTTGCAAATCGGCGGTGGTACCATGCATCAGTTGGTGAATTGATATTTACCTTTTGATCACTCAGAAGTCAGTGATATAGACATAATTTTGTATCACTATAGTGACCAGACCCAGGTCAGTAAGTCCTGAGCTCAGGCGCCCCCACATTGTTCATGGTAGAAGCGTGCCAGCAAACGTAGCAAGTGAAGCATGCATAGGCATCACATTGTATGAGTGCTCAAGAGACTCAGCTCTCTGATATAACCATATTTGAAAGAGACCAAAGCCTTAGAAAAGTGTACACAACGCCATTTTGATAATTTCTTAGGTTATTTACTTACGAGGTGTAAGGAAAAGGTAATTTAGAGTTTTTGTTATATTTGTAAACTGCTGTGTAATGCACCATCATTAGGCTATCCTTGACATCTATTTGATTCTTCTTTTATACTTGGTAACTTCTCGGCTATCGTATTAGATGGGTATACAATTAGGCAAATTATAGTAACATAGTCACTCTGTCTGGACCTACTGAGTTGTGCAGCAGGTGAATTTATTTGGGATCGTTCTTTAGATTCTGGAAAAGCATTTTATCCAGGTTCTTTAGTGAAGAGTCCTTTTGGAAAGCTTTGTGTTTGGCCGCTTTCCATATTCACAGTTTCAATGTATCGTGGGGAGCCTACCCCTGTACATGGTCTACAAAGACAGGAATAATACATACAAGCAAGCTATATCATGGTGACGATATGGAAACTACATTTAGACCTTCATGGTACTTTTTTTATAGCTTTTTATGAAGACATAAAAGTAGCTATAGTTTTATGCTTTTCTAAAGCAGTAAGAGCTGAGTGGGCAGCTACTAAGTTCAGATACTGGTAAGAGCATTGACTATGAAAGCTGAATTATCTCCCTGAAATACCTGTACATCATTTGATTTGATTTTCATTTTAGTGTTTTACTATTGTATTGCTGACCTTGCATCCATTGTTTTGATTTCCATTATGTTGTAAATCAAAGTGAATTTTAAGAGTATTTTTTTCAAACTCTTTTCACTATATTACATAATAGGCACACAAAGACGCTTTCTCTTATTATTCCTATAGATTTTGCTTTGATAAAAAAAAACCCTATAAGATAAAGTTTCTGATCTTTAAACCAAGGTGACATTAGTTAGCAAATATTACTGTGTTAGCAGTACCACAGTATTTAATTAACAGTAAATTAATTATTACGACCTCGTCCAGATGCCATATCTTCGGTCAGTATGCTGTCCGCCTGCACATAGTACATCACACTGGCCAATACGAATCTATGCAATGCCATTTAACTAACTAGACAACTACCTGCAATTATCAGACGTAACTGGACAGATTTTTACATTGGCCATGTGAACTCAGCCTAAGGCCTCCTTCACACCTCCGGGTCTTCGGTCCATGTGGTGTCTGTTTCCACATGTACTGATGACACATTCACCTGCATACTAAATAAAGTCCATAGATATAGATAGAATAGATAGATAGAAAGATAGATAGCTATGCAACAGGGTGAAAATGTACATAAGTTTAATTTGCATATTTGTTTGCTAATGTATTATATATATATTTATGCTATAACTTAAATGGCCACTAGGTGTCACGGGGTTACATTAGGTTTCCCTGGTAACGTAGATACAGAGAGACGGTTGAAAATTTCAGTCTGAATCTGAGGGAATATGCAAGAGAAAGACGGCTGTCGTTTCCCCGTGTTTGGATTTATAGGATTGCCTGTTTTTTTTTTCCTTTTGTGGACTGCTTACTCGTTTTTTTTTGGAGCTCCTACTGCTCCTGACAAGGCGAATTCATCTGAGTGAATTTATTTCCAGAAACTGTTTGGATAAAATCATCTAAGAGTGAATCAGAAGCAGTCTGAGGGGACAGACGCCATCTTGGGTGAAGACTTCAGTGAGTAACAATTGACCTGAGACTGATCGGTGTATAATAATCAGTCAGGGACAGATAGATAGATAGGATAAAGGAGAAGAAAGATTATTCTTCGACAGATTATTCACTGAGAAGGAGCTGTGTTTCTTGTTTATCCTGAGGCGTTTGCTCTGAAGTTATTAGAGGCTAAGCTGTATTCTGCCTTTGCTTCATCACACTATCTGGTGGCAGGGAAGTACAGAATATTGAATAGAGGTACATGTACATATATATACTTGTTGCTGACTGTATATGGGAAGGTGGCCGAGTACCCTGATTGAATTGTAAACAAAAGGGGAGGTGGTTGTAAGATTATATCCTTGGAGGGATCACGTGCCATTATCTGTAGTAGTGTACCCGGGTAAGCCCCATTAATAGATAAGGGAGGGAGCGGTATAGTGGGGGTAAATATAGTCCAGTTCATCCCTACAGACCGACACTTGAAGTCCTCCATGTTGCATAAACTGTTATTGTTTATTCCGGGCTGTTGTGGCCCATACGCTGTAAGAGAACTGTTTTGGTTTTTTTTTTTTAAAAAAAAATGTTTTGAGACTTATAAAGAAAACTGTTATTCACCATCTTTGTGTCCCTGGGTTTTCCATAGTGCCATCGTATCTTAATAGTCATAACGACCGGCATTCAGTCATTACATATTTCACGTAGTCGGCAGGATACGGTGCTCGCTATGGATAACCTCGATCAGGTGGGAGATGCTGTAACACCCCTTGTAGTAATTCACCCCCCTTCCCCTTTGGTGACCAGCAGTGAGTGGCTAATAGGGTGCTCTGCAACGGGTGTGCTGCTAAATCACCTGGCTAAATTCGATGGGTATAACTTACTGTACAGTGACTGGGTGGGCCGACTGAAGAACGCCATTGCCTTGCACAGTGTACACCCCAAAATGCAATCCGAGGTCGCACTGAATGCTCTGGAGGGGGGATACTCGCAAGGTTGTTCTGCTGAAACCAGAAGGTCAGCGAAAGACAGTGGATGAAATAATTCAGGTCTTGGAAAAGGCTTTCGACCAAATGGCAGCGGCCGGACAACTGCAAGTACAGTTTTTCACTCGTACCCAGAGGAGCGGAGCAAGTCTGATCCAGTATGGCATCACATTGGAAGAATTGCATCAGGAAATTAAGAAGAAATCGAATGTAACGGTGGGCGCTGAGGCCGAGGTTGATTGCATTTTATGGGATCAGTTCATTGAGGGGCTCCAAAATGAGATGTTAAAGAGTGAACGACTACTAAAGGCAAGGAGTCCCCCAGGTGTTACCTACGCTGAAATACAAGAAGAGGCAGTGGCGCGGACCCTGGAGGTGAAGCCTGCCCCGAAATGGAGTAACATGCAGGTGGTTGACACAAGGGAATTGAGTCGAGACCCTGTCCAGGTACAGCTAGCAGCCTTGCAGAAAACTGTGGAGGGTCTGGCAGAACAGATGCAACAAATGCGGGCTCAGGAAATGCCTCTGACCTACCCAGCACCAATGGGCCCCTGTACTCCCATGTCTGGACAAATGCCGCCTCCTATGTTGGAGATGCAGTCATGGCGTTATACACAACAAGGAACAGCGGCCCGTCCCAGATCAGAGGCAGCAAGAAGTGGGATGAGAGGGCCTATCCAGTATTGGAGATGCAGAGGGCTTGGACATCTGCAACGAGATTGCCAGAGGGGCAGAAACTGAGAAGAAACTGACGGCGGTAAAAGGGAAGCCCTCGCTGTAGTCGGGCATACGGCGAGGCAGAACCCAGAACCAATGCCCAAACTCTGCTCAGAAGATCTGATTGTGGAGAATCCTGTACTGGAGGTACAGTTTGCTGGGAAGAAAGTTGTGTGTCTGGTATACACTGGATCAGAGGTAACAACTATGCCTGTAGAATATTTCCAGACATACTTCAAGGAGGCTGCTAAACCAGAATCAGGGCATTTTTTTTAAAACTGAAAGCGGCTAACAATGAAGAGATTCCAGTAGCGGGTATCACATGGATGAAGGTGCAGCTGTGCGGACAGGAGCTGGGAACCAAGGGAGTAATACTTGTGAAGACGCAGGCAAGGCCAAATCTCCCGGTGGTCCTAGGGATGAACATACTGAGGGAACTGGATTCTCTTCTGTTTGATGGCCCAGGATACTGAAAAGAGCAACAACTCTTAAGGTCCCGCAGAGAGCCCTACAGCATGTGTTCCGTTCGTGTCGTATACAGAAGAGTTCAGCAGGAGTAAGAGCTGTGGGAGCGGTGTACGTCCCACTTGGCCCCGCTGTAACTATCATTCCAGGTCAAGAGAAGCTGGTGTTGATGCCAGTGGGGACCCATAGGAAGCTGAACGGTGTGGAAGTAATTCTGGAGCCAATGAGACAGTCCGAAAGCATGGAAGGCTTCATGATCGCCAGGACGCTGGTCACTGTACAAAATGGGAGGGTGCCGGTTAGGTGCCTGAATTTGCAGAGCCATTAGGTGACTTTGGTGGCGGGCTCAAAACTGGCCAATGTGTATATGTGCAGTGGAGAAGTTCTCCACAAGAATCAGTTCACGTTGAAAGCGAATCGCCAGACTGCTTGGACTCTGTCGATGCAGGCAGCAGAAGAAGAGTCACCCACGCCCATGTGGAATGGTAAGAAGATCATAGAGCTGATGGGGATGGATACAACTCAGCTAACGCCGGAACAGGTGCACCAGCTACAGACTACCCTATGGGAATACCAGTCTGCCTTTTCCAGAAGTGATGAAGACTTTGGCTGCACAAAGGCGGTAGAACACGAGATACCCACAGGGGACGTGGCCCAATCCAAGAGAGATAACGCCAGATTCCCCCGAATCTTTATCAGGACGTCAAGAGTATGTTAGCGGAAATGTTGGAAAATGGCATGATCCGTCCGAGCAAAGTCCCTGGGCTGTGCCGGTTGTACTGGTTCGGAAGAAGGACGGATCCATACAGTATTGTGTTGATTACCACAAGCTGATTGCGCAGACCGTGCGTGACTCATACCCATTGCCAAGGATTGAGGAGTCTCTGTCTGCTCTGGGAAAGGCAAAATACTTCACCACATTGGACCTGGCTAGTGGCTATTGGAAGGTACCCATTGCAGCTAAGGATCGTCAAAAAACAGCTTTCATCCCACCAATGGGACTCTATGAGTTTAATCGAATGCCTTTCGGACTGTCTAATGCCTCAGCCATATTTCAGCGACTGATGGAGCACTGTCTAGGTGATTACAATTTTGAATCTCTGTTGATATATCTGGACGATGTAATTATATTTGGAGATTCATTTGAGGATCACCTGAGGAAGCTCCGGCAAGTGCTACACCGGCTAAAAGACAATGGCCTCAAGATCAAACCCAAGAAGTGTCGCTTGTTCCAGACCCAGATTGAATATTTGGGACATGTGGTGTCAGCGGATGGGGTGCGTCTGACCGAGAGCACGATAGAGGCTATCCAGGAGTGGCCCACCCCCAGGACTGTGAGAGACATGTGGGCCTTCCTCGGTTTGGCCGGATACTATCGTCGGTTTAAGAAAGACTTCGCTAAGATGTCTGAACCATTGAATGAGTTATTGAGGGGGACTTCTCAGGGCCCCAGGAATCAGCCTATTCGATGGACCGACCGACAACAACAGGCGTTCTCTCAAATTCGGGCTGCTCTCATACGGGCACCTCTGTTGGCATATGCTCGCTTTGACCGACCCTTTACTCTGTATACAGAATGAAGTCTGCATGGGCTGGGAGCAGTGTTGGCCCAAGAGCAAGATGGACGGGAGAGGGTTGTCACGTATGCCAGCCGGTCCTTACGGGACACTGAGCGCAACCCTGATAACTATAGTTCGTTCAAATTGGAGATGTTAGCCCTGGTGTGGGCCATGACCGAAAAATTTGCTGACTATCTAGCAGGGTCGGAGGTTCTTGTAATGACATACAATAACGCACTAGCTCATCTGGAGAACGCCAAACTGGGAGCGTTAGAACAGCGATGGGTGGCGTGAATGTCCAAATTTAATTACCGGATTCGTTTCCAGTCTGGCAAAGAGAACTCCAACGCGGATGCCCTGTCACGGGTAACGCGAGATGCGCCAGGGCGTGAGGTAGACAAAGATTTTGAGGATACCAAGATTCCTGACCTGAGGCAATTACCTGAATTTGTAGATCTGGCACGTTCAAGTGGGGTGGTGACATGAGTAGCCAGATTGCTGGGGAAGACTTGTCAAGAATGGGCTGATCTACAGAACGCAGACCCTGGGCTGTCACGAGTAAAGAGGTGGGTGAATCAGAAAACTTGGCCTGATGTGAAAGCTAGAGCTCAGCTGAGCTCAGAGGAGCAAAAGTTGTTACGGCAGTGGGACAGACTGACAATAACAGAGGGAGTGTTGTATCGCTGGATCTGCTTGCCAGCTGAGTTAGGATACCGATGGCAGGTGGTAATCCCATCCTCGGCAGCGCCAGACATTGCTCGCGAGACCCATACACAGGGTGCTCACCTTGGGCCTGAGAAAACTTATCGATGGTTGCACCGATTTGTATACACTCCCGGCTTAGAAGAAGTTGTAAGGGAGGTGTGTGCTAGATGCCGGCCCTGCGAGTTGAATAAGTCCCCTGAACAAAGGGCCCATGTCCAAACTATCCTGATATCCGCCCCGCTTGAGGTGTTAATGGTAGATTACCTGACAATTGGGTATTCTAGGAGTGGACATCCTTCGTGCCTGGTGAAGACTAATCACTTCACAAATTTTGCCGTGGTTGTCCCCACCAGGGACCAGACCGCTGAAACCGCAACGGAAACAATCTGTATACATTTTATCCTGACCTACGGGTGTCCACAACGGATACATTCAGATCAAGGGGCCTGCTTCCAGGGTAAACTCATGACTGAGTTTCTGCAGGTTTATGGCATCAAACAATCGTGAACGACACTCTTCCATCTGCAAGGGAATGGGCCCTGTGAGCGGTTCAATAGTACGCTGCTACAAATGTTGAGGACACTTGAACAGCAACAGAAGGCGAGGTGGACTGAGTCCATAGCACTACCGGGTTTAACCCTTACATGATGATGTTTCGGCGGCCTATGAGGGAGGTCGAGGAACTGAACTTCTCAGTACCTCTGGAACTCGATTATCGCACAGCCAGTGAATGGGTTCAGAGTCACCAACGGAAGCTGCGGGAAATCCACATGATAGTGGGCGAACGAGTGCGGGACCATCCCCATCGAGATCGTGGACTGGTGCATGGAGATGAGTTCCTAGTGGGCGATAGGGTGCTTGTACAAATTACTCGCCCAGGTGGAAAGTTGGATGATCAGTGGGAGGCTACACCTTACACTGTGGTGGACAGACCATTTACAGGGGGAAGTGTGTACACTGTGATCCCTGAAGCATGTGTCGGGCCCCGTCGTACGTTGCACCAGAACCGGTTGAAAAGGTGTATCTCCGACACACCCACATGCCCACCTGTCTCGCCTGATCCACCAATCACGGGTTGGCCAAATAACCTTATGTGTGACTGCTGTGATGATTTCAGCACCAGATGACCAAGATCCGGAATTGCAGATTCCAGTTGCTCCAGAGCTACCTCCAAGTGTCGTTGCTCCGCCAGACATGGAAATTGCCCCCACGAACACGACAGGTACTGAATTACGAAGATCTGAAAGGAGTACGGCTGGTGTTCCTCCAATATGGTACAACCCTGAAGAATATGTACTGCATGTAAAATGTAGAAATTGATTTGTCGGGATGCCAAATCTTAAGAGGGGTGGAGTGTAACAGAGTGAAAATGTACAGAAGATAAATTTGCATATTTGTTTGTTAATGTATTATATATATATTTATGCTATAACTTAAATGGCCACTAGGTGTCACTAGAGGGCAGGCACACTGCTAGACAGTAAAGGGGGCTTTACACGCTACGATATCGTTAATGTTTTATCGTCGGGGTCACATTGTTAGTGACGCACATCCGGCATCATTAACAATATCGCAGCGTGTAATACTTACCAGCGACCTTAGGCGACCTTAAAAATGGTGAAAATCGTTCACCATGGAGAGGTCGTCCCAAACTCAAAAATCGGTAAGGGTTGTTTAGCGTTGTGGTTCATCGCTCATGCGGCAGCACACATCGCTATGTGTGACACCGCATGAGCGAGGAACGTCTCCTTACCTGCCGCCGGCCGCAATGCAGAAGGAAGAAGTGGGTGGGATGTTTACATCACACTCAGCTCCGCCCCTCCGCTTTCATTGGCCGGCCGCTTAGTGACGTTGCGGTGACGTCGCTGTGATGCCGAACATCCCTCCCCCTTGAAGGAGGGATTGTTCGGCAGTCACAGCGACGACGCCGACCAGGTAAGTATGTGTGACGCTGCGTAGCGATAATGTTCGCTACGGCAGCGATCACAAACAATCGCATGCGCGACGGGGGCGGGTACTTACACGCTCGCTATCACTAGAAATTGCTAGCGATATCACTACCGTGTAAAGCCCCCTTAAGGGGTTACATTAGGTTTCCCTGGTAACGTAGACACAGAGAGACGGTTGAAAATTTGAGTCTGGATCTGAGGGACTGCGCAAGAGAAAGACGGCTGTCGTTTTCCCGTGTTTGGATTCATAGGATTGCCTATTTATTTTTTCCTTTTGTGGACTGCTTACTCTTTTTTTTTGGAGCTCCTACTGCCCCTGACGAGGGTAATTCATCTGAGTGATTTTTTCTCCAGAAACTGTTGGGATAAAATCATCTAAGAGTGAATCAGAAGCAGTCTGAGGGGATGGACGCCATCTTGGGTGAAGACTTCAGTGAGTAACAATTGACCTGAGACCGATCAGTGTATAATAGTCAGTCAACCACAGATAGATAGATAGATAGCATAAAGGAGAAGAAAGATTATTCTTCGACAGATTATTCACTGAGAAGGAGCTGTGTTTCTTGTTTATCCTGAGTCGTTTGCTCTGAAGTTTTTAGAGGTTAAGCTGTGTTGTGCTGATAGTAACAGACTATTCTGCCTTTGCTTCATCACCCTGTCTGGGGGCAGTGAGGTGCACAATATTGAATAGAGGTACATGTACCTATATTTGCTTGTTGCTGACTATATGGGAAGGTGGCCGGGTATCCTCACTCTAAACATAAGGGGAGGTGGTTGTAAGATTATATCCTTGGAGGGATCACGTGCCATTATCTGTAGTAGTGTACCCGGGTAAACCCCATTAATAGATAACGGAGGGAGCGGTATAGTGGGGGTAAATATAGTCCAGTTCATCCCTACAGACCGACACTTGAAGTCCTCCAAGTTCCATAAACTGTTATTGTTTATTCCGGGCTGTTGTGGCCCATATGTTGTAAGAGAACTGTTTTGTTTTTTTTTTAAAAAAATGTTTTGAGACTTATAAAGAAAACTGTTATTCACCATCTTTGTGTCCCTGGGTTTTCCATAGTGCCATCGTATCTTAATAATCATAACGACCGGCATTCAATCGTTACATATTGATGATAGATAGATAGAGGTATAGATAGAGGGATAAATAGATACAGTGCCTACAAGTAGTCTTCAACCCCCTGCAGATTTAGCAGGTTTGATAAGATGCAAATAAGTTAGAGCCTGCAAACTTCAAACAAGAGCAGGATTTATTAACAGATGCATAAATCTTACAAACCAACAAGTTATGTTGCTCAGTTAAATTTTAATAAATTTTCAACATAAAAGTGTGGGTCAATTATTATTCAACCCCTAGGTTTAATATTTTGTGGAATAACCCTTGTTTGCAATTACAGCTAATAATCGTCTTTTATAAGACCTGATCAGGCCGGCACAGGTCTCTGGAGTTATCTTGGCCCACTCCTCCATGCAGATCTTCTCCAAGTTATCTAGGTTCTTTGGATGTCTCATGTGGACTTTAATCTTGAGCTCCTTCCACAAGTTTTCAATTGGGTTAAGGTCAGGAGACTGACTAGACCACTGCAACACCTTGATTATTTCCCTCTTGAACCAGGCCTTGGTTTTCTTGGCTGTGTGCTTTGGGTCGTTGTCTTGTTGGAAGATGAAATGACGACCCATCTTAAGATCCTTGATGGAGGAGCGGAGGTTCTTGGCCAAAATCTCCAGGTAGGCCGTGCTATCCATCTTCCCATGGATGCGGACCAGATGGCCAGGTGCCTTGGCTGAGAAATAGCCCCACAGCATGATGCTGCCACCACCATGCTTGACTGTAGGGATGGTATTCTTGGGATCATATGCAGTGCCATTTAGTCTCCAAACGTCACGTGTGTGGTTGGCGCCAAAGATCTCGATCTTGGTCTCATCAGACCAGAAAACCTTGAAACAGTCTGTCTCAGAGTCCTCCAAGTGATCATGAGCAAACTGTAGATGAGCCTTGACATGACGCTTTGAAAGTAAAGGTACCTTACGGGCTCGTCTGGAACGGAGACCATTGCGGTGGAGTACGTTACTTATGGTATTGACTGAAACCAATGTCCCCACTGCCATGAGATCTTCCCGGAGCTCCTTCCTTGTTGTCCTTGGGATAGCCTTGACTCTTTGGACAAGCCTGGCCTCGGCACTGGTGGAAACCTTCAAAGGCTGTCCAGGCCGTGGAAGGCTAACAGTAGTTCCATAAGCCTTCCACTTCCGGATGATGCTCCCAACAGTGTAGACAGGTAGGGCCAACTTCTTGGAAAGGGTTTTGTACCCCTTGCCAGCCTTGTGACCCTCCACGATCTTGTCTCTGATGGCCTTGGAATGCTCCTTTGTCTTTCCCATGTTGACCAAGTATGAGTGCTGTTCACAAGTTTGGGGAGGGTCTTAATTAGTCAGAAAAGGCTGGAAAAAGAGATGATTAATCCAAACATGTGAAGCTCATTGTTCTTTGTGCCTGAAATACTTCTTAATACTTTAGGGGAACCAAACAGAATTCTGGTGGTTTGAGGGGTTGAATAATAAATGACCCTCTGAATAAACTTTTCACAATTTAAAAAAAAAATTAAAAAAGAAATAACATTCTTTTTTGCTGCAGTGCATTTCACACTTCCAGGCTGATCTACAGTCCAAATGTCACAATGCCAAGTTAATTCCGAGTGTGTAAACCTGCTAAATCTGCAGGGGGTTGAATACTACTTGTAGGCACTGTAGATAGATAGATAGATAGATAGATAGATAGATAGATAGATAGATAGATAGATAGATAGATAGATAGATTATACAGCTATTTAGCAGTGTTAATAAATAATTTTAGGAAAAAAAAACGGCATGGAGTTCCCCTTAATTTTTTATTTGGACCAAAACCAGGGCAGTTGCATGCATCTATCTATCTATCTATTGCACGGGGACCCCAGGAAGAGCACAGGACCCCAAGCAGCGCGCAGAGGCCTCAGGCAGCATACGGGGGCCCCAAGCAGCGCAAAGTGCCCCAGTCAGCACACGGGGGCCTCTGACAGCGTACAGGGGCCCCAGACAGCATACTAGGCCCTAGGCAGAGTACGGGGGCCCCAGGCAGCGCACAGGACCCCAGGCAGTGCATTTGGGCCCCAGGCAGCACACAGGAAGGCAGAAAGCGCACAGGGCCCAAGGAAGCACTCGGGGCCCCAGCAGCGCACGGGGACCCTAGGCAGCACACGCGATCCCAAGCAGCGCACAGGGGCCCTAAGCAGCACACGGAGACCCCAGGCAGCGCACAGGGCCCAGTCAGTACACAGGGGCCCTAGCCAGCGCACAGGGCCCCAGGCAGAATACTGGGCCCTAGGCAGCGCACGGGACCCCAGGCAGCGCACAGGACCCCAGGCAGTGCACGTGGACCCCAGGCAGCACACAGGGGGGCAGAGACAGCGCACAGGACCGCAGGCAATGCATGGGGATCCCAGGCAGCACACAGGGGTCCCAGGCAGTGCACGGAGCCCCAGGTAGTGTACGGGGCTCCAGACAGCATACAGGGGGGCAGAGACAGCGCACAGGGCCCCAGGAAATGCACAGGGGCACCAGACAGCACACGGGGGCCCCAGACAGCGCATGGGAGCCTCAGATAGCGCACATGGGCCCAATGCTGTGCATGGTTGCCCCAAGCAGCACACAGGGGCCCCAGGCAGCACACGGGGCCCAAGGCAGTACAGAGGGGCCCCAGGCAGCGCACATTATGGGTGTGGAGAGCAGTGAATCTTCATAGCCTTAATTGGCAGCTGGCACATAGCAGTGCAGGGTCCTGATGGGTATCTGTGCTGCTATGTATTTCAGCTGGATGCGCACCCTTGGACGAACATCCAAATGAAACAGGCACTAAAGCCAACATCCCCCTGTACCCACAGGTCTGATTGCAGTTGCAATCGCTACGACTGCGATGGTTATGCCCCTGGTCCTGTCCATCTACACTTTTTGCTCAATCATAATCGGAAGATACAGCTAGACGTAATAAAATAAATCCTTTTATTGATTTTCAGATAAAATCCAAAGTCCAAAATGTGCATAAACGGATGACAGTTCAGAAAAAGTGCATATTGAGAAGATGTAACTCCAGCTGACACAGTAGCAACGCGTTTCTGTTGCTGAACACCCTTAATCATGAACAAAATGCATAAAGTAAAACGTACAATAGTATTAGTTCAAACTGTACCAAAGAAGCAGAGAACATAGCATGCGTTTTATACACCTTTGCACCTTTGCTTAAATAAATAGACTAGCTAAAATGTTGTAATATGCACCAAATTTATTGTTGCTGTACTCCACATTTTTGCCACACAATTTTCATGTACACTGCTAAATGCTATGGAGTAGAGAAGAAAAAAATTGTTTAGCATGAATCATTATGCATTTGCCATTCTGATAAATTTGACACATTAAATTGTTCTAATTAGTCAAGTGTTCTCTGTATAATTTTACAACAGGATCAATTAGAAATGAGTGTGTTTTTTAAAACTCAACCTTACTGACTTTGTCAAATTTTCCTCCAAAATTAGATTTGTGGCATTTAAATTTGTGCTAATCTAAATACTGGAAATCTGACTATAAGAGTTTATACTTTACAGATGAGAAAGTTAGGGGACCGCACTAACCATAAGAACTTATACTTTACAGGATACAGAATGGACCTTGAAGATCATAATAGATTACACATTACAGGAGAGAGAGAAGACACTATCATCATAAGCGCTTACACTCTACAGGGGAGAGAGGATCCCCCTGACCATAAGAACTTGCAGTACACATAAGAAAGAGGACACAGCTGACCATAAGAGCATTCTACATTCTATAGAGAAGAGAGAAGACCCCGCTTACCACTCAATGAAAACAAGAGCTTATGCAGCACCCCTGAAGCCCTTAGGGTGCTACAAGGTTCTGCATCCCCACCAAGATGCAAGGCCTACCCCCTTAGGGACCCAGAACCCCAGTGCCGGTGACACCAAAAACCCAGGTAATCCCAGTTTTCCCCAACAATCCCCAATATAATGGCACCTAGCTAGGGTGGGACCATGGATGGTAGCCTAGAGGTGGAGCCACTCCAGTCCACTAGTTGACCAGGTGGGAGGGGCAGACAGTGGAGAGAAGTCAGAAGTCAGAAGGAGAATGGCAGTGACAGTGGAGAGTTGAGTAGTGACTGTAAAAGTGTAAATGTGTGACTGAGGAGACATCCTGACTCGGGTTGATGGTGACCAGGTACCCAGGAGAGATGGTTGCCGGTGGAGTACTCCCGAAACTACGCATCGACGTGGTACAGGACCCTAGGACAGGAAAGAGCTTCAAGCCAACCTGTTAACACCTGCACCTCAAAGGGGACCATCAAGGACCTTGCTGACCCTAAAGAATCTGAAGACTCAGTAGCAAAGAAAGAACTAGGGACAGGACCAGAGACTCTAACCCCACAGGGTTCATGCTACCATCAGGCGGACAGAAGTGGACAAACCACAGACCCTCAGTTTTCCAGACCATGGGAACCCACTTACCATAAACAGGTGCAGGGGAAGAAGGTACCAGAGAACCAGACTGGCACTGGGACGAAGGGGACCTGGAGGCAAAAGAAGCCGGTCTCGTGCAACCAGTTAACATCCAAAGTGAGTAAACCAGTTGCACTGAATACCTGTCTGGACTCATTCTTCCAACGCCCACCGCACCATACACCCGCTGGGGCAATACCCTACTTGAGGAGGACTACCATACTAGCTGCTAATACCATCATCCCTAGTAGAGACATTTTGCAGCGGGCATTCCCTACATATAGCCGCAACACCGCAAGTGGTGTCACAAATAGACTTTATTCACCAATCCCCTGTAAATATCCCCATTACATAAAGGGCCCAGGGTATGAAAGCGGGTAATGGCCACCATCATGACATTCCCAATAAAGACTCTGTCCGGAACCGAGTACTCCATATCCCTGGGTGCTACACTTACACGCTAAAAGAGAGAGGGGACCCCACTGATCATAAGAGCTTACACTCTATAAGAGAGAATGGACCTCACCGACCATAAGAGTTTACAAACTACAGGAGCGAGAGGACCCTGCGGATCATAGGAGCTTACAGTCTAGAGGAGAAAGAGGACCTCACTGACCATAACAACTTACATTCTACAGGAGAGATAGAGCACCCCACTGATCATCAGAACTTACACTGTACAGAAGAGATATACTTACTCAGTTACTTTGGAAATGTAAAACAACTCTACCATGCAAAATTTGCTCAGTAGGAATTGCTGGATTGTAATGGCCTAGATACTGACCACCAATATACAAGATATATTAATTTGCTAAATGTCATAGCTGCCACACAAAAGGATATAAAATCGCTTTCTGATTCTTCAACACAGTGAGAAATGATGCTGAGCAAGTTTTTTTTTTTTCATACCTTGACTCAAATCTCAAGATATTCAAATTTGTGTGAAACCATGAATTTCATAAACTTCAACTGATTTTAATCCTTGAAAACTCTGTTCATCTCTAGTAGCAATCAATCTTCCCAGATGACTTTTTTAAAGTAGTTTTTATGTGTCTAGACGAGAAAGATGCTAAGTTATGCAGTTTGCAGGTGCTTAGCATGTGGGTTTTGACCAAACCTAATGGAATTCGAGATCTCAAGATATATATATATATATATATATATATATATATATATATATATATATATATATACCGTATGTATACAGTTAGGTCCAGAAATATTTGGACAGTGACACAAGTTTTGTTATTTTAGCTGTTTACAAAAACATGTTCAGAAATACAATTATATTTATAATATGGGCTGAAAGTGCACACTCCCAGCTGCAATATGAGAGTTTTCACATCCAAATCGGAGAAAGGGTTTAGGAATCATAGCTCTGTAATGCATAGCCTCCTCTTTTTCAAGGGACCAAAAGTAATTGGACAAGGGACTCTAAGGGCTGCAATTAACTCTGAGGGCGTCTCCCTCGTTAACCTGTAATCAATGAAGTAGTTAAAAGGTCTGGGGTTGATTACAGGCGTGTGGTTTTGCATTTGGAAGCTGTTGCTGTGACCAGACAACATGCGGTCTAAGGAACTCTCAATTGAGGTGAAGCAGAACATCCTGAGGCTGAAAAAAAAGAAAAAATCCATCATAGAGATAGCAGACATGCTTGGAGTAGCAAAATCAACAGTCGGGTACATTCTGAGAAAAAAGGAATTGACTGGTGAGCTTGGGAACTCAAAAAGGCCTGGGCGTCCACGGATGACAACAGTGGTGGATGATCGCCGCATACTTTCTTTGGTGAAGAAGAACCCGTTCACAACATCAACTGAAGTCCAGAACACTCTCAGTGAAGTAGGTGTATCTGTCTCTAAGTCAACAGTAAAGAGAAGACTCCATGAAAGTAAATACAAAGGGTTCACATCTAGATGCAAACCATTCATCAATTCCAAAAATAGATAGGCCAGAGTTAAATTTGCTGAAAAACACCTCATGAAGCCAGCTCAGTTCTGGAAAAGTATTCTATGGACAGATGAGACAAAGATCAACCTGTACCAGAATGATGGGAAGAAAAAAGTTTGGAGAAGAAAGGGAACGGCACATGATCCAAGGCACACCACATCCTCTGTAAAACATGGTGGAGGCAATGTGATGGCATGGGCATGCATGGCTTTCAATGGCACTGAGTCACTTGTGTTTATTGATGACATAACAGCAGACAAGAGTAGCCGGATGAATTCTGAAGTGTACCGGGATATACTTTCAGCCCAGATTCAGCCAAATGCTGCAAAGTTGATCGGACGGCGCTTCATAGTACAGATGGACAATGACCCCAAGCATACAGCCAAAGCTACCCAGGAGTTCATGAGTGCAAAAAAGTGGAACATTCTGCAATGGCCAAGTCAATCACCAGATCTTAACCCAATTGAGCATGCATTTCACTTGCTCAAATCCAGACTTAAGACGGAAAGACCCACAAACAAGCAAGACCTGAAGGCTGCGGCTGTAAAGGCCTGGCAAAGCATTAAGAAGGAGGAAACCCAGCGTTTGGTGATGTCCATGGGTTCCAGACTTAATGCAGTGATTGCCTCCAAAGGATTCGCAACAAAATATTGAAAATAAAAATATTTTGTTTGGGTTTGGTTTATTTGTCCAATTACTTTTGACCTCCTAAAATGTGGAGTGTTTGTAAAGAAATGTGTACAATTCCTACAATTTCTATCAGATATTTTTGATCAAACCTTCAAATTAAACGTTACAATCTGCACTTGAATTCTGTTGTAGAGGTTTCATTTCAAATCCAATGTGGTGGCATGCAGAGCCCAACTCGCGAAAATTGTGTCACTGTCCAAATATTTCTGGACCTAACTGTATCTATATATATATATATATATATATATATATATATATATAGTATATACAGTACATATATATATATATATATATATATATATATATATACATACACACAAATATATATATGTATATATATATATATATATATATATATATATATATATACATATATATTTATTGGGGCAATAATGTGCATCCTCTTTTGTAAATAGTGTGTGCTATATCGTGTACCATACTTTGTAGAGCGGAAATCTTAAAGTGTTACATACAGCACAATGAAGAAAAAAGTGTTTGTAAAAAGTGTGCTTAAGTCTGAAGCATCTCTGAGTTTAGTCCACAGATGATACTTTCACACGTATTTCTCATGGTTTAATTTACCACACTTGTTCTCAGATAGCTTGTACGCTGCAAGTGGACAACAATTGCTGATCTTCTCCGGTATTTCAAATGAAACTGAAATAACCAATTTCTATAAAGGCACCAAACGATAAATAGTTCTGATAATGAAAGAGTATGTACCTTGTGGTGTGGGGTGCTCTCTGCAGCTGTTCAGACCATAATAACTGTCATTTCTCTGTGTCAAATTACACATTACTTTTGACAGTTCCTGTCTGTGGCTTTTTAGTTACACATAATGGAAAAGTTAGAGAGAATATTAAAAGTTCAATTTGATTTCAACTTCTAACAAAAGGATAGGTATGAATTTATGAGATTCTTTTGTTTGGGAAAAATAAGGACAAAACGGCAGAAGAATGAAACAGAAGTGTTCTAGTTTTCATAGAGAAGAATGTTCCTAAATATTGTACACTATTTTTTCAAATTTTACATTGTATCTTGATTTCATATATGAAAATCACACATTATAATGTATGGGTACACATTACATTTGCGTTTAAGAAAAAAAACTGAAGGATTTGTATTTTCAATGACATATTTATATGTTAAAGTTAACCTCTTTCCACATCTCGATTGGGCTAAGTTTGTTTAACCCCATTACATTGACAAAAATCTGGAAACTCTATCTCTTGACTATTGTGATGTTGAATGGGTTTATTGTACATATATTGGAGTCTAATTTGGGTCCCTTTAAATGTAATTCAACTCACTTCTCAATCCTTATGGTTCCCTCTTTAAAATAACACACTCACCTATGGTGCCATATCAGGAGTGTGGCACTGTGTCTCCAGTGTTATGTCACTCGATCCATGTCGCCGCTTCACTATTTTTGCCTTCTGACATATTAGATATCTGCAGAGGAGGTAAGAAAGCACCAATGCTCATTTCCTCTGGATGTAGGAGATATTGTCATCGCTAGAGATGAGTGATGTTCGAGGTTCGAGGTTCGCCAATTTCATGTTCGAGTGATATTGGACGGAATAAGCTGACCCTTTAAGTCAAGCGGTGAGGCCGGCTTTTTACCGCCCGGACAGCTAAACTATCAGCTGATGCTGTCGGACATTAGTCTGCACTGAAGTGTGTAGTTTGTTTTGTTTTTTTTTGCACTGATGCATCAGCTGATTGTATAAAAGCCGTTTATACAATCAGCTGCTGTGTCATGTGATTCAGGTCCTTGAACCTGACACATCATCTGATCGCTTTGCCTTCCAGTAAACCGATCAGATGATATTGGATCCGGATTGGACGGAGCAGGGCCGTTGACCCAGGATTACTACGGAGGGGGGTTCTTTATTTCAATAAAGATGGAGCCACTAAGTGTGTTGTGTTTTATTTATAATAAAAAAAAAATTCTGTGTGTTGTGGTTCTTTTTATCGGTACTAGAAATTCATGGTGGCCATGTCTAAAATTGGCGTGACACCATGAATTTCGGGCTTAGGGCCAGTTGATAATATACAGCTAGCCCTAAACCCATTATTACCCAGCGAGCCACCCGTCACCAGGGCAGCTGCAAGAGTTGGATACAGTGCCAGAAGATGGCGCTTCTATGAAAGCGCCATTTTCTGGGGTGCCTGCGAACTGCAATTCGCAGAAGAGGGGCCCAGAAAGCTCAGGCCAACCTGTGCTGCGGATTCCAATCCCCAGCTGCCTAGTTGTACCTGGCTGGACACAAAAATATGGCAAAGCCCACGTCATTTGTTTTTGAATTATTTCATAAAATTCATGAAATAATTAATAAAAAAAGGGCTTCCCTATATTTTTGGTTCCCAGCCGGGTACAAATAGGCAGCTGGGGGTTGGGGGCAGCCCGTTGCTGCCTGCTGTACCTGGCTAGCATACAAAATATGGCGAAGCCCACGTCAATTTTTGGGTGGGCAAAAAACTCCTGCATATAGTCCTGGATGGGGAGAGAGAGGAGAGAGAAGAGAGGGAGAGAGAGAGAAGGGAGAGAAGAGAGAGGAGAGAGAAGAGAGAGAGAAGATTGAGAGAAGAGAGAGAGGACAGAGGAGAGAGAGAGAGGGAAAAAGAGAAAAAGAGAGACTGAGAAAAAGAGAGAGAGAAAAAGAATGAGAGAGAGGAGAGAGAGAGAGAGAGAAAAAGAGAGAGAAACAGAGTGAAAGAGAGAGAAGAGAGAGAGGAGAGGAGAGAGAGAGATGAGAGAGAGAAGAGAGAGAGAGGAGAGAGAGAGAGGAGAGAGGAGAGAGAGAAGAGAGAGAAGAGAGAGAGAAGAGGAGAGAAGAGGAGAGATGAGAGGGAGAGGAGGGAGAGAGACGAGAGAGAGAAGAGAGAGAGCGAAGAGAGAGAGAGGGAAAAAAGAAAAAAAGAGACTGAGAAAAAGAGAGAGAGAAAAAAAGAGAGAGAGGAGATAGAGGAGAGAGAGAGGGAGGGAGAGAGAGAGAAGAGAGAGGGAGAAGAGACAGGGAAGAGAGAGAAGAGAGAGGAGAGAGGAGAGAGGAGAGAGGAGAGAGGAGAGGGAGAGAGAGAAAGAGAAAAAAAGAGGGAGAAAGAGAGAGAGAGGGAAAGAAAGAGAGGGAGAGAGAGAGAAGAGAGAGAAGAGAGGGAGGAGGGAGAGAGAGGAGAGAGAGAGAGAAGAGAGAGAGAGAGTGAGAGAGAGGGGGAAATAGAGAAAAAGTGAGACTGAGAAAAAGAGAGAGAAAAAGAGAGAAAAAGAGAGAAAGAGAGGAGAGAGAGAGGGGGGAGAGAGAGAGGAGAGAGAGAAAGAGAAAAAGAGAGAGAGAAAGAGAGAGAGAAAGAGAGAGAAAGAGAGAAAGAGAGAGAGAGGAAGAGAGAGAGAGAGAGAGGAGAGAGAAGAGAGGGAGGAGAGAGAGAGAGGAGAGAGAGGGAGAAGAAAGAGAAGAGAGAGAGAGGAGAGAGCAATGCAGCCTCATTCCGTGAACTACTCCAATTTTAAAGGTGTGTCCCGCAGCTCATAGCTGATGTCCGGCTCCTCCCCTCAGTGCATAATTAAATTAAATTATAAATATCTAATAATTATAATTTAAAATAAAAATAAATAAATTCTTTACCGGGACTAGAACTCATGACCTAATGCTTCTGAGGCAAGCGCTTTATCTACTGAGCTACTGACTCCATTGGTAAAGGTAGGCACATTTGGTAATCTTGAAATCTGCATTGCTGAAGTCTCTGCTGACTGCGTGATTCACTTCATTGCTACGTGGAGCTGATACAGAGCACTCGTGTTCTGTAGCAGAGCAGACAGTGTCGTGTGGATTACGTCGGACCTGGAGGGGTATTTGGGGATTAATAAAGGGGTTAAACAGGGTGGGTTTTTGTCTTTTATTCCAAATAAAGGATTTTTTGCTGTGTGTGTTTATTTACTTTCACCTTCAGTTTAATCATGGACGGTATCTCGGGGAGACGCCTGACATGATTAACTCATTATTACCTCGATTGCCACCACACCAGGGCAATTCGGGATGAGCTGGGTAGAGTCCCCCGGGACTGTCGCATCTAATGGATGAGGCTATTCCGGGCGGCTGCTGGGTGATATTGTTAGGGTGGTGGGCTCCCCATAATGTGGTGCTCCCCATCCTGACAATACCAGCCTCCAGCTGTGTGGCGTTATCCTGGCTGGTATTAAATAATGGGGGAACCGCATTTTTTTTTTATTATTATTTATTTATTTTGCTGCACGATATAGACCCGCCCGCCCGCGGCTGTGATTGGTTGCAGTGAGACAGCTGTCACTCAGCTTGGGGACGTGTCTGATTGCAACCAATCATGGGCGCCGGTGGGCGGGGAAAGCACGGAATAACTAATTGACTAATGAAGCAGCAGCCATTTTCTAAAGCGGAAAAGACACCGCAAATTTGTGACAGACGTGGAGTGGTGAGTAGGAAAGGGAGAGGGATTGTGCTGGGGACGCAGGACGCATGCAGATATGCAATGTGTGCACATAGCCTTACTGTGAAAAGCCACGTTTATGGTGATCGAACTGTTCTCGAACGTAACTCGAACTGTCAAGCTTTTAGCAAAAAGCTCAAGTTCGAGTTCGACCACCCCCCATAATCACTCGAACATGAAATTGGCGAACCTCGAACCCCGAACATCGCTCAACTCTACACAGCACAGAGCTTGACCTCCGTACCAGTTTGTCAATCCTGTTCCATTCCCTTTCAGTACAACAAACTCCCCAACAGACCACTCCATATAAAAGGGCAGATGCTACCACCATATCATAGAATGTCTTTGAGAAAGTCCTGCAGACACCGAAGGACCTCAACCTTCTCAATAGGTGTAGTCGACTCTGGCCCTTCTTATACAGGGCATCACTATTTGTAGTCTAGTCCATCCTTTTGTTGAGGTGAGCACCCAGGTATTTGTAAGAGTCCACTGTCTCAACATCTTTTCCCTGGATGTTCACCGATACTATAGGGGGTGACTTCCTCCTAAGGTCAATGACCATCTCCTTCGTCTTGCTGGTATTTGCTTGAAATGCGTTGATCTCACACCAGCCAACAAAGACACTGATGACACCCTTATATTCCTAATCATTCCCATCAGATACGCATCCAATAATTTCCGTATCATCCGAGAACTTCTGAAGATGGCAGTGATCCAAGTTGTACCTAAAGTCCGAACTATACAGACTAAACAAAAAGGGTGAAAGGACCATGCTTTAACCATTTTTTTGCCATTTTTCCTTTATTTTTTTTAAATCACCTGAGTTGCTAGACCCAGATCATTACCCAAAGTTCTTGAGAATTCTGTGCCCATGGTCAGTGCTCAGGTATTTTTGAACCCGCATGGATCCGGACTTTTACAGTCTGGGTCTACCCATCACTAGTCTTTAGGAATCAGAGGCATTGTGTCTACATCAGACATTATCCCAACTGGACTAATTTGTTCTCTATATGTGCTTTTAGTCCAATGTTATAAAAGCACAATGCAAATAATTTTTCTGTTACCGAATAGTTTTGTTTTCATGTTTTGTGCATTCAGTGAAGTACATCTAAGCATCTCTCCAAGTATTGTTATATAGGGCCTTCTTTTGTTAAATACAGCATTGTCCCTTACTGCATAGAGTCTTTTATGTACAGTGCTGTCCGTTATACAGCATTCCCTCTTGTTATGTATAGCCCTTACCATTATTCAATAGCGTACTCTCTAGTGTATATATATATCTATATATATTTATATATATATATATATGTATATATATATATATATATATAGATATATATATATATATACATATACAAATATATATATACACACAGTATATAACGCTGTCTCTTATTCCATAGCATCCCCTCTTCTTATGTAGAGCACTTTTCCTCATTCCTTATGTATAGCACCCTCCTTCATTAGATAGTATCCTCTATTGTTTGAAAAATGATGTACATAAGGGAAAAGATTTTGTGTGGCTCAATACACGAGGCACTGTTTCTGTCTCCTTAAACCTGCAGAAGTGTGCCAGAGCACCAGTGTATTTTTCATGTGACCAATCATATGACGTCCCAAAAACATTACGTGTCATGTCACATGATACATCAAGGCGCTGAGGGGCTCACGCACTCTAAAATCTACCAATAATCCTCCCCTGAAAATATGACATGAGCAGTCAAGGGGACTCCACATAATAAGTATTGATTATCCTACAAATTGTGTCTAGTACATATATTGTTCGCATAATAACATACACGATAATTTATCTCTCTCGGGAGAAATAGGCAATGTGAACCTTGCCTTTCTTGCTATTAGATTACAGAAAGGGGATTTTTGTGGATGTATAATTTTAGAAAAACTATACAGTATGTTAATGAAATATGCAATGAAAACTTAGCATTTACATTGGAAATGTCATATATTAATGATAAGTAACATTTCAAAATGCATTTTTCACAAACTTGGAGTCTGAAATGATTTCTAGAAGCTGTAATGAATTTAGAGTTCTTGCATGTAAAATGAGTGTTTGTCAAAGTTACATTTTAAAGCTTTGCAAGATGAACCTCCCAAAGCCCTTGAGTGCACAGGGTGCATGACAGTAACACATATCATTCTTTATAAAAGCAGGAAATAAACTGTCAAATATATATATATATAACAATAAAGAGAGCTTTGAGCACTGGCATTATCAGAATATGACTGAGACATATCGAGCTGTCATGGTGGATTCATGTGAGCTGCGACCTTCAATATCATAAGGTTTTTCACTGCGGTAAACTAAACTTATGACATGAGAATAAATATTAATCTTTATATATCAGGAAGGGTTATAGTAGGACTCGAAAACTGACAACATGCAAACAAAAGGGCTGTGTCTGGTATGAAAAGTCTATGAATGTGATGGATTATGGAAGACTAAGAAAATGTATAACAATATCGTAAAAAGCAAAGCAATGACTTGGAAGATGAATAGTTTTCTATATTTCTGACTATTTAGGCATTTCCATGACATAACCCCAACAAGTAAGCTCTGATGGGTACAGAAAGGATTCTTTAATTTTGCAAATAATAGGAGTTGAAATCGTATTGTCCCTAATATAAAAATAGTTTTAGTCTAAATGCAAAAATATCTTTCCAATATTATTTATAGAGGACCTGTCACCAGTGTACAATATTTACTCTTATTTTATTTGCATTGCTCCCCTAAGTATTCAGGGTTTTTTTTTTCTATTATTTTTTTTTTTTTAAATCTGCTATATGGTTTTAGAGATATGGGCCTTTTTATGTAGTGCTAAAAACTTTTGTCTTACCGAGATGGTGTGATTTATAAGGTAATTATGCAGATCAGCCAAAAGACACGGCCCCATAGAATTCTGTTAGCCACGTCCCTTTGTAAAGAGTAGACCTCAAAAATTTGCACTATAAAAAGCCCCACATCTCTGCAACCTCATGGCGGATTTTATAAACCACAGAAGCAGAATATCCAGAGGAGTGGCAAAAATAAAATAAGATCAAAGATTGTCAACTTTTGACCTAATGACGCATACCCTTAAGTGTTTTTGATATGTGAAAAAGTAATGTGGAAAGCAAAAAAATAAGTAAGCTCAAAATGCTTAGTAAAAATGTTTGCCTTCCTTGGTCATACACTTCACCAATCACTTTAATATGTGAAGTACATCTGTGCCACCCTGGCAAAACCAGGGTGTCACAGAGGTCTGCATCCATGTTTTTGGTGCAGATCTCACACTCCCTTGGGGAGTTTCCCACACACAGAAACACACCATCCAATCAGGTCCCACTCACCCACTCCCCAGGAAAAGGGAGAAGGGAGGGGCGGAAGGAGCTTAAAAAGAGCAGAGCAGAGTTTAAGTTTCAGTCAGTCTGCAGGAGGAGAGGAGTCCGGAAGCAGCCCCTGTGTGGGGCTAGGAGAAGTGGTAGTAAGAGTCTCAGGAATAGGCCAGCCTCTTGTGGGGACCCGAAGTGTACTGGGAGAGTGTAGTGCCTCCCCCCCCCGTGCCAGCTGTCGGGACCCTGTTCGGACTAGTGCACGGAGCAGACACAGATACAGACCTCAGGCTGGAAAACAACACCTGAATTATACACACTGGTGTGGGACCCGTCCTCACAGAAGCCATGGGATTCAGTTACCAGCAATTTGGTTGACAAAAGACTGTGTGTATTTCTTCCATCTCCGTTCTTGACCCTCCACATCAATCCAGCTTCATCCAGCACCACGATAACCGAACTGTGAGTGTACTATTCCCTGCAATCCCTGCCACCACCACAACTCCCAATTGGGCCCCGGGACTACACCTCCCCTACCCGTGGAGGGGATTCCACCTTGCTGCCCCACACCACCAGTCCCGGGCACGGTCCCCAGAGGCAGCGGCGGTGCCACCACCTTATCACCGCAACCCACGGGTGGCGTCACGGACAATCTCCCCTACTTAATCCCCCTTTTATTGTGGAGCCTGGGATCATAGACTGGGTCATGCCACCGTACACCTACAAAAGTGACCCCTTAGCCCAGATCTGAGTACCCCTTAACCCTGGGTGACAAAACCTGGCGTCACAAACAGGATAGAACCATCCACTTACCTGTGGAAGTGTGCCTTGAGATGATCGCCAGCGGCGTCATACTGAATAATTGGAGAATCCGCCATCTTGGGCGCGAAAAGTTCCCTGAACAGAAAGGGTGCGAAGACGAAGCCCCGCCCCCCAAGAGCGGAGCGGAGCAAAAAGCAAGTGAAGTGCTCGGAAAACACCAAGGGGGGCGGGTGAAGATCCAGCCTCATGTGACTGAGGAGATAAAGGCAGGGACGCCATGACTTTGCCTAATCCCTTTCCTGGACAAGCAAGCCACAACCCCGATGACATCTCACCCAGCTCCGGCAGTCCGCCCAGCCGCAACGGTGATGACATCAGCTCCGGCAGTCCGCCTGGCCCCAATGGTGATGACGTTGGCTCCGGCAGTCCGCCCGGCCGCAACGGAGGAGGCACCCGATTGGAAGTCTGCCCCAGATGCGGTGCCAGCTGCTCCCAGGTACCCCGTCCTGGCTGTGGAGTAGCCAGAGTGCACCTGCAGAGAGGAGGAGCAGGCCAGTGAGAGATGGAGCCCTTGGCAGTTAGCGAGGCCGTTTGTAGCCAGCGCTGAGGGCATCCAAGTGGGCCTGGCTCTTAAGCAGGAGGCGGAGCACGGGACCTGTGCCTCGTACTGGGAGCAGCGGCAGCAGCGACGGTAGTGGAACATGGACGGCTACCCGCAAGTTAAAAAGTTGACTGTTAAATGGACTGTCACCCCTATTGAACGTCCTCAAGTTCCGGAGGAGGCCGTCTGCACCACAGGTGGGGGTGGCAGAACAGTTTAAAGTTTAAGTAAACGTACCTCCCGATGTGGGAAGATTCATGTTTGTAATGTTTAACTTTTCATTTTCCCGTTAAAAAAAAAAAATAAACGCTGGTTGCTGGGCAGCAAGCAGACGATCTGCATTAAACCAGGGTGGTGTGTGCCGCCCTGGCAAAACCAGAGTGTCACAGAGGTCTGCATCCATGTTTTTGGTGCAGATCTCACACTCCCTTGGGGAGTTTCTCACACACACAAACACACTATCCAATCAGGTCCCACTCACCCCCTCCCCAGGAAAAGGGAGGGGCGAGAGGAGCTTAGAAAGAGCATGGCAGAGTTTAGGTTTCAGTCAGTCTGCAGGAGGAGAGGAGTCCGGAAGCAGCCCCTGAGTGGGGCTAGGAGAAGTGGTAGTGAGGGCCTCAGGAATAGGCCAGCCGCTTGTGGGGACCCGAAGTGGACTGGGAGAGGGTAGTTCCCCCCACCGTGCCAGCTGTCGGGACCCTGTCCAGATCGGTGCACGGAGCAGACACAGACACAGACCTCAGGCAGGAAAACAACACCTGAATTACACACACGGGTGTGGGACCCGTTCTCACAGCAGCCGTGGGCACCAGTTACCAGCAATTTGGTTGACAAAAGACTCTGTGTATTTCTTCCATCTCTGTTCCTGACCCTCCACATCAATCCAGCTTCATCCAGCACCACGATAACCGAACTGTGAGTGTACTATTCCCTGCAATCCCTGCCACCACCACCACAACTCCCAATTGGGCCCCGGGACTACACCTCCTCTACCCATGGAGGGGATTCCACCTTGCTGCCCCACACCACCAGTCCCGGGCACGGTCCCCAGAGGCAGCGGCGGTGCCACCACCTTATCACCGCAACCCTCGGGTGGCGTCACAGACAATCTCCCCTACTTAACACTAGAACTACTGGACTCGTGACACCTATATAGAAATACATAGTGCAAAGTAGTCAAAATGACTACCTCAGTAGTTCTAGTGTTTTTCCCCCTTTTTATTGTAGAGCCTGGGCTCACAGACCGGGTCACGCCACCGTACACCTACAAAAGTGACCCCTTGGCCTGGATCTGAGTACCTCTTATCCATGGGTGACACACATCATTGAGAAAGAAAATAATAGAGGAATTCTGACTTATTCAAATGGCTGAAGATAGATGTATGCTTGGTTTTTAGGCATCAATATCACCAGATACCAGTTTAAGGCCAGAGTCACACTTGCGAGAGACTCTGGTGAGTCTCACATCATATTATCCGGCACGGCCGCACACTCTCCGGACACAATCGTCTCAGCTGCATAAAAATACTAGTGCATCTCAATAAATTAAAATATCATCAAAAAGTGTATATATTTCAGTAATTGAATACAAAAAGGGAAATACAAATATTATATACAGTCATTACACACAGAGTGATCTATTTCAATTGTTTATTTTTTGTTAATGTTGATGATTATTGCTTAGCCAATGAAAACCTCTAAAGTCATTATCTCAGAAAATTAGGATATTATATATTTTACACTCAGAAATGTTGGCCTACTGAAAAGCATGTACAGTAAATGCATTCAATACTTGGTTGGGGCTCCTTTTGCATGAATTACTGCATCAATGCTTCATGACATGGAAGCAATCTGCCTGTGGCACTGCTGAGGTGTTATGGAATCCCAGGTGGCTTTGATAGCAGCCTTCAGCTCGACTGCATTGTTGGATCTGGTGTCTCTCATCTTCCTCTTGACAATACCCTATAGGTTCTCTATAGGATTTAGGTCAGGCGACTTTGCTGGTCAATCAAGCACAGTAATACTGTGGTTATTAAACCAGATATTGGTACTTTTGGCAGTGTGGACAGGTGCCAGGTCCTGCTGGAAAATGAAATTTCCATCTCCAAAAAGCTTGTCAGCAGAGAGAAGCATGAAGTGCTCTAGAATTTCCTGGTAGAGGTCTGCGCTTACTTTGGTCTTTTTAAAACACAGTGGACCTACACCAGCAGATGACAAGGCTCCCCACACCATCACTGATTGTGGAAACTTCACACTAGACCTAAACCAGCTTGGATTGTGGCCTCTCCACTCTTCCTCCAGACTCTGGGACCTTGATTCCCAAATGAATAGCACAATTTACTTTAATCTGAAAACAACACCTTGGACCTTTGAGAACATTCCAGTTCTTTTTCCCCTTGGCCCAGGTAAGACGCTTTGGGCTTTGTCTATTGGTCATGAGTGGCTTGACACAAGGAATGCGACAGTTGTAGCCCATGAACTGCATACGTTGGTGTGTGGTGGCTCCTGAAGCACTGACTCCAGCAACAGTCCACTCCTTGTGTATATCCACTAAATTTTTGATTGGTCTTTTCTTAACAATCCTATCAAGGCTGTAGTTATCCCGTTTGCTTGTGCACCATTTTCTATAACACTTTTTTCTTTCACTCAATTTTCCATTAATATGTTTGGATACAGCACTGTGAACAGCCAGCTTCTTTAGCAATGACCTTTTGTAACTTACCCTCCTTGTGGAGTGTGTCAATGACTGCCCTCTGGACATCTGTCAAGTTTGCAGTCTTCACCAGGATTGTGTAGCCTACTGAACCAGACTAAGGGGTACTTTGCACGCTGTGACATCGCAAGCCGATGCTGCGATGTCGAGCGCGATAGTCACCGCCCCGTCGCAGCAGCGATATCTTGTGATTGCTGGCGTAGCGAACATTATCGCTACGCCAGCTTCACATGCACTTGCCTTTCCTTCGACGTCGCTCTGACCGGCGACCCGCCTGCTTCCTAAGGGGGCAGGTTGTGCGGCGTCACAGCAATGTCACACGGCAGGCGGCCAATAGCAGCGGATGGGGTGGAGATGAGCAAGATGTAAACATCCCGCCCACCTCCTTCCTTCCGCATTGCAGCCGGGACACAGGTAGGAGATGTTCCTCGCTCTTGCAGCTTCTCACACAGCGATGTGTGCTGCCGCAGGAACGAGGAACTACATCGTACCTGTCGCTGCACCGGCATTATGGAAATGTCGGACCCTACACCGATGATACGATAACGACGCTTTTGCGATCGTTAATCATATCAAAAAGGATTTGCACACTACGATATCGACTGCGACGCTGGATGTGCGTCACTTTCGATTTGACCTCACCAACATCGCACCTGCGATGTCATAGTGTGCAAAGCCCTCCCAAGGGACAATTTTAAACACTTAGGAAGCTTTTGCAGATGTTTTGTGGTAATTATTCTAATTTTCTGAGATAATGACTTTTGGGTTTTCATTGGCTGTAAGCCATAATCTTCAACATTAACAGAAAAAAACACTTCAAATAGATCACTCTGTTTGTAATGACTCTATATGCTTTCCTTTTTGTATCGAATAACTGAAATAAATTAACTTTTTTGAGGATATTCTAATTTTTTGAGATGCACTTGTACATGCAGCCGACCCACTCCTGTCAGGAAAGTGTGCGGCCGTGCCGGGTAATGTGATGCGAGACTCACGCGAGTCTCTCGCTAGTGTGAATCCGGCCTTAGGCAGACTATTACCTAATTGCAGGCTATACAAGTGAATACAAATCTAATGACTTTTTATTAATGTGTTTCAGTAATTACTGAAATATCCATTATATAATTCTGCATAGTTCTCTTTTACAACTGTGTCATTCCCTCATTTATTCCTCATGGAAATGTACGAGTAAATTGACCACTGGGTGTTACTATTTCCTTTGTCAAAACCTTTGCTCCTACACAATGTGACAGCATTCAATTACTGGAGACAGAATCAGACGGTATAGGGACAAGGCCTCTGGGAATGGTAACACCCTGTCATCAATTAGGCTTGAGCTATACAAACACTTTCTGTAACGTTACTGATTGATTTTACTGAGTGATAGCTGCAGTCCACAAGAATGAATGCAAATCAATAAATTTCTCTCCCCCATAGCCATTGCACCATTGATAAAATTAATTAGTTACATTACAAAAAGTTTTCATGTTGGTCAGGTCTGATTAATAGATTTCCAGATAGTATAACATAAATGGTACAACATAGAATTGTAATTAAACATGCTCCAGAAATGTAATCTTATTGGTAATACAATGATTTACTGTATCACATATGAAAGGGCAAGTAACTGATTCTCTATAAATCCGTTGACTTACATGTGATCCCTTCTCTGATTGTAGCCATTTTTATCTATTCCATCTAATCTAGACTGATACAATATGTTAACTCCTGACCAATGTGGAGTGTGAATTATAAAACCAGTCAATGCAATGTAGTAGTGCGGTGTATACTTAATACGATAAAAGGATTATAGGTTCAAGCCCACTTGAGGGACTAGTAAGCCTAGTAAAAAATGTTTTAGAGAGGTCCTTTCATCATTTGTTTCGTGCTAAACTGGTCACATCATGGTAAAATGGTTAAATATAATAATAATAATAATAATTTGTATTTCTATAGAACCAACATATAGCACTATACAATTTAGAGAGTACGTGTACAAACAAGATAAAACTTTACTGAGTATCACATAGTTCAATGCATAGCAATAGGAGTGAGGACCCTGCTCACAAGCTTACAATCTATTAGAAAATAGGGGAGGCACAAAAGGTAAACGGTAACAATAAAGTGTTTGTCATGTATGGTCCTGCTAAGAGTATAATAAAAAGTAGCACATGCTGCATCACCAGCCAGTATTTTTGCAAGTAGAAGACAAAGTGTGTCCAAGTCTGCGGAAGATTAGTAAGGTGAGGTGGTATACCAGTCTAAAGAAATGTGTTTTTAGGGTATGCTTGTGCCATGCCGAAGCACATTTAGAATAAAAGTGGTAATCTGTCTGTGAATAGCACAATGAACAAGTAAAGTAGGACAGTACTGTACCTTCATAGTCAGTGTGACCATGAATGGAATTATCTGTGATACATTGCACCTTAAAGTATTTTTTCTATTCTTTATACACTGGAATCAAGACAGGCAATTTAATACCCACCGTCTTAATTTTGTTTGTTAAGAAAAATCCTGAAGCCAAAGCATATCTATGATAGCAAGTTTGATTCCGGCTGTGGAAATGGGTAAGTCATAATTTGTTTGTTTTATTTTATATATATATAGTGCTGGCCAAAAGTATTGACACCCCTGCAATTCTGTCAGATAATACTCAGTTTCTTCTTGAAAATGATTGCAATCACAAATTCTTTGGTATTATTATCTTCATTTAATTTGTCTTCAATGAAGAAAAGAAAAAAAAATTGTCATAAAGCCAAATTGGATATAATTCCACACCAAGCATAAAAAAGGGGTTGGACAAAAGTATTGGCACTGTTTGAAAAGTCATGTGATGCTTCTCTAATTTGTGTAATTAACAGCACCTGTAACTTACCTGTGGCACCTAACAGGTGTTGGCAATAACTAAATCACACTTGCAGTTGACATGGATTAAAGTTGACTCAACCTCTGTCCTGTGTCCTTGTGTGTACCACATTGAGCATGGAGAAAAGAAAGAAGACCAAAGAACTGTCTGAGGATTTGAGAAACCAAATTGTGAGGAAGCATGGGCAATCTCAAGGCTACAAGTCCATCTCCAAAAACCTGAAAGTTCCTGTGTCTACAGTGCGCATGTCATCAAGAAGTTTAAAGCCCATGACACTGTGGCTAACCTCCCTAGATGTGGAAGGAAAAGAAAAATTGACGAGAGATTTCAACGCAAGATTCTGCGGATGATGGATAAAGAACCTCGACTAACATCCAAACAAGTTCAAGCTGCCCTGCAAATAAAATATTTGATGAGTCACAGAACTGCTTATCCCACAACTCTACAGTTTTTGACACAGCAGTAACCCACATACCTCCTCAGTGCCGCTCTATTCACCATGGTCATTGTGCAGCATCTCTTCATGTCAAATCGTCCTGCTGTGTTGCCTGTTTCAACACGCTTCTGCATTGCTGTATCAGCATGTAGCTTCCATTTGATGGGCATGGCCGGGTTCTCTAGGAAGTTAGCCCTGCTGTTTTCTACAGAAATTAGGTTCACTGGCCTTTGCCGTGGAAGTAGGGTCTATTTAAATCAGCTCCTCCCATCACTCGTTACCTGAACATTGTGTAGCGCCCCACAGGGCAGGCGGTTAAACCTACTCGTCACCGGGCCATTTCGGCTTGGGTCAGGCGTTGTCACAGGGTGGCCTTGCCCGGTTCCATTGCCCCGAGGTGTACAGTTAAATGGTGGGGGAGGGAAGCAGGATATTTGGAAAAGAGTTTGTTGTGATGCCACCTGTGGTATGCGGCCAGGGAATAGCTGCTGCTGCCGGGTTCCTCCCCGGGGCAGGTGGTAAGGCAGCTGGGATGGTATCGATCCCCACAGGTGGAGCAGGCCCGGGGTAAATGATGAGGGTTATAATGGCTGTTAGCGCCTAAGCACTGGGCGGCAGCGCCGGGAAAGACAAGCCAACATAGTCTCTGCAGGTTCAGGGTGTAGTTTCGTCACAACTGCAGCTGCCAGCCAGGTCACACTGGTCACTGCCGTGAAGGGCTCCAGTCAATCCCAGATTCAGTAAAGGGGACACCACTGGCATTGTGAAAAGAGAAGGAGAGAGAGTGTCCTTTTTCTAGGGTGTCCTTCTCTGCAGTTAGGTACCCTGGTTGAGCTCCCACTCCAATCCACCGAGCCCAGCAAAGTTCAAGTTCTCCAGGGAAGTGTTGCCAAAACTATGGTCCTGATGGGTCTGACTGGCCATGATGTGCATGTGTAGTGCCTATTTATACTCCAAATGGAACCCGCCCCCCAGGTGGCTGGCTTCAGTGACTGGGAAGTCCATGTTTGTATGGCCACTCCCTTGCCTACCCTGAGCCAACCCACTCTGTGTGAAGGTTCCTAGGCCGTGTGTAGTGTGTGAATGTGGAACGCGGGTGATTAACCCTCCTTACCTGACATAGATACTGCACCCTGATTGGGCGACCAGAGCCTCAGGATTGCCACAGTTGGAAACCAGTTAATTTGTCTGTTAGTGTTCTGTTGAAGCCCCTTAGTGTTCCCACACACAAAGATAACCCTTTCATTGCTCTTGTAAAGTTTGATGACAAAAAAGTTCCCTTAAACACAGTATGACAGCCACATAGTAAATTTCTCCATGATGATCCCATAGTACTCCTGACGCGGGAGAAGGGGATGCTGCCACTGCTGCGCTCGCTAATGCTCGGGTCCAGTGCTGCTGCGACTGCTGCTCAGTGGCTCGAGCAGTGGGCCGGATCCGGGGACTCGAGCGGTGCTCCTCGCCCGTGAGTGAAAAGGGTGGTTGGTTTTGGGGGATTTAGTCCGTGACGCCACCCACGGGTTGTGGTGAAGATGGGCACCACCGCTGCTGATGACGGGGATCCCAGGAGCGATGGTAGGGAGCAGCTGGGATGTTGTTTTCCCCCTCCGTGGGTAGGGGTCGGTGGTCCCTGGGCCCGGTGGTGTGACGGGGAGGTAGGGTAGGTGAGGTGCAGGGTTGCAGGGATAACGCGGCACGGTGCCGGATGGCACAGGTGTACTCACTCAGTAAGAGATGCACAAAGTCCTTGGTAAACCAAACGGCTGGATGGACGGGTCCCGTAGCCGGCTGCAGTGTCTCTCCCCGGACAGGTGATGGCGGCTGTCTTTCACCATTGTGTACTTGTTTGACTACGGTGGATCTCCAACGGTAGTCCTCTCCCCGGTATATGGATACCGGAGGAGCCTGTTTGCCCGCAGACGCTGGCCCTTGTGTCTCTAGACTTAGGCGGTAGCTGTATACCCTCACGGTGTGGGCAGTTGCCTTCTGACAGGTCTTTGGCTGTTAGGAAACCCCTGGGGTTCCTGTCACACTCGGATTTGACTGTTGACGGCATCTCCAAGCCTAGTCGGGGTCCGATGGCCCTGCCTGTGTGTGCTGGCTTCACTTCGCTCCCCGGTTGGTACCGGCGGGCCAACGCCCGACCCCGGTCCTACGGTTCCCCATCGATTCACCACTCCTGCAGACGGCCACCACCGTCTGCCAACCTTGTTGTTAGTGCCTGGGCCCCAAACCCAGACACTCTTCACTTCAACCTCCTCCACTGAACTCCTGAGCTCAACTGTCACTTTTCCCGCCACCAGGCCTGTGAACTCCTTGGTGGGTGGGGCCAACCGCTTGGCTTCGCCCCACCTGGTGTGGACATCAGACCCTGGAGGGAGGCAACAAGGGTTGTGTTTGGCTAATGTTACTGTCTGGTGGGGGTGGGGGGTGTGAGTGTTACCTGTGACGACCTGGCTAGTCCAGGGCGCCACACTCCCATCACAAAGTATGATACCCCCACAGTTTCTCACACAGTAAAATCCCCCTCCATGACCCTAACACAGTATTGTGAACTTTTACATAGCCTTCCAAATAGTATAAAAGCTCCCATATAGCCCTCCAAATTGCATAATGGCCAACACATAGCCTTCCAAACAGTACTGCTTGCGGCGCTCTGAAGGATAGAGCAAGGAGATGCTGGGCTGTGATCAGCGGTGAATCGCTGCCCACAGCCCAGTCACTCAGGAAGTCAGGTGCTGTTTGCGGTTATGTCAGGTCAAATGGAAGTTGACGTTACATCACCAGACATCAGAGGTCACGGAGCCCGGGGTTTCACGTGAAGTGGGTGAGCGAACCGCAATAGCGACACTCACAGGCACTATTGGCAACACAAGGTATTTGAGAGAAACATTGTTGCACAATATTATTGATGTGCCTATTAAAACTAAGTAGTGAACCATCCCTTTAAAAGTGATTTCTGGTTTAGGCAATGAAAGGTTTTGTGGAAATGCTTCTCTGCTTAAGGCTTGTTATACAAAGTCTATAAACATATACTAATTTGTGTGCATCTAATGCAAACTCTCATTATATCATTTAAAACACTTGCACACACATTTTTTTCTAACTATATTGTTTCATAATAACGGGAGAACAGGTATGAGTTCAATTCTTTTAAATTTATTAACAGTAATGAATATAGATTTGCTCTTCCGTTGACATAAAAAAAATTACTTTTCTGCTGATCTCGATGCAAATGAGCTTAATTAAATCCTCTATGAATTATTATTTTTACACACTGCAACATGGAAAGCCATGGGGTGTTATTACATTTTATATGTATTTGTAGAACCTTAATAAGTTTTAGATGTATTAATATGTATATTTACAGATGTAAATGTCATGCAAATGCCCATACTCTAACTCATAATGTTATTTTTATATAATATGAAGAAAATATGGAGCAAGAGAATTCCCAAGGGTTAAAGTTCTAAGTAACTGAGTAAATTACATATAAGGATGCGTTAATGGAGAAACAGTATTAATCATTGTGAGCTACAACAGAGCCTGCATGTAATGAATTCTATACAAGGAACAGAACGCAATGTGAAAATAATGGTTTGAGGTTTAAAATCATAACTTGCTTTACGAAAGTCAAAGAAGATTAACAAGAAAAGCAAAGTACTGTAAGCATGAGGCTGGTGAGAACATAATTGTACACTTAGTACAATAAGGGAATGTAGGAGGGTGTGCTACAAGTTTAATGTCACTATTATATTCTCCGAGTCTGAAAGCTTCAACTGCTTAAAAATCCAAAAGTGACAATGGTTAAGACCATAAAACACATGATCCATATAATAAAAACAATATTGTCATTCTCGAGCTGTCAGGCATATGTAAATCTTCATTGCTATAGATGCTTTCAGAAAGCTTTAGAATTATAGTTTTTGACACCTATAGAGATTCATAAAAGCTCAATGTTCTCAGCAGCAAATAACTTTATTCACATGCAATAAGACAATAAAAAATAGCAATTCTCACATGGGATGAAAACTATTGAGAGAGTGAAGAATGTTCATTTCCTCAAGAGTAACGAAGAAGAGATTCCTGTTTAATTTGTACTCTTTTCAATGCAAAAAAAATACACTTATAAATAATATTTCAAGAAATATTATAAACACTTAAAGGTCACCAAAAATAAAAAGATAATAAGAGACAACAAAAATCATAATTGCCTATGACAGAGAAACATTAAATTTCCATAGGTGACATAGTTCATTCAGGAGTTATATCTAGGTTTTCCGGCACCTGGAAGAAGAATTCATTTTGCCACCCTCCCGCCAAACAGTGTTGATGGTTGTTATGTGACTAAGCATTCATATGTGATTTGCACACTTAGGGGTACTTTGCACATTGCGACATTGCTACTGCGATATCGTCGGGGTCAAATCGAAAGTGACGCACATCTGGCGCCGGTAACGACGCTGCAACGTGTAAAGCCTAGATGCGCCGATAAACGATCGCAAAAGTGTCAAAGGTCAGTGATCTGCGTAGTGTTGATCATTTTCATAATGTCGCACCAATAGGAGATACGATGTTGTTCTTCGTTCCTGCGGCAGCACACATCGCAGATAAGGAACATCTCCTTATCTGCCTCAACCGGCTATGCGTAAGGAAGGAGGTGGGCGGGATGTTTACGTCACGCTCATCTTCACCCCTCCGCTTCTATTGGACGCCTGCCGTGTGACGTCGCTGTGACGCCGCAAGACCCGCCCCCTTAGGAAGGAGGCGGCTTGCCGGCCAGAGTGACGTCGCAGGGCAGGTAAGTGCATTTGAAGCTGCCATAGCGATAATATTCGCTATGGCAGCTATCACAAGATATCGCATGTGCGTCGGGGGCGGGTACTATCGCGCTCGGCATCGCTAGCATCGGCTAGCGATGTCGAAACGTGAAAAGTACCACTTACAGTCAAGGGCTGACCAGCTGCTCTTCATAATTTTTTCAATGTTTAGTTAAAAGCTGAGAGAAGTAAGAATAAAACTAGTTGTCACCATTAGTTGACTAAAAATGCAAATTGCATATAATGACTACTAGAACTAGCAAGCAGAGCTGAATCCTGACAGTGAATATCTTACAAACACTTCCTATTGGCATGCTACAGTGCTTAATGTTATGTTTAAAAGGCTTTAATTGTAATATAAGTTCAGACCCATATATATTTACATTTCATAAACCTATAACTTCCACTATGTTCTCAGGTAAAATATATCTTTGTACCGTGTTAGACAGTAAAGATAAAAAATTGGTTAAAAGTCCTCAGTGGTTGATACCTTTAATGGCTAACTGAAAAGATGGTAATATTAGCAAGCTTTCGAGACTACTCAGTTCTCTTCATCAGGCTCAGTATAACACAAAATCTGAAGAGTCACATATTTATACACAACAGGACAATAGGACCTATGTCCTGTTGTGTATAAATATGTGACTCTTCAGATTTTGTGTTATATTGAGCCTGAAGAAGAGACCTGAGTAGTCTCGAAAGCTTGCTATTATTACCATCTTTTCAGTTAGCTATTAAAAGGTAACAACTACTGAGGACTTAAGTTCTTTTAAACTATGTTCTCAACAATGGTACTTGTTAGGGGTACTTTGCACATTGCGACATCGCTACTGCGATATCGTCGGGGTCAAATCAAAAGTGACGCACATCTGGCGCCGGTAACGACGTTGCAACATGTAAAGCCTAGATGTGCCAATAAACGATCACAAAAGTGTCGGAAATCAGTGATCTGTGTAGTGTCGATCATTTTCATAATGTCGCACCAATAGGAGATACGATGTTGAGCTTCGTTCCTGCGGCAGCACACATCGCAGATAAGGAACATCTCCTTATCTGCCTCAACCGGCTATGCGGAAGGAAGGAGGTGGGCGGGATGTTTACGTCACGTTCATCTTCACCCCTCCGCTTCTATTGGACGCCTGCCGTGTGACGTCACTGTGACGTCGCAAGACCCGCCCCCTTAGGAAGGAGGCGGCTTGCCGGCCAGAGCGACGTCGCAGGGCAGGTAAGTGCATGTGAAGCTGCCATAGCGATAATGTTCGCTATGGCAGCTATCACAAGATATCGCATGTGCGTCGGGGGCGGGTACTATCGCGCTCGGCATCGCTAGCATCGGCTAGCGATGTCGAAACGTGAAAAGTACTACTTACAGTCAAGTGCTGACCAGCTGCTCTTTATAATTTTTTCAATGTTTAGTTAAAAGCTGAGAGAAGTAAGAATAAAACTAGTTGTCACCATTAGTTGACTAAAAATGCAAATTGCATATAATGACTACTAGAACTAGCAAGCAGAGCTGAATCCTGACAGTGAATATCTTACAAACACTTCCTATTGGCATGCTACAGTGCTTAATGTTATGTTTAAAAGGCTTTAATTGTAATATAAGTTCAGACCCATATATATTTACATTTCATAAACCTATAACTTCCACTATGTTCTCAGGTAAAATATATCTTTGTACCGTGTTAGACAGTAAAGATAAAAAATTGGTTAAAAGAACTCAGTGGTTGATACCTTTAATGGCTAACTGAAAAGATGGTAATATTAGCAAGCTTTCGAGACTACTCAGTTCTCTTCATCAGGCTCAGTATAACACAAAATCTGAAGAGTCACATATTTATACACAACAGGACAATAGGACCTATGTCCTGTTGTGTATAAATATGTGACTCTTCAGATTTTGTGTTATATTGAGCCTGAAGAAGTGACCTGAGTAGTCTCGAAAGCTTGCTATTATTACCATCTTTTCAGTTAGCCATTAAAAGGTAACAACTACTGAGGACTTAAGTTCTTTTAAACTATGTTCTCAACAATGGTAAGGAGATACTGGAAATTGTTACATGTCATCAGACTTTGGAAAATACAGGAATCACAGTACTGATAAGATTTGGTTAGGATAAAATGAAACAAGAAAAAACAAAATTGTGGCACACCAAGAGACCAATAGGAGTCATAAAGCCTCACACAGACTGATAGGGTATTAGTGGTGCATGCTATGCAAATGTAAATGTAGTACAAAATTAAAAACAAAAAACAACTTCCTCTTCTTCTCTATCCTCCCTATCATTGTATTTTCTTTTATGCCACAATAAATCTAGTTCATGTGACGGCGAGTGCTGCTTTTGTTTTCTTTTAAATTTTGCACTAAAGGCCCCGTTACACGCAATGACAGATCTAACAATATATCGCCGAGGTCACGGATTCTGTGACGCACATCCGGCATCATTAGCAACGTCGTTGCGGGTGACACCAACGAGCGGCCATTAATGACAGAAAATACTCCCCAAATTGTCCATCGTTGACTCGTCGTTCATTTTCAAAAAATTGTTGATTGTTGAGGACGCAGGTTGTTCGTCGTTCCCGAGGCAGCACACATCGCTATGTGTGACACCTCGGGAAGGACAAACTACAGCTTACCTGCGGCTGCCGGCAATGACGAAGGAAGGAGGTGGGCAGGATTCTACGGCCGCTCATTTCTGCCCCTCCACTTCTATTGGGCGGCCGCTTAGTGAAGCGACTGTGACGCCGTACGAACCACCCCCTTGGAAATTAGGCGGTTCGCCGGCCACAGCGAGGTCGCTAGGCATGTAAGTCCGTGTGATGGCTCCTAACAATATTGTGCGCCATGGGCAGCGATTTGCCATGACACACAAACAGCGGGGGTGGGTCCTCTCACCAGCGATATTACTAGCGATATCGCTGCGTGTAAAGCCCCCTTTAGTCAGTATCAAAAATAGACATTTACATCCAGGTACCGCATGGATAACTTTGACTCCCATCAGAGCCATTGTCTTTCTTTTCTTCATCTTGTCCCGATACTATAATTACTTTTCACATTCACAGCTCGCCTCTGCCAACTTCCATATTCTCTGATCTTCTTCAGCATATCCCAACATGATACCCTTAAAAATAGCAGGTCATGTCCGGTTTATGGTGAAATTATGTGTTTTTCACTTTTGGATTATGGCACCAAAGAGTGCTCACTGGAACTTTCAGTGGTTTAAAAAATTTTTTGTAGCCGATAACATCAGTATGTTTTGCAAAAATAATATTGGGAAGTGGAAACAAAGAAGGAATACTGGGCACTATTCAGTTGAAAATTTTAACCAGTTCGTATCAGATCTGCTTTGAAAACAGCATGGTGCCCCACGTTGAGGTCAAAATTGATTTAGGTCTCTTAGATATCAAGCGCTTGGAGAAAGGATGATGCACACTTGTGAGCAAAATCAGTTTCTCCAAGCGCTTGATATCTAAGAGGCCTAATTCAACTTTGACCTCACTGGTGATCCCATAAGATGACCTTTGAGTCCGAGCAGAACAGCTACAAGAGTTTTTGGTGCCCCACGTTGAGTTACAAATTGAATTAGGTCTCTTAGATATCAAGCGCTTGGAGAAAGTATAATGCACACTTGTGAGCAAAATCAGTTTCTGTTTATTTACCAGTGCACGGATAATTTATACCATTTACAGACCAATGGGATATTGCATAAAAAGCTTCTAGTTGAAATTTACCAGTTGACCCCCTATGTCATATGACCTTTAAGTCTCAGAAATAGAGATGTAGAGTTTTGCATATGAGATAAGAAAATATTTTAAACAAAAATAAGACCTTGAATTTCAGACTCAGACTAGAATGTGGCTTGTATGTACTTAAACAAAATGTACAAATGCAATAATAAAGTATTTAAAATCTAGAAATATAGAAACTATTAACCCATCTATATCATTGCCTTTTGCCCATTTGCCCATTTTGTTTTATTTCCTGTTATGTGGAATGAATGCCCACTATAGAGTAAAGGCCCCGTCACACACAGAGATAAATCTGTGGTAGATCTGTGGTAGATCTGTGGTTGCAGTGAAATCATGAACATATTGTTCCATTTGTACACAGCCACAAACCTGGCACTGATTGTCCACAATTTCACTGCAACCACAGATCTGCCACAGATCTGCCACAGATCTGCCACAGATTTATCTCTGTGTGTGACAGGGCCTTTAGCCAGTCTTAATTATCCTAAAGTTGTGTGCTCACAATGTCTTTTTCAGGTAGATCCGCTATGAAACTCACCTAAAAAAGTGCTAAATAATATGTTTAATAAAATGAAAATGCTGTATGCATTTGTCATTTTTATATAAAAATGACATGTCCAGTCTTTTCAGCGTGCTTTACTTGCCTCCAAAGCTGCTGAGCACTTAGAAGAAGTGAGTTGACCAGTCTTAAGTGTTTTCCACTTTGAAGAATATCTGTACTTTACATTACAAGGCAAATGGATAGCTGAAAAAGCCATGTATAGGAAAAAAATATAAAAAAGAACTTTGGAAATTACCAAAAAAAGTGTTGGTGTTTATTGAAGTGTTCTCCTCTTGAAGTGTTTTCCTCTTGGAAAACTAGGCATTTTTGACCACAAAAAAAAAATAGTGTACACCTACCCTATATGTGCAAAAGCAAAGAGAGCTGTGAAAGGTGAATCACAAGATGAAAAGATATAGAGAATCTCTATCACCTCCCTTCAAGTCTTCTTGTCCCATTTCAGGCCTGATAGTGTTAATATAAACTTTTGATTTCTACTCTTCTAAGATTTTATTTAAAAAATAATGAAAGTTGTATTTTAATTTTTCTTTTAATCAGTTGGCATGCAAAGAATAAAAAGAAGCTTATAGGTTAAGTCTGTCATGAGACTATAGTCTGTTTTTATGTGAATTTTAAAATAGCCTACCATTAGTGAATTAGGGATTTTATTCACACAAATTGAATTGTAAACTGTTCAAATTTGCCAGGACCTGCACATTTCATAATTGATTCATTAAACTGTAATTCCAAAAATACTAAAGAGTTGCTTAAGGGCTTAAGAAATTTGTAATTCGCAGAAGTTGCCAAATTTGATGTTGGTGTCTTAAAATCAATTTTTGTTCACCTTTCATTTGCCTTTCAAATATTCAAATATTCAATTAAGGGGGCTGGGTCCCCACCATTTATACTTGATGAATCTTCTACATACAGCAAATACGTGTCATGCTTCTTGTAATAATTGTTTAAAGTTCTAAAATATGAAATTATATGTATTTACTATGTCTAGTACTGTGACACATTCATGCAGATCCTTTAATGAAAGGAAACCTCATGTTTATATTTAAGAAGATAATTAGAGCTGGACGGACTTGCAAAAAACCTGTTCTCTTTTAAAAAAAAATCTGGATCCGGTCCAGAATCCAGCCTTTATTTATGTCTATGGTAATCAGAATCTGGAGATTAAAAATTGTGGTAGAAGGGATAGGGGAATGGGAGCGCAAGCGGTGTACTACCAAGGCTCTGGCATGGCTGTACACGGCTCCCAGGCCTCTCATTCACTTCCCAGGCAGCTAATTACAGTTAGACACGCCCCCACCCAGAGTGTCAGCGTGTCAGCTGACTGCATCCAATCACAGGCGCCAGGACAGCTGGCAGGCTGAGAAAGCAGTGTAACTGAAGGAGCCCATACACTCTAGCATCTACCATGAGCCTAGATTGTATGGGCTTATTCCATATTAGTGGGTGTGAGTGGCTTGATTAGTGGGCATTGTGATGTTTCCTCTCGTCCACCACAATCATGCAAGGAGGGCTTCGTCTTACTGCCGCACGCCCGCTTCTATTATGAACAACTCCATGCCCATATGGACTTAGAAAAAGAATGTTTAACCTGGCCGGAAACATCTGATTGCATTTTGAACACGCCTCTATCATGTGTTGGGGTCTGTTGAAATGGAATCTTCCTGGAAGGAGCCCATACACTCTAGCATCTACCGTCAGTATCGTGGTATAAAAATAAATAAATAAAACAATTGGTGAAGGGTCCCCTCAGTACCCAGCACATATAAAGTGCATGGCTACAGCCCCAGCCCTGTGTTTATCTTGGCTACTTATCATTTTTTTATTTAAATAAATAATTTTAAAAACTGATGTGCAGTTCCCCCCAATTTTGATACCCACCCAAGATAAAGCCCCACAGCTGAGAGCTAATATTCTCAGGCTGGGGAGACCCAGAGTTAGATGCGACAACCCCCAGTGCTTTACCCAACTCTTCCCGAATGCCTTGGTGCCATGGCAATCGGGGTAATGAGGAGTTAATAGCAGCCAACAGCTGTTACTAAACCCTACATTAGCGATTGCAGGTGTCTATGAAACCCCCATCACTAATCTGCAAGTGAAAGTAAACAAACACAAACACAGAAAAAATCCTTTATTTGGAATAAAATACAAAAATGCACCCTCTTTCACCACTTTATTAACCCCAATTCACCTCTGAGGTCTGACGTAATCTACACAAAATCCCATGGCAAGTCCAGCTCTGCTATATCTGAATATCACAGCGAGCACCCACAGAGCAGCATAACTGCCCGCTGTGAGTGCAAAGAATGAATGAGCTGCGCAATGAGTGGTGACATCACTTAGGTCATTTGCAGTCACAGCTGAAGGTTACCATGGTCCTTCACCTGTGATCGCAGGTAAACTGACCTCAGGTGAGGTCCCTGAGTTCACAGACCTACATTTCCTGGCAGAAAACCGCTGTTTTTTTGCCGAGATGCAGATACAGGTGATGATATTTTTACACCACATTCATGCACTCAATCTACAGCTCTTGGCAAAAAACACTTTTTTTATGCATTTTTTGCTGCGGTTTTGCTGCATTTTTTGCACGATTTTTGCTGTGGTTTTATGCCAGGAGGTTCACATTTGGTGCTGAAATCGTCTGCACCAGATTTCAGCACCAAATTTGCAACTCCTGACAAAAAAGAAAAAAAAGAAAAAAAAAAGGTTTTTTTGCATTTTTGGGCCAAAGGATGCAAATTTGGTGAAGAAATTTTTACACCATATTTCTGCACTCAATCTACACCTCCTGGCAAAAAAAACGCTTTTTTTAGCATTTTTTTTCTTCGGCTTTTTGCCCCAATTTTTGTCACAATTTTCTGCCAGGAGGTGCATATTCAGTGCTGAAATCATCTGCGCCAGATTTCAGCACCAAATTTGAACCTCTTGACAGAATAAAAATGTTTTTAGTTTATTTTTTAAAAGATGTAAATTTGGTGCTGAAATTTTTGCACCATATTCCTGCACCCAATTTACACCTCCTGGTAAAAAAAATGCATCACTACCGCATGTGATGCATTTACTTGCCAGGAGGTGTAGATTAGGTGTAGGAATATGGTATTTGGTCTTCAGCACCAAATCTACATCTCTTGTTTATTTACTTTCCTTTACAGATTAGTGATTTGGGTGTCATAGATGTCTGCCATCACTAATCTAGGGTTTAGTAGCACCTGTGGGCTGTTATTAACTCCTGCTATTACCCTGATTGCCACTGCACCAGGGCAATCAGGAAGAGTCGGTAAAGCGCCGAGCTTGTCACATCAAATCGATGGGACAATTCCGGGCGGCTGAAGGTTGATATTTTTAGGCTGGGTCTCCCCAGCCTGAGAATACCAGTCCCCAGCTGTGGTGCTTTATCTTGGCTGGGTATCAAAACTTTGGGGGACCACACGTCATTTTTTAAAATATTTATTTAAATAACAAAAGCTACATGCGGTTCCTCTTCTTTTGATACATAGAAAAGATAAGCGCAGGACGGGGGCTGCAGCCTGTAGCCACGGGCTTTATCTCCGCTGGGTATCAGAATACCGGGGGGCTCTGCACCAATTGTTTTCTTTATTTATTTTTATACCTTGGTACTGACCCATGGACAGCGCCTGTCAGTGATTGCAGGCAGACACTATCACAGGCTGGGGGCACGCCTGATTGAAACTAATCACAGACTAAGGGACGACCGGTGGGTGGGGAAAGCTGCGTGTATGTGATCAGCCTAATGCGTGGCACAAGAAGTGAATGCGTGACAAGGAAGCAGTGTGACGCCATGACATGGAGCCTTGGTAAGTAAGAAGAGCTCGCTTCATTCTTATTTTCTTTATTATTCCTTTTTTTTTTAACTTCCCCAGTGCCAAATCCGGAATTTTGAGCCCGAGTCCAGCACCCAGGATTTTTTGAAACCGTGCTGATCCGGACATTTACAGTACGGGTCTGCCCAGCCTATAGACAATATAATTTTGTGTAGGCTGAATATTCTGAAGTATCACCTTAAATTTCTGTCATTTAATGATTAAGAAACATTAAGATGGAGAACCAGTCTGAGGCCCCCTTCACACGTCCGTGTTTCCTAGATATGCAGTGTCCATTGTGACAGGTACTGGAGACATGTTCACATGCATACTCATTAAAATATATGTTAATTTTCACACCTTGGTGTTTTCACATGGACTATTTACATTTGTTACAATCCAAGAGTATTGGACATATTTTTTTATTTCCAGCTGTCACATTAGTTGCATCCATTTGTTTTTATTCTTTTCTGGTAACTGTTTGAACCTTTTTATACATTGACTCTTAACACTGGACCAGTTCAATAAAGATGAAGCTTGGATGGAAAACTAAAGTACAAAGCATGTCTTAAGTGTGTGATACCCTTCCCAATAGACTTTAATAGCAGAGTCTAATTCAGAGTCTAATGGAAATACTACATGCCCCGTATCACATGCACAATAGACACAAATCCATTTTTAAAAAGGATGCGCGTATGAATCAATGAAACTCTATGTTTGAATGTAGCCCTATGCACAGGGCTTTGCTGTTAGTGTAAGGGGTACTTTGCACGCTGCGACATCGCAAGCCAATGCTGCGATGCCGAGCGCGATAGTCCCCGCCCCCGTCGCAGCTGCGATATCCTTGTGATAGCTGCCGTAGCGAACATTATCGCTACGGCAGCTTCACATGGACTCACCTTTTCAGGTTCTGTGACGTCGCTCTGGCCGGCGACCCGCCTCCTTATTAAGGGGGCGGGTCGTATGGCGTCACTGCGACGTCACACGGCAGGCGGCCAATAGGGGCGGAGATGCCCGCCCACCTTCTCCCTTCCGGATATCCTACAGAAGCCACGGTGACGCCGGTAGGAGATGTTCCTTGCTCCTGCGGCTTCACACACAGCGATGTGTGCTGCTGCTGGAGCGAGGAACAACATCGGACCATCGCGTCAGCGTAATTATGGATTACGCCGACGCTACACCGATGATACAATTACGACGCTTTTGCGCTAGTTAATCGTATCATCTGGGCTTTACACACTACGATGTCGCCTGCGATGCCGGAAGTGCGTCACTTTCAATTTGACCCCACCTACATCGCACCTGCGATGTCGTAGTGTGCAAAGTACCCCTTAGGGCGGCTTTGCACACTACGACATCGCAGGTGCGATGTCGGTGGGGTCAAATCTAAAGTGACGCACATCTGGCGTCACTTGCGATGTCGTAGTGTGTAAATCCTAAATCATGCAATTAACGAGCGCAAAAGCGTCGTTATCGTATCATCGGTGCATTCTCCGACATTTCCATAATGCCGGTGCAGAGACAGGTACGATGTTGTTCCTCGTTCCTGTGGCAGCACACATCACTGTGTGTAAAGCCACAGGAGCGAGGAACATCTCTTACCTGCCTCCCGGCTGCAATGAGAAGGAAGGAGGTGGGCGGGATGTTTACATCCTGCTCATCTCCGCCCCTCCGCTGCTATTGGCCGCCTGCCGTGTGACGTTGCTATGACACCGCACGACCCGTCCCCTTAGGAAGGAGGCGGGTCGCCGGCCAGAGCGACGGTTGCAGGGCAGGTGAGTGCATGTGAAGCTGGCGTAGCGAGAATGTTCGCTACGGCAGCTATCACAAGATATCGTACCTGCGACGGGGGCGGGGACTATCGCACTCGACATCGCAGCATCGGCTTGCGATGTCATAATATGCAAAGCCCTCCAAAGTCTAGGTGCAGACAACCATTTTTTTCTTATCCAAGAAAATCGAATTAATTACGCTATCAAAGTTTGATTAGAGTATGATCTGATTTTCTCAAATGTAGAGTAGATAGAAAAAAAAGTCTCTTTTTTCTCCATGCTGTCAGTCCAGATCTCATTCAGATGTCATCTTAATGCAGTCAGATATTTCCATGGAACCACTGACTTGCATGGTCGAGTGTGATTCGATTTATTCGAGGCCACTTGGGGATGCAGCAATTTTTCCTCGGACAGACTCCCTCCAAGAAAAAAATTGGACTTGTGTGCGCCCCATAGTATAACATTGGTCTGAGTGTGATCCAATGATTTGTCAAATGGCACTCAGACCACTAATATGTTCATCTGCACCTAGCCTTAAGGCCCCGTCACACGCAGCGATATATCGCTGGGGTCACGGATTCCGTGACGCACATCCGGCATTGCTAGCGACGTTGTTACGTGTGACAGCAAGGAAGACCGTTAATGATGGAAAATACTCACCTTATCGTCCATCATTTACACGTCGTTCCTTTTCAAAAAATCATTGATTGTTGAGCACGCAGGTTGTTCGTCGTTCCCGAGGCAGCACACATCGCTATGTGTGACACCTCGGGAACGAAGAACTACAGCTTACCTGCGGCCACCGGCAATGCGGAAGAAAGGAGGTGGGCGGGATGTTATGTCCCGCTCATCTCCACCCTTCTGCTTCTATTCGGTGTCCGCTTAGTGACGCTGCTGTGATGCCGAACGAGCCACCCCCTTAGAAAGGAGGCGGTTAGCCAGACAGAGCGATATCGCTAGGCAGGTAAGTACATGTGACGGCTCCTAACGATTTTGTGCGCCACGGGCAGCGATTTGCCCGTGATGCACAAACGACGGGGGCGGGTGCTTTCACCAGCGATATCGCTAGCGATATCACTGCGTGTAACACCCCCTTTACTCTGCATAGTCTTCTGCTTCTAAAGCACAAGTATGGGTCTGGTTTGCTTCTATTTACCACATGTAGTCAATTATTGGAAATCCAGAAGCCTGTTAAAGACTGCTATATTCAGTTTATCCATAGACTACTGATATTTTTTGAGAGCAGATATGGTAAAACCAAATTCCATATACTGCATCTGCCCTACTGCATTTTGATGTTGGAACTAAACAATTAACACATTATTAAGAATTTGGTATCTATACAATATTCTAAGGTAAGTTATGGCTAAAACAAAATTATATCTGCATTATCTATGCAAACAAATCATGCCAAATGTATTCATTAGAATATGCACGATATTTAAAGTGAACCTGTCAGGTGCAATATGCACCCAGAACCACAAGCAGTTCTGGGTGCATATTGCTAATCCCTGCCTAACGGTCACTTTATACAGTACACTAGCATAGATAAAGAGATCTTTAGTAAAAGGATTTCTTAAGATCCTCTATGATATGCTAATGAGTGCAGGGACTAGTCCCAAGGGCGTTAGTTCCCTTGGCTAGTCGGCCTCCTTAACATGTTAGCACGCTCACAGGGGCGTGCTAACATACTAATGAATGTGCAGCGTCAGAAGCATGGTTGCTCTCACCTCTGCTGCCACTGCTATTTTTGGCTCAGTGCGCACGGTCAGAATGTCCACAGGTCTTCCAGTTAGCGGAGCGTGCTAAAATGTTAAGGGTGCCAACTAGCCAAGGGAACTAACACCATTGCGAATAGTCGCTGGCCTCATTAGCATATGATAAAAGATCTTTAGAAATACTTTTTCTAAAGATTCCTTTATCTATGCTACTAGATACAGGGACAGATAGGCAGGGATTAGCAATATGCACCCAGAACTGCTCGCAGTTCTGGGTGAATATTGACCTGACAGGTTCAATTTAAGCCTCTTTATATTCAATCCAGGTAGTTAGAAACACTTTTAATTATAACTTTTTGAAAATGTTAAAAAGGAGGGAAAAAAGCCACAAACTAACATATGGTAAATAATGATTACAACGAAGATACATAACAATGTAGACGTAAATGAGAGCCTACAGGTTACACTTGGCAGATTTTTAATTGCAAATACCATTAATGAGGGAATTCTCAGGATATTTCTAAATTTATGACCAAAGCTATCAATGTAGTGATTGTTTCTATAGATATAAGCTTTGTCTTTAAGCATAAACATCAAAGAGCATATGGATATTTTCCAGCTTTGATAGACGTCAAGTATGAACAGTTGACCTTTCTAGCTTGATGAGTTCTGAGGCATTGACCTTTCACTTGTAAAAGTGCTGGAGCTCAATCGCTCTCACATCTTTCACTGTGATAAAATTCATGCCCTTTTCATTCTCCGTTCCTGTTTAATCTATATCATGCTCCTAGTGTTAATCCGGAGGATTCAATACATTCAGTTGTCATTGTCTAATATTTTTCGGCTAATATGATTTAATAAAAGTGTCTTCTAAATTTTTGGCTCCTGTATAAACATTTTTATGCAGTGTAGTTATTACATCAAGATGAATTGTGCTGCCAACAAGAAAATGTGCTTTTCATTGTTATACAAGCGAGAAAGCTGAGAGGATAATCAGAAGGAAGGGTGGGAAGGGTGAATACATGAAACTCTAGCCTAAAATGGATTGCAGTGAAATAAAATGTATCAACTAAAAGCCATCACCCTCAATTAGTAAGCCTTTATGCTTGTCAATTTATGGAAAATGCTATAAAATATGTAAACATACACAAATATGGATTTCCAGGAGGTTTATTGAACTCAAAGTAAAAAATGGTGCCACTAATTTTACAGATGTACTCTCTAGATAAATATAGCAAATATATTCTAAAGCAGAATGATAGGAATATAATGAAGGATCTGCCTTTTACTTCTGAAAATAGCCCCATTATTGTCCAAGAGAAACAGCCTATGGAAAAAGTTAAACTGTTCTATAAAAAGAATGTTTTCTCATGTGGGCCACCCCTTTAAATGTCTATTCCACCCCTCTTCTGATCCACCACTTTATTGGAGGTATTAATTGTCTAGCAATCCCTGACATTGACTGCAAGAGGATTTTCCCCTTCAAATTTTCATTTTTTTCCAGTCTCCGAGATTCTTTAAATACATACTCCATTTTGGATTTTCACAACCTCTCAAACTGATTTAGATGCAAACTTTGCCTTGAATTTTTTGTTACATAGTATCACCCCTTTCACCTCCCCTAAATTTAAAACCTCTTTAAGGATAAATGGAAATTTAGTTTTTCATTCAAAATCAAGAGTACGCTATCTCTAAGCAAAGCACCTATATGACCAATATTACTGTCATACATTGAACATATATTCGACCAGGTCTTCTACCACTACTCTGCCGAGTATTAACATGCAGGTTATGCAAAACAATATCATACTGTCCTACTCAGCAGTCAGAATTTACTGTATTTTACAAGATTGGATTGGTACAGGTAAGAACAAGAGGTGCTGCCAGTGTTGATACTTATAATGAAAAGCAAGACCAACAGTAGTGTAGCTACAAGGGGGGCAGAGGATGTGGTCGACCTGGGCCCCACGCTCAGAGGGGCCCATCCAGAGTTACTGTTACTGTCAACTATATCAGCATGCACAGTGCCAATATACATAATCTGTGGGGCAGAGAAAGGAGATATGATGTCCTTGCAAAGGCGCTCTTTGTTCTGTTGACCGCAGGGCACTTTAAGCCTGCAGTCTACAGAACATTAGGAGATACAGAGGCCAAATCATTGGCGCACACACAGGACGTCAGAGTCTCAGTGCAGTGATGTCATTGCGCAGTGCTGGGATTCTGATGTATGTGTGTGATGACAGCACGATGATCTGCCTTCGCTGGGACCATCAGGACCCTGGATCCAGGATTAGGTGAGTATAAGATATTTTCCATTTTTTTTTTATTAATTGAAGAACAGGAGACATTTACTCCAGGATTGGGATATATATACGCGGATGATGCCAGAATGAGAGATATAGGGGCCAGGATGGGACACATATGGGTTAGGATGGGGACATATATACCAGTATGTGGACATACGTATATACCAGGATGGAGGACATATATATATCAGGATGGGGAAAAGATGGAAGACATATATACCAGGAGGGGGCCAGGATGGGAGACATGTTGTCACGCTAAGTATAGGGAAATTCTAGACAAATGGCAAAAGGAGGGGGGGACAGGAAAAACCCTGTCTCTAAGGAACTGAAAAGATGGTGACCCCTCCCTTGTAAAACTTACCACTGGCCCCTGGATCCCCTTATGTGTCGCCCTGGGCAAGCCAGGGGACACAGGTCACACACCACCACACCTTACATCCCAGGTAGGAACACCACAGCTAACCAAAAATCCTTGTTGCCTTCCTCCAGAGGCTGATGATTCACACCAGGGGGTGGGCCAGGCGGTTGGCTCCGCCCACCGAGGAGGTCACAGCTCTGGAGGCGGGAGAAACCAGGCAGATTAGCCCAGGCAGGGCTTGAGTGCAGTTAGCTCAGGGAGGAGTAGGAGTGAGGAGCTAAGCAGAGGAGTTAAGAAAGTGAAAGTGAAAGTAGAAAAGTGGAAAAGGAGGAAAGCAAGTGAGGTGACAAGAAAGAGAGAAAGCCTGAAGGGTCCAGCTTTGTGTAGGAGCAGGTCAGCAAGGTCAGCAATGGCGGTGACTGTCTGGAGGGGGACCGTTTGGAAGTTCCTGGAAGGACCCCATTGGCTGTGTGCCCGGTGGTCTGGAGCAGTGTTCCGAAGGACAGTCAGCACCAGGGCAGGGGCCTCTCGGACCCCGGCAAGGCTAGGAGTCGCCAAATTTGCCAAATCCGTCAGTGAAGGGGACGTAGATCCCCCAACAACCAAGTCCCGATTGAAGGCAACAGCCCAGCCAGTATAGAAGAGACACCGCCACCGCCAAGGCATCAGTTTCTTAGGGCCAGCGCCTGCGGACAAAGAGTAGAGCTCCCCCGGTCCAGATTGAAGCCGGGGAGCGGGTTACCGGTGGGGACCCATCGCAACCAAAAAGTACACCAAGGTGCAAGGAAGAGGGACATCACCGTCACCTACCGGGAGAGCAAGTGCAGCCGTCCGTGGGACCGTCTATCCAGCCGTTTGGTTTACCGTAAAAACTGTGTCACGTCTCAGGCTGAGTGAGTACCACAGTGCCGCAAGGCGCAGCGCTGCCCCCGCGTCCCTGCGCCCACCAGTCCCTACACCTCCCTCACCATCACGGGGCCCCGGGATCACCAACCCCTACCCACGGAGAGGCAACACAACACCTGGCTGCTCCGCATCACCATCCCCGGGAGCCCCGTAGAGAGCAGCGGTGGTGAAATCACCACAACCGTGGGTGGCGTCACGGACAATAATCATCCCCACACTCAACAACCCCCTTTCACTCACGGGCGAGGAGTGCCGCTCGAGAAACCCCCGGGATCCGGCCCACCGCTCGAGCCACCACTGAGCAGCAGCCGCCGGACCCGAGCAGAAGGGGGTGAGCGTAGTGTGCTGACACCCTCCTCCCCGCCCGCGACACTTACATCCCTAGATAGATTTTGAAACTATGTGTTGATCAGGATACCGAGGCCCTGTTTGACCCTGAAATAAGCCCTAGGTAACCCCAGTAAGACCCAGTAACAAACAGGGAAATAGGAAATTCTAAACAGTAAACTTATTTGCAAGATACTTGGTGAGAATGTCAGCAACATACAACGTGTTACGACAGGAGATTTTAAGCTAACTGCTTACAATCTGGACAACCTAGGAGAAAACTCAATCACTGGCAATAACCCAAGGAGAAATGCAGATATATATAGATACAGGATGGTGCCAGGATGGAGGACAGATATACCAGGATGGGAGACATATATCAGGATGAGGGATATATAAAAGGATTGGGATCTTACTTACCAGGATAATCCATATACATGTATATATATATATATATATATATATATATATATATATATATATATATATATATATATATGTATATATATATATATATATATATATATATATATATATATATATATATATACATATATATATATCTATCTGTATATATATATATATATATATATATATATATATATATATATATGTACAGTACAGACCAAACGTTTGGACACACCTTCTCATTCAATGAGTTTTCTTTATTTTCAGGACTCTGAAAATTGTAGATTCACATTGAAGGCTATGAATTAAAACATGTGGAATGAAATACTTAAAAAAGTGTGAAACAACTGAAAATATGTCTTATATTCTAGGTTCTTCAAAGTAGCCACCTTTTGCATTCATTACTACTTTGCACACTCTTGGCATTCTCTTGATGAGCTTCAAGAGGTAGTCACCGGAAATGGTTTTCCAACAGTCTTGAAGGAGTTCCCATAGATGCTTAGCACTTGTTGGCCCTTTTGCCTTTATTCTGCGGTCCAGCTCACCCCAAACCATCTTGATTGGGTTCAGGTCTGGCGACTGTGGAGACCAGGTCATCTGGCGTAGCACCCTATCACTCTCCTTCTTAGTCAAATAGCCCTTACACATCTTGGAGGTGTGTTTGGGGTCATTGTCCTGTTGAAAAATAAATGATGGTCCAACTAAACGCAAACCGGATGGAATAGCACACCGCTGCAAGATGCTGTGGTAGCCATGCTGGTTCTGTATGCCTTCAATTTTGAATAAATCCCCAACAGTGTCACCAGCAAAGCACCCCCACACCATCACACCTCCTCCTCCATGCTTCACGGTGGGAACCAGCCATGTAGAGTCCATCCATTCACCTTTTCTACAAAGACACGGTGGTTGGATCCAAAGATCTCAAATTTGGACTCATCAGACCAAAGCACAGATTTCCACTGGTCTAATATCCATTCCTTGTGTTCTTTAGCCCAAACAATTTTATATTTATATATTTATATATATAGAGAGAGAGAGGGATATATATATATATATATATATACCAGGATGGAGAACATATATACCAGGAAGTGAGACATATACCTGGATGGGGGACATATATACAAAAGTGGGGACAGCTATACCAGGATGAAGGCCACATATACCAGGATCGGAAACATATATACACCAGGATTGGACATATATATACCAGGATGAAAACATATTAACTAGAATGGGGACATATATACCAGAATGTGATACATTATTACCAGGATTGGGACATATATACCAGGATGAGAAACAATAGAATGGGAGACATACATATCAGCATTGGGGACATATATACAAGGACTGATATATTATATCGGGAGACATATATACCAGGATGTAGGACAGATATACTAGGATGGGAGACATATATACAGGAGAGTGGGACAGATATAACAGGATGGAAGAGATATATACCAGCAACGAGGATATATACCAACATGGATATATATATATATATATATATATATATGCCCTCCCCATGCAGGGCTCAAACCCCCCTGGTTCTGTTTCTCTATCCTGCAGTACTGCCTCCACCAGCATTCACAAGTCCTAGATACACTTTGCACCACACCTGTCATTCACACCAGTAGGCTGCTTAAGCAGGAATAGGGCTGCTCACCCAGGGTTAAGACAGGGGGTGGGAGGTGTCAGTTCAGTGGAGTAGTAACCCTCGAGCTGTCAGGAGCTCTGAGGAAACTGGGAGTTGTAGCTCCAGGGGAGAAGCAAACTAGGTCGCAGAGCGTGGTCTGGACTTAGAGGACTCCATCACCCCGGGTACTCCCAACGGCAGTGGTGCTACTCCCAATTACCATACACCACGGGTGGCATCACAAACTATATCTGTCCCCTGTAAATAGTCCCTCTTTTTCATTTGAGTGTGGCACCTAGTTCCCAGGTCCGGAGACGCTCGAGCCACGAGCAATCACCACCCCCGGATCTGAGCGGTTCAATCAGCTGCAGGGGCGACACAAATCCACAATGGACTGGATTACTGGCTTGCTGCATTTTCATCCACGGGTACCTTTCCCCCTTCTGCTGGACCTTTACATCCACTGGTGACTAGAGTTGAGCGCGGTTCGTGGTTCGAGGTTTTCCAGTTCGCGGTCGAGTAATTTTGGGGGCTGTTCTAGATCGAACTAGAACTAGAGCTTTTTGCTAAAGCTCGATAGTTCTAGATACGTTCGAGAATGGTTCTAGCAGCAAAAAGCAGGGCTTTTTACAGCTACAGTGTGCAGGAGCCATCGCTGGCAGCCTGCCACAAGCTGATAACCAAGATAAACATCGGGTATCCAAGCAAAGCGCTTTTGTTAGTAACCCGATGTTTATCCTAGTTATGTGCAGGAAGCCCACACTTCCCCGCTCAGTTCGCTCTGCCCCCTCCTGCCCGCGGCATGTACACACGTACACACACACACACACACACACTCTGCACACATGGTCCCGCTCGGCTTACCTGCGGTGATGAAGTCCCGCCATCCCGACCTCAGCGCTGTCACTGTCCTCCATGGCGCCGCTTGTCACATCACCTTCTCTCGCTTCCGACCCGAGACTGACTAGCGGTGACGTCACGGGCCTCTCGCGATACTTGGCTGTGAAGGCGGCGGTCATTGAACTCAGTGACAGGTGCTGTCAGTGTGCTGGAGATCAGTGCAGGTAATGTACCTCGCTGACAGCAGCACTTGTCATGCCCTGCAGTGACCTGGGCTGACCCATTGATGTTAGCTCAGGTCACTGCATTGCTCTCCCAGCCAATGGGGAACATCCTGCTCTTCATTGACTGGGACAGTGTGGATCGTCATGGCAACCTCTTGGATTACAACAGACCTGGATTTATTTTTCTTTCTAATAAATTGGTTGAAGAGGGAATGTTTTGGGGAGTGTTTTTTCAAATAAAAATGTGTTTGTCGTCTATTTTTTTTTATTACTGACTGGGTTGGTGATGTCGGGTATCTGATAGACGCCTGACCTCACCAACCCCAGGGCTTGATGCCAGGTGACTTACACATCTGGTATTAACCCCATATATTACCCCGTTTGCCACCGCACCAGGGCGCGGGATGAGCTGGGGCGAAGCACCAGGATTGGCGCATTCAATGGATGCGCCACTTCTGGGGCGGCTGCGGCCTGCTATTTTTAGGCTGGGGAGAGTCCAATAACCATGGACCTCCCTAGTCTGAGAATATCAGACCCCAGCTGTCTGCTTTACCTTGGCTGGTAATCCAATTTTGGGGGGACCCCTACGTGTTTTTTTTTTTAATTATTTATTTAATTTAAAATAACAGCGTAGGGTGCCCTCAGTTTTGGATTACCAGCCAAGGTGAGGTTGCCAGCTGTGGTCTGCAGGCTGCAGCCGTCTGCTTTACCCTAGCTGGCTACAAAACTAGGGGGAACCCTACGTCATTTTTTTTTTTTTTATTTTTTTGGCTAAATACAAAGCTAAGCACCCATTAGTGCCACATGAAAGACACCAAAGGGTGCAAAATTACAAAATGCAGGAGAGTGGGACATTATGTGTCTTTCTGCCATTATAATGACAGAAAAGACTGATATGAAGTGCACAAGCACAAGAAAATCACCAGAGCGCTCTACGCTGTGAAAAGCAGTAGAAAATGGCACTGGAGTGAACATGTGACCGCCTCATGTAGGATGAAGCTATGGATAATGGGTAAATTTATGCATTTACCCTCCTTCAGTTTTTTTTCAGTACACAAAAAAAATGGAAGGCACACAGATGACAAACAGATGACATACGGACCGTCTACGGAACAGAAACGGATGCCACACGGATGCACCAGTGAAAAAAAACGGATTGTTTTTTGCAGACCGCAAAAATGGATCGGTCGTGTTAATGTAGCCTTATTCTGATCTGCCGTTTATAAACAGCAGGCAGAAATAAGTGAATAACGCCCCCCGGCGTCAGAAAATCTGCGGGGTTTCAGGGCTAGCTGAGACCCTGGAGATCATGATTCAGGACGGTTTTTCCGGTCCCCGCTCACGTGATCACAGGTATACACCGTACACCGAATATCACGTAACAGTGAATGACAGCGCCGGTAAAAAATTATTTATCTCCCATCTGGCATGAACAAACACTTCTTCTCCACTTCTTCTCCACTTCTTCTCCACTTCTCCACTTCTTCTCCACTTTTTCTCCACTTTTTCTCCACTTTTTCTCCATTTTTTCTCCACTTTTTCTCCACTTTTTCTCCATTTTTTCTCCACTTTTTCTCCACTTTTTCTCCACTTTTTCTTCACTTTTTCTCCATTTTTTCTCTACTTTTTCTCTACTTTTTCTCCACTTTTTCTCCACTTCTTCTCCACTTTTTCTCCACTTTTTCTCCATTTTTTCTCCACTTTTTCTCCACTTTTTCTCTACTTTTTCTCCACTTTTTCTCCATTTTTTCTCCACTTTTTCTCCACTTTTTCTCCACTTTTTCTCCATTTTTTCTCCACTTTTTCTCCACTTTTTCTCCTTTTTTTCTCCACTTTTTCTCAATTTTTTCTCTACTTTTTCTCTACTTTTTCTCCACTTTTTCTCCACTTCTTCTCCACTTTTTCTCCACTTTTTCTCCATTTTTTCTCCACTTTTTCTCCACTTTTTCTCTACTTTTTCTCCACTTTTTCTCCATTTTTTCTCCACTTTTTCTCCACTTTTTCTCCACTTTTTCTCCATTTTTTCTCCACTTTTTCTCCACTTTTTCTCCTTTTTTTCTCCACTTTTTCTCAATTTTTTCTCCACTTTTTCTCCACTTTTTCTCCACTTTTTCTACACTTTTTCTCCATTTTTTCTCCACTTTTTCTCCACTTTTTCTCCATTTTTTCTCCACTTTTTCTCCACATTTTCTCCACTTTTTCGCCATTTTTTCTCCACTTTTTCTCCACTTTTTCTCCATTTTTTCTTCATTTTTTTCTCCACTTTTTCTCCACTTTTTCTACACTTTTTCTCCACTTTTTCTCCACTTCTTCTCCACTTTTTCTCCACTTTTTCTCCATTTTTTTCTCCACTTTTTCTCCACTTTTTCTCCATTTTTTCTTCACTTTTTCTCCACTTTTTCTCCACTTTTTCCCCATTTTTTCTCCACTTTTTCTCCATTTTTTCTCCACTTTTTCTCCACTTTTTCTCCACTTTTTCTCCATTTTTTTTCCACTTTTTCTCCACTTTTTCTCCACTTTTTCTCCGTTCTTTTTCTATGGTTGGTCTACCCATTAGCTCTGCCATGCGTAGTGTAGCTCTACACCTACTGCACATGTTACTTTATGATTGACATCTCTTTCGTACCAGAGCTGTCTAAGCCTACTCTGACCCCATATTTGTCATTACTATATTGTCCTTGTACTGTATTATGACATTTGTATCATGTGTTTCATTTCTTGCTGTGTTGAAATTTTTTTGCTGCATCCCAATTGTACCTCTACATTGTTCGAGTTTATGTTATTGTTCTCTCACTCTTATGTGATACTGATTATTGTCATTTTTCATGATTACATGCAGGTAAGTCCAATCTGACGAAGGCTCAGGCCGAAACGTTATTTGTAACTTGTTTTGGACAAAAACATATATGCTTATGAAAATTTTTTTTTTCTTAATACGGACCAATAAAGAGTGATTTTGCATTACTATCCGTTGTGGCTTACTGACTTAGTCTGGGAGATTTAGAGTGCCGAGGTTACTCACTAATTTTATCTATTATTACCTCTGAGCACCTATATACCAGTGAGCAGAGCTTCCTCTACAGTAGTTCTCCTGATTAGGCATGCCCTTACCTCATGAGCAGGACATTGCAGCTTTGGTAGCAACCATTACGACATGGACTCTGCTGCTGTGGACCCGGGGAGAGTGAGTGCAGATTCATTGCACCCACACTCCTCACATGAAGGGTCCGCACTCCTAGAAAATGGGGGATACGTTCCCTGAGTGTCTCCCCCCCATATTCTAGACGGTCCAGAGTCGTCGTGGGACCCCTTTATTTTTTTGTCTTACAATAAATTGGTGAAAGAGGAAATGTTTTGGGGACTGTTTTTTCAAATAAATTTCTTTTGTCGATTTTTTTTTTGTTAGTACTGACAGTTTATGATGTTGGGTATCTAATAGACGCCATGACATCACAAACTGCTGGGCTTGATCTCAGGTGACTTTACAGCTAGTATCAACCCGATTTATTACCCCGTTTGCCACTGCACCAGGGCACGGGATGAGCTGGGGTGAAGCGCCAGGATTGGCGCATCTAGTGGATGCGCCACGTCTGGGGTGCCTGCGGCCTCCTATTTTTAGGCTGTGAAGGCCCAATAACTATGGACCTTCCCACCCTGAGAATACCAGACCACAGCTGTCCGCTTTACCTAGGCTGGTGATCCAATTTGGGGGGGACCCTACTTTTATTGTGTAATTATTAATATTTATAAAATAATTATAAAAAAGAGCCTGAGGGGACCTCCACATTGGATCCCCAACCCCGGTAAAGCTGCCAGCTGTGGTTTTCAGGCTACAGCCGTCTGCTTTACCCTAGCTGGCTATCAAAAATGGGGGACCCAACGTCATTTTTTTTTTAACTATTTTTTAAATAGAAAAATTAATGGGCTTCCCTGTATTTTGATTGCCAACCAAGGTAACGGCAGGCAGATGGGGGTGGCAACCCATAGCTGTCTGCTTTATCTGCGCTGAGAATCAAAAATACCGCGGAGCGCTACGTCATTTTTTTAAATATTTATTTTTACAGCACTGTGATGTCCAGCAATCAAAATACAGGGAAGCCCATTTTGTTTTTAGTTATTTAAATAAATAATTAAAAAAAATATATATGGGCTCCCGCTGCATTTTTTGTATTGCTAGCTAAGGGTAATCCAAGCAGCTACTGGCTGCTAACCCCCACTGCATGGTGTTACCTTCACTAGCAATGGAAAATCCAGGGAAGCATTTTTTATTTTTTTTGCCAAAAAACTACAAAAAAAAGGACGTGAGCTTTGCCATATTTTTGTATGCTAGCCAGGTATAGCAGGCAGGTGCTGGAAGAGTTGGATACAGCGCCAGAAGATGGCTCTTCTATGAAAATGCCATTTTTTGAGGCGGCTGCAGACTGCAATTCGCAGCAGTGGGGCCTAGAAAGCTCAGGCCAACTTGTCCTGTGGATTCCAATCCCCAGCTGCCTAGTTGTACCTGGCTGGACACAAAAATGGGGCGAAGCGTACGTCATTTGTTTTCTAATTATTTCATGAAATTCATGAAATAATAAAAAAAGGGCTTCCCTTTATTTTGGTTCTCAGCCGGGTACAAATAGGCAACTGGGGGTTGGGGGCAGCTGTACCTGCCTGCTGTACCTGGCTAGCATACAAAAATATGGCGAAGCCCACATAATTTTTTCAGGGGGCAAAAAACTTCTGCATACAGTCCTGGATGGAGTATGCTGAGCCTTGTAGTTCTGCAGCTGCTGTCTGTCTGTATGGAGAAGAGCAGACAGCAGCTGCAGAACTACAAGGCTCAGCATACTCCATCCAGGACTGTATGCAGAAGTTTTTTGCCCACCAAAAAAATGACGTGGGCTTCGCCATATTTTTGTATGCTAGCCAGGTACAGCAGGCAGCCACGGGCTGCCTCCAACCCCCAGTTGCCTATTTGTACCCGGCTGGGAACCAAAAATATAGGGAAGCCCGTTTTTTTTTAATTATTTCACTTATTTCATGAAATAATTAAAAAACAAATGACGTGGGCTTTGCCCCATTTTTGTGTCCAGCCAGGTACAACTAGGCAGCTGGGGATTGGAATCCGCAGCACAGGTTAGCCCGAGGTTTCTGGGCGCCTCTGCTGCGAATTTCAGTCCGCAGCCATCCCAGAAAATGGCGCTCTCATAGAAGCGCCATCATCTGACGCTGTATCCAACTCTTCCAACAGCCCTGGAGCCGGGTGGCTTGTTGGGTAATCATGAGTTAATGCTGGCTTTGTTTTACTAGCCAGTATTAAGCCAGAGATTCTTAATGTCAGGCACGTTTGACCCGGCCATTAAGAATCTCCAATAAAGGGTTAAAAAAAACACCACACAGAGAAAAAATACTTTAATAGAAATAAATACACAGACACATTAGAGACTCCATCTTTATTACCCCCTGTCAGCCCTCCACGATCCTGCTCTTCTGTCTTTCTCGTTCAACAAATGCAGCTCTGCTACATCACTGCAGCATGGGGGAAGACGCTGCTTCCCGTGGAGCATTCACTCCGTGAAAGCTGCACGAGAAGCAGCGTGCAGCCTTCACTCCGTGAGTGATCAGTGCTGCTAGCGGTAACAGCGGTAACGCTGACAGACGCGTTACCATAGCAACGGTGCTCCCGGAGCCGCGGTTAGCGGTGACGTCACCGCTAACTGCGTTGCTATGGCAACGGTAATCTCCGTTAATGACCGGCTGTGTCAGCCGGTCCCTAACGGAATGGGGAGTCAACCGTGTGCTACAGCATGTCGCCGGTACACGGCGATACACAAATGTGCACCGTGTACCGGAGAGATGCACTCGCAGGTCCTACATGACGCGTCATAGTCATGTGACCAGTCTGTAGCCAATGAGATAATAGCCATGTGACTGGTTACATGGCTATTTTGACATCACGATAGGTCCTGCATCCCTTCTGGCAGTGCTGGTCACCGGGAGGATTCAGCCATCATCGGATGGAATAGCGGCAGGAGACAGAGTGCAGTAGGGATCGCGGGGACCGGTAAGTGTTATGGCAATGTTTGTTAACTGTTTGTGTACATTTATCATGCATTTTTATGTGTTTGTGATTGCCTCCCATTATAGCCTATTGGTTCGAGTTCGGTTTGTCGAACGTTCGACGAACCGAACTCGAACGGGACCTCCGTTCGGCGAACCGACCTCAAGCCGAACCGCGACCGGTTCGCTCATCTCTACTGGTGACTAGGTCTAACCTCCCCTTTTTTGCAGCACCTGACTGCCTGATTTGATGCTGACCTGTCTGTGCCAGCCAAACCATTATCGAAGTTCTTATACAATTGAACCCTACATGTTTCTTGCCTATAATGTGGAGCAATGTTTCATATTAATTCTTTCTTTACTATATTTCAGGTTAAGTTAAATCAAGATGCTCACTCTTGCTTCCCATTTTCTACTTTAACCACCCTCCCCTCCTACCCCGGTTTGGATGTCCACCCTCTGCAGCAACTTGCCTCTACCCTCCATTATTAGCCATGGCTTTGTTTCATAAGGTATTGAAAATAGCAAGTTTCAACACACATTGTCTTAACTCTCCCATTCCTTGATCACAGACCCTTGCTAGATTCTGAAAAGAAGTCTTTTATATACTCACCTTGCAAGAGACACTTCCAAATAGACAAAATTTCTTCTTTTGAAAAGAATCATTATAACCAGTGGTGCCATGCCACTTCCCCACAAAAAGGATCCAAAGGAGTCTCTATAACTTTCGCTTAAGAGGGCTCTTTTTGCTCCGTGATTGGGCAGCTGACCCTGAGGGCCGCTTTTTATTTATTAAAGGTCTGCTTGCAGGTTCCATGGTAACACTGGTTAGCCTTTATGCCCCAAATAAAAAACAAATCCAATGGAAACTGTCAACACGCAATACATTCCGCCTCTTCATGGAGGGGACACCAATTTTATGTGGTGACTTAAACCTCTCACTAGACCCCTTATTAGACTCTACAGCAATGAAAAGTCACATTTCCCTCAAGGATCTTTCCTAGGTTAAAATATTCCTACATTCTCTTATAGACATATGGCAATACTTACACCCTGCTGACCAGGACTATACATGCAGTACTTCTCCCATCCACACAACTCATTCCATAGACTGGACTACATTTTCAACCCCAGCTCTCTTCTTCCCACATTCCGAAAAGCTGACATCCTCTCTACAATATATTCTGACCATTTGATAGTCTCTGCAAGTTTAAAATTACTTAAACCCTTCTCAACATTTAGGTCTTGGAGACTGAATGAACTGGTTCTCACTTCACCTGACATTATAAAGCATCTCCAAATGACCCTAACTAATTACTTTAGAACTAACGAATCTTCAGATATTAAAACACCAATCCTCTCGGAGACTCACTAGCAGTAAATTCGAAGAGAACAGATTTCTATAACATCGAATCTTAACAAACAGCGGAAAAATACACTTCAGAACCTGTATGCTGACATTGCTTCTTTAGAATTGCAGCATAAGAGATCGCAGACTCAGGTGGTGCTAGAGGCCCTAACATTCAAGCGTCAACTACTAAACGACATGCTTAATAAGCAGTCAGCCAAATTGTACCTCTGCTGGAAAAATTGAATATTCGTGCATGGCGACAAAACATCCAAATTGATGATGTTCTTAATAAAAAATATGACAAGCCCGCACATTCATCAATGCTTTAAAGGCTACAAGTGGCCACCGCACCATGGACTATTCTCACATCTCCGCTGAATTCTTGAAATACTACTTAAACCTTAATCAAATTTGGCAACTTGACCTACACACAGAAAAAGATGAGCGGATATTGAGAATATAGACCTTTTTGTCTAAACTCCACATTTTCAAGCTCTCATCAGCTCATCAAGCAGCATTGTCCAAACGATTTGAATTATCAGATCTCCAGTCAACCTTGTCAAACAGCCCATCAGGGAAAGCACCGGGCCCAGATGGCCTACCAATTACATACTATAAATCCTTCACCAAAATATTAGAGCCACAGTTACTGAATATATGTAACACCATCCTCTTGGGGAGTTCATATCCCAAGCACACCTTAGAGGCTCATATCTCACTTAACCATAAGAAGTGCAAGGATCTGAAGTGCTGTGTCAATCATAGACTGATCTCCCTCTTAAACGTACACCTCAAGATATATGCTAGCATTCTTGCAAACTGTGTGTCCGAATACCTGCCACACCTCATATCGCCAAATCAAATAGCATTTATCAATGGCATTGAGGGAAAGGACAATGCTCTGCATGTCCATCACTTATTTCAATACACAAATCTCCATAAAAAACCATTCGTGCTGCTGGGCAAAGATGCATAAAAAGCATTGGATACGGTGGACTGAATTTTCTTCACAAATTACTTAAGTATTTCCAATTCCCCCCAAATGTCATGCAAGCTATATTTCAGATGTACTCCCAGCCCACTACAAGAATCAAACTTAACAACTTACTCACTGAGCCATTCGACATAAAAAATAGAACTAGACAGGGTTGCCCACTTTCTCCCCTCCTCTTCGTTTTGGTAATGGAACCCTTGCTGCAATCCATAAAAGAATGCAGAGATATCATAGGCATTAATATAAATGGGGTACACCATAAGGTGGTGGCCTTTACTTGCGACCTATTGGTCATAATGTCCTGACCGAAAAGGGAATTCCATCCCTCATGAACATCTTAAAAAAGTTTGGTAACATGTTGAATTTTAAAATAAATATGTCTAATTCAGAAGCCTTGGGTCTGAATATACCCTCCCAAATGGTTAACTACCTTAAATCCTCGTTCCCGTTTCGTTGGCTAACCAGCCACATCAGCTGCTTGGGAATCAAGATCGGGAAAAGCATTAAGGACCTATTTCAATTTTAAACTCCTTTTGATAAAGATAACAGAGACCAGAACCTCCTGAAATACTCCTTATTTAATATGGATTGGCAGAAAAAAATATTCAAAAGTATATTATTACTGAAAATCATTTACCTCTTTCAAATGCTCCCAATCCCAGTCCTGGAGACTTTTCTTTCTAAAGCCAATTCCCTTCTATTTAAGTACATCTGGGCTGGTAATAGATGACTTATTAACTCCCACACCCTATCTCTCCCCAGAAATAGAGGAGGAATGGGAGCTCCTAACTTACACATTTACTAACAAGCAACCCTGCTAACCAGAACCATTGACTGGATCCAGCAGCCAGCTGGAAAGCTTTTGCTCCCAAACAAGGACCATATGTCTCCCATACATCTTAGGATTATCTTATCTGCACCCTCTGATGCTGGTGAGAAGAGAAAATATCCCAACCAAGTGACACAAGTCACAGCAACCTGTTGGGAGACACTAGGTCCCACCATCAGCTCGCACATTCTGGTAGACCAACTGGTAGTTGAAGGTTCACTAATGTCCCTCTAGGAAGTGCATACTCTACCCACACTAACAAACCTTATCTTCCTACATTACAACATGATAAAAAAGATTGATTCTTTGATTTCTAATTTTAAATAACATGCCCAGACCAATAACTGAGTTTGAGGTCCTGGGCTCACAATTAAAACCACCCAAAAAGGTTCTCTTTCCTCTATACAATGCAATTCTTATTCAAAACACCCCAAAGAAATGGTCTTTTGTGTGTAAATTGAAGAGAGACCTAGGCTTAATATTCTTTGACTCAAAGATTGACCACATCTATAATTCTTCCCACGGCCCCTTACGTTGCATTAAAGTCCAAGAAAACTCATACAAAGTAGTTACACAATGGTACACTATTCCGACCCAAACTCACCAGATCAATGCTGGAGATGCAACAACAACGTTGGGTCATACATTCACATATTGTTGACTTGTCCAAAACTACAACCCTTTTGGGGAGAAATCTCACTGCTTATTACAGATCTATTCCCCTCTTGCGTATCATTAACACCACAAAAAGACATGCTAAATTTCCCCATTTGGCCATCTAACGACAATGGTCTAAACTGGCCACATTCAATATTACAGCAGGGAAACTACTGATCCCTACTCTTTGGCTCATACGCAATGTCCCCTCCAAGAGGCATCTGCTAATCAAATGAGATCAATTGTGTCACATTGAAGAATTTGTAGCGCTCACCCAATATAACCTAGGCCCATTCCATAGAACTTGGAACCCTTGGGAGAAATATAGAATCAAGAAGACGTACAACAACTTAGATAAAAGGTCCAACCTTCTGCATTTCTTCTCCTCCTGGTTGCTTGGTATTTATATGAAATAACCCATGACCCCAATAACCCCAAGAGTGAAACTGACTGGCGCTATTCGAACCTACAACCCTACAACCCTCCCTTTCCCAGACCCCAGCTCTTCTATTTAATTACCTACCCGTTATAATCTTCTTCAGAATTGTTATACTGTTTTCAAGTACCAACAATGCTCAATATCGTTCACTTGGATAGATATGTGCTCCTTCTCTTAATTCTCTGGACTTATAATATCCACAAATAAGTTGTTGATTGTTCTCTTTTACTCTTTTGAAGCTTGGCCCTAGATTGATAGGCCCAGTTGGTATTGTGCATTTGTGTTGTACTCTAATCTGTTTAAAACTTACATTTAACTTTGTTTTCAATGTTTTATTTATCACCATGTGCTACAAATACTGTAAGTCAACAATAAAGCATACACTATTCACAGATAACGAGCAATCAGCAAATATTACACAAACAAAATGATTAAAAAAAAAGTGTTCTTTAATGAGGCAAAAAGATATAAAAACATATTAAAAATGAGTCAATGGCAGAAAAAATGTGGTATCCTCAGATGAAACAAACATAAAACTATATGTCATTAAAATATCAAACAGAAGTAATAATATATAGGTGTAAAATATCAACATGTACGAAGAAGTACAAAAAAATAGAAAAAACTTGAATTATTATAAAAAATAAATACATATACCGTAATGTGGCCTAGAGACTAGTGAGATATCAAGGGAATATTAATTGGTGCTAGTATAAAGAACCATGTTGAGATGTTACTGTAATTAAGAAAAAAAATACAGGGCCAAATTATTCATATAGCATACAAAAAATGAAAAATATATCAGTATGTTCTGCAGTTTCAAAACATGATTTATATAAGGCCATGATTAAGCAAAGAGAAAAGGGAATTGGGGCAAAGTAATAAAGAATAGAAAACAAGTATTACAATTTCATATTTTTCATAGTCAGTGAATAAATGTTAAAATAAATACCAAGTAACAGAAAAGTGCATCAGAAGAAATAATGGCTGCATTGGAAAAAGCAAAGAATCCCATTAATATATTCATTCCCTCTGTGATGGCACAAGGCTAGGACTAGCCCAACGGAGAATAAAATAATCCTCCAGTGGGCCCTTTTGCTATAATATGTCACTTACCCCCAAAACATGATCAGTAGTTCACAAAATACACTTGTTTCCAGATGTACAGAAAAAGGAAGCATCTCATCATTCATTTTACAAATTAGGAAGACAAATTTGGGACTGTAATATTTGCATGTAGTTGACCAGTGGGCCCTCAGAGTCAACTTAGGTAGAATTCTTCACTTTTTTATGTGTGCGACATAAAGGGAGACATATATACTAAGATGAGGAATATATATACTAGGATAATGAGGGAAATATATTCAAGGAAGAGGATTATATATCCCAGGATTTTGGACATTTATACAAGGATGGGCCTAGAATGAAGGACATATATACCGGGATGAAGAACATATATACAAGGATGGGGGATCAAAATAGCAGGATTGGCCCATGATGGTGATTATATATAACAGGATCAGGGACATTTCTACCAGCATGGGGATCATACAGTGGTCAAAATGGTTGTTATCGTGAACAGGTAAGAATTTTGAAAATGAAATTATCTCTAAAAGCCATAAAGTAAAAAATGCTGATACATTTCCTTTGAACATTAGGGAAAAAAAGTTCATATTTTACATTTGAAAAATCACAAAAAGGAAAAATTGTCTGATGCAGAAATTTGGGCACCCTTGGAAATTGGTGTGCTCAGATAAATTTGACCAAGATTTCAGACCTTAATTAGCCTGATATGGTTATGGCTTGTAGACTATCATAGTTAGGAAAGACCAGGTGATTCAAAGTTCACAGCTTTATAAAAACCCAGCCTAACCTTTTACCAAAAACAGCAGCCATGGGTTCTTCTGTGCACCTGCCCAGCACTCTAAAAATAAGAATGGTGGATACCCACAAAGCAGGAGAAAGCTATAAGAAGATAGCAAAGTGTTTTCCAGTTACCCATATCTCACTTTGAAATACAATTAAGAAATGGCAGTTAATAGGAACAGTTTGGGTCATAATAAGGTTTGGAAGACTAAGCTATATTTTTCTGAGAGATGATAGTAGGTTTTTAGGGAGGCAAATCACAACCACCTCTTGACTGCAAAAGACCTTCAGGAGATTTAGAAGACTCTGGAGCTGTGGTAAATTGTCCTACTGTTCAGAGACACCTGCACAAATTTGGCCTTTATGGAACAGTCATCATAAGAAAACATGATGTGCATTCTCAACAGAAAATTCTGCATCAGAAGTATGCAAATAATATCTAAACAAACCTGATATATTTTGGATACTTTGGTGGATAATAACTCATAATGATGACTGCTACTTTAGTAAGTGCAACATGGAAGGATTCTATCTTAACCCCTTCACCCCCGAGCAATTTTCCATTTTTCCAAGGGTTTGTTTCACCCCCTACTTCCGAGAGCCGTAACTTTTTTAGTTTTCTGTCAAACTTGCCATATAAGGGCATATTTTTTGTGGGACAAGTTTTATTTTGAAATGAAATCATAAGTTTAACCATATAGTGTACTGCTAAATGGCAAAAAATATTTCAAGTGCAAAAAAATTGCAAAAAAAAGAAAGTGCAGTTGCATAATGGTTTTTAGGATAGTTTATTCACAGTGTTTACTATATGGTAAAACTGATGTGTTGGTGTGATGCCTCAGGTCAGTACGAGTTTGCAGATACCAAACATGTATAGGTTTACTTTTATCTAAGGGGTTAAAAAAAGTTCAGAAGTTTGTCCAAAAAATGGCGCACTTTGTGCACCATTTTCCTTGATCCATAGAGTTCTCATTTTTCAGGATCTATGACTCAGTGATTGCTCATTTTTTGCGTCTTTAACTGACATTTTAAACGGTACCATTTTTGTGCAGAAGTGCTGTTTTGATTGTCTGTTATCGCATTTTGCGCAAAATTCGCAGCGACCAAAAAACGTAACTTGGGGTTTGGAATTTTTTGCTGCTACACCATTTGAAAATCAGATTAATTTATTTTATATTTTGATAGATCGGTTATTTCTGAACGCGGCGATACCAAATGTGTGTATATTTTTAAATATTTTTAACCCTTTAAAGTTCAATGGGCCGAATGGGGGGGGTGATTTGAACTTTAAGGTGTTTTTATTTTTTTAAATTTTTTAACACTTTTTTCAACTTTTTTTTATTTTACCTGTCCTCCTAACAGACTATAACAATCAGCAGTCTGATCGCTCAGTCTTACTTGAAAATCAGAGCAGCATTGCTCTGATCTGCACAAAAGCAGCTCTCCTCTCACACACAGCGCTCTACCGGTTGTAAGAGGAACTGACTCATGATAGCTACAGGAGTCATCACATGATCCTGTGCTACCATGGCAACCATGGGATTCACGTGATCACATCACGTGACTTCCTTATGGAGCAGGGAATGCTAAGTGAATGCTTACCACGCCCCGCTGTTACATCGCGCTGTGAAATTTTCACAGCGCGCTGTAAAGTGTTAACAGGCATGAGTGGGTAGTGAATCCACTCGTGCTTGATAATCGCACATGTCAGCTGTTCAAATCAGCAGGCAGGGATTAACCTGACACGATCCATGATGTACCCAGTACCCAGTTGTGAGGAGGTTAAAGATAAGACAATTCGTCGTGTGCCTCACCATCCAAAAATACCTGCCTTTTCACCTCAGAAGAAAATTGAAGATATACCTAATTTAGAAGATTGAAAACATGAATTAAATGAGGGAACTTGGACCTTCCTAAACATTCTGCAGAACTTTAAGGCTATGTGTGCACGTTGCGTAAATTCATGCAGTTACGCTGCGCTTTGTAGCGCAGCGTAACTGCATGCGTCCTGCGTCCCCTGCACAATCTATGGAGATTGTGCAGGAGCCGTGCGCACGTGGCATATTACAACGCAGCGCTTCGGCTACTGCCGAAGCGCTGCGTAAAAAGAAGTGACATGTCACTTCTTCCGTGCGCTTTGCCGGCAGCTCCTGCTCTGTCTATGGCAGGAGCTGCAGGCAGAGCGCACGTTCTCGCCGGCACCATGTGCCTCAGAACGGAGCTTTTCAGCTGCGCTCTGAAGCGCACCTTTTACGGTGCTGGGCTAGTACGCAACGTGCGCACATACCCTTAGTCTCTAGACTAAAGGAAAAGAACCTGCCAGCTCCTGGTGCAGAGAAAAGGAATTGCTTCCATACTTTTCTCAAATCAGCTATCTAGTGTATTGCAGAGAGGTTGCGGGGCTGATAGAAAAATTAAACATTGAGTATAATGTGAGCAACTGTAAACCTTATTGATTTGTAAGAAAAAAAATAAAAAAGCACTATGGCAGCAAGTATGCTTCAGTGACTGCGTAACCAGAACCAGGCCCAGGTGGTAGCTGTTGCTGAGGCACTTGTCTGTTTTGCTCTGGCATGTTATGTGAAACAGGGATTCCTGGGTGTCTGCATTGATACTATGTAAATCTACTATCACTTTCAGATTGATTACGGCTGCATCTTGAAACAAGTTGTACACTTTTTTTTTCTTTGGAATCAGCGACATGTTGTTAATAAACCAGTCTATTGTTTACTGGTCATGAAAACTGATGTGGTTGCTGCTGTTGCAACCTATGGGTCTCATTCTCTGAATGTTCTTCATAGGCTGGGCTACTTAGTTGGGGAACTTTGTAGGATCTCCATGTGAATTATGGCGGACATTCAAGGCTTTTCTATTTGTTTAATAAATTGCTGAAAAAAGGGCTAATGTTGGGGGTATTTTCTTAAATAAAATATTTTTTGTGGGGTTTTTTTCAACTTACATCTGCTGTGTTTGTACCCCATTACAAACACAGCAGATGTAAGTTGAAAAAAAACCCACAAAAAATATTTTATTTTATGTCTGATAGATGCCCACCCATTTCTAACATTAGGGTTTGATGCCAGGTGTCAATTCTCAGCAGGCATCAATCCAATAAACCATTACCATGATTTTCACCCCACTGGGGCAAACCAGAAGAGCCAAGTTCAGCGCCAAAGTTGGCGCATCTAATGGATGCAGCACTCTTTGGAATGACTACAGGCTTTTATTTTAGGAAAGGGACAAATCACCATGGGTCTTCCCACCCTAATAATACCAGCCCCCATATGTCTGCTTTACCTTGGCTGGATATGAAAAATAGGGGGAACCCTATGCTGTTTTTAAAAAAAATATTTATTTATTTAAATAATTAAAAAAAAAAACAGCATGGGATCCCCTCAGTTTTTTATAACCAGTTGAGGATTGCAGCCCACAGCTGCTGCTGCTTTACCTGTGCTGGTAATGAAAAATAGGGAGGATCCCATGTAATTTTTTTTCCTTGTATTATTTATTTGTCTAAATAACTGTACAAGCTATGTAGCTGTGGCGCCCCTGACCTGGTCAGGCACTACTGAGTACTGCACCCATGCTGGGTCAGTACAATACAGGTAATCCCAGAGGCTGACTAGGGTGTGGACACACGGAACACTAGTAACCAGTAGTGATGAGCAAGTATGCTTGTTACTACTAGGTACTCGCACGAGTATCACTGTACGCGGGCTACTCGGCGGGGACCGAGTAATCTCGCGATACTCGTGCTGTACTCGTGGTCTTCATCCCTGCATGAAGGCGCTCTTTTGAGATCCAGCCCTCATGCAGGGATTAGCTGGCAGACCACTGCAATGCCACAGCCCTGTAAGTTGTGGAATTGCAGTGATTGGCCGGCCTGCACAGCGTGACCGAGCCTTTATACCGGCGGGCGCGCTGTGCTCTGCACACAGCCATCCAGACAGTCAGTGCAGGGAGAGTGTTGCTGCTTCAGGGAAAGGTTTGCGGCCCTTTATAGTTAGTTCCAGAGTAGGGCTGCAAACAGTGTGACCAGAAGTCCTTCTCAGGACTATTATAGTTGTATAAGGCAGGCAGGGTATAGCCAGGTCGGAGTACAGTAGCAGAGTCCTTCTCAGGACTATTGTTGCTGTATACAGGCAGGGTATAGCAAGGTCAGAATACAGGCTAGTGACCAGAAGAGTCCTTGTCAGGACTATTGTAGCAGTATACAGGCAGGCAGGCAGGGTATATAGCCATTCCTAGTGGTGACCGTATACCAGCCTTCATCATATCTGGGGCTGGTGTACACAGTCTAAAACAGTCCAGATAGTGTCAGACTTCTCAGTAATTGTCGCTCCTAAAAACCTGTTAGGTTCTTAGTGCGTCCGTCCTTGCATTTAAAAACCGCACGTGTGTGCCTGTCGGTGGCAGCGTACAGGTGCACGTTTTGCACAAACTATTATATAACGCACAAGTCTAGTGAATAATACACGTCAGTCAGCAGTGTCTGATAGTGTCAGACTTCTCAGTAATTGTCGCTCCTAAAAACCTGTTAGGTTCTTAGTGCGTCCGTGCTTGCATTTAAAAACCGCACGTGTGTGCCTGTCGGTGGTAGCGTACAGGTGCACGTTTTGCACAAACTATTATATTACGCACAAGTCTAGTGTATAATACACGTCAGTCAGCAGTGTCTGATAGTGTCAGACTTCTCAGTAATTGTCGCTCCTAAAAACCTGTTAGGTTCTTAGTGCGTCCGTGCTCGCATTTAAAAACCGCACGTGTGTGCCTGTCGGTGGCAGCGTACAGGTGCACGTTTTGCACAAACTATTATATAACGCACAAGTCTAGTGAATAATACACGTCAGTCAGCAGTGTCTGATAGTGTCAGACTTCTCAGTAATTGTCGCTCCTAAAAACCTGTTAGGTTCTTAGTGCGTCCGTGCTTGCATTTAAAAAACGCACGTGTGTGCCTGTCGGTGGCAGCGTACAGGTGCACGTTTTGCACAAACTATTATATAACGCACAAGTCTAGTGAATAATACACGTCAGTCAGCAGTGTCTGATAGTGTCAGACTTCTCAGTAATTGTCGCTCCTAAAAACCTGTTAGGTTCTTAGTGCGTCCGTGCTTGCATTTAAAAACTGCACGTGTGTGCCTGTCGGTGGCAGCGTACAGGTGCACGTTTTGCACAAACTATTATATAACGCACAAGTCTAGTGAATAATACACGTCAGTCAGCAGTGTCTGATAGTGTCAGACTTCTCAGTAATTGTCGCTCCTAAAAACCTGTTAGGTTCTTAGTGCGTCCGTGCTTGCATTTAAAAACCGCACGTGTGTGGCAGTCGGTGGCAGCGTCAGGCTCCATATTGTCCCTGGATAGAAACGTGCATGATGGCCTGTAAACCTGAAGTGTCCATTGTAAGGAAGTGGGTCTATTGTAGTATAGCCCTTAGACAGGGCAGCCAAAAATTTGGAGGCTCCACATTGTCCCTGGATAGAGATGTGCATGAGGGCCTCAAAACATTGTTCCCATTGCAAAGGAGCAGGTCTCCTGTCGTTGTAATGCCCATTCTGAAAGAATGGGCGAAAAAATTTACCACTGGGGGTATACCTGAAACAACGGCCTAACTATTGTAACGGTCATCATGGCGATTAGCCAAAGTCCAGAAGTGTGTTACCATGGGTGAGTGGAGGTACATGGCAAATTCCCGTTACAAACTTTAAATTCCGCTGTCATTTGCTGGTGGTGTGGTGAAGTCTGGCCCAATCCAACCCTTGTTCATCTTGATCAGAGTCAGCCTGTCAGCATTTTCAGTTGACAGGCGGGTGCGTTTATCTGTAATGATTCCACCTGCGGCACTAAAAACACGCTGTGACAAAACGCTAGCGGCAGGGCAGGCCAGGACTTCAAAGGTGTAGAGAGCCAATTCATGCCACATGTCCAGCTTGGATACCCATTAATTGTAAGGCACAGAGGAATGTCGGAGTACAGTTGTTTGATCTGCAAGGTACTCCTTGAGCATCTGGGCAAACTTAGGATTTCTTGTGGCACTACCTCGCACCTCAGGGGCTGTGGTATGTGAGGGGCTGAGAAAACTGTCCCACATCTTGAAGACTGTTCCCCTACCTCTGGCGGATTGGACTTGTGCCCCTCTCGGCTGTACGCCTTGGTTGTCCACTGATTCCTGACCTATGCCGCTAGCGTTTTGTGAGGGGAATGCTTTGCCTACTTCCGTGACTATGGCCTTCCGGAACTGCTGCATTTTGCCTGACCTCTCCGCCTAGGGAATAAGAGACATAAAGTTCTCCTTTTAGCGTGGGTCTAACAGTGTTACCAACCAGTAATGATTGTCGGCCAAGATGTTCTTAACGCGAGGGTCACGAGACAGGCAGCTTACCATAAAGTCAGCCATGTGTGCCAGACTCTTAACAGCCATCACTTCAGTATCCTGACCAACACGATGACTGAACATGCTGTCCTCCTCCTCCTCCTCCTCCTCCTCATCATCTACCCTGTCCTCTGGCCAGCCACGCTGAACCGAGGATATGACTGCATGTCATATCCTCAATTTGGCCGCAGAGTTGCTCCATGTCTTCATCCTCCTCCTCGTCATAGTCCTCCACTGCACGTTGTGATGAGACCAGGCTGGGCTGTGTGTTATCACCCCCACCCCCTACTGTTTCTTGATCAAACTCATCGCGCTCCGCCTGCAATGCATCATGGTTGTTTTTTGAGCAGAGACCATTTTAGAAGGCAGAGAAGCGGTATGGTGACGCTAATAATGTCGTCATTGCCGCTCACCATCTTGGTGGAGTCCTCAAAGTTTTGGCGGATGGTACATAGGTCGGACATCCATCTCCACTCCTCAGGTGTTATGTGTGGAGTTTGACCCATTTCCCTACGGCTTAGGTGATGCAGGTACTCAACAACTGCCCTCTTCTGCTCACATATCCTGACCAACATGTGCAGAGTTGAATTACAACGCGTGGGGACATCACACACCAGTCTGTGAGCCGGAAGATGCAAATGGCGCTGAAAGCCGGCAAGGCCGGCTGAAGCAGTAGGTGACTTTCGAAAACGTGCAGACAGGCGGCGAACTTTTACCAGCAGATCAGACAGCTCTGGGTAGGACTTTAGAAACCGCTGAACCACGAGGTTGAGCACATGGGCCACGCATGGACCATGTGTCAGCTGGCCTCGCCTCAAAGCCGCCACCAGGTTCCGGCCATTGTCACATACAACCTTTCCTGGCTTTAGGTTCAGAGGTGTGAGCCAGTGATCTGCATGCTGTTTCAGAGCTGTCCACACCTCTTCTGCATTGTGGGGTTTGTCACCCATGCAGATTAGCTTCAGAACAGTCTGTTGTCGCTTCGCCGAGGCAGTGCTGCAGTGCTTCTGTGTCACCCTGGACAAGCCAGGGGCCACAGAGCACAACACTTACACACCCCACACTCCCTGCAGGCACATCATAGTCAAAACACAAAATCCTTGTTGCCTTCCCCAGGGGCTGTTGTCCACACCAGGGGGTGGAGCCAGGCGGTTGGTCTCCACCCACCAAGGAGTTCACAGTCCTGGAGGAGGGAAAACACAGGCAGTGAGAGTTAAGCTAAGGAAGTGGAAGGAGAAAAGTAGTAGAGAGGAGAAAAGTGACAGCAAAGAGCCTGAAGTTGGTCCGGGTGTGTGGCCCGGACAGGACAGCAAGGTTGGCAGGATGTGGTGACCGTCTGCAGTGGAGGCCGGACCGGTATACAAAGAGAAGCCAGCACCATTAGCAGGGGCCTTTCGGATCCCGGCAAGGCTTGGTGTCGCCGTGAATTTGCCAAATCCGTTAGTGAAGGGGACCTCAGGGTTTCCAAACAGCCAAGTCCCGATAGAAGGCAACCGTCCAACCGTGAAGGGGAGACACCGCCACCACCAAGGGCAACCGTCTCCCAGGGCCAGCGCTTGTGGGCAAAAGGGGCTCCTCCGGCCCATATCCAGGTCGGGGACTGGGTTACCGGTGGGAACCCATCGCTACCAACACTGAACTTAGGTGCAGGGAGAGACAGTCATCACTAACCTGCAGGGAGGAACAACCGCAGCCGTCCGAGGGACCCGTCCATCCAGCCGCTTGTTTTACCGTGAACTGTGTCATCATCATTGGGCTGAGTGAGTACCTCCGTGCCATGCGGCACAGCGCTGCCCCTGCGACCCTGCACCTCATCAGGCCCCGCAACCCGCCTGTCATCCATCTCTACACCATCACCGGGCCCCGGGACAACCAACCCCCCTACCCACGGAGGGGAGAAATAACAACAAAGCTGCTCCATGTCACAGGCTCCCGGGATCCCCGTCCAGAGCAGCGGTGGTGTCCACACAATCACCACAACCGTGGGTGGCGTCATGGACAATATCCCCAAAACCCAAACCACCCCTTTTCACTCACGCGAGGAGCGCCGCTCGAGTCCCCGGGATCCGGCCATCGCTCGAGCCACCGAGCAGCAGCTGGCGTAGAGCAGCGGCAGCCGGACCCGAGCAGTGGGAGAGCTTAGCGTCCCCTCCTCCGCCCGCGACACTTCCAGCTTGGGACTGGTGTGGAGGGTAAAGTGGATGAGGATGCGCAGGAGGAGGAGGAGGCTGAGGAGCATGACATTCCGGAGCTGTAGAGTGTGGGTGAAACCCTGACTGAGGTAGGGCCTGCAAAACTTGGTGTGGGAAGGACGTGTTCCGTCCCTCGCTCAGACTGGGTCCCAGCTTCCACAATATTAACCCAGTGTGCCGTCGACGAGATGTAGCGGCCTTGCCCACAAGCACTTGTCCACGTGTCTGTGGTTAGGTGGACTTTGGCTGAAACAGCGTTGTTCAGGGCACGTGTGATGTTTTGTGACACGTGGTTATGCAATGCGGGGATGGCACACCGGGAGAAATAGTGGCGGCTGGGGACCGAGTAACGTGGGACAGCTGCCGCCATCAGGTCGCGGAATGCTTCTGTCTCCACCAGCCTAAAAGGCAACATTTCCAGCGCAAGCAGTCGCGAAATGTTAGCATTTAGAAGTGTGGCATGTGGGGCGTTGGCAGTGTATTTGCGCCTGCGTTCAAAGGTTTGCTGAATGGATAACTGAACGCTGCGCTGGGACAAGGACGTGCTTGATGATGGTGTTATTTCTGCGTGGGCAACTGCAGGTGCAGGGCCGGAGGAGGCTTGTTCGCGGGCAGCATGGACAGGGGATTGGCTCGCATGCACAACATGCGAAGACGTAGCAGTGACATCAGCAAGCACTGCTCCTCGACTCTTTTGTACATCCCACAAAGTCGGGTGCTTGGCTGACATGTGCCTGATCATGCTGGTGGTAGTCAGGCTGCTAGTTTTGGTACCCCTGCTGATGCTGGCATGGCAGGTGTTGCAAATGGCCTTTTTAGAATCATCTGGAGCCAACTTAAAAAACTGCCAGACTCGGGAAGACCTAACATTTGTACAGGCACCTTGTGTCTTGTTGTTGTTCCGGGGAACGGTTGCCTGACGTCTGCCTGGGGCCACCACCCTGCTTCTTACTGCCTGTTGGGATGCTACGCCTCCCTCCCCCTGTGCACTGCTGTCCTCGCTCTGCATATCCTCCTGCCAGGTTGGGTCAGTTACTGGATCATCCACCACGTCGTCTTCCTCTTCCGCACCCTGCTCCTCCTCCTGACTTCCTGACAATTGTGTCTCATCATCGTCCACCCCTTGTTGAGACACGTTGCCAACTTCGTGAGAACGTGGCTTCTCAAATATTTGGGCATCTGTACATACAATCTCGTCATGGCCCACTTCAACAGGAGCTGGCGAGAGGCCAGAATGTGTGAATGGAAACGTGAACAGCTCTTCCGAGTGTCCAAGTGTGGGATCAGTAATGTCCATGGACGTGTACTCGGCCTGGTGGTAGGAAGGAGGATCAGGTTCTGAAATGTGCGGTGCAGTATCACGGCTACTGACATTTGACCGTGTGGAAGACAGAGTGTTTGTGGTGGTGCCAATCTGACTGGAAGCATTATCCGCTATCCAACTAACAACCTGTTGACACTGGTCTTGGTTCAAGAGCGGTGTACTGCTGCGGTCCCCAAGAAATTGGGACAGGACGTGCGAGCGAGTAGATGTGGCCCTTTGTTGTGGCGAAATTAGAGCTTGCACACGACCTCGGTCTCTGCCTGCACCACCATCACGTCCACTTCCTTGTTCGTTGCCAACGCCCTTGCGCATTTTGCAATGCTGTGCTGATGTGTATTCACTAGACTTGTGCGTTATATCCAAGTTTTTGCAAAACGCACACAAGTGCACCTTAACGCTGCCACCAACAGGCACACACGTGCGGTTTTTAAATGCAAGCACGGAGGCACTAAGAACCTAACAGGTCTCTATCCAGGGACAACGTGGAGCCTCCCAATTTTTGGCTGCCCTGCCAAAGGGCTATACTACAATACACCCACTTCCTGACAATGGACACTTCAGGTTTACAGGCCCTCATGCACGTCTCTATCCAGGGACAACGTGGAGCCTCCCAATTTTTGGCTGCCCTGCCAAAGGGCTATACTACAATACACCCACTTCCTGACAATGGACACTTCAGGTTTACAGGCCCTCATGCACGTCTCTATCCAGGGACAACGTGGAGCCTCCCAATTTTTGGCTGCCCTGCCAAAGGGCTATACTACAATAGACCCACTTCCTTACAATGGGCACTTCAGGTTTACAGGCCCTCATGCACGTCTCTATCCAGGGACAACGTGGAGCCTCCCAATTTTTGGCTGCCCTGCCAAAGGGCTATACTACAATACACCCACTTCCTTACAATGGACACTTCAGGTTTACAGGCCCTCATGCACGTCTCTATCCAGGGACAATGTGGAGCCTCCCAATTTTTGGCTGCCCTGCCAAAGGGCTATACTACAATAGACCCACTTCCTGACAATGGACACTTCAGGTTTACAGGCCCTCATGCACGTTTCTATCCAGGGACAACGTGGAGCCTCCCAATTTTTGGCTGCCCTGTCTAAGGGCTATACTACAATAGACCCACTTCCTGACAATGGACACTTCAGGTTTACAGGCCCTCATGCACGTCTCTATCCAGGAACAATGTGGAGCCTCCCAATTTTTGGCTGCCCTGCCTAAGGGCTATACTACAATAGACCCACTTCCTTACAATGGGCACTTCAGGTTTACAGGCCCTCATGCACGTCTCTATCCAGGGACAACGTGGGGCCTCCCAATTTTTGGCTGCCCTGCCAAAGGGCTATACTACAATAGACCCACTTCCTTACAATGGGCACTTCAGGTTTACAGGCCCTCATGCACGTCTGTATGCAGGGGCATTGGTGAACCTCACAATTTTGGACTGCCCTGGCAAAGGAAAATACTACAAAGACTCACTTCCTCAAAATGGGCACATTAGACTCAAGAGGCCTTCATGTACGTCTCTTCTCAGGGACATCGGAGTGCCACACAATGTTTTACGTAAAATCTTTCATGTATTAATCTCAAAAAGTAACATACACCAGCTCTATCTCACTATTGGGTATGTGCCCTTAACATTTCTGCCATGAAAATTCATTTTGGTGTCATTTTTGAAGGTTTTCTAGTGAGTCCGTAAAAATGGCGTAAAACGCGGAGAAAATTGTTCACAGCTGTGACTTTTGAGTGATAAATGCTTCAAGGGGTCTTCCCCATGCTGTTGCCATGTCATTTGAGCACTCTTCCAAGACTTTTGTGACATTTTTAGGGTTTCTACATGCTGCCGGGGGTCATTTCATAAAAATACTCGGGTCTCCCATAGGATAACATTGGGCTCGGTGCTCGGGACGAGTACACGAGTATCTTGGGATGCTCGGCCCGAGCCTCGAGCACCCGAGCTTTTTAGTACTCGCTCATCACTAGTAACCAGGAACACATATAGCTAGAGGGGACCCCTGGGTAGATCCAGGTAGGGGGTATGGCCCTCGCATCCCAGCTAGTGGTGGGTGGTGTCACTGGGAACAGGGAGTGTGCAGAGGCAGTCAGTCAGAGGAAGTGGAGGAGCAAGCCAGTCTGAAGTGCAGAGCGGAGAAGATCAGGACACTGTCAGCCCCTGCACCGTTAGTGGCTACTGACGGGGGAGAAAGGCTACCCTGGGGTGCCGCCTGAAAACCACCTAGCCAGCAGCAAGAGGTGGTGAGTAAGGGGACTACTCGGTAGACCAAGCCCGCACGGGGAAACAGGTCCCCAGAGTAGGGGCCCATTCAGTTGGCCTGCCAAACCTGCTGGTGAGGGCACTTAATGCGCCTCACCAACCACACAGAGTCCGCAGCTACAGCAGCAACAAGGGGTCCAATAAGGAGGACAGAGCCTGGAGCCATCTTACCTTGGTCCATGCTGCCCGCAAACGGGCCAGAAAGGGGAGAACGGGAGAAGGAACTTCCCTGGGTGATCCCCGCAATGCTACATGTAGGAGTCACCTCAAAACAAGAAGGGCTAGTAAGGCGAGTCAGGAGTCACCCCTACATCAGCCGAAGGGATACCGGGTTCCTCCTGGTTCATCATAGCATCGCCCGGGTTAACTTACCCCTGCCACCTGAAAGTGAGTAAAAACACTGAAAGACTCTGCTGTTTGTGTGTGAGTTCTTCTGCGACCTGTGGTACTACACACTTACACTGGGCCCTGAGTCCAGCCTCACTCTCGGGAGGCCACAACATTTAACTGCACCGACCATCAGCCCCAGGTGCTCCCTAAACTTTGGTGGCGGTCGCCCTGACCGCAATACCGAGAGTGGCGTCACGAATCCCATTGAAGATAACCTACCTGTGACCAGAAGATTTCCAAGCACGTGGAGACCCTGCGGCGACCTGTACCAGAAGGTAATGTGGGGCTACACATAGCCATCTACTGTATTTATTTATCCATCCATCTGTTTCTCTACCTATCTATTTATCTATCTGTCCATCTATCTATTTATATATCTATCTAGAAAAAAATTGAAAAATAGAGCAGCACAACACCAAAAACATTTTTTAGGGAGCAATTTTCCCACCTTGCGGTTTCTTCAGATAACCATTCATAAAAAGACAAAAAAGCAGGCAGCACTCCACAGATTTTTCAATTACCTGACCTTTATTGGTCACATAAGTGCATTGTGATGTTTCGGTTCTGATATGAACCTTCTTCTGGGTTCACATCAGAACCGAAACATCACTATGCACCTATGTGACCAATAAAGGTCAGGTAATTGAAAAACCTGTGGCGTGCTGCCTGCTTTTTTGTCTATCTATCTATCTATTTTTCTATCCAGCATTTTAGCATTTATTTGTTTATCTATCATTTATCTATCTATCCTTTTGCTAGCTTTTCACATTGAATACACACAAAAAAAAGGAACGGAAAATATGTATGCTCACCAAGTGCAGATAATGTCCTTCCGTGGTAATATAATGGGCGGAGCCTACTTCTTCATCGCAGACCGGCGGTAATGTAGCAAAAAGAAAAAAAGGAAGAAGTCCTGGTCCTCCATAGATAAAACTTTATTGCAATTCAGTGAACAAGGGTGTTTGCCTGAAACGCATATGAACCGTTTTATTTAGCCCTAACTCAAGTTTTATGGATTAAATAAAGAAAAAAAGTTTTATCTATGAAGGACCCGGGCTTCTTCCTTTTTTTCTTTTTGCTGCACATAAAAAAACCATTGATTTCACCATCATCCATTTTTTTCCGGTACGTGTCACACGGATGGCACACAGATGCCATCCGTGTGCTGACCTATTTTAGCTGACCTGTCTCTGAGTAACTGATCCGGACTCGCAGATGTTTCACATGGAAACTTGGGCAGTGTACAAGCACAAAAGTGTGAAGATCTCCATAGATTCTAATTAGCATGTGTGTGAACGTGTCTCCCGTACGTGTGAACATGAACACCACATGTACTTGAGACAGGGACCTGTGAAGAAGGCCTAAAGGTCCAGTCACACTAAGCAACTTACCAGCAATCCCAACAACGATAGGGATCGCTGGTAAGTTGCTAGGAGGTTGCTGGTGAGATGTCACACTGCGACGCTCCAGCGATCCCACCAGCAACCTGACCTGGCAGGGATCGCTGGAGCGTGGCTACACGAGTTGCTGGTGAGCTCACCATCAACCAGTGACCAGCCCCCAGCGCCGCGTGGAAGATGCTGCGCTTGGTAACTAAGGTAAATATTGGGTAACCAACCCGATATTTACCTTGGTTACCAGTGCACGGAGCTACACGTGCAGAGAACAGGGAGCAGCGCACACTGAGCGCTGGCTCCCTGCTCTCCTAGTTACAGCACACATCGGGTTAATTACCCGATGTGTGCTGCAGCTAAATGTGCACAGAGCAGGGAGCAGCGCACACCGCTTAGCGCTGGCTCCCTGCTCTCCTAGCTACAGCACACATCAGGTTAATTACCCGATGTGTGCTGCAGCTACATGTGCACAGAGCAGGGAGCAGCGCACAATGCTTAGCGCTGGCTCCCTGCTCTCCTAGCTACAGCACACATCGGGTTAATTAACCCGATGTGTCCTGCAGCTACATGTGCACAGAGCAGGAGCCGGCACTGACAGTGAGAGCGGCGGAGGCTGGTAACAAAGGTAAATATCGGGTAACCAAGGACAGGGCTTCTTGGTTACCCGATGTTTACATTGGTTACCAGCCTCCGCAGAAGCCGGCTCCTGCTGCCTGCACATTTAGTTGTTGCTGTCTCGCTGTCACACACAGCGATCTGTGCTTCACAGCGGGACAGCAACAACTAAAAAATGGCCCAGGACATTCAGCAACAACCAACGACCTCACAGCAGGGGCCAGGTTGTTGCTGGATGTCACACACAGCAACATCGCTAGCAACGTCACAAAAGTTGTTTGTTAGCAGCGATGTTGCTAGCGATGTTGCTTAGTGTGACGGGGCCTTAAGATTGCAACATGGGTGCATGAGGATTAGGGCATGCATTTACAATACCGATTACTCAGAGCTGAGAAAAGAGCTGAGCTGAGAAATGCGTATGTGTGTGTGTTTTTCTTCAGATACTTTGCTATATCATTCCTAATGAAGAGAACAAAGTTCTTTGTAAATCATGCTGTTTTGTTTGCCTTACGGAGAGCACTACGATGTTTGTGAAATAGCTGACATAGTGCCAAACATTTTCTTTCTTTATACCACTTGATGGAAAGCAAATAGGAATGAGCATTCTAGGGTTGATATCTGGATAAAAAAATCAGTCTGAAATAAAATGGTTTTGAGAGGATAAAGCCACACAGAAATATCAAATACCATGGTGACAGTTTTTACAGGTCTTTAAACATTTTCTCTTTGGCTATTGGAAAAATATATCTTAGCTTTAACCCATACCTTTATGCAATATCTGCAATTTCCATGATAGAAGAACAAGTTCTGAAGCGACTGATTTAATATTGTGGATTAGTTAGGCCGATAGCGTTATACCACGTCTTAAAACATAACCCGAGTTGTCTGCAAAGTTTGCTGATTAATATAATCTCCTTTTCTTGCTGTTAAAGCTATTATATCTGCAATATCACTATTTCGTTTCTCTTACTGAGAGCATTGGATGATGTATTCAGAGCTCTCAGCTTTTGACAAAAAAAATTGCTTCATGTGCTTTTTTTCCTTTATGTGACATTTTCTCAGCTGCCTTAATATCCATGTAACGCTTGACAGTCAAAGTTCACAAAGCGGTGGCAGATGCAGGAACCTATACGAATTATATAATAAATAACACATCACTTGTCACACAGGCAGACACAGACAGAAAAGGCTCCTGTGCTCGACCAATATCTGGGCCATTCGTAGTCCAACTCTTCAAATGGCCCCCTTATCTCCTGGCCCCCTTGTGCGGCTGCACAGGTTGCACAAATGACATGTCCGCCCCTGACTAGTCAAAAGTACAATTCACTTTAAGTGTTAAGTGATAACTTAATGTACAAATAATTAATTTTACCCTCTTCATGCCCAAGTACATAAAAGTATACATTGGTAAAGGGGTTGAATGTATTATTTGGTCATGGTGATGGTGCAGCTACAGAAGCTGTGCTTGCACCATTACTAGCGGATGATGACTAGCTGCCTTTGTAACACCCAAGATCAATGATATCAACAGTATATCATCTTAGAGGCAATGCTCAATAGCAACTATAGCATCTAAGATATTTAACAGAAGAAAGTTCTTCATCTGTAACTTGCTAGGTGCCCCAGTGATGTGTTCACAGTTTCCCTATCAGTTGATATGACTGCAATGGGCCTAGGCATTGTGTATATGCTTGTTTGACAGGGTCTAAGGGGTTGTCTACTAGAGATGAGCAAACCTTTCAAGGTTGCGTTTGGTTCTACAACTTTCCTGGTGATTACCGAACAGTTCAACGAACAGTTCCATAAACATATCCAAAACCAATGGGAGGCAAAACCAAAGGCATAGACAACATCATCAACCCAAAAGCTGCCAAGCACAGCTCACAGCTGAAAACACAGCTATTAGCTTCCTAGTCTATTAAAATAAGAAATATTGAAGTGGATGAGTAACAGGTGTAGCCTGGTGGGCCTGGTGGGTGGGGAGCCCTTATACCTAATGCATCAGCTACACACATTTTAGGATAGTTAGAGAGGTAGATGAGTGAAAGGTAAGTGCATGTCTGCCAGTCTCAATGGCCCTACTGCTACAAGCAACACACAACAAGGAGACCCAACTAGGAATCCCCATCCTCATTTCCCAAAATTAGGGACAGACACCAGGAAAGTGACGTTAATAGTATAATGGTGCAGCATGGATGCATGGGACAGGGCTTGGCCCAGGATTTCTACTTTGAAACATTGATCAGTAATAGGTGGATGAGTGACAGGTGTAGACCTGTTACTCTGAGACGTCTCCCATTACAGGCAACACACAACATGGAGTCCCAACTTGGAATCTCCACATTTCACAAAATTAGGGGCAGACACCAGGAAAGTGGCATCAATGGCCTCACAGTACAAATAGTATAATGCTACAGCATGGATTCAATGAAGACCCCTGCCACTAAAGGCAACACACAACAAGGAGATCCATATAAGCATTTCCATTCTCAAAAAAATTGGCTCAGGAGGAAGTAAAAGGAGGAGTAATTGGAAGAATATTAGGTGCTTCATAAATTAAAAAAAAGCCAAATTCTAAAAAGTAACAGTGGTAGACACACCTTTAATTGTTGTGCCACCAAATCACTTTTTGGTAACATTAGCAGCAGTGGCAATAGCAGCCACAGAAGACATGACAAAGGTGTTGCAGGTTGCAATAATGCAAGATCAATGCAGCAATCTGAGAACTACACATGTCTTGGGGTAAAATCCACTCTTAAGATTCTGTACAAGCACATTTCAATACTCCATACTCCAGCAAGTGGGTGTACCTTTCCAGGGGGGGGAGCATCTGGAAAAATTTATGTGACGCCCTGGGCAAGCCAGGGGTCACAGGTCATAACACCACATGCACCCCACATTCCCTGCAGGTACACCGAAGTGAAAACACAAATCCTTGTTGCCTTCCTCCAGGGGCTGGTGTCCACACCAGGCAGTTTAGTTCAGGCAGAGCTTGAGTGAGGAGTAAGCAGTTGAGTCTAGTGAAGGGTTGAGAGTAGAAGGAAGTGGAAAAGGAGCAAGTGACTCCCCAGCCAGGTTCAACCTACCAAGGCAAGGCTAAGGAAGACAGCAGAAGATAGAGACACTTAAGGGAAGGGTACCGGCTTTTACTCTCTGAATCACCCAGAAACGGAGGAGGTCCCTGACAGTGGTCCCAGCAGTCCAAGGGTCCCTGCAAGACTGTGACAAGAATTGTGAGTAAAGAACTTGAAACTGTACCCTTGAAGTCACCTCTGTTATTTCAGCTGCATAGACACTCACGAGCACTAACAGTGTCCCCGGGGCTCCGCTCCACCTGTGGGGAGCAGTACCACCATTGCTGCTATATCATCACCCCGGAGGCCTCACACAGCAGCGGCGGCTTAATAGCCGCAGACCACAGGTGGCGTTACAAACACAAACTTTATTCATCAAGCCAGCCACATATTTTACTGACACCCACCAGGGCCACGGAGCCGGGCCCAGCCACCACTGACTACCACCGGACTAGTCTGGCCCGGCAACGGGTGTCCCATAGCCCTGGGGTGGGCGAGTCAGTATCTTGTACTACGAAAGCAGTACTGACACTGATATGTCTCAGTGACACTAGAGCCAATCACGGCGTGTAGTGTTAAAGTCACAGCGACTACCATATTTAGCGTTAACATAAAAGGGATATGTTAATGAGTGAGGAAGAGTATATAAATGTGCCGCTGTAAATAGTAGTAGCACAAGTGCAGAGTGCAATACCTCTGTTAAACTCACAGAGGAATATAGTTAGGAAATAAAGCAATTCCTCCCTTACTCGGAGGGTGTGTGGTATGGTCTCTGTTAATGGTCACAGAGACAAAAGCAGTGAGTGTGAAATGGCACCTACCTAGGTCCATTCCTCTAGCGGTGCCAGGAGATGGGCAGCAGCGTAAGCCACACAAAGCTCCTACCTGCGTTCGCTCCACTAGTGTGCGAGGACACGAACCACTAGATATGGCACCTGCCTTTGTCCGCTGCACTAGTGGTGCAAAAGAGACGGACAGCAGCACAAGCCGCACAAAGCTCCTACCTGCGTTCGCTCCACTAGTGTGTGAGGACACGAACCACTAGATATGGCACCTGCCTAGGTCCGCTCCACTAGTGGTGCAAAAGAGACGGACAGCAGCACAAGCCGCACAAAACTCCTACCTATGTTCACTCCCCTAGTGTGCGAGGATATGAACAACTGCCAGACGCAGTATAAGGAACGTTACCCTAGCGGCAATGTCCACCTACGAGTAGAATCACAAGGCCCAGCCTGACCATGTGCCTCAGGCACCTGCCTATGTCCGCTCCAATAAGATGCAAGGATACGGACCGCAACCGAAGCTGTAAGGTACAAGAACACTACCCTGCCGGTAACACTCACCTAGCATAGACAGAGAGATGCCTAGAGGGACGTCCACAGAGCGTCTACTCTCATGCATGAACCAAGAGGACTGAGCACCGAGCAGTGTGCGTCAGGGTCTTATATAGACTCTGTGCCTCATCCAAGATGGAGGACACCAGAGCCAATCCGCTGCCAGAACGACAGCAATGACGTCACGCTGGCCTATCACCGAGCAAGGCATCACAAGCACATGACCAGCGACCAATCAGCTTAGAAGGTGTCAGAGACATGTGACCTCATGTCACAAGCACATGACCAGCGGCCAATTAGCTTAGAAGGTGTCAGAGACATGTGACCTCGTGTCAGTGATGATGTCACTCGCACATGTGCAATGGCTCCAAGATAGGACTAAAAGGGGCTTTACACGGTATGACCGATTGTGCAATTTCACAATCGATCGTACCCGCCCCCGTCCTTTTTGCATCACGGGCAAATCGCTGCCCGTGTCGCACAAAGTCAGTAACCCCCGTCACACATACTTACCTCTCGTGCGACCTCGCTGTGGGCGGCAAACGTCCACTTCCTGGAGTGGGAGGGACGTTCGGCGTCACAGCGACGTCACACGGCCGCCGGCCAATGGAAGCGGAGGGGCGGAGATGAGCGGGACGTAAACATCCGCCCACCTCCATCCTTCACATAGCCGGCGGCGGCCGCGTGACGCAGGTGAGCTGCTGTTCATCGTTCCCGGGGTGTCACACGGAGCGATGTGTGCTACCCTGGAAACGATGAACAACTAAATTAAACGATATTATGGAACCTAACGAGCAGTACACGACTCACGATTTGTGAGCGATACTGCGTCGCTAGGAGGTGTCACACAGGCCGGCATCGCCAGCGATGCCGGATGTGCGTCACAACAACCGTGACCCCGACGATCTATCGCATGATAGATTGTCTGGTGTAAAGCAGCCTTTAGTCTCCAGCGCTCGCACATGTGCAGTAGCAAGAAATCTGAACATAGTCTCCAGTGCCATAGCAAAGAGGAAGGAGACACGCAGATACCCAGAAACGGGAATCGTAACAGGGTGCATGCTATGGGGGTGTGTGGCGCCCCTGACTTGGTCAGGCACCACAGAGTATTGCACCCATGCGGGAACAATGCTTCCAGGTAATCTCCAAAGGCCAGGATGAGGCGCACACACAAACATATAGTGACCAGGCCTCCCACATTACCAGAGGGGACCCTTGAGTAGCCAGAAGGAGTTAACTTTCAATTCCCAGCTGGGGGTGTGTTCAGGGGCTGGTTGCTAGGAAGCAGGGCAGAGAGAGAGAGGAAGAGGAGAGTCGAGAGGAAGAAGTTGAAGTGTGTGGAAGGGAGCAGAGGAGCTCTCGTGTCAGACGGGTCCTGAGGAGTGCAGTAGCTGAAAGCGGGGGAGAAAGGAGTACCGTGGGTCGGCCTGAAAATCATCCAGAGAGAGGGGTGGCTGAGTACGGAGATCCCGGTATCCGAGCACACAAGGGGAACTAGGTCCCCAGTACAGGCAGCAGATCATCCAGAGCTGCTTAACCTACAGGTGGGGGGGTACTTCATGCCCTCACCACGACTACACAGAGCTTGAGCCAAGCAGCAATCACCAGGCCCATAAGGGGACAGGGCCAGAAGCCATCCCACCAAGGCCACGCTGCCGGCAGACGAGCCAGAGAGAGGGGAGCAGGGTGGTAACAGCTTCCCTGGAGGGGTCCTACCACGCTTCAAGCAAAGGATCCTCCTAAAACAGAAAGAGTGCAAGGAAGGCGAGTGGACAGCTACCCTCAGAACGGCCTCCTGGAATTCCTGGTTCAACCTGGTTATCACAGTGTCGCCCGGGCATCTCACCGTGACCTCCAAACAGTGAGTAAACACGTTGAAAGACTTCTTGGACTGTGTTTGAGTCATTCTGCGACCTGTGGTCCCACACACATACACCGGGGCCTGGGGCTTGCCTCACTCTCAGGGGGCTAATATACTGACTGCACCCACCATCAGCCCCAGGCATCCCTTAATCTGCAGTGGCGGTCCCCGCTGACCGCAATACTGAGAGTGGCGTCACGACAATCCTAAAAGAAGGTTCCCTACCTGTGACCAGACTGTTCCATCCACGTGGAGTCCCTGAAGGTACTGCACCGACACATACTAGCGGGGCTTCACAACTTCTGGCGTCACGAACAGGATTTGGACTAGACCTGTTCAGACAGGTGACCGTGTGCCTCAGAGGTCCGACCGCAAAAATTGAACCGCCGCCATATTGCCATCTTCAAAAGCGCGCGCTGCAGCCCGCGCGAGGGAGAAGAGCACCGCCCACGAAGAGGTGTGGCCGCCCCAGAATCCCCACAATTCGGAGAGCGTTCTGACCCAGGAAGTGAAAAGGGCGCGCGCAGATTTGTGAAGAAAAATGGACGCTGCAGGAGGTAATGCCCCTGGTCAGGGCGACGCAGCCCAAGCGATGCCAGCCCCCGTCGCACTGGACGCAGCAGCGCCTGGTGCCGGTGCCGCGGTCGCAGCCGCGCCGGCTGAAATCTCCCCCATAATGCCAGTTTCCTTGCTGTATGTCCCAGGAGCGCAATGGCTGCCCCAATACGCCGGTAAAATAGACACGCTGACCGGGTTTAAGAAGAAGATCAGCACCCTGCTAGACATGCACGCGATGACTGGTAAGCAGAGGGCCGCTGTGGTGCTGGGACAATTGACTGAGGCAGCAGAATTGGAAGCTGAGTCCTGGACCAATGATGACCGGAGCTCTGTTGAGACCATCTTTGCCAAACTAGCAGCTGCTTTTGAACACCGCACCGAGGGAGAGCTGAGGACGGACTTCTATAACTGCCGGCAGAAGCCCCAAGATAGCATAAGAGCCTATGCCCTCAGGCTGCAGGCTGCACTACGGGCTCTCAAGCTGGTGGACCCTGTCAGTGATCAGGAAGGAAACCGGATGATGAAGGAACAATTCTTGCGGGGCCTGCGCTCTCCTGAGGATGGGAAGCAGATGAAGCTGTGGTCCCTGGAACACCCTGACGTGGACTTTGCCATTCTGAAAGACAGGGCAGTGAAAGCACTCCAACCTCCTGTGGACACAGACCCCGTCGCACCAGCATGGCCTGCCAGTTCCACGGCTGCAGGAGCGGAATCCTCCTCGCAGGCCCTGGTAACTGCAAAAGGACTCAACACGCCAGCAGAGACCATAAATACACTATCCTCCCAGGTGCAACAGCTCACTAAGGACGTCGCACAAATCCGGAAAGCAATGCAGTTGCCCTCAGAGACCAAAGTCCCTCATCGGATCCTGCTAGCTGACAACCCAGAGGACGTCCCTTGGATGCGGAGGAGAAGAGGTCCCCCAACCCGAGGCAGGAGCAGTGATCGCTATGACTCATCTGGACAACCCATCTGTCGTCGTTGCCAGGAGGCAGGACACTATGCAAGGGCCTGTCCTTTAAACGAGCCAAACCTGGGGCCGGGGGCCAGTCCTCAGGATTAAGAAGATCAGGCCCAAGTCGCTGCTGTGATCAGTACGTGGGTGGACGTCCTGTCCTGTCCATCGTCCTGGACGGGATCCCTACCCCGGCGTTATTGGACACCGGCTCTCAGGTAACCACAATCCCGTATGTCCTTTATCGGAGGTTTTGGTCGGACGACGATCTCCGACCACCGGACCCCTCCCTCACCATCTATGCTGCCAACGGACAACCTATAGACCAGATCGGGGTCAAAGAGGTAACCATAAAGGTGGGAAGGCAGGAAATGAAGGGACAAGGACTGATTGTTGTGGACACTGATATTAGAGAAAGGAACCCGCAAATGATTTTAGGCACTAATGTCATAGAAAATTGCCTAGAGGAAGTGTTGTTGTTGCTTCACCAGATTGTTGAAGGTGCTGAGGGCAGGTCGCAAAGAGCCTTGCAAAAGGAGATCTGAATCATTCTGAGGAAGCAACAGGTAAAACAGACTGGCGGTGAGATTGGTAGTGTACGGGTGATGGATGCAAACCCCATTGTGATACCCCCACGGAGTGAAATGATGATGTGGTGTAGAGCAGCGGTAGGTCTCAGAGGACAAGATTACCAGGCTGTACTAGAGCCCACTCATTCAGACCACTGGCCCACGATTCTGACAGCCAGGGGGGTAGTTGACGTACACAAGGGACGAGTGCCTGTACGAGTGTTGAACTGTGGGGAGGAGGAAGCCAGACTACCAAGGTACGCTACCATAGCCAAACTGTTTACATGCTCAGATGACGCCATAACACCTGTAGGTCCCCTGACACAAGCTGACTCAAAAGAGGGCGAGACCTCCCAAAAGCAGTTAGAGGATTGGTGCCAGAAACTACACGTGGGGACTGACTCTACACCCGACTACCAGAAACATGGGGTTTACAGGGTCGTGCAGGAATACGAGCAGGTCTTTAGTAAGAACCCACTAGACTTTGGTAGGATCAAAGGGGTGCAACATCACATACCCACAGGCAGTCATCCTCCCATTAAGGAAAGACATAGGCCTATTCCACCAGCCCATTACCAGCGCACAAAGGACATGCTGAAGGACATGAAGGAGGCAGGCGTCATAAGGGACAGTTGTAGCCCCTGGGCGGCTCCCCTGGTCCTGGTAAGAAAGAAGGATGGCACGATGAGGATGTGTGTGGATTACAGACGGATAAATCAGATAACACACAAGGATGCCTACCCTTTGCCAAGGATAGAGGAATCCCTCGCTGCCTTGAAAGCCTCTAACTACTTTTCTACCCTAGATCTTACTAGTGGCTACTGGCAAGTATCTGTAGCAGAAGAAGATCGGGAGAAGACGGCCTTCACCACCATAATGGGCCTCTGTGAGTTCAACAGCATGCCATTTGGACTCTGCAATGCCCCCGGGACCTTCCAGAGGCTTATGGAATGCTGCCTAGGGCACCTCAACTTTGAAACCGTCCTGCTCTACCTGGATGATGTCATCGTGTACTCCAAGACCTACGAGGACCACCTGAAACACCTGGCTGAAGTCTTTGAAGCACTATCCCGATATGGAATGAAGCTGAAACCATCCAAGTGCCATTTACTGAAGCCAAAGGTCCAGTACCTAGGTCACGTGGTCAGTGCAGAAGGAGTAGCACCGGACCCAGAGAAGGTCACAGTCATCCAGGAATGGCCCACACCTACTACCGTCCGGGAGGTACGTCAGTTCCTTGGCTTGGTAGGCTACTACAGAAGGTTCATCAAGGGCTACACGAAAATGGCAGCGCCTTTGCAAGAGCTCCTGGTAGGCCACCCAAAGAAGAGAGGAAAGATCTCCGGCCCGCCATTTCACTGGGGAGAAGCAGAAGAACACTCCTTCAGACAAATGAAAGGGGCCTTGACGGGTGAAGAGATCCTAGCCTACCCTGACTACGGTCTGCCATTCGTACTGTACACAGATGCCAGTAATGTGGGACTGGGAGCAGTGCTTTCACAGGTGCAGGGAGGCAAAGAGCGTGTGATTGCTTACGCCAGCAGGAAGCTCAGGCCTACTGAAAGAAACCCGGAGAATTATAGCTCATTCAAGCTAGAGTTCCTGGCCATGGTATGGGCTATCACAGAGCGGTTCAAGCACTACCTGGCAGCCACCAAATTCACTGTCTTCACGGACAACAACCCCCTGACCCACTTGGATACTGCTAAATTGGGTGCCATGGAGCAGCGTTGGGTAGCCCGACTGGCGAATTATGACTTTACTGTCAAGTATCGAGCTGGCCGCAAGAACGGCAACGCAGATGCTCTGTCCAGGATGCCTCACCTAGCAGACGAGGGTGAAGATGAAGATGATCTTGAAGAGATTGAGCTGCCAGCGTTCCATCGCCATGGAGCAAAACAGTGTCGGCAGTCGCGTGCCAACCGCCAAGAGGTGACCCTGAACCCACTACCTCACTACAACTGGAAGGAGACCCAGGAAAATGATCCAGCGGTAGGCTTGGTAAAGAAACTGATCAGCCAGCCTGGCGCCAGCCTTGACAAAGGAGCCCCACCTGAGGCACAGTACCTATGGAAGGAGAGGGGTCGATTATTCATCTATCAAGACAAACTTTACAGGAGCATCATTGACCCGAGGACGCATGAGACGGTGTGGCAAGTGATTGTACCACAGAAGGACACGAGGATGGTGCTAGAAGCCTATCACAATGGTGCAGGCCATTTTGGTTGGAAGAAACTGGAGGCCCTACTTAAAGTAAGATTCTACTGGGTGGGCATGAGATCTGCCCTAGAGAAGTGGTGTCGAAACTGCGGGCCCTGCAATCTTAGAAGAAAAGACCAGCCCAGCCAGAGAGCACCACTCCAGCCAATCCAAACTAAACGGCCCCTGGAGATCGTGGCCCTGGACCATGTAAAGTTGGCACCCAGCAGACAAGGCTACAACTACGCTCTCACTATGGTTGACCACTACTCCAGATTCCTGGTGGTAGTACCAGTCAAGGACTTGACCGGTCAGACTGCAGCCAAAGCGTTCCAGACACATTTCTGTCGACCACATGGTTATCCAGATCAAGTGCTCACTGACCAAGGACCAGCCTTTGAAGCTGAAGTGTTTAAGGAGTTTTGTAACCTGTACGGCTGCCAGAAGATCCGTACTACGCCTTACCATCCTCAGACCAATGGCATGTGTGAGAAGATGAACCACATCATTCTCGACCTTCTGAAGACGCTCCCACTAGAAGAACGAAGTCAGTGGCCGGAAAAACTGCCCGATCTAGTGGACATGTATAACAACATCCCTGTGAGTTCCACGAACTGCACACCGGCATACCTGATGAGGGCCAGACCAGGGAGATTGCCAGTAGATCTGGAAATGGGAGTTGAGACCCCTGAAGACCACCTACAAGGTGCTGATTGGGATTCCAACCGCCAAGCCCAATACAAGAAAGTACAAGAGTGTGTGGAGCGAAGCCTGACTCAGCAGCGTGAGAAACAAGAAAAGGCCTACAATCGAAAAGCACCTGCTGTTCCTTTGATGCCAGGAGATATAGTTCTCAAAAGAAAGAGAAGACGTCATAAACTTGACAATCACTGGGAAGAAGAACCCTATACTGTGTTACCATCGACGCTTAGCAATGAAAAGACATGCCTTATCAGCAAAGATGGAGGAAAAACAACAGCTGTCGTTTCTAGAGATCGCTTAAAGAAATGTCCTGAACAACTAAGAATCCCTGAAGAAATTCCCAACCCTTTGCCAGTTCAAGAACCAAAAGAAAAGATGATCCATACTGTACTTGGAGATTTCCCAGCAAGTTGGCCTCAATACAATGGAGCAGTAGTTATTCCAGTCATTACATTCCCTCAATCTAGAGAAGTAAGAGAACCAGAAGAACCTGTTCAGAACCTGGAAGAGCCAAATGTAGCTGAAGCAGAAGACCACGCACTGGTATCAATACCTAGTACACCCATTATTCACATTGAGACACATACATCGGGTGGGAGGACACAACCTCAGACAGATGACAGTATAGTACTGCGTAGATCAACCCGCAGCAACTTTGGTCAGCTCCCATTACGCTATAGAGAAAGTACAGTTTAGTTCAAAGTGACTGTATGAAATGTAATGTTTAACCTGTTTACAGTTAGGTAACGTTTAAGCGAAATGTGCCCACAAGGACTATTGTGAGACCTCCTTAAAATGTTAGACCACTGGTTATGAACTGGATTTAACCACAAACTTTTGCATTGTAAAAAGTTACCTCCTTGGTATCAACCACAGAGTCTGCCTGTTGAGGGGCATGGCTCTGCACCAACAAGGGGGCACGCCTGTTTATGGGGCCTGCCCTCCAACACTCGGAAGCGGGTACGCCTGTTTATGGGGCCTACCTTACACCACTCTCCTCAGGAGAGGAAGATTGGAGGAAAGGTCTGGGGAATGTGATGGCCCAGCCCTGGTCACCAAAAGGACCGGCGACCTACCTCCTGGAGGTTTTTGGGTGGGGTTCGGACATGTGGGTGGTTGGTGGTGGAATGGTACCTGGTATGTTTAAATGTAAATAATTGCCCCTGTGTGGGAAAAGTTTGTATTTACCTTTTCTCTTGTCTTTGCAGCCCGAGGACGTGCTGATGATAACTAAGGGGGAATGTGGCGCCCCTGACTTGGTCAGGCACCACAGAGTATTGCACCCATGCGGGAACAATGCTTCCAGGTAATCTCCAAAGGCCAGGATGAGGCGCACACACAAACATATAGTGACCAGGCCTCCCACATTACCAGAGGGGACCCTTGAGTAGCCAGAAGGAGTTAACTTTCAATTCCCAGCTGGGGGTGTGTTCAGGGGCTGGTTGCTAGGAAGCAGGGCAGAGAGAGAGAGGAAGAGGAGAGTCGAGAGGAAGAAGTTGAAGTGTGTGGAAGGGAGCAGAGGAGCTCTCGTGTCAGACGGGTCCTGAGGAGTGCAGTAGCTGAAAGCGGGGGAGAAAGGAGTACCGTGGGTCGGCCTGAAAATCATCCAGAGAGAGGGGTGGCTGAGTACGGAGATCCCGGTATCCGAGCACACAAGGGGAACTAGGTCCCCAGTACAGGCAGCAGATCATCCAGAGCTGCTTAACCTACAGGTGGGGGGGGGTACTTCATGCCCTCACCACGACTACACAGAGCTTGAGCCAAGCAGCAATCACCAGGCCCATAAGGGGACAGGGCCAGAAGCCATCCCACCAAGGCCACGCTGCCGGCAGACGAGCCAGAGAGAGGGGAGCAGGGTGGTAACAGCTTCCCTGGAGGGGTCCTACCACGCTTCAAGCAAAGGATCCTCCTAAAACAGAAAGAGTGCAAGGAAGGCGAGTGGACAGCTACCCTCAGAACGGCCTCCTGGAATTCCTGGTTCAACCTGGTTATCACAGTGTCGCCCGGGCATCTCACCGTGACCTCCAAACAGTGAGTAAACACGTTGAAAGACTTCTTGGACTGTGTTTGAGTCATTCTGCGACCTGTGGTCCCACACACATACACCGGGGCCTGGGGCTTGCCTCACTCTCAGGGGGCTAATATACTGACTGCACCCACCATCAGCCCCAGGCATCCCTTAATCTGCAGTGGCGGTCCCCGCTGACCGCAATACTGAGAGTGGCGTCACGACAATCCTAAAAGAAGGTTCCCTACCTGTGACCAGACTGTTCCATCCACGTGGAGTCCCTGAAGGTACTGCACCGACACATACTAGCGGGGCTTCACAGGTGCCCATGGCCACACCCCCATGCTGCAATTACCATGAATCTCCAAATTTGAAAACATTGTTTTTTAACACCAGTGTCAATGCTTCACATACAAAGTTTACAAATGGTATGGATTCTCCCATTTGCTCCAAGAAATATTTGAGACATTCTATATTGCGCAAAACTAGCTTTTGGAACAGGTCGATACAGTTGCCCTGGGTAACTGGCGAGAAAAAATCTGGTATTATTCCACCCTTGAAATTAGGGGTATCATTATTAGTAGACCATTGCTGTATAGTTTCAGTATTTTCTGTTAATCCCAACAGTACCAGGGCATCTCCTCATACCTCACCAAAGCTGACCCTTTAAAGCTGAAGCCAATTGGGCCTACAGTATGTCACAAGATTTTTTCCGCTATTGCTACTTCTTTTTTTTGAAGTTCTGACATCTGCAAAGAATTTTTTCAGGTGTATTTTCGACAAGATTTATACAGATCTATTTGAAAGTTTGTGAAGCTGAAGTTTTCTGGTACGCAGTAATGAAGTCCCTTTTCTAATGCTGAAATCATATCTTTATTAATACTCGATGGGACAGGTTGTAGATTTTATTCGTTCCTTCTTCTATTATTGTCTCCATGCCACTTGTTTCATTTTTCTGGCTTCTGTCTCATCTCTGTTTCCTTCCACCTCTGCGTGTGCGTTTCTTAAAGGGACTATATCAGATGGCCCTTGGATTTCATCTCCACTAGGTCTTTTCTTGTGTGGTGGCGGCTCATCTGTCCCATTCGAATCTGACTCAGTAGTCCAGGGGCCTCTTTTTTTTTTTCCCAACATTTTAGGGAATTTTTTCCGAAATCCGTTTTTTTGATTGGTGAGCCCATGAGGAAATTTTTATTCCACTTGAAAACTGTGTTGGTTTTGTAATCAAGTTTATCCCTTTTCTGTTTTTCTTTCCTTAATGATTGTTTGCAAGGGAATGAGTTTTTTTATCTAAATTTTTAAGAAAAAGTGTCCATTTTTCCTTTGAAAATCGGGATTATAATTCAGTTCTTAATCTAATGAGTTCTTGTGTTACTATTTCATGTTCTTCTATATTTTTCTCTAGCACCACAGTCAAAAACCGCATTGAACTCTCTTTTTATACTTGTTCCCATTTGGACCCGTGAAAGCACCCCTAGAGGTGCGAAACAGTACCGTCGTCCTGCATGCTCCCTCCCTTCACCTCCCCACAGCTGTCTCACCTGTTTGCATGAAGCAAAATTAAACTCCTCACACCGCAGAGTACTGCCGATCTCTTTCTTGGATAGGTCTTTTTGTAACAATTTCTCTCATCTCCATTATCTATACCTGAATGTCAAAGGAAAATCAGCATACTGCAGAGGCTTGGATTGATACATGGCACAGACAGTGCGATTTAAGAGTACTTTTGCACGCTGCGATATTGGTACCGATATCGCTAGCAAGCATACCCGCCCCCGTCGGTTGTGCGACACGGGCAAATCGCTGCCCGTGGCGCACAACATCGCTAACACCCGTCACATGGACTTACCTTTCCTGTGACGTCGCTCTGGCCGGCGATCCGCCTCCATTCTAAGGAAGCGGTTCGTGCGGCATCACAGCGACGTCACACGGCAGCCGTCCAATAGCAGTAAAGATTCCGCCCACCTCCTTCCTTCCTAATTGCCGGTGGACGCAGGTAAGAAGATGTTCGTCGTTCCTGTGTTGTCACACATAGTGATGTGTGCTGCCACAAGGACGACGAACAACATCGTACCTGCAGCAGCAACGATATTAAGGAAATGAACGACGTGTCAACAAGCAATGATTTTTCATGTTTTTGCGCTAGTTGATCGTCACTCCTAGCTGTCACATGCTGCGATGTCGCCAACGGCGCCGGATGTGCGTCACAAACACCGTGCACCTGACGATATATCGTTAGCGATGTCGCAGCATGTAAAGCACCTTTAACTGTATACATGAAAAGAAGAAATAAATGCAAAAAGTTCAGCTAATACAGATAAAAAATGCTTCATTGTTTTGTGTTGCAGTATTTGTAGAAAATCAGAAAACAGTGTTTTGGAGAGAAAAATGCACTGCATCAATCATAGGATGTTTTTATCTGTATTGCTTCTCAGTAAAACACTCATGGAAAAAAATACACTGCTATACAAGAGTATCACAGTTTATTATTCAAGCAATTATATCTCATCTGCATATCCAAACCTCAGAAAAGGCCAAAGTAGGTGTAACTTGAGTTACTTGTGTGCACTCCATGAATAACTTTAGCGCATGCTCTTTATTCATAATTCTTATAAGTATCATACTGCTAAACACTTTAAGAAGTTGGCAGTCACAATTTCTCACTATAAGAAGCTTTTGCCCTCATTACAGGAACTTTTTGAAGACAAAGAAATTACTGATGTTCCCCATGCTAATGAGTGACTATTTGTTTGATTCATATTCCAAGTGGCTGATTTCATGAAGAACTGTGATTAAGAGCTCATGCACACAACCGTGTAAATTGGATGAATGCTCTCCAATTTTTTTTGGAAAGCACACTGACCCATATTATTCAATGAAAATAAGAATCTGTGTGTGGAAAAAATCACATGCGGCGATTTGACTGTGAATTTGAATTAGATTTTCCAATTCAAGGTTTGAGAAAAAAATCAGCATCTGATGTTTACAGATATATTACAATTTTGTAACACAGGGAACACTATATTCTGTTAATGATTAGCTAGTGAGTAGAGTTGAGTGCAGTTCGTGGTTCGAGGTTCTCCAGTTTGGGGCTCGAGTGATTTTGGGGGCTGTTCGAGATCGAACTAGAACTCGAGCTTTTTGCTAAAAGCTTGATAGTTCTAGATATGTTCGAGAACGGTTCTAGCAGCAAAAAGCAGGGCTTTTTACAGCTACAGTGTGCAGGAGCCATCGCTGGCAGCCTGCCACAAGCTGGTAACCAAGATAAACATCGGGTATCCAAGCAAAGCGCTTTGGTTAGTAACCCGATGTTTATCTTAGTTACGTGCAGGAAGCCCACACTTCCCCGCTCAGCTCGCTCCGCCCCCTCCTGCCCGCGGCATGTACACATACATACACACACACACACACACACACACACACACATGGTCCCCCTCGGCTTACCTGCGGTGATGAAGTCCCGCCATCCCGACCTCAGCGCTGTCACTGTCCTCCATGGCCGCCGCTTGTCACATCACCTCTCGCTTCCGACCCGAGACTGACTAGCGGTGACGTCACGGACCTCTCGCGATACTTGGTGTGAAGCCGGTCATTGAGCTCAGTGACAGGGGCTGTCGGCAGTGCTGGAGATCAGCGCAGGTAATGTACCTCGCTGACAGCAGCACTTGTCATCCCCTGCAGTGACCTGGGCTTTACCCATTGATGTTAGCTCAGGTCACTGCATTGCTCTCCCAGCCAATGGGGAACATTCTGCTCTTCATTGACTGGGACAGTGTGGATCGTCATGGCAACCCCTTGGATTACACCAGACCTGGATTTGTTTTTCATTCTAATAAATTGGTTAAAGAGGGAATGTTTTGGGGAGTGTTTTTTCAAATAAAAATGTGTTTGTCGTCTATTTTTTTTTATTACTGACTGGGTTGGTGATGTCGGGTATCTGATAGACGCCTGACCTCACCAACCCCAGGGCTTGATGCCAGGTGACTTACACATCTGGTATTAACCCCATATATTACCCCGTTTGCCACCGCACCAGGGCACGGGATGAGCTGGGGCGAAGCACCAGGATTGGCGCATCTAATGTATGCGCCACTTCTGGGGCGGCTGCGGCCTGCTATTTTTAGGCTGGGGAGAGTCCAATAACCATGGACCTCCCTAGTCTGAGAATATCAGGCACCAGCTGTCTGCTTTACCTTGGCTGGTGATCCAATTTTGGGGGACCCCTACGTGTTTTTTTTTTAATTATTTATTTAATTTAAAATAACAGCGTGGGGTGCCCTCAGTTTTGATTACCAGCCAAGGTGAGGTTGCCAGCTGTGGTCTGCAGGCTGCAGCCGTCTGCTTTACCCTAGCTGGCTACAAAACTAGGGGGAACCCTACGTCAGTTTTTTTTTTTTCATTTTTTTGGCTAAATACAAAGCTAAGCACCCCTTAGTGCCACATGAAAGGCACCAAAGGGTGCTCCACTTTTTCTCCATTTTTTCTCCACTTTTTCTACATTTTTTCTCCACTTTTTCTCCACTTTTTCTCCACTTTTTCTCCACTTTTTCTCCACTTTTTCTCCACTTTTTCTCCACTTATTCTCCACTTTTTCTCCACTTTTTCTCCATTTTTTTCTCCACTTTTTCTCCACTTTTTCTCCACTTTTTCTCCACTTTTTCTCAACTTATTCTCCACTTTTTCTCCATTTTTTTCTCCACTTTTTCTCCACATTTTCTCCACTTTTTCTCCACTTTTTCTCCACTTTTTCTCCACTTTTTCTCCACTTATTCTCCACTTTTTCTCCACTTTTTCTCCATTTTTTTCCCACTTTTTCTCCACTTTTTCTCCACTTATTCTCCACTTTTTCTCCACTTTTTCTCCACTTTTTCTCCATTTTTTCTCCACTTTTTCTCCACTTTTTCTCCACTTTTTCTCAACTTATTCTCCACTTTTTCTCCATTTTTTCTCCACTTTTTCTCAACATTTTCTCCACTTTTTCTCCACTTTTTCACCACTTATTCTCCACTTTTTCTCCACTTTTTCTCCATTTTTTTCCCACTTTTTCTCCACTTTTTCTCCACTTATTCTCCACTTTTTCTTCACTTTTTCTCCACTTTTTCTCCATTTTTTTCTCCACTTTTTCTCCACTTTTTCTCCACTTTTTCTCCACTTTTCCTCAACTTATTCTCCACTTTTTCTCCATTTTTTTCTCCACTTTTTCTCCACATTTTCTCCACTTTTTCTCCACTTTTTCTCCACTTTTTCTCCACTTTTTTCTCCATTTTTTCTCCACTTTTTCTCCACTTTTTCTCCACTTTTTTCTCCATTTTTTCTCCACTTTTTCTCCACTTTTTCTCCACTTTTTCTCCATTTTTTTCTCCACTTTTTCTCCACTTTTTCTCCACTTTTTCTCAACTTATTCTCAACTTTTTCTCCATTTTTTTCTCCACTTTTTCTCCACATTTTCTCCACTTTTTCTCCACTTTTTCTCAACATTTTCTCCACTTTTTCTCCACTTTTTCTCCACTTATTCTCCACTTTTTCTCCACTTTTTCTCCATTTTTTTCCCACTTTTTCTCCACTTTTTCTCCACTTATTCTCCACTTTTTCTTCACTTTTTCTCCACTTTTTCTCCATTTTTTTCTCCACTTTTTCTCCACTTTTTCTCCACTTTTTCTCCACTTTTCCTCAACTTATTCTCCACTTTTTCTCCATTTTTTTCTCCACTTTTTCTCCACATTTTCTCCACTTTTTCTCCACTTTTTCTCCACTTTTTCTCCACTTTTTTCTCCATTTTTTCTCCACTTTTTCTCCACTTTTTCTCCACTTTTTTCTCCATTTTTTCTCCACTTTTTCTCCACTTTTTCTCCACTTTTTTCTCCATTTTTTCTCCACTTTTTCTCCACTTTTTCTCCACTTATTCTCCACTTTTTCTCCACTTTTTCTCCACTTTTTCTCCACTTTTTCTCCACTTTTTCTCCACTTATTCTCCACTTTTTCTCCACTTATTCTCCACTTTTTTCTCCACTTTTTCTCCACTTTTTCTCCATTTTTTTTCCACTTTTTCTCCACTTTTTCTCCACTTTTTCTCCACTTATTCTCCACTTATTCTCCACTTTTTCTCCACTTTTTCTCCACTTTTTCTCCACTTATTCTCCACTTTTTCTCCACTTTTTTCTCCATTTTTTCTCCACTTTTTCTCCACTTTTTCTCCACTTATTCTCCACTTTTTCTCCACTTATTCTCCACTTTTTCTCCACTTTTTCTACACTTTTTCTCCACTTTTTCTCCACTTATTCTCCACTTTTTCTCCACTTTTTCTCAACTTTTTCTCCACTTTTTCTCCACCTATTCTCCACTTTTTCTCCACTTTTTCTCCACTTTTTTCTCCATTTTTTCTCCACTTTTTCTCCACTTTTTCTCCACTTATTCTCCACTTTTTCTCCACTTATTCTCCACTTTTTCTCCACTTTTTCTACACTTTTTTCTCCATTTTTTCTCCACTTTTTCTCCACTTTTTCTCCACTTATTCTCCACTTTTTCTCAACTTTTTCTCAACTTTTTCTCCACTTTTTCTCCACCTATTCTCCACTTTTTCTCCACTTTTTCTCCATTTTTTTCTCCACTTTTTCTCCACTTATTCTCCACTTTTTCTCCACTTTTTCTCCACTTTTTCTCCACTTTTTCTCCACTTTTTCTCCACTTTTTTCTCAATTTTTTCTCCACTTTTTCTCCACTTTTTCTCCACTTATTCTCCACTTTTTCTCCACTTTTTCTCCACTTTTTTCTCCATTTTTTCTCCACTTTTTCTCCACTTTTTCTCCACTTATTCTCCACTTTTTCTCCACTTTTTCTCCACTTTTTCTCCATTTTTTATTCCACTTTTTCTCCACTTTTTCTCCTTTTTCTCCACTTTTTCTCCACTTATTCTCCACTTTTTCTCCATTTTTTTCTCCACTTTTTCTCCACTTTTTCTCCATTTTTTCTCCACTTTTTCTCCACTTATTCTCCACTTTTTCTCCACTTTTTCTCCATTTTTTCTCCACTTTTTCTCCACTTTTTTCTCCATTTTTTCTCCACTTTTTCTCCACTTTTTCTCCACTTATTCTCCACTTTTTCTCCACTTATTCTCCACTTTTTCTCCACTTTTTCTCCACTTTTTTCTCCATTTTTTCTCCACTTTTTCTCCACTTTTTCTCCACTTATTCTCCACTTTTTCTCCACTTTTTCTCAACTTTTTCTCCACTTTTTCTCCACTTATTCTCCACTTTTTCTCCACTTTTTCTCCATTTTTTTCTCCACTTTTTCTCCACTTATTCTCCACTTTTTCTCCACTTTTTCTCCACTTTTTCTCCACTTTTTCTCCACTTATTCTCCACTTTTTCTCCACTTTTTCTCCACTTTTTTCTCAATTTTTTCTCCACTTTTTCTCCACTTTTTCTCCACTTTTTCTCCACTTTTTTCTCCATTTTTTCTCCACTTTTTCTCCACTTTTTCTCCACTTATTCTCCACTTTTTCTCCACTTTTTCTCCACTTTTTCTCCACTTTTTCTCCACTTTTTCTCCACTTATTCTCCACTTTTTCTCCACTTATTCTCCACTTTTTTCTCCACTTTTTCTCCACTTTTTCTCCATTTTTTTTCCACTTTTTCTCCACTTTTTCTCCACTTTTTCTCCACTTATTCTCCACTTATTCTCCACTTTTTCTCCACTTTTTCTCCACTTTTTCTCCACTTATTCTCCACTTTTTCTCCACTTTTTTCTCCATTTTTTCTCCACTTTTTCTCCACTTTTTCTCCACTTATTCTCCACTTTTTCTCCACTTATTCTCCACTTTTTCTCCACTTTTTCTACACTTTTTCTCCACTTTTTCTCCACTTATTCTCCACTTTTTCTCCACTTTTTCTCAACTTTTTCTCCACTTTTTCTCCACCTATTCTCCACTTTTTCTCCACTTTTTCTCCACTTTTTTCTCCATTTTTTCTCCACTTTTTCTCCACTTTTTCTCCACTTATTCTCCACTTTTTCTCCACTTATTCTCCACTTTTTCTCCACTTTTTCTACACTTTTTTCTCCATTTTTTCTCCACTTTTTCTCCACTTTTTCTCCACTTATTCTCCACTTTTTCTCCACTTTTTCTCAACTTTTTCTCCACTTTTTCTCCACCTATTCTCCACTTTTTCTCCACTTTTTCTCCATTTTTTTCTCCACTTTTTCTCCACTTATTCTCCACTTTTTCTCCACTTTTTCTCCACTTTTTCTCCACTTTTTCTCCACTTTTTTCTCAATTTTTTCTCCACTTTTTCTCCACTTTTTCTCCACTTATTCTCCACTTTTTCTCCACTTTTTCTCCACTTTTTTCTCCATTTTTTCTCCACTTTTTCTCCACTTTTTCTCCACTTATTCTCCACTTTTTCTCCACTTTTTCTCCACTTTTTCTCCATTTTTTATTCCACTTTTTCTCCACTTTTTCTCCACTTTTTCTCCACTTTTTCTCCACTTATTCTCCACTTTTTCTCCATTTTTTTCTCCACTTTTTCTCCACTTTTTCTCCATTTTTTTCTCCACTTTTTCTCCACTTATTCTCCACTTTTTCTCCACTTTTTCTCCATTTTTTCTCCACTTTTTCTCCACTTTTTTCTCCATTTTTTCTCCACTTTTTCTCCACTTTTTCTCCACTTTTTCTCCACTTATTCTCCACTTTTTCTCCACTTATTCTCCACTTTTTCTCCACTTTTTCTCCACTTTTTTCTCCACTTTTTCTCCACTTTTTCTCCACTTTTTCTCCACTTATTCTCCACTTTTTCTCCACTTTTTCTCAACTTTTTCTCCACTTTTTCTCCACTTATTCTCCACTTTTTCTCCACTTTTTCTCCATTTTTTTCTCCACTTTTTCTCCACTTATTCTCCACTTTTTCTCCACTTTTTCTCCACTTTTTCTCCACTTTTTCTCCACTTATTCTCCACTTTTTCTCCACTTTTTCTCCACTTTTTTCTCAATTTTTTCTCCACTTTTTCTCCACTTTTTCTCCACTTATTCTCCACTTTTTCTCCACTTTTTCTCCACTTTTTTCTCCATTTTTTCTCCACTTTTTCTCCACTTTTTCTCCACTTTTTCTCCACTTATTCTCCACTTTTTCTCCACTTTTTTCTCAATTTTTTCTCCACTTTTTCTCCACTTTTTCTCCACTTTTTCTCCACTTTTTTCTCAATTTTTTCTCCACTTTTTCTCCACTTATTCTCCACTTTTTCTCCACTTTTTCTCAACTTTTTCTCCACTTTTTCTCCACTTATTCTCCACTTTTTCTCCACTTATTCTCCACTTTTTCTCCACTTTTGCTCCATTTTTTTTCCACTTTTTCTCCACTTTTTCTCCACTTTTTCTCCACTTTTTCTCCACTTATTCTCCACTTATTCTCTACTTTTTCTCCACTTTTTCTCCATTTTTTTCTCCACTTTTTCTCCACTTTTTCTCCGTTCTTTTACTATGGTCGGTCTACCCATTAGCTCTGCCATGCACACTGTAGCTCTACACCTACTGCACATGTTACTTTATGATTGACATCTCTTTCTTACCAGAGCTGTCTAAGTCTACTCTGACCCCATATTTGTCATTATTATATTGTCCTTGTACTGTATTATGACATTTGTATCATGTGTTTCATTTCTTGCTGTGTTGCAATTTTTTTGCTGCATCCCAATTGTACCTCTACATTGTTCGAGTTTATGTTATTGTTCTCTCACTCTTATGTGACACTGATTATTGTCATTTTTCATAATTACATGCAGATAAGTCCAATCTGACGAAGGCTCAGGCCGAAACGTCATTTGTAACTTGTTTTGGACAAAAACATATATGCTTATGAAAAAAAAAATTTTCTTAATACGGACCAATAAAGAGTGATTTTGCATTACTATCCGTTGTGACTTACTGACTTAGTCTGGGAGATTTAGAGTGCCGAGGTTACTCACTAATTTTATCTATTATTACCTCTGAGCACCTATGTACCAGTGAGCAGAGCTTCCTCTACAGTAGTTCTCCTGATTAGGCATGCCCTTACCTCATGAGCAGGGCATTGCAGCTTTGGTAGCAACCATTACGACATGGACTCTGCTGCTGTGGACCCGAGAAGAGTGAGTGCAGATTCATTGCACCCACACTCCTCACATGAAGGGTCTGCACTCCTAGAAAATGGGGGATACGTTCCCTGAGTGTCTCCCCCCCATATTCTAGACGGTCCAGAGTCGTCGTGGGACCCCTTTATTTTTTTTCTTACAATAAATTGGTGAAAGAGGAAATGTTTTGGGGACTGTTTTTTCAAATAAATTTCTTTTGTCGATTTTTTTTTTTTTGTTAGTACTGACAGTTTATGATGTTGAGTATCTAATAGACGCCATGACATCACAAACTGCTGGGCTTGATCTCAGGTTACTTTACAGCTAGTATCAACCCGATTTATTACCCCGTTTGCCACTGCACCAGGGCACGGGATGAGCTGGGGTGAAGCGCCAGGATTGGCGCATCTAGTGGATGCGCCACGTCTGGGGTGCCTGCGGCCTGCTATTTTTAGGCTGTGAAGGCCCAATAACTATGGACCTTCCCACCCTGAGAATACCAGACCACAGCTGTCCGCTTTACCTTGGCTGGTGATCCAATTTGGGGGGGACCCTACTTTTATTGTGTAATTATTAATATTTATACAATAATTATAAAAAAAGAGCCTGAGGGGACCTCCACATTGGATCCCCAACCACGGTAAAGCTGCCAGCTGTGGTTTTCAGGCTACAGCCGTCTGCTTTACTTTAGCTGGCTATCAAAAATGGGGGGACCCAACGTCATTTTTTTTTTTAACTATTTTTTAAATAGAAAAAATTAATGGGCTTCCCTGTATTTTGATTGCCAACCAAGGTAACGGCAGGCAGATGGGGCTGGCAACCCATAGCTGTCTGCTTTATCTGCGCTGAGAATCAAAAATACCGCGGAGCGCTACGTCATTTTTTTAAAGATTTATTTTTACAGCACTGTGATGTCCAGCAATCAAAATACAGGGAAGCCCATTTTATTTTTAGTTATTTAAATAAATAATTTAAAAAAATATATATGGGCTCCCGCTGCATTTTTTGTATTGCTAGCTAAGGGTAATCCAAGCAGCTACTGGCTGCTAACCCCCACTGCTTGGTGTTACCTTCACTGGCAATGGAAAATCCAGGGAAGCATTTTTTATTTTTTTTGCCAAAAAACTACAAAAAAAGGACGTGAGCTTCGCCATATTTTTGTATGCTAGCCAGGTATAGCAGGCAGGTGCTGGAAGAGTTGGATACAGCGCCAGAATATGGCGCTTCTATGAAAATGCCATTTTCTGAGGCGGCTGCAGACTGCAATTCGCAGCAGTGGGGCCCAGAAAGCTCAGGCCAACCTGTGCTGCGGATTCCAATCCCCAGCTGCCTAGTTGTACCTGGCTGGACACAAAAATGGGGCGAAGCCTACGTCATTTGTTTTCTAATTATTTCATGAAATTCATGAAATAATAAAAAAAGGTCTTCCCTTTATTTTTGGTTCCCAGCCGGGTACAAATAGGCAACTGGGGGTTGGGGTCAGCCGTACCTGCCTGCTGTACCTGGCTAGCATACAAAAATATGGCGAAGCCCACATAATTTTTTCAGGGGGCAAAAAACTTCTGCATACAGTCCTGGATGGAGTATGCTGAGCCTTGTAGTTCTGCAGCTGCTGTCTATCTGTATGGAGAAGAGCAGACAGCAGCTGCAGAACTACAAGGCTCAGCATACTCCATCCAGGACTGTATGCAGAATTTTTTTGCCCACCAAAAAAATGACATGGGCTTCGCCATATTTTTGTATGCTAGCCAGGTACAGCAGGCAGCCACGGGCTGCCTCCAACCCCCAGTTGCCTATTTGTACCCGGCTGGTAACCAAAAATATAGGGAAGCCCGTTTTTTTTAATTATTTCACTTATTTCATGAAATAATTAAAAAACAAATGATGTGGGCTTCGCCCCATTTTTGTGTCCAGCCGGGTACAACTAGGCAGCTGGGGATTGGAATCCGCAGCACAGGTTAGCCCGAGGTTTCTGGGTGCCTCTGCTGCGAATTGTAGTCCGCAGCCGCCCCAGAAAATGGCGCTCTCATAGAAGCGCCATCATCTGGTTCTGTATCCAACTCTTCCAACAGCCCTGGAGCCGGGTGGCTTGTTGGATAATCATGAGTTAATAATGGCTTTGTTTTACTAGCCAGTATTAAGCCAGAGATTCTTAATGTCAGGCACGTTTGACCCGGCCATTAAGAATCTCCAATAAAAGGTTAAACAAAAGACACCACACAGAGAAAAAATACTTTAATAGAAATAAATACACAGACACATTAGAGACTCCATCTTTATTACCCCCTGTCACCCCTCCACGATCCTGCTCTTCTGTCTTCTTTCTTTCTAGTGTAGTAGTAGTGACGATTGTAGTGAGGATGAGGTTCACCAGCCCATCACTTGGGGCTGGGGCATCTCATCCTCACTACAATCCTCACTAGTGTAGTAGTAGTGACGATTGTAGTGAGGAAGGATGAGGTGCACCAGCTCATCACTTGGGGCTGGGGCATCTCATCCTCACTACAATCCTCACTAGTGTAGTAGTAGTGACGATTGTAGTGAGGAAGCATGAGATTCACCAGCTCATCACTTGGGGCTGGGGAACCTCATCCTCACTACAATCCTCACTACAATCGTGCAGCAGCGTGCAGCCTTCACTCCGTGAGTGATCATTGCTGGCTGTCAGCGGTAACAGCGGTAACGCTGACAGACGCGTTACCATAGCAACGGTGCTCTCGGAGCCGCGGTTAGCGGTGACGTCACCGCTAACTGCGTTGCTATGGCAACGGTGATCTCCGTTAATGACCGGCTGTGTCAACCGGTCCCTAACGGAACGGGGAGTCGACCGTGTGCTAGAGCATGTCGCCGGTACACGGCGATACACATATGTGCACCGTGTACCGGAGAGATGCACTCGCAGGTCCTACATGACGTGTCATAGTCATGTGACCAGTCTGTAGCCAATGAGATAATAGCCACGTGACTGGTCACATGGCTATTTTGACGTCACGATAGGTCCTGCATCTCTGCTGGCAGTGCAGGTCACTGGGAGGATTAAGCGATCATCGGATGGAATAGCGGCAGGAGACAGAGTGCAGAAGGGATCGCGGGGACCGGTAAGTGTTATGGCAATGTTTATTAACTGTTTGTGTACATTTATAATGCATTTTTATGTGTTTGTGATTGCCTCCCATTATAGCCTATTGGTTCGAGTTCGGTTCGTCGAACGTTCGACGAGCCAAACTCGAACGGGACCCCCGTTTGGCGAACCGGCCTCGAGCCGAACCGGGACCGGTTCGCTCATCTCTACTAGTGAGTAAAAAACAGAGTGCTTACAGGTTGCACACGAATGACAAGTGAGAAAAAAGTCATTATGTTCTGCATGAAAATCTGACCAGTTTTTAAAATGCTCTTGAGCCCAAGCACAAATTCTGTGAAATTACTAAATTCTTAAATGGAATCAGTCACCAGGTTTTTGCTATGTAATCTGAGGACAGTATGATGTATGGGTTAAAATACAGAATTCATCCACATGTCACATGTCATGCTGTGTGCTGTTGCTTACTTAAGCCAGCTTTACACGTTGCAATTTCGCATTCGATCTCGTATGCGATCACAACCGCCCCCATCGTATGTGTGGCACGTTCAATTTGTTGAATGTGCCACCCAAACGATTAACTCCCGTCACTCGTACTTAGCCGTCCATATGACCTCGATGTGGGCGGCGAACGTCCACTTCCTGGAGTGGGAGGGACGTTCGGCGTCACATCGACGTCACGCGGCAGCCGGCCAATAGAAGCGGAGGGGAGGAGCTGAGCGGGACGTAATCATCCCGCCCACCCCCTTCCTTCCGCATTGTGGGCCAGGAGCCGCAGGACGTAGGTAAGATCTGTTCATCGTTCCCGGGGTGACACACACTGCTTGTGTTCTACCCCGGGTACGATGAACAATCTGACGTGCAATTCTAGAGAAAGGTAGGATGTGTATGCGATGAATGTTTTAACGTTCAATCGCAATCGCGCGTACCTGTCACACACTGCAATGTACTTTACGATGCCGGATGTGCGTCAATTACGACGAGACCTCGCCGACACATTGTAAGATACATTGCAGTGTGTAAAGCGGGCTTTAAATTGAAGGTTTCATCACTCCAATAATTCCTGGCTTTGACTAGCTGGCGCGTGGGCACTCATCCGTCTCAGCCCCCTTCTCTGATCAGCAGTGCACTGTTTATAGACAATAACTCTCAATAAATTGTCCAAACAATAGCATAACCGCACTTCGATACAAATTTATTCAAACAACATTGGTCATGTTTACATGACCAATAAATTAAGTGACAACGTTAGAAAATTAAAACAATCTTTTTATTAGTACATATTAAAATTCATAAATAGACAGCAAAAAAGGGTGCTAAGTAATAGATATAACATACAGAGTCACAGACAGAACAACATTTTTGAAAGTCCCACATGTATCAATTTATAGGGAATGTAATAATTACCACCCAAAATACACAGTTCGTGCAGCAGTAAACCAAAAGCCTCACAGATAATCACTAAGGCCTCTGTCACACGTTCGTGCCTCCGGTACGTGTTTGACAGTTTTCTCACGTACCAGAGACACGTACACATGTGGACCTAGGTATTCCTAATGGTTTGGACACTCGTAAGTATTTTGGAACGGAACTTGTGTCCGTTCCGTAATTACGTGTGTCCATGTGTTTCTCACGCCGACATGTCCGTTTTTCTCTGGCATCACGGGTGTCACACGGTCTGTATCAAGGAGGAAAGAAGTGTGCATACTGGAGGGATACACCAATTTAAGTGAAAAGAGATTACTTTATTACAAAATTTTAGGACACAAGATCACACACTTTCTTTAAAAACATTTAAAAGACAAAAAGTCATATACAAATCACAAAATGTCCCGACCTCTGTTGAGGTTGGACTATCCTCTGCCACCCAGAGGTGAGCTATCTGGTACAGTCTATATTAGCAAAGAAATTAATGAGGGATTTACCAGGGGTACAGTATTCGGTGAGGTATAGATAGAAAGTACCATAGACAGATCATATATAATGGTACTCATACAATTAGAACCCAAGATTTAGACATACATCATAACATTATGACATTAAATTACATTGCAATATTCAGGATGTCCTCCAATAAATGCAGGTAAAGCGTCACAATATGTAGCCACACTGAGATATAAAACTGCAATTCTTTGGGAGAAATTATCCCCCAACAGAGAAAAAAAATATACCTCCAGAGTATAGTGTGGCCCACAGATATAATAGGTCCCAATTATTAGCCAGAATATGGCACTAAAAAGTAGAATTTATATAAGTAGAGCAACCATACAGAGAACATTTTCCTATGCATACCAATAAAGCCCAAGATTTGGGCGATACCATTAAAGTAACCTGCAAGTATATTAAATGCCCTAATTACCAGTCATAGCAGACCCAGAGAGATTGGGTGACAGAGGGTACAGGTCCCCACGCGTATCGTCACCAGCTAGGGTGACTTCGTCAGGGGTGGGTCAACCAAAAAGTAAACCAAAAGCCTCACAGATAATCACTAAGGCCTCTGTCACACGTTCGTGCCTCCGGTACGTGTTTGACAGTTTTCTCACGTACCAGAGACACGTACACATGTGGACCTAGGTATTCCTAATGGTTTGGACACTCGTAAGTATTTTGGAACGGAACTTGTGTCCGTTCCGTAATTACGTGTGTCCATGTGTTTCTCACGCCGACATGTCCGTTTTTCTCTGGCATCACGGGTGTCACACGGTCTGCACGCGTACCACACGGATGCAGTGTGGATGCGGCCCTGTGTGACACGTGCCGGAAAAACACGTGTCATTATTATAAAATAAAAAAAACATACTCACCTCCACCAGCCCTGCAGAATCTTCTGCTGCAAACAGTTGCTGCCATTCGCCACTCATTTTGAGCGTGTTAATGAGGTAGGCGTGATGTCACGGGCGCTAATCTCTGCCCCTTCGCTTGGCCGGAAGCAGCATCAGCCGGGAGTGGGCGGGGCTGGAGCCAAAGATCAGTACCCTGGACAGCAGCAAGGACCACGTGAGTATTCAAATTACCGGTTCTCCATGTGTTATCGCAGATAGCACACGGAGAATACATGTGGCCTGCACGTACCGGAGACACGTACTTACCAAACGCAACACGCAGGGAAAATACGTGTCTCGCAGCACGTGCGTGATTTTCACTTATGTGTGGTAGAGGCCTAAGGTTGCAATGCTGCTCTGTCCAAATAGCTAGAATCCATGGACATTCACAAAAATATATATACTTAAAAGTAAATGAGGTAGCCAGTTAATAAATACTTTAAAACACTTCTTTTTATAGAAAATGCTACATCAAACACCTAGTACTACTTAGTAAGATATCCAGATTCAGTCACAATGGACAGGTCAGCACAGCAACCAGTCTCAAACGAATACAAGAGGCATGGCAACATATAGCACATAAATGTTAAATAGTATATTTACCAGTAATAAGGGTGGTAATAGCTGTCCGTGGCCCCTCACTCCGACACGTGTTTCGCTCAAGCTTTCTCAAGGAGCTTTTTTGCTGTCTATATATGAATTTTAATATGTACTAATAAAAAGATTGTTTTAATTTTCTAACGTTGTCACTTCATTTATTGGTCATGTACACATGACCATTGTTGTTTGAACATGTTTATAGACAATTTACATACAGAGCCTGGTGTGGTTAGCTTTCTCAACTTTGCTGCATTGCTAAATCTAAAAATTCTGGTTGTGTCAGGACCGCTGCTCCCAGTAACCCAAATAGTACATCATTGGATTCAGGGTCTCTGCCTACAGAATACTGGTTTCAGATGAGGTAACAAAAACCTGCTGAAAGATTACTTTTAAGTCCTCAGTCTACTCTCGAATGATCATCCCATTTTAGCCTGTATATGAAACCTCATCAACATCAATGAATGAGCTGAGTTAGTAGATTTAAATAGCAGCATCTGAGGGACCGATTATTATTTTTGTAGAAGGGCCGGGTAGTTGTGCTGAAATGACTGATAGACTTAGGGCCGCTTGACATGCTGTGAAATCGCTAGCATTTGCTGGCGATGTCGAGCGCGATAGCACCCGCCCCGTCATACAGCCGATATGTGGTGATCTCTGCCGTAGCGAACATTATCGCTACGGCAGCGTCACACGCACATACCTGTTCAGCGACATCGCTGTGACTGCCGAACAATCCCTCCCTCAAATGGAGGTGCGTTCCACATCACCGCGACGTCACTAAGCGGCCGGCCAATAGAAGCGGAGGGGCGGAGATGAGCGGGACGTAACATCCCGCCCACCTCCTTCCTTCCTCATTGCCGGTGGACGCAGGTAAGGTGAGTTTCCTCATTCCTGCGGTGTCACACATAGCGATGTGTGCTGCTGCAGGAACGATGAAAAACGATAATTGGGAATAGACCCCCCCATGTCACTACTTAGCGATTTTGAACGTTTTTGCAACGATTCAAAATCGCTCATAGGTGTCACACGCAACGACATCGCTAACGTGGCCGGATGTGCGTCACAAATGCCGTGACCCAAACAACATCACTTTAGCGATGTTGAAGCGTGTAAAGCGGCCCTTCCGGCCCTTAGACAAGTTCTGGGCAAGAGTGAATAGTAACGGAACTGATAAAGCAGTATAAATAATTATATTAGGAAGTTATTAGCAGTATTTGATAGATTGATTTAATAATAGTTTTTAGAAAATGCCTTTAATACTTGCTTCACATAAATATATTGGAAGATTATCTGAAATGTGGAATTACAATATGGGTAGATAAAAGAAGAACTGTATCATTATAATAATGTTATTTCATTAATATTACTGCTCAGTAAAGTCAAGAAAAATTTGAGGTCTGTATTCACTTTTGTGATATACTGTCATTATTTTTTCAACTCCGCCCAATAATATAAAGTTTTATGACACACCTGTTGTGTCAATATGCTCTCTACACCCCTTAATAAATTCATTGAGGGGCATACTTTGTAAAATTGGTTCACTTATTGGGAGTCTGCTTTTCTGGCATGCCAGGGACTCTGCAAATATGACATGGACCCCCAAACTATTTCAAAATAGAACTCCAATATGGTTCTCCTTCCCTTCCTAGCTTTACACTGTGTCTCAAAAGTAGTTTTTGACTGCATATGGGGCACTGGCAAACTTAGGATAAATTCTATAATAAGTTGATTGGTACATTTTCTTCTATTATCCTTTTAGAATATTAAAAGTTTGGGGCAAAAACAACATTTTAGTGGAAGAAAAATATTTTTATTTTCACAGCCTAATGTTATAATATTACGTAAATCATCTAAGGGTTAAAATTGCTCACAGAACCCAAAATTAATTGATTCAGAAGTGTAGTTTCCAGAATGGGTTCATATATTAGGGGCTACTTTTTGTTTGGGGATCTTCAAATGTGACAGGGCATCCACAATCTATTCTAGCCAAAATGGTGCTCCTTCCCTTCCAAGCCCTGCTGTGCACTCAAACAGTAGCTTTCCATTAAACATGCACTATTTGTTGAATGAAGAGAAATTACACAACAAATTGTATGGTGTATTTTCTCTTGTTAATCTTGTGAAAATTAAAAATTTGGGGCTAAAACAACATTTTTGTGGGAAAAATGTGACTTTATTTTCAAGGCTCAAAGTTACAAAATTTTGTGAAGCATCTGGGGTTCAAGGTGCTCACCACACATCTAGATAAGTTCCTCGAGGGGTCTTGTTTACACTATATGGTAACTTCTGGGGGGTTTCCACTGTTTACACACATCAGGGGTTCTCCAAACACGACATGACTTCTGCTAACGATTTCATACAATTTTGTGTTTCAAAGTCAATGGGTCTCTTTCCCTTCTGAGCCTTGCTGTGCACCAAATAATAGTTTTCTACCACATAAGGGATATCAGCGTACTCTGGAGAAATTGCACATCAAATTGTATAGTGATACTTTTTCACACCCAAAATCTACCGTTTCTAACCATTTTTAAGAGCTAAAAGAATTTATTCGGAATATGAAATACAATCTGTAGACTTGGCCTGCAAATGTGAGGAAAGGGGATACAGTCAAAGAGTTATTAGATGTGGCTATAAAAGGGCCACTAAATGTAAGATGGATGATGGACTCTTCCTGCAAAAATGTCCACAAGATAAAACTGTGCCAAACCAAACACAAGTGATTACAACCTTAAATTCCCAATGGAATGAACTTAAATAAATTGTTGGTAAACAATGAAATACCCTCCTGACAGACCTAATCCTAAAGAGAATATTACCAACTATGCCCACAAGGTGGCACAACATTAGCAAAGCCTATATGACTTATTGATTTGTAGCCATTATAAACCACCAATAGTGTAAAAGTGTATTGCAGTAGCAACAAGTATCAAAGGCTTTTATCCCTGTGGTATGTGTAAAAAATGTAAAAATCTAGTTAAAACTAGAATTTTTAAAAATCACAATGAATATAAAATGTTAGAAATTCGCAAACTACTCAACTGCTCCTCCAAAGGAGTTATTTACCATGCTGAGTGTACTTGTCCAAAAATATATGGAATTAACTACCCGAGAGTTGAGAGTTTAAGTTAGAGAACACATACAGGATGTTGAAAATGTGAAAACTATTGAAGATATATCTTTATAGAAAACAGTACCAAGACATTTTAAGCTTCATCATGGCTGCAATTCAAGTGAATTAACCATCAGGGGTATTTATCAGGTAACATTAGGCCCTACAGGTAAGAATCTGGGCAAGATACTTGCATAAACTTAGTGTACATTACTCTATAGATCTGAATGAAAATTTGTTCTATTGGTCCTTCTTATAATTTGTCCTTCATAACTTTCTGAGGTTTTTTAAGGGAGAGGGTGGGAGAATCACTGTTTTTAACAATTAAAATAATTTTAAACAATTTTTACATTATGTTTGATATCTCCTAGACTACTGACTATGTAGAGATGTGGCGGCAGTACATTCCAATTTGATCATCATGGACTTTGGAATGTTTAGAGGGAGATTATATGAATATTGTGAGCCTCCGCAGAAAGACAGCATTGAATCTTGTTGTCTAGGGACCAACAATGTCCACTTTATCGTTTACTAGCTTTAACCCCTTCAGCCCCGGGGCACTTTCCGTTTTTGTGTTTTTGTTTTTTGCTCCCCTTCTTCCGAGAGCCGTAACTTTTTTATTTTTCCGTCAATCTTGCCATATGAGGGCTTGTTTTTTGCGGAACAAGTTGTACTTTTAAATGAAACCATAAGTTTTACCATATGGTGTACTGGAAAGCAGCAAAAAAATTCCAAGTGTGGAAAAATTGCAAAAAAAGTGTGATGGCACAATAGTTTTTAGGATGTTTTATTCACGGTGTTCACTATATGGTAAAACTGATGTGTGGGTATGATACCTGAGGTCGGTGCGAGTTTGTAGACACCAAACATGTATAGGTTTACTTGTATCTAAGGGGTTAAAAAAAATTCACAAGTTTGTCCAATAAAAGTGGCGCACGTTTTGCGCCATTTTTCGAAACACGTAGCGTTCTTATTTTTTGGGATCTATGGCTCAGTGACGGCTTATTTTTTGCGTCTCGAGCTGATGTTTCTAATGGTAGCATTTTTGCGCAGATGCTACGTTTTGATCGCCTGTTATTACATTTTGCGTAAAACTTGCGGCGACCAAAAAACGTAATTTTGGCGTTTGGAATTTTTTTGCCACTACGCCGTTTACCAATCAGATTAATTGATTTTATATTTTGATAGATCGGGCATTTCTGAACGCGGCGATACCAAATATGTGTATATTTATTTATTTTTTAACCCTTTAATTTTCAATGGGGGGAAAGGGGGGTGATTTGAACTTTTAGGTTTTTTGTTTTTTTTTTAATTTTTTAAAACTTTTTTTTTACTTTTTTTATTTTATTTTACTAGTCCCCCTAGGGGGCTATAGTGATCAGCAATCCGATTGCTGATCGCTATCTGCTGATTACAGCTATACCGCTGTAAACAGCAGAAATAGTCACTTTCTTTCTTCCTCTGCTCCGTGCCGAGGAAGAATGAAAATGAAACTTCGTAGCACCAGGCGTCATCACATGACCCTGTGCTACGATGGCAACCACCGAACGTCACGTGATCACTCACGTGACGTCCGGAGGGGGCGGCGGTAAGTAAAAAAGATGGCCACGCGCATATAGATCTCGCTGCCAGACTTTGGCAGCGAGATCTAAGGGGTTAATGTTCCGGGTGGAATGCGATTCCACTCGGAACATGTAGGCACACATGTCAGCTGTTGAAAACAGCTGATATGTGTGCCGATCCACGCCGCCTGCCCGCGGCAGGGGGCGGGGCTTACCGGGACACGATCCATGACGGATATATCCGTCCATGGTCGTGAAGGGGTTAATACCCGGCGTTACCCAAGATAGGTAGTAACTAAGTGTCTATCTGTCTCTTTCCCTCTCTCCCACTCTCTCACTCTCCCTCTCTTCATCTCTGTCTGTCTGTCTTCATCTCTGTCTGTCTCCCGCTGTCTGTCTCTCTCTGTCTCTGGTTGTCTTTCTGTCTGTCTCTCATTCTCTATCTCTTCCCTGTCTTCCTGTCTCTCTCTGTCTCTCTCTCTCTTTGTCTTAGAAATGGTAATTTCTGGCTCACTGCTAGTGATTGGTGCTTAAGGGTAAATAGGTACTGAATATATTTATGTGTAACCTCAGCACTCAAATGAAGTAAGGGAAGACAAAATAGTTTTGAATGCAAATGAATTTATTTTGACAGACTGCAAAAAGTGGACCTCGACTAGAGCAACACCAACATTCCGGCTTTTATGCCTTTTTCAAGGGTGTTGCATCATGCACAAAAACAAGACTGCGTGGGTCACATTGGACGACCGTATCACAAAGGTAGAGGCAAGGTTCTTCACATTTTGCAGAATGCAGTTGCAGTGATGATGTGACAATGGGATGAAATGGAGCTGGGAGAGAGCGCCTGCAGGAATTGCCAAGGGAACGTGGTAGGTGCGGTTTCTGTCTCCCTCTCTATCTCTGTCTGTCTCTCTATTTCTCTCTATGTTTGTCTCTGTCTGTCTCTGTGAGTCTATCTCGCTCTCTATCCATCTCTCTCTGTCTTTCTGTCTCTCTATGTCTCTGTCTGTCTCTCCATCTGTCTTTGTCTCTCTGTCAAATCAAATCAAATCAAATAGGCTTTATTGGCAGGACCAAAACACAATCAGTATTGCCAAAGCAAGAAATGTGACAGGGGAGTGGGTTAGAGTTGTGGGGATGGGGTGTTGGGGCCACAATTTTGGGAATAATGGTCCAATTGGAGGTCTTTAGTAGAGATGAGCCAGCCTCTAAAGGCTCGAGTTCGGTTCGGTTTGTCGAACGGAGGCCCCGTTCGAGTTCGGTTTGGCGAACCATTCGACGAACCTCTCGAACCCCATTGAAAACAATGGAATGCAAACACAAACACATAAAATCCCCAGCTGCCTAGTTGTACCTGGCTGAACACAAAAATGGGGCGAAGCTCATGTCGATTTTTTTTTAGGAGAAAGAGAGAAGGAAAAAGAGAGACTGAGAAAAAGAGAAAGAGAGAGAAAAATGATAGAAAAAGAGAGAGGAGAGAGAGAAAGAGAGAGAGAAAGAGAGAGAAAGAGAGAGAGAAGAGAGAGAGGAGAGAGAGGGCGAGAGAGAGAAAAAAAGAGAGAGGAGAGAGAGAGAGAGAAAAAGAGAGAGAGAAAGAGAGAGAGAAATAGAGAGAGAGAGAGAGAAAAAGAGAGAGAGAGACACAGAGAGAGGGAGACAGAGGGAAAGAGAGAGAGAGAAGAGAGAGAGGAGAGAGCAATGCAGCCTCATTCCGTGAACTGCTCCGATTTTAGAGGTGCGTCCCGAGGCTCACAGCTTATGTCTGGCTCCTCCCCTCAGTGCATAATTAAATTAAATTATAATTATAAATATATAATAATTATAATTTAAAATTAAAAATAAAAAAAATAAAAAAATAAATTAAATTCTTTACCGGGACCGGGACTAGAACTCGTAAAGTTATGCTTCTTAAGTAGAGATGAGCGAACCGGTCCCGGTTCGGCTCGAGGTTGGTTCGCCGAACGGAGGTCCCGTTCGAGTTCGGTTCGTCGAACGTTCGACGAACCGAACTCGAGCCAATAGGAAACAATGGCAGGCAATCACAAACACAGAAAAACACCTAGAAAACACCCTCAAAGGTGTCCAAAAGGTCACAAACAACTCACAACACATGGGAAAGTGACAAGGACATATACTCATGTGAAAACAAAAGAGCTGGACAAGGAAAAAGAGGAGGACACACAGATATATGAGTATATGCAAGGAAACATCGATTCCATTATTGTGCAACTTGAGCCCTGCTCATTTTAGGCTTCCAATCTGGATAAATTGCCTGAGCTCGCCACGTACGCCTTGTGGATCTTGTCATGTCCTGCAGCCAGCGTTCTCTCGGAACCTGTCTTCAGTGCTGCTGGTGGTCTGCTGGCAGATAAGCACACGCGTCTGTCCACTGACAATGTGGACATGGCTCTCAGAGGACTTTTCTTCCCCTGGGTCAGCCAGGGGACGGGAAAAGCACGCGTATTTTTGAGAGTGCTTCATGCAAAGCATCTTTTACTTTTTCAAAAGGGGGCTCAACCCATGCCAGTCAAGTGGGGTGTGTGTGGCCCATTTAGTGGAAACGAGGGAGACTGTGGTTGGAGTCCCCTCGCTGTGTCTCTAAAAGAACCAAGATGAACAAGTCATGGCTCTCAGAGGACTTTTCTTCCCCTGAGTCAGCCAGGGGACGGGAAAGGCACGCGTATTTTTGAGAGTGCTTCATGCAAAGCATCTTTTTCTTTTTCAAAAGGGGGCTCAACCCATGCCAGTCAAGTGGGGTGTGTGTGGCCCAGTTAGTGGAAACGAGGGAGACTGTGGTTGGAGTCCCCTCGCTGTGTCTCTAAAAGAACCAAGATGAACAAGTCATGGCTCTCAGAGGACTTTTCTTCCCCTGGGTCAGCCAGGGGACGGGAAAGGCACGCGTATTTTTGAGAGTGCTTCATGCAAAGCATCTTTTTCTTTTTCAAAAGGGGGCTCAACCCATGCCAGTCAAGTGGGGTGTGTGTGGCCCAGTTAGTGGAAACGAGGGAGACTGTGGTTGGAGTCCCCTCGCTGTGTTTCTAAAAGACCCAAAATGAACAAATCATGGCTCTCAGAGGACTTTTCTTCCCCTGGGTCAGCCAGGGGACGGGAAAGGCACGCGTATTTTTGAGAGTGCTTCATGCAAAGCATCTTTTTCATTTTGAAAAGGGGCATCAACTGATGTCATTCAAGAGGGGTGTGTGTGGCCCATTTAGTGGAAACGAGGGAGACTGTGGTTGGAGTCCCCTCGCTGTGTCTCTAAAAGAACCAAGATGAACAAGTCATGGCTCTCAGAGGACTTTTCTTCCCCTGGGTCAGCCAGGGGACGGGAAAGGCACGCGTATTTTTGAGAGTGCTTCATGCAAAGCATCTTTTTCTTTTTCAAAAGGGGGCTCAACCCATGCCAGTCAAGTGGGGTGTGTGTGTCCCAGTTAGTGGAAACGAGGGAGACTGTGGTTGGAGTCCCCTCGCTGTGTTTCTAAAAGACCCAAAATGAACAAATCATGGCTCTCAGAGGACTTTTCTTCCCCTGGGTCAGCCAGGGGACGGGAAAGGCACGCGTATTTTTGAGAGTGCTTCATGCAAAGCATCTTTTTCATTTTGAAAAGGGGCATCAACTGATGTCATTCAAGAGGGGTGTGTGTGGCCCATTTAGTGGAAACGAGGGAGACTGTGGTTGGAGTCCCCTCGCTGTGTCTCTAAAAGAACCAAGATGAACAAGTCATGGCTCTCAGAGGACTTTTCTTCCCCTGGGTCAGCCAGGGGACGGGAAAGGCACGCGTATTTTTGAGAGTGCTTCATGCAAAGCATCTTTTTCTTTTTCAAAAGGAGGCTCAACCCATGCCAGTCAAGTGGGGTGTGTGTGGCCCAGTTAGTGGAAACGAGGGAGACTGTGGTTGGAGTCCCCTCGCTGTGTTTCTAAAAGACCCAAAATGAACAAATCATGGCTCTCAGAGGACTTTTCTTCCCCTGGGTCAGCCAGGGGACGGGAAAGGCATGCGTATTTTTGAGCGTGCTTCATGCAAAGCATCTTTTTCTTTTTCAAAAGGGGGCTCAACCGATGCCAGGCAAGTGGGGTGTGTGTGGCCCAGTTAGTGGAAACGAGGGAGACTGTGGTTGGAGTCCCCTCGCTGTGTTTCTAAAAGAACCAAGATGAACAAGTCATGGCTCTCAGAGGACTTTTCTTCCCCTGTGTCAGCCAGGGGACGGGAAAGGCACGAGTATTTTTGAGAGTGCTTCATGCAAAGCATCTTTTTCTTTTTCAAAAGGGGGCTCAACCCATGCCAGTCAAGTGGGGTGTGTGTGGCCCAGTTAGTGGAAACGAGGGAGACTGTGGTTGGAGTCCCCTCGCTGTGTTTCTAAAAGACCCAAAATGAACAAATCATGGCTCTCAGAGGACTTTTCTTCCCATGGGTCAGCCAGGGGACGGGAAAGGCACGCGTATTTTTGAGAGTGCTTCATGCAAAGCATCTTTTTCATTTTGAAAAGGGGCATCAACTGATGTCATTCAAGAGGGGTGTGTGTGGCCCATTTAGTGGAAACGAGGGAGACTGTGGTTGGAGTCCCCTCGCTGTGTCTCTAAAAGAACCAAGATGAACAAGTCATGGCTCTCAGAGGACTTTTCTTCCCCTGGGTCAGCCAGGGGACGGGAAAGGCACGCGTATTTTTGAGAGTGCTTCATACAAAGCATCTTTTTCTTTTTGAAAAGGGGCATCAACTGATGTCATTCAAGAGGGGTGTGTGTGGCCCATTTAGTGGAAACGAGGGAGACTGTGGTTGGAGTCCCCTCGCTGTGTCTCTAAAAGAACCAAGATGAACAAGTCATGGCTCTCAGAGGACTTTTCTTCCCCTGGGTCAGCCAGGGGACGGGAAAGGCACGCGTATTTTTGAGAGTGCTTCATGCAAAGCATCTTTTTCTTTTTCAAAAGGGGGCTCAACCCATGCCAGTCAAGTGGGGTGTGTGTGGCCCAGTTAGTGGAAACGAGGGAGACTGTGGTTGGAGTCCCCTCGCTGTGTTTTACATGCTTTTAGAAGGGCATGACATGGCTTGGAGGTTGACTTTCATCATCTGCAAACTGTTGGCTACCAAAATGCTGCCTTTCCAACAACTGTGGTTATAGACAATGAGGAACATACTGATGAAGATGAGACGCAGATACCCGATTGGGATGACAACTTAAATATTCGGTCAGGGCAAGAAGAGGCTCGGTCTGAGGGGGAGGGGAGTGCAAACACAACAATTGATGATGAAGTCCTAGATCACACCTACTGTCAACCCACAGTCAGACACTCGAGGAGGTCAACAGAGGCGGTGGAGGAGGATGCAACCGACGTCGAAGTAACCTTGCGCCTTTCTGGACACAGTCGAAGCACTGGTAGCACGTCTACAACTGCATCCTCAGCCACCACTCTGCCTCTGAGCATTATTCGGGGTGGATCAACAGGTCGCATGGCCTCTAAGCTTGCCTAGCCTGGTCCTTTTTTGACATAAAAAAAGATCGCCCTAATTATGTGATCTGTAACATTTGGCATGGTTATCTTAGTAGAGGTCAAAACCTCAGCAGTTTGACAACTTCTTCCATGAATCGTCACATGAATAAATATCATATGGCCTGGTGGGAAGCTCACTGTGCTGCAATGCGGCCTAGCGGAGCCAACCATCCACCGCCTGCCCCTTCCAGTGCATCCGCGCGCTCGTCATCTTCTAGGACTGTGGGGACAGCTGTCACACCTGTTTTTCCACCCACAACTTCCACCACTGTAACCGCAACAGGCAGTTTGCTTGTTAGGTCGTCAGTTGGTTTGGAAGGGGAAACAAATGATTGTGTACAGCTCTCTCAAACATCGATAGCACCAACGTTGGATGAAGGCAACATCATGTCTCCGCCTGCACTTTCCTCACAAACCTGCATTTTTACAGGGACACCCTACTGAACACCGTCTACACACAGCAGCCAGATCTCTGTCCCTCAGATGTGGTCAAATAAAAGGCCACTTACTGCGACCCATGACAAAGCTAAGAGGTTGACTCTATCCCTCTGTAAGCTGTTGGCTACCGAAATGCTGCCTTTCCGCCTAGTGGACACACAGGATTTTAGAGACCTTATGTCTGTCGCTGTGCCCCAGTACCAGATGCCTAGTCGCCACTACTTCTCTAAGAAAGGTGTGCCCGCGCTACACCAGCATGTCACACACAACATCACCGCTTCCTTGAGAAACTCTGTGTGTGAACGGGTGCATTTCACCACCGATACTTTGACCAGTAAGCATGGACAGGGACGTTACATGTCGCTGACTGGCCACTGGGTAACTATGGTGATAGATGGTGAAGGGTCTGCTGCACAAGTCTTGCCGTCCCCACGACTTGTGTGTCAATCCTCTGTCTGTCCAAGTTCCGCCACTGCTTCTGCATCCTCCACCTCATCTGGGTCCTCCACCTCCGCCCCAAGCCTGCCTGGTCAGGCCACCAGCGTTCTCACTGCGCAGAAGGAATCACGCAACCCTCATTACTATGCTGGCAGCAGAGCGCAACGGCATCAGGCGGTCTTTAGCTTGACATGTCTTGGGAATAAGAGTCACACAGCTGAGGAGTTGTGGTCAGCTCTGCGGTCCGAGTTTAATAAATGGTTGTCTCCACTCAACCTGCAGCCTGGTAAGGCCGTGTGCGACAATGCTGCAAACCTGGGTGCGGCCCTTCGCCTGGGCAAGGTGACACACGTACCTTGTATGGCTCACGTGTTGAACCTTGTCGTCCAGCAATTTTTAACACACTATCCCGGCCTAGATGGCCTTCTGAACAGGGCACGAAAACTGTCTGCTCACTTCCGCCGTTCAAGCGCCGCAGCTGAGCGACTTGCATTGCTCCAGAAGTATTTCGGCCTGCCGGTTCATTGCCTGAAATGCGATGTGGCGACACGCTGGAATTCAACTCTCCACATGTTACAGCGACTGTGGCAGCACCGCCGTGCCCTGGTGCAATACGTCATGACGTATAGCCTGGGCCAACGAGATGCAGAGGTGGGGCAGATCACCCTGATGGAGTGGTCTCAGATCAAGGACCTATGCACCCTTCTGCACAGTTTCGACATGGCGACGAATATGTTTAGCGCTGACAATGCCATTATCAGCATGACGATTCCAGTCATTTACATGCTGGAACACACGCTAAACACTATTCGGAGTCAGGGGGTGGGACAACGAGAAGGGGATGAACTACAGGAGGATTCATATGCGCAAGACACAACAACATCACCAAGGTCCAGACGTTCATCATCACCAAGGCGCCAGGCATGGCAGCATGGGGGACAGGGATCAACAAGGGCGCATGGTAGCAGGCGAGATGTTGAGGAAGGTGCAGGAGGACATGAAGATATGGAGGACGAACTGTCCATGGACATGGAAGACTCAGCAGATGAGGGGGAGCTTGCTCAAATTTCAGTTGAAAGAGGTTGGGGGGAGATGTCAGAGGAAGAAAGAACGGTTAGCACCTCTATGCCACAAACACAGCGTGGACTTGGTCCGCATGGCTGCGCAAGACACATGAGTGCCTTCTTGTTGCACTACCTCCAACATGACCCTCGTATTGTCAAAATTAGAAGTGATGATGACTACTAGCTTGCCACACTATTAGATCCCCGGTACAAGTCCAAATTTTGTGACATAATTCCACCCATAGAAAGGGACGCACGTATGCAGGAGTATCAGCAGAAGCTGTTACTCGATCTTAGCTCGGCTTTTCCACCAAACAACCGTGCAGGTGAAGGGAGTGATTCTTCCAGTTGTAACTTGACAAACATGGGACGGCCTCGTCATCTTCAACAGTCTACCCGTACCAGTAGGACCGGATCTGGTGCTGGTAACAGCAATTTTATGGAATCTTTTAATAATTTTTTTAGACCCTCCTTTGCAAGGCCACCAGAGACAACAAGTCTGACACATAGTCAACGGATGGAGAGGATGATACAGGAGTATCTCCAAATGAACATCGATGCAATGACTTTTCAAATGGAGCCTTGCTCCTTTTGGGCTTCAAATCTAGAAAAATGTCCAGAGCTCTCCAGTTACGCCTTGAAGATTTTGTCGTGTCCAGCTGCCAGCGTTGTCTCTGAACGTGTCTTCAGTGCTGCTGGGTGTGTGCTGACAGATAAGCGCACGCGTCTGTCCAGTGACAATGTGGACAGACTGACGTTCATCAAAATGAACAAGTCATGGATCCACAAGGAATTTACTACCCCTGTGTCATCCTGGAGAGAGTAAATGCTTGTGGATTTGGAATGTGCTTGATGCAAATCAAAACATCCTGTTTGCAACTAGGTCACAAGTGCTGCCACTGAATGGGTGGGTGTGTGTGGGGCACAATTTTTGGAAAAAAGGGAGGCTCCGCTTGGAGTAACCCTTGCTTGCTGTGTTTTTTAAAAATGATACAAGATGAACAGATCTGAAGGCAAGATGAAGGCAACATCATGTCTCCGCCTGCACTTTCCTCACAAACCTGCATTTTTCCAGGGACACCCTACTCAACACCGTCTACAGACAGCAGCCAGATCTCTGTCCCTCAGATGTGGACAAATAAAAGGCCATTTCCTGCGACCCATGACAAAGCTAAGAGGTTGACTTTATCCCTCTGTAAGCTCTTGGCTACGGAAATGCTGCCTTTCCGCATGGTGGACACACAGGATTTTAGAGACCTTATGTCTGTCACTGTGCCCCAGTACCAGATGCCCAGTCACCACTACTTCTCTAAGAAAGGTGTGCCTGCGCTACACCAGCATGTCGCACACAACATCACCGCTTCCTTGAGAAACTCTGTGTGTGAACAGGTGCATTTCACCACCGATACTTGGACCAGTAAGCATGGATAGGTACGTTACATGTCGCTGACTGGGCACTGGCAAACTATGGTGAGAGATGGAGAAGGGTCTGCTGTACAAGTCTTGCCGTCCCCACGAGTTGTTTCAATCCTTGTTCTGTATGTAGAAGTTAATACACTGCTTCAGGCTCTTCAACCTCGTGTGGGTCCTCCACCTTGGCGCAAACCCTGTGTGGTCAGGCCACCCTTCCAAGCAACTGCGCACAAGGTCTACCACACACCTCCTTACTATGCTGGCAGCAGAGCTCAATGCCATCAGGCGGTCAAAGTTTTACTTTGAAATGTATGGGAAATGTGAGTCACACCGCTATTCCAGAGAATAGGAGTCAGGCAGGGTCAAAACATTAATTGAGGAACAGGAACAGAATGGGACGGCCAGGACTTAATCAGAAAACAAGCAGAGGTGAAATGCGGATCGGCCAACAAGGTACATAAACAGCAAGCAGGAAAAGTAGTCAGGTAACAAGCACACAAAATCATAAAACTGAACTGGGGGTAAAATTAACCAGAGGTTCATAGCTATGTCTGGCAGTGGTCTGCAGACAGGATGGGCATAAAAAAGGGTGTGGTGTCTTCCCATTGGTTGTAGCTGAATGATGGTATTTCATCTGTGAGATACCCACCAGCTACATTCAGCCAGAGATTCTGCATCTGTCAAGGTAATGCAGCCCAGTGGGTGAGCATAACCTGCGTCCACCTGCGCCGCTGGCATGGACTCCTCTCCCATCATCAGCACTATTCATGAAAGGAACACGTTGTAACCTGGCGACCGTAGTACAAATTGACGGAGCGGACTCCGTTGGTGACTTAACAGCCGTGTGCGGCAATGATGCAAACCTGGCTGCGGGCCATCGTCAGGGCAATGTGACACACGTGCCTTGTATGGCTCACGTGTTGAACCTCATTCTCCAGCAATTTTTAAAACACCATGACGGCCTACATGGCCTTGTGCAGCGTGCACGCTCGCTATGTGCTCACTTCCATCGTGCGTACACAGCAGCTCAACAACTTTCGTCGCTACAGAAGTCTTTAGGTCTGGTGGTTAAACGCCTGAAATGCGATGTGCCCACACGCAGGAATTTGAATCTGCACATGTTGCAGCGTGTGTGGCAGCACCGCAGAGCCCTGCTGAAATACGGTATGACATATAGCCTGGGATAACTTGATCAAGAGGTGGTGCAGATCACGCTGCTGGAGTGGTGTCAGATCAAGGACCTATGCACCCTGCTACACAGTTCACAAATGTCGACGAAGATGTTTAGCACTGGCAATGTCATTCTCAGCGTGACAATTCTGGTCATCTACATGATGGAGCACACTGTAATTATTATTCGGAGTCAGGTGTTGGGACAAGAGGAAGGGGAGGAAGTACAGGAGGAGTCATATGCGGAAGGGATAACAAGATCTACGAGGTCCAGATGGTCAGCGACACCTATGCGGCAGTCATGGTGAGGGAGAGGGATTAACAAGGGCGCATAGTATCAGCAAAAAGTGTGGATGAAAGTGCAGGAGCCCATGAAGAAATGGAGGACGAACTGGCGATGGGCATGGAAGACTCAGCAGATGAGTGAGAGCTTGCTCACATTTCGGTTGTGCGAGGTTGTGGGGAGAGGGCAGAGGAAGGATGCACGATTCTCACCTCTATGCCACCAACACACCAAGGACTTGGTCCTCCTGGATGCACAAGACACATGAGCGCCTTCTTGCTGCACTACCTACATAACCCTCGGATTGTATGAATTTGAAGTAATCCTGAATACTGGGTTGCCACACTGTTAGATCCCCGGTACAAGACAAAATTTGGCGAACTAATTCCTGCCATAGAAATAGACGCACGTATACAGGAGTATCTGCAGAATGTGGTACGCAATCTTAGATCTACTTTTCCACTAAACACCAGTGCTGCACAGAGTGAATCTCAACGCTTTGTCATGGATAGGAGGAAATGGTCTTTTACTTGTCCACATCGGAGGGACCGAGGGATGGCTGCTGTGCTGAGATGGCGTTGAGTACGGTGTCCCTGCACAGTTGCACTTTTGGTCATATCCCAAAATGAGTTGAAAAAGGACAGATGCTGTTGGAAAGGGGAACAGGTGTGTTGGAAAGGGGAAAAAAGTTTTGGTCCGTGGATTTGGTGGTTAAGCAACTGTAACATTTGCTGAAGAAACAACATCTGTTACAGTGGGACTGGCAGATTTGGATAAAGTGGTATATAATCTGTGACCGCTATATAACGAAAATTAATAAGAAAAGAAAGACAAAGGTATATATCCCCATCAGCAGTCAGTGTCCACCGTGCTCCCAGTTGGAAAAGGAGAGGTTGGCAACTTGAAGTTTTGGTGGAGGATACAGAGCTGTGTGGCTATGAAACTAATAGTAGCCTGAACCGAGTTAGACGCCATTCGGATCTGGAGACTGGGAGCCCTGTTAGCGTCACAGGGTCCACATGCCCACCCAGCCCAGGAACTCCCTGTTAACAACACAGGGGCCATTGAGTACGCTGAACGTGTGCGTAGGGGCCACACCTGTGGACAGCAGGCGCATCAGCAGCAGCAGGCCTGTTAATGCCACTGGGCTGCACAAGCAGGACTGTTAGGACAGGAGCTGGTCTTAACCGTTCTGCGTTACCAACTGTGGTGGTGGCCTGCATCCACCACCCTATCCCTGCCTACCTCTGGCCTAAAGCCGCAATTGGTTCAACACATGGAGGTGTGCTCTTTCGGAGCATAATAGAAGACTGCGCACCTCCTTGTTGGCTCCAGCCCCTTTTATAACCTGGGTCCGCCCCAAACCAGGGTGAACCACAATGCACCTCCTGGAGACAAAAGTAGAGTGACACGTCATGAGTGGCATAACTAGCGTCCTATTTGGAAACGCAACTTCAATGATGACCTCATGGCTGCCATGACCCAAACACCTCACCAGTCATCGTCTGACCATCAATAATGCGGTGACAAGTCATAGGTGTGGGCCTCTGCAAGCCATTTGGGAGGACACCTGATGCCCTGTGGTCTATATGGGACCCCCACATCAGTGCCAGGGCCAAAGAGTTCATTACCGGACCTAGTCTCTGATGCAGGAAGTGCCTGAGCATGCTCAGTAGCATGAAATACAGTCTCTGAAAAAAGACTATCAGCTTTAGCATGGTGTCTAGGCACAAAACAGGACTTAGACCCGGCACGGAATGCAAGCACCTGTGCAAAGAGGCTTTTCACACTTAGTGTGGGAGCATGCACTGTATCACGAAAAGAAGACTTAGCGGCAGGAATAACACAGTCAGGCTGAGCATACTCACTACGCGAAACACTGGAATTAGGCTTCAGCTGGGGTACATCGGCACACGCATGCGCACTAGCTGCCTCTCCACACTTAGACGTGGAGGGGAAATTTGTCTTGGAGATGCTGTCTATGAACAGAAGGAAAAGCTAAAGGAAGCCTGACTTTCTATCCCTCCGAATTATGAAATGCAGCAATGAATTCCATGAGTTTGCTATAACATTAGCGTAGCAAAATGTGCATGAGGGTGTGATGTAGAGGTGCTAGAAATAGCTTGTCACCAGTGGGGCACTAATGGAATACAACAGCCAGTTCTATGATGCCACTAAATGGCAGTATTTTGTGCTATCATTATAGCTTATTAAAAACAGAGCAGGAGGTTGTCATGCAGACGTGCTGCACATAGATTTGCAGTAGTGTGAATAGACAAAAGTACAATAGCCACGTTTAGGATGCCAATAGGTACACTGAGTGTTTGCTAGTATAATGGCTGAGTTTAAAAAAGTTTGAGTGTGCAATGCAGGCAGACGTGCTGCAAATAACGTTCCAATACTGTGAATTGACAAAAGTACAATAGCCACGTTTAGGATACAACTAGGTACACTGAGTGTTTGCTAGTATAATGGCTGAGTTTAAAAAAGTTAGAGTGTGCAATGCAGGCAGACGTGCTGCAAATATCGTTCCAATACTGTGAATAGACAAAAGTACAATAGCCACGTTTAGGATACAACTAGGTACAGTGAGTGTTTGCTAGTATAATGGCTGAGTTTAAAAAAGTTGGAGTGTGCAATGCAGGCAGACGTGATGCAAATATCGTTCCAATACTGTGAATAGACAAAAGTCCAATAGCCACGTATAGGATGCCACTAGGTACAGTGAGTGTTTGCTAGTATAATGGCTTAGTTTAAAAAAGTTTGAGTGTGCAATGCAGGCAGACGTGCTCTGCAAATGTCTTTGCACTAGTGGGACTATAGCAAAGTCCAATAGCCACGTTTAGGATGCCACTAGGTACACTGAGTGTTTGCTAGTAAAATGGCTTAGTTTAAAAAAGTTTGAGTGTGCAATGCAGGCAGACGTGCTCTGCAAATGTCTTTGCACTAGTGGGACTATAGCAAAGTCCAATAGCCACGTTTAGGATGCCACTAGGTACACTGAGTGTTTGCTAGTATAATGGCTTAGTTATAATGAGTTGGAGTGTGCAGAGGACAAGAGGGTACAGTGGCAGGATTGTGGTGCTCTGGGTAGAGGAATGGAAGCCTGCCTTTCTATTCCCTCCTAATGGTGAAATGCAGGGAGGAAATCCCTGACCTTGGCTACACAGACGCTGTTGTTGTTTGCAGGACCTGTCACCTATGGCTCTCTGACCCTGCCGGTTTGAGCCCTTAAAAGGACTGCTATAAAGTGCTCTCCCTATGCTGTCTAACGCTGTGTATGCAGCGCATACAGCTGTATCGGCTATAGGACTCAGGAGGATGGAGCTGCGACAGTGATGTCTGACAGCAAAGACGCAGAAGGCAGATAATGGCGTCCTGGAGGAAAATGTCCGGTTTTATAATGCAGGGACATGTGACATGGACATCCTATCACACATGCCGTTGCTTCTCTGGCTCAAAGTCCACTTAGCTGTGTGTGTGTCTGGGATTGGCTGACATGCTGGCCCGCCCCACTACACGCGCGCGCTTAGGGAAGGAAGACAAGAAAAAAAAAAAAAAATGGCGATCGCCATTATACAAACAGCAGTGATCTGAAGGCGCTGTTCACGCACACTATACACTGAAATGTCATAATAATGTGATTCACAGAGTGACTTACACTATTACAGCAGAAACCAAGCTAGGATTTTGCTGTTTTTTTGCTGCTAGAACCGTTCTCGAACGTTTCTAGAACTATCGAGCTTTTGCAAAAAGCTCGAGTTCTAGTTCGATCTAGAACAGGCCCCAAAATCACTCGAGCCTAGAACTGGAGAACCACGAACCACGAACCGCGCTCAACTCTATTCTTAAGCGAGCGCTCTATCCACTGAATAACTACCTCTAATGATGAAGATAGGCAGATTTGGTAATCTTCACGTCTGCATTACAGAGTGAAGTCTCTGGTGAAAGCGCGATTCACTTCATTGCTACGTGTAGAGGACACAGCGCGATCGTGTTCTACGGTGCTGCTGCATCTTCATGTAGCAGAGCTGACAGTGTCGTGTGGATTATGTCCGACCTGGATGTGTATTTGGAGATTAATAAACTGGTAAAAGAGTGTGTTTTTTTGTCTTTTATTCCAAATAAAGGATTTTTCGCTGTGTGTTTATTTACTTTTACTTTCAGTTTAATCATGGAAGGTGTCTCGGGGAGACGCCTGGCATGATTAAACTCATTATTACCCTGATTGCCACTGCACCAGGACAATTCGGGATGAGCTGGGTGGAGTCCTGGGACTATCACATCTAATGGATGCAGCAATTCCGGGCCGGCTACTGGGTGATATTGTTAGGCTGGAGGGCTCCCCAGACCGTGGCGCTCCCCATCCTGACAATACCAGCCTCCAGCCGTGTGGCTTTATTCTAGCTGGTATCAAATATGTGGGGAACCGCATTTTTTTTTCTTATTTATTTATTTTACTACACGATATAGACCCGCCCACTGGCGGCTGTGATTGGTTGCAGTGAGACAGCTGTCACTCATCGTGGTGGCGTGTCTCACTGCAACCAATCATGGGCGCCGGTATGCTGGGAAAGCACAGAATACCTGATTGAATAATGAAGCGGCAGCCATTTTCTAAAGAGGAAAAGACGCCGCAGATTTGTGACAGCCGTGCAGCGAGACGCCCATGATCGGTGAGTAGAAAAAAGAGAGGGATTGTACTGGGGACGCAGGACACATGCAGACAGCAACGTGTGCACATAGCCTTACTGTGAAAAGCCACGTTTTTGTTGATCGAACCGTTCTCGAACCTAACTCAAACTGTCGAGCTTTTAGCAAAAAGCACGAGCTCGAGCTCGAACACCCCCCAAAATCACTCGAACATGAAATTGGCGAACCTCGAACATCGCTCAACTCTAGTACCTCTCTCTGTTTGTCTATCTCTTTCCCTTTCTGCCTCTCTCTGTCTTTCTCTTTGTCTCTGTCTGTCTCTCTCTGTCTTTCTCTCTATCTCTCTCTGTCTCTCTATGTCTGCCTCTCTCTATCTCTCTGTTTCTTTATTTGTCTCTCTCTGTCTCTTTAATTCTGTTTCTCTCTCTGTCTCACGCTGTCTCTCTATCAGTCTGTCTCTTTACCTGCCTCTCTGTGTCTCTCTCTTTGTCTCTGTTTGTCTCTGTCTCTCACTTTTTGTCTGTCTCGCTGTCTCTCTCTGTCTCTTTCTGCCTCTCTTTCTATCTCTGTTTCTCTGTCTCTTTCTCTCTGTCGGTTTCTGTCCGTCTCGCTGTCTGTTTCTCTGTCTCTCTCTCTATCTGTCCCTCTCCCGGTCTGCCTCTCTATGTTTGTCTTTCTTTCTCTCTTTATACTGAAATGGGGACTAGCATTCACCACCTGTATCCGGAGGTGGAACGCATTACCTAGCGTGGTGAAGCGCACGCTGGCGAATGCACAGTGAAGTCGGGAAAAGGAAGTGGGGGCATGTGGTAATGTGTTCCACCTCCGGACACTTTCCTTTGGTTCCCAATGGGTCTTTCATCTTATATTTAATCCAGACATGCCTTTCTCTTTTAGTCTCCACAACATTTGGGCCATATTTTGGTAGGACGCTGGCTGTTAATATTTCATAAATAACCTAATATTCACCCAACATAGTATGTAGAATTTATATCTAGGACACACTGCTGTAAGCACATAAAGTTTTTTTTACACTGTTTTTCGGTTATAGACAAACAACATATAATCTCATCTTCTAACCAGCGCCTCGTGTTACATAGTGGCCTTTCTTTAAACCAATTTATGCCAACCAGGGGTATATAAAGTGTGTCCTCAAGAGACTGTAACTATTAATGTATGGTTAACCCCATATACATCAGGATGGGCTAATATAAGTAATTCATGAAACCTGATTCACAGAAGAAATAGCCACAACAACAATAAAAATTACAGTTTTATTAATCAATTAATAAAAGAAAAAGTATTAAATAGAGCAAGGAAAATGACAACAAAAAGGAGAATGGGTCCGACACAGCGATATAGCACCGCATAATCATAAAGCACCAATATACCTCATGAAATAAATTATTTAAGGTGCAACAAGTATATAAACCGCAGGATGATAGTATCAGATAAAAAATATATTTAATTAAATTGGGTTAGTTGGCAGCTACATATAAATATAAAGTGCAAAGTAGTGTAATTAATAGAGTTGAGCGCGGTTCGCGGTTCGAGGTTCTACAGTTCGAGGCTCGAGTGATTTTGGGGGCTGTTCTAGATCGAACTAGAATTCGAGCTTTTTGCAAAAGCTCGATAGTTCTAGATATGTTTGAGAACGGTTCTAGCAGCAAAAAAACAGCTAATTCCTAGCTGGCTTTCCGCTGTAATAGTGTAAGTCACTCTGTGACTCACACTATTATGACATTTCAGTGTATAGTGTGCGTGAACAGCGCATTCAGATCACTGCTGTTTGGATAATGGCGATCGCCATTTTTTTTTTTTTTCCTTGTCTTCCTTCCCTAAGCGCGCGCGTGTAGTGGGGAGGGCCAGCATGTCAGCCAATCCCAGACACACACACACAGCTAAGTGGACTTTTAGCCAGAGAAGCAACGGCATGTGTGATAGGATGTCCATGTCACATGTCCCTGCATTATAAAACCGGACATTTTCCTCCAGCACGCCATTATCTGCCTTCTGCGTCCTTGGTGTCAGACATCACTGGCGCAGCTCCGTCCTGAGTCCTATCGCCGATACTGCTGTATGCGCTCCATACACAGCGCTGGACAGCTTAGGGATAGCACTTTCTATCAGTCCTTTTAAGGGCTCATACCGGCAGGGTCAGAGCCATAGGTGACAGGTCCTGAAAACAGAGTTTGACAGCTACACAAGATGACAGCGTCTGTGTAGCTAAGGTCAGGGATTTCCTCGCTGCATTTCCCCATTAGGAGGGATAGAAAGGCAGGCTTCCATTCCTCTACCCAGAGACCCACAACTCTGCCACTGTACCCTCCTGTCCTCTGCACACTCCAACTCATTGTTACTAAGCCATTATACTAGCAAACACTGAGTGAACTTAGTGGCATCCTTAACGTGGCTGTTGGACATCTGTATTGTCCAACTAGTGCAAAGATATTTGCAGCACGTCTGCCTGCATTGCACACTCAAACTCATTGAAGCTAAGCCATTATACTAGCAAACACTGAGTGTACCTAGTGTCATCCTAAACGTGGCTATTGGACTTCTGTATAGCCCCACTAGTGCAAAGATATTTTCAGCACCTCTACCTGCATTGCACACTCAAACTCATTGTAGCTAAGCCATTATACTAGCAAACACTGAGTGAACTTAGTGTCATCCTAAACGTGGCTATTGGACTTCTGTATAGTCCCACTAGTGCAAAGATATTTGCAGCACGTCTGTCTGCATTGCACACTCAAACTCATTGTAGCTAAGCCATTATACTAGCAAACACTGAGTGAACCTAGTGTCATCCTAAACGTGGTTATTGGACTTCTGTATAGCCCCACTAGTGCAAATATATTTGCAGCACCTCTGTCTGCATTGCACACTCCAACTCATTGTAGTTAAGCCATTATACTAGCAAACACTGAGTGAACCTAGTGTCATCCTAAAAGTGGCTATTGGACTTCTGTATAGTCCCACTAGTGCAAAGATATTTGCAGCACGTCTGCCTGCATTGCACACTCAAACTCATTGTAGCTAAGCCATTATACTAGCAAACACTGAGTAAACCAAGTGTCATCCTAAATTGGCTATTGGAGTTCTGTATAGTCCCACTAGTGCAAAGATATTTGCAGCACGTCTGCCTGCATTGCACACTCCAAATCATTGTTACTAAGCCATTATACTAGCAATCATTGCTGCCAGTTTAAGGGCCGTAGTTGCATTGTCAGTGATAATTATTGTTGTTTATTCTGCTGTTAATAAAGCTAGACCACCGCTGCAATTTACACCACCTCTCAATTTTTACTACCACATTTTAAGTGCACAATCTTGTCGCAATCAAAATGAGTGGCAAAATGACAGATGCTGGTGGAAAGGGTAAGAGGCGTGTTGGAAAAGGAAAAAAAGGGTTTGTCCGTGGGGAAGGTGGCAAAGCTCCTTTAACATCTGCTGAAGATAGACCATCTACCAGCAAAAGTAAGATGTCTACTACTTACCGTGGACAATCCGATGTGCTCCCTTTTTTACGGACACGGATAACTGGAACAAAGGTAGATGATGGCCAAAAAAGGAAAATGCTTGAATGGATCTCAAGTGGTCCAACAAGTGCCCTCTCCGCCACCTCAACTACCGCATCCAAAAAACACCAGTCCTCTGAGTTGTAATCCCAATCAAACTTGCTTTCTCCCAGCTCTGAAGTCTCCATCCGCCCTGCACAATATGGTGGAACTGAGATGGCTGAGTCTACAGAGCTGTTCAGTCACACTATAGCCTGGGAATCAGAGGTCTGCTCCCAAGCTACAGTGAGTACAGAACAGGAAATGGTCTGCAGTGATGCCCAGAACCTTTGTGACTCTGATTCAGGCCATGAGGACCAAGTTTCTGAGCATAATGTTGACCCTTTTTCACAAACTGTAACACCTGTTATTATAGACAATGAGGAACATACTGATGACGATGAGACGCAGATACCAGATTGGGATGACAACCTAAATATTTGGTCAGGGCAAGAAGAGGCTCGGTCTGAGGGTGAGGGGAGTGCAAACACAACAATTGATGAGGAAGTTCTAGATCCCACCTATTGTCAACCCACAGTCAGGCACTCGAGGAGGTCAACAGAGGTGGTGGAGGAGGATGCAACTGATGACGAAGTTACCTTGCGCCTTCCTGGACAGAGTCAGAGTACTGGTAGCACGTCTACAACTGCATCCTCAGCCACCACTCTGCCTCTGAGCACTAGTCGGGGTGGATCAACAGGTCGCATGCCCTCTAAGCCTTGCCTAGCCTGGTCCTTTTTTGACATAGCAAAAGATCGCCCAAATTATGTGATCTGTAAAATTTGTCATGGTTCTCTTAGTAGAGGTCAAAACCTCAGCAGTTTGACAACTTCTTCCATGAATCGTCACATGAATAAATATCATATGTCCCGGTGGGAAGCTCACCGTGCTGCAATGCGGCCTAGCAGAGCGAACCATCCACCGCCTGCCCCTTCCAGTGCATCCGCGCGCTCTTCATCTTCTAGGACTGTGGGGACAGCTGTCACACCTGGTTTTCCACGCACAACTTCCACCACTGTAACCGCAACAGGCAGTTTGCTTGTTAGGTCGTCAGTTGGTTTGGAAGGGGAAACAAGTGCGTGTGTACAGCTCTCTCAGACATCGATAGCACCAACGTTGGATGAAGGCGACATCATGTTTCCGCCTGCACTTTCCTCACAAAGCTACATTTTTCCAGGGACACCCTACTCAACACCGTCTACACACAGCAGCCAGATCTCTGTCCCTCAGATGTGGACAAAAAAAAGGCCATTTCCTGCGACCCATGACAAACCTAAGAGGTTGACTTTATCCCTCTGTAAGCTCTTGGCTACCGAAATGCTGCCTTTCCGCCTGGTGGACACACAGGATTTTAGAGACCTTATGTCTGTCGCTGTGCCCCAGTACCAGATGCCCAGTCGCCACTACTTCTCTAAGAAAGGTGTGCCCTCACTACACCAGCATGTCGCACACAACATCACCACTTCCTTGAGAAACTCTGTGTGTCAACGGGTGCATTTCACCACCGATACTTGGACCAGTAAGCATGGACAGGGACATTACATGTCGCTGACTGGGCACTGGGTAACTATGGTGATAGATGGTGAAGGGTCTGCTGCACAAGTCTTGCCGTCCCCACGACTTGTGTGTCAATCCGCTGTCTGTCCAAGTTTCGCCACTGCTTCTGCCTCCTCCACCTCATCTGGGTCCTCCACCTCCGCCCCAAGCCTGCCTGGTCAGGCCACCAGCGTTCTCACTGCGCAGAAGGAATCACGCACCCCTCATTACTATGCTGGCAGCAGAGCGCAACGGCATCAGGCGGTCTTTAGCTTGACATGTCTTGGGAATAAGAGTCACACAGCTGAGGAGTTGTGGTCAGCTCTGCGGTCCGAGTTTAATAAATGGTTGTCTACACTCAACCTGCAGCCTGGTAAGGCCGTGTGCGACAATGCTGCAAACCTGGGCGCGGCCCTTCGCCTGGGCAAGGTGACACACGTGCCTTGTATGGCTCACGTGTTGAACCTTGTTGTCCAGCAATTCTTAACACACTATCCCGGCCTAGATGGCCTTCTGAACAGGGCACGAAAACTGTCTACTAACTTCCGCCGTTCAACCGCCGCAGCTCAGTGACTTGCATCGCTCCAGAAGTCTTTCGGCCTGCCGGTTCATCGCCTGAAATGCGATGTGCCGACACGCTGGAATTCAACTCTCCACATGTTGCAGCGACTGTGGCAGCACCGTCGAGCCCTGGTGCAATACGTCATGACGTATAGCCTGGGCCAACGAGATGCAGAGGTGGGGCAGATCACCCTGATGGAGTGGTCTCAGATCAAGGACCTATGCACCCTTCTGCAGAGTTTCGACATGGCGACGAATATGTTTAGCGCTGACAATGCCATTATCAGCATGACAATTCCAGTCATTTACATGCTGGAGCACACGCTAAACACTATTCGGAGTCAGGGGGTGGGACAACAGGAAGGGGAGGAACTACAGGAGGATTCATATGCGCAAGACACAACAACATCACCAAGGTCCAGACGTTCATCATCACCAAGGCGGCAGGCATGGGACCATGGGGGACAGGGATCAACAAGGGTGCATGGTAGCAGGCGAGATGTTGAGGAAGGTGCAGGAGAACATGAAGAAATGGAGGACAAACTGTCCATGGACATGGAAAACTCAGCGGATGAGGGAGACCTTGGTCAAATTTCAGTTGAATGAGGTTGGGGGGAGATGTCAGAGGAAGAAAGAACGGTTAGCACCTCTATGCCACAAACACAGCGTGGACTTGGTCTTCATGGCCGCGCAAGACACATGAGCGCCTTCTTGCTGCACTACCTCCAACATGACCCTCGTATTGTCAAAATTAGAAGTGATGATGACTACTGGCTTGCCACACTATTAGATCCCCGGTACAAGTCCAAATTTTGTGACATAATTCCAGCCATAGAAAGGGACGCACGTATGCAGGAGTATCAGCAGAAGCTGTTACTCGATCTTAGCTCGGCTTTTCCACCAAACAACCGTGCAGGTGCAGGGAGTGAATCTCCCAGTTGTAACTTGACAAACATGGGACGGTCTCGTCATCTTCAACAGTCTACCCGTAACAGTAGCACAATATCTGGTGCTGGTAACAGCAATTTTATGGAATCTTTTCATAATTCTTTTAGACCGTCCTTTGCAAGGCCACCAGAGACAACAAGTCTGACACATAGTCAACAGCTGGAGAGGATGATACAGGAGTATCTCCAAATGAACATCGATGCCATGACTTTGCAAATGGAGCCTTGCTCATTTTGGGCTTCAAATCTTGAAAAATGGCCAGAGCTCTCAACTTACGCCTTGGAGATTTTGTCGTGTCCAGCTGCCAGCGTTGTCTCTGAACGTGTCTTCAGTGCTGATGGGTGTGTGCTGACAGATAAGCGTACGTGTCTGTCCAGTGATAATGTGGACAGACTGACGTTCATCAAAATGAACAAGTCATGGTTCCACAAGGAATTTACTACCCCTGTGTCATCCTGGGGAGAGTAAATGCTTGTGTATTTTGAATGTGCTTGATGCAAATTTAGTTGCGAAGTGTACAACTAGGGTTAAAGTGCTGCCACTGATGGGGTGTCTGTGTGGCCCAATTTTTGGAAAAAAGGGAGACTCCACTTGGAGTAACCCTTGCTTGCTGTGTTTTTTAAAAATGATCCAAGATGAAGAGAGCTGGGATCAGGAAAGACTTTGCTACCTACCCCGGTGTCATCCTGGGGACGGTTAAGGATGGCGTATTTTTGAATGTGCTTGATGCAAATCTAGCTGTGAAGTGTACAACTGGGGCACAACTGCTGCCACTGAAGGGGTGGGTGTGTGTGGGGCCCAATTTTTGGAAAAAAAAGGGAGACTCCGCTTGGAGTAACCCTTGCTTGCTGTGTTTTTTAAAAGGAGCCAAGATGAACAAGTCATGGTTCAGCAAAGACTTTATCTACCTACCCCGGTGTCATCCTGGGGACGGTTAATTATGGCGTATTTTTGAATGTGCTTGATGCAAATCTAGCTGTGAAGTGTACAACTGGGGCACAACTGCTGCCACTGAAGGGGTGGGTGTGTGTGTGGCCCAATTTTTGGAAAAAAAAGGGAGACTCCGCTTGGAGTAACCCTTGCTTGCTGTGTTTTTAAAAAGGAGCCAAGATGAACAGAGCTGGAACCAGAAAAGACTTTTCTACCTACCCCGGTGTCATCCTGGGGACGGTTAATTATGGCGTATTTTTGAATGTGCTTGATGCAAATCTAGCTGTGAAGTATACAACTGAGGCACAAGTGCTGCCACTGAATGGGTGGGTGTGTGTGGGGCCCAATTTTTGGAAAAAAAGGGAGACTCCGCTTGGAGTAACCGTTGATTGCTGTGTTTTTTAAAAATGATCCAAGATGAACAGAGCTGGGATCAGGAAAGACTTTGCTACCTACCCCGGTGTCATCCTGGGGACGTTTAATTATGGCGTATTTTTGAATGTGCTTGATGCAAATCTAGCTGTGAAGTGTACAACTGGGGCACAAGTGCTGCCACTGAATGGGTGGGTGTGTTTGGGGCCCAATTTTTGGAAAAAAAGGGAGACTCCGCTTGGAGTAACCCTTGCTTGCTGTGTGTTTTAAAAGGAGCCAAGATGAACAAGTCATGGTTCAGCAAAGACTTTATCTACCTACCCCGGTGTCATCCTGGGGACTAGAGATGAGCGAACCGGTCCCGGTTCGGCTCGAGGCCGGTTCGCCGAACGGGGCTCCCGTTCGAGTTCGGTTCGTCGAACGTTCGACGAACCGAACTCGAACGTATAGGCTATAATGGGAGGCAATCACAAACACATAAAAATGCATTATAAATGTACACAAACAGTTAATAAACATTGCCATAACACTTACCGGTCCTCGCGATCCCTTCTGCACTCTGTCTCCTGCCGCTATTCCATCCGATGATCGCTGAATCCTCCCGGTGACCTGCACTGCCAGCAGAGAAGCAGGACCTATCGTGACGTCAAAATAGCCATGTGACCAGTCACGTGGCTATTATCTCATTGGCTACAGACTGGTCACATGACTATGACACGTCATGTAGGACCTGCGAGTGCATCTCTCCGGTACACGGTGCACATATGTGTATCGCCGTGTACCGGCGACATGCTCTAGCACACGGTCGACTCCCCGTTCCGTTAGGGACCGGCTGACACAGCCGGTCATTAACGGAGATCACCGTTGCCATAGCAACGCAGTTAGCGGTGACGTCACCGCTAACCGCGGCTCCGGGAGCACCGTTGCTATGGTAACGCGTCTGTCAGCGTTACCGCTAGCAGCCAGCAGTGATCACTCACGGAGTGAAGGCTGCACGCTGCTTCCCGATTGTAGTGAGCATTGTAGTTAGGATGGAGGTTCCCCAGCCCCAAGTGATGCCCCTCACTACAATCGTCACTACTACTACACTAGAAAGAAAGAAGACAGAAGAGCAGGATCGTGGAGGGCTGACAGGGGGTAATAAAGATGGAGTCTCTAATGTGTCTGTGTATTTATTTCTATTAAAGTATTTTTTCTCTGTGTGGTGTCTTTTTTTAACCCTTTATTGGAGATTCTTAATGGCCGGGTCAAACGTGCCTGACATTAAGAATCTCTGGCTTAATACTGGCTGGTAAAACAAAGCCAGTATTAACTCATGATTACCCAACAAGCCACCCGGCTCCAGGGCTGTTGGAAGAGTTGGATACAGCGCCAGATGATGGCGCTTCTATGAGAGCGCCATTTTCTGGGACGGCTGCGGACTGAAATCCGCAGCAGAGGCACCCACAAACCTCGGGCTAACCTGTGCTGCGGATTCCAATCCCCAGCTGCCTAGTTGTACCTGGCTGGACACAAAAATAGGGCGAAGCCCACGTCATTTGTTTTTTAATTATTTCATGAAATAAGTGAAATAATTAAAAAAAACGGGCTTCCCTATATTTTTGGTTCCCAGCCGGGTACAAATAGGCAACTGGGGGTTGGAGGCAGCCCGTGGCTGCCAGCTGTACCTGGCTAGCATACAAAAATATGGCGAAGCCCACGTCATTTTTTTGGTGGGCAAAAAACTTCTGCATACAGTCCTGGATGGAGTATGCTGAGCCTTGTAGTTCTGCAGCTGCTGTCTGCTCTTCTCCATACAGACAGACAGCAGCTGCAGAACTACAAGGCTCAGCATACTCCATCCAGGACTGTATGCAGAAGTTTTTTGCCCCCTGAAAAAATTATGTGGCTTCGCCATATTTTTGTATGCTAGCCAGGTACAGCAGGCAGGTACGGCTGCCCCCAACCCCCAGTTGCCTATTTGTACCCGGCTGGGAACCAAAAATAAAGGGAAGCCCTTTTTTTATTATTTCATGAATTTCATGAAATAATTAGAAAACAAATGACGTAGGCTTTGCCCCATTTTTGTGTCCAGCCAGGTACAACTAGGCAGCTGGGATTGGAATCCGCACCACCGGTTGGCCTGAGCTTTCTGGGCCCCACTGCTGCGAATTGCAGTCTGCAGCCACCTCAGAAAATGGCATTTTCATAGAAGCGCCATCTTCTGGCGCTGTATCCAACTCTTCCAGCACCTGCCTGCTATACCTGGCTAGCATACAAAAATATGGCGAAGCTCACGTCCTTTTTTTGTAGCTTTTTGGCAAAAAAAAAAAAAAATGCTTCCCTGGATTTTCCATTGCCAGTGAAGGTAACACCAAGCAGTGGGGGTTAGCAGCCAGTAGCTGCTTGGATTACCCTTAGCTAGCAATACAAAAAATGCAGTGGGAGCTAACATATATTTTTTTTAATTATTTATTTAAATAACTAAAAATAAAATGGGCTTCCCTGTATTTTGATTGCTGGACATCACAGTGCTGTAAAAATAAATCTTTAAAAAAATGACGTAGCGCTCCGCGGTATTTTTGATTCTCAGCGCAGATAAAGCAGACAGCTATGGGTTGCCACCCCCATCTGCCTGCCGTTACCTTGGTTGGCAATCAAAATACAGGGAAGCCCATTAATTTTTTCTATTTAAAAAATAGTTAAAAAAAAAAAATTACGTTGGGTCCCCCCATTTTTGATAGCCAGCTAGGGTAAAGCAGACGGCTGTAGCCTGAAAACCACAGCTGGCAGCTTTACCGTGGTTGGGGATCCAATGTGGAGGTCCCCTCAGGCTCTTTTTTATAATTATTTTATAAATATTAATAATTACACAATAAAAGTAGGGGACCCCCCAAATTGGATCACCAGCCAAGGTAAAGCGGACAGCTGTGGTCTGGTATTCTCAGGGTGGGAAGGTCCATAGTTATTGGGCCTTCACAGCCTAAAAATAGCAGGCCGCAGGCACCCCAGACGTGGCGCATCCACTAGATGCGCCAATCCTGGCGCTTCACCCCAGCTCATCCCGTGCCCTGGTGCAGTGGCAAACGGGGTAATAAATCGGGTTGATACTAGCTGTAAAGTCACCTGAGATCAAGCCCAGCAGTTTGTGATGTCATGGCGTCTATTAGATACCCAACATCATAAACTGTCAGTACTAACAAAAACAAAAAATCGACAAAAGAAATTTATTTGAAAAAACAGTCCCCAAAACATTTCCTCTTTCACCAATTTATTGTAAGAAAAAAAATAAAGGGGTCCCACGACGACTCTGGACCGTCTAGAATATGGGGGGGAGACACTCAGGGAACGTATCCCCCATTTTCTAGGAGTGCGGACCCTTCATGTGAGGAGTGTGGGTGCAATGAATCTGCACTCACTCTCCCCGGGTCCACAGCAGCAGAGTCCATGTCGTAATGGTTGCTACCAAAGCTGCAATGCCCTGCTCATGAGGTAAGGGCATGCCTAATCAGGAGAACTACTGTAGAGGAAGCTCTGCTCACTGGTATATAGGTGCTCAGAGGTAATAATAGATAAAATTAGTGAGTAACCTCGGCACTCTATATCTCCCAGACTAAGTCAGTAAGTCACAACGGATAGTAATGCAAAATCACTCTTTATTGGTCCGTATTAAGAAAAATTTTTTTTCATAAGCATATATGTTTTTGTCCAAAACAAGTTACAAATGACGTTTCGGCCTGAGCCTTCGTCAGATTGGACTTATCTGCATGTAATCATGAAAAATGACAATAATCAGTATCACATAAGAGTGAGAGAACAATAACATAAACTCGAACAATGTAGAGGTACAATTGGGATGCAGCAAAAAAATTGCAACACAGCAAGAAATGAAACACATGATACAAATGTCATAATACAGTACAAGGACAATATAGTAATGACAAATATGGGGTCAGAGTAGGCTTAGACAGCTCTGGTACGAAAGAGATGTCAATCATAAAGTAACATGTGCAGTAGGTGTAGAGCTACACTATGCATGGCAGAGCTAATGGGTAGACCGACCATAGAAAAAGTAGAGAAAAAGTGGAGAAAAAGTGGAGAATAAGTGGAACATAAGAGGAGAAAAAGTGGAGAAAAAGTGGAGAAAAAAGTGGAGAAAAAGTGGAGAAAAAGTGGAGAAAAAGTGGAGAAAAAGTGGAGATTAAGAGGAGAAAAAGTGGAGAAAAAAGTGGAGAAAAAGTGGAGAAAAAGTGGAGCATAAGTGGAGAAAAAGTGGAGAAAAAGTGGAGAAAAAGTGGAGCATAAGAGGAGAAAAAGTGGAGAAAAAAGTGGAGAAAAAGTGGAGAAAACGTGGAGCATAAGAGGAGAAAAAGTGGAGAAAAAGTGGAGAAAAAGTGGAGCATAAGAGGAGAAAAAGTGGAGAAAAAGTGGAGAAAAAGTGGAGCATAAGAGGAGAAAAAGTGGAGATTAAGAGGAGAAAAAGTGGAGAAAAAGTGGAGCATAAGAGGAGAAAAAGTGGAGAAAAAGTGGAGAAAAAGTGGAGAAAAAGTGGAGAAAAAGTGGAGCATAAGAGGAGAAAAAGTGGAGATTAAGAGGAGAAAAAGTGGAGAAAAAGTGGAGAAAAAGTGGAGCATAAGAGGAGAAAAAGTGGAGAAAAAAGTGGAGAAAAAGTGGAGAAAAAGTGGAGAAAAAGTGGAGATTAAGAGGAGAAAAAGTGGAGCATAAGAGGAGAAAAAGTGGAGAAAAAAGTGGAGAAAAAGTGGAGAAAGTGGAGAAAAAAATGGAGAAAAAGTGGAGAAAAAGTGGAGAAAAAGTGGAGAATAAGAGGAGAAAAAGTGGAGAAAAAGTGGAGAATAAGAGGAGAAAAAGTGGAGAATAAGTGGAGAATAAGTGGAGAAAAAAGTGGAGAAAAAGTGGAGCATAAGAGGAGAAAAAGTGGAGAAAAAGTGGAGAAAAAGTGGAGCATAAGAGGAGAAAAAGTGGAGAAAAAAGTGGAGAAAAAGTGGAGAAAAAGTGGAGCATAAGAGGAGAAAAAGTGGAGCATAAGAGGAGAAAAAGTGGAGAAAAAGTGGAGAAAAAGTGGAGAAAAAGTGGAGAAAAAGTGGAGCATAAGAGGAGAAAAAGTGGAGAAAAAGTGGAGAAAAAAGTGGAGAAAAAGTGGAGAAAAAGTGGAGAAAAAGTGGAGAAAAAGTGGAGAAAAAGTGGAGATTAAGAGGAGAAAAAGTGGAGAAAAAGTGGAGAAAAAGTGGAGCATAAGAGGAGAAAAAGTGGAGAAAAAAGTGGAGAAAACGTGGAGAAAACGTGGAGAAAACGTGGAGAAAAAGTGGAGCATAAGAGGAGAAAAAGTGGAGAAAAAGTGGAGAAAAAAGTGGAGAAAAAGTGGAGAAAAAGTGGAGAAAAAGTGGAGAAAAAGTGGAGATTAAGAGGAGAAAAAGTGGAGAAAAAGTGGAGAAAAAGTGGAGCATAAGAGGAGAAAAAGTGGAGAAAAAAGTGGAGAAAACGTGGAGAAAACGTGGAGAAAAAGTGGAGAAAAAGTGGAGAAAAAGTGGAGAAAAAGTGGAGCATAAGAGGAGAAAAAGTGGAGAAAAAAGTGGAGAAAAAGTGGAGAAAAAGTGGAGAAAAAGTGGAGATTAAGAGGAGAAAAAGTGGAGCATAAGAGGAGAAAAAGTGGAGAAAAAAGTGGAGAAAAAGTGGAGAAAGTGGAGAAAAAGTGGAGAATAAGTGGAGAAAAAAATGGAGAAAAAGTGGAGAAAAAGTGGAGAGAAAGTGGAGAAAAAAATGGAGAAAAAGTGGAACACCCTTTGGTACCTTTCATGTGGCACTAAGGGGTGCTTAGCTTTGTATTTAGCCAAAAAAATGAAAAAAAAATGACATAGGGTTCCCCCTAGTTTTGTAGCCAGCTAGGGTAAAGCAGACGGCTGCAGCCTGCAGACCACAGCTGGCAACCTCACCTTGGCTGGTAATCCAAAACTGAGGGCCCCCCACACTGTTATTTTAAATTAAATAAATAATTAAAAAAAAAAACACGTAGGGGTCCCCCAAAATTGGATCACCAGCCAAGGTAAAGCAGACAGCTGGGGCCTGATATTCTCAGACTAGGGAGGTCCATGGTTATTGGAATCTCCCCAGCCTAAAAATAGCAGGCCGCAGCCGCCCCAGAAGTGGCGTATCCATTAGATGCGCCAATCCTGGTGCTTCGCCCCAGCTCATCCCGCGCCCTGGTGCGGTGGCAAACGGGGTAATATTTGGGGTTAATACCAGATGTGTAATGTCACCTGGCATCAAGCCCTGGGGTTGGTGAGGTCAGGCGTCTATCAGATACCCGACATCACCAACCCAGTCAGTAATAAAAAAAAAATAGACGACAAACACATTTTTATTTGAAAAAACACTCCCCAAAACATTCCCTCTTTAACCAATTTATTAGATTGAAAAACAAATCCAGGTCTGGTGTAATCCAAGGGGTTGCCATGACGATGCACACTGTCCCAGTCAATGAAGAGCAGGATGTTCCCCATTGGCTGGGAGAGCAGTGCAGTGACCTGAGCTAACATCAATGGGTCAGCCCAGGTCACTGCATGGGGGTGACAAGTGCTGCTGTCAGCGAGGTACATTACCTGCGCTGATCTCCAGCACACTGACAGCACCTGTCACTGAGGTCAATGACCGGCGCCTTCACATCAAGTATCGCGAGAGGTCCGTGACGTCACCGCCAGTGTCAGTCTCGGGTCGGAAGCGATAGGTGATGTGACAAGCGGCGGCCATGGAGGACAGTGACAGCGCTGAGGTCGGGATGGCGGGACTTCATCACCGCAGGTAAGCCGAGCGAGCGAGCGAGCGAGCGGGCGGGCGGGCGGGCGGGCGGGGGGGGGGGGGGGTGTGGATGTGTGTGTGTGTGTGTGTTTGTGTATGTGTATGTATGTGTACATGCCACGGGCAGGAGGGGGTGGAGCGAGCTGAGCGGGAAAGTGTGGGCTTCCTGCACGTAACTAAGATAAACATCGGGTTACTAACCAAAGCGCTTTGCTTGGATACCCGATGTTTATCTTGGTTACCAGCTTCTGGCAGGCTGCCAGCGATGGCTCCTGCTCACTGTAGCTGTAAAAAGCCCTGCTTTTTGCTGCTAGAACCGTTCTCGAACGTATCTAGAACTATCGAGCTTTTAGCAAAAAGCTCGAGTTCTAGTTCGATCTCGAACAGCCCAAAAATCACTCGAGCCTAGAACTGGAGAACCACGAACCACGAACCGCGCTCAACTCTACTGGGGACGGTTAATTATGGCATATTTTTGAATGTGCTTGATGCAAATCTAGCTGTGAAGTGTACAACTGGGGAACAACTGCTGCCACTGAAGGGGTGGGTGTGTGTGTGGCCCAATTTTTGGAAAAAAAAGGGAGACTCCGCTTGGAGTAACCCTTGATTGCTGTTTTTTTTTAAAAGGAGCCAAGATGAACAAGTCATGGTTCAGCAAAGACTTTATCTACCTACCCCGGTGTCATGCTGGGGACGGTTAATTATGGCGTATTATCGAATGTGCTTGATGCAAATCTAGCTGTGAAGTGTACAACTGGGGCACAACTGCTGCCACTGAATGGGTGGGTGTGTGTGGGGCCCAATTTTTGGAAAAAAAGGGAGACTCCGCTTGGAGTAACCCTTGCTTGCTGTGTTTTTAAAAAGAAGCCAAGATGAACAGAGCTGGAACCAGGAAAGACTTTTCTACCTACCCCGGTGTCATCCTGGGGACGGTTAATTATGGCGTATTTTTGAATGTGCTTGATGCAAATCTAGCTGTGAAGTATACAACTGAGGCACAAGTGCTGCCACTGAATGGGTGGGTGTGTGTGGGGCCCAATTTTTGGAAAAAAAGGGAGACTCCGCTTGGAGTAACCCTTGCTTGCTGTGTTTTTTAAAAATGATCCAAGATGAACAGAGCTGGGATCAGGAAAGACTTTGCTACCTACCCCGGTGTCATCCTGGGGACGGTTAATTATGGCGTATTTTTGAATGTGCTTGATGCAAATCTAGCTGTGAAGTGTACAACTGGGGCACAAGTGCTGCCACTGAATGGGTGGGTGTGTGTGGGGCCCAATTTTTGGAAAAAAAGGGAGACTCCGCTTGGAGTAACCCTTGATTGCTGTGTTTTTTAAAAATGATCCAAGATGAACAGAGCTGGGATCAGGAAAGACTTTGCTACCTACCCCGGTGTCATCCTGGGGACGGTTAAGGATGGCGTATTTTTGAATGTGCTTGATGCAAATCTAGCTGTGAAGTGTACAACTGGGGCACAACTGCTGCCACTGAATGGGTGGGTGTGTGTGGGGCACAATTTTTGGAAAAAAAGGGAGACTGCTTTTGGAGTAACCCTTGATTGCTGTGTTTTTTTAAAATGATCCAAGATGAACAGAGCTGGGATCAGGAAAGACTTTGCTACCTACCCCGGTGTCATCCTGGGGATGGTTAATTATGGCGTATTTTTGAATGTGTTTGATGCAAATCTAGCTGTGAAGTGTACAACTGGGGCACAACTGCTGCCACTGAAGGGGTGGGTGTGTGTGTGGCCCAATTTTTGGAAAAAAGGGAGACTCCTCTTGGAGTCACCTTGCGGTGTTTTACATGATTTTAGAAGGGCGTGCCATGCCTATATCTGTGTGTCCTCCTCTTTTTCCTTGTCCAGCTCTTTTATTTTCGCATGAGTATATGTCCTTGTCACTTTCCCATGTGTTTGTGTTATGTTGTGAGTTGTTTGTCACCTTTTGGACACCTTTGAGGGTGTTTTCTAGGTGTTTTTATGTGTTTATGAATGCCTGCCATTGTTTCCTATGCGGTTCGAGTTCGGTTCGTCGAACGTTCGACGAACCGAACTCGAACAGGACCTCCGTTCGGCGAACCGACCTTGAGCCGAACCGGGACCGGTTCGCTCATCTCTAGTAATTAATAATAATAATAATAATTTAAATAATAACAATATGCGATGGAGTATATCCACAAGGATATTAATACATTATTTTAACAGCTATACAGTGTACACCAATTGTGCAAACAACGCAAATAATCATTAAAGTGCAACAGTGAAAATAAATAAATATTTAGCTGAACAATAAATATATTAAAACTCCACAAGTTAGTAGTTTATGAAAATATAAATAGGTAGCGGTCAATATCTGATTATAAATAATGCCCAAATTAACTTTTTTATATACACTCCCTGACGGAAGTTCTGTCGCTTATCAATGTTATATAAATAAAAGCTTGTAACCTGACTTTAAATTCATCCTTTGGTTTTATAAATTACTCTTTTGAAGGCTGAAACCCTCCCAAATTTGTTTTAGGTTATGAACATAAAGTTGCTGCAAAGCTGAAATATTGATCATTTAATGAACGCAGAAAGGTCAGATTTTGGCAAGACAAAAGTTTTGTCACCCACAGAAAGTAATGTGAAATTCAAACAAATCATTACTGTATTTTTTGTTTTATAAGATGCACCGGATTATAAGACGCACCCCAAATATAGAGATAAAAAAGGTAAAAAAAAATAAAAATGGGGTCCGCCTTATACTCTGGTGTAGTATTACTGGAGGAGGGCAGCAGTGGTGGTGAAGCGGGGTCACAGGAGGCAGAGGTTGTGCTGGAAGCCGCAGCGGGTCTATGTTAGCAGCGGCGGTCAGTGGCGGCAGGTGCGGCGGCATCCGTGGTGGCAGCAGTGGCGGCGGGTGAGTCTTGGAGCAGGCCGGTGCAGGGAGTGTCCTAGTGTGTCCGCGGTCCCGGTTCAAATGATGGCACCTGGAGCGGCGCATGTGCAGATGGAGCTCTCATCCAAGGGCTCCATCTGTGCATGCACTGACTCCCAGAGCGGCGCGTGTGCAGCTGGAGATCATATCTAAGAGCTCCATCCGTGCACGTTCTGACTCCCGGCGCCATCATTTGACACTGGGACTGCGGACACACTGGGACACCTGCTGCACAGCAACCCGCCCAAAGCACGCACAGAGTGGCAGCCAGCAGATCGCCCGCCCACCCGCCCACACAGAGACGCAGCCAGCAAGCAGCCACAGGCACCTAGCCACCGGAGCACACCCGGTCGCCGCATAGACAGCCCCCCACACAGACAGCCCCCTGGTAAGCTATATTCGGATTTTAAGATCCACCCCTCATTTTCCTCGCAAAAAATATGGTAACTTCTAATTCAAAGATATGCTGCATAACATTGGTGAATGAAGTTGTGGTGCTATTAGAGCCATATTTAATATTTTGTGTGACTTCTATGAGCTTGAAGGACTGCATCCATGCGGTTCAACAATGATTCATACAATTTATTGATGAAGTCATCAGAAATAGCAAAGAATGCAGTCTTACATGCCTCCCAGAGTTCATCTAGATTCTTTGGTTTTGTGGTCCAAGCTTCCTCTCATCCTCCCCAAACATGCTCAATGATGTTCATGTCGGGTGACTGGGCTGGCCAGTCCTTGAGTACCTTGATCTTCTTTGCCAGCAGGAACTTTGTTGTAGAGATGGATGTATGAGATGGAGCACCATCCTGCTGCAGAATTTGACCCTTTTATGATTGGGAATGTAAGAGGTAGCTAATACTTCTTGATATTTTAGGCTATTGATGCTGCCTTCCACCTTGCAAATGTTTTGCACACCCCCACACTGAATGTAAACCCCGACCATGATCTTTCCACAACCAAACTTAACTGTTTTCTGGGTGTATTTTTGATCCATACGGGATCCAGTAGGACTCCTGCAGTATTTACGGCAGCTGTGGTGTAATTAAACTGAAGATTCATCAGAGAAATCCACCTTCTGCCACTTCACCAGCATCCATATGTTTAGCAGGCTGTGGAACTTGGCAAATGCCACACAGTTTTTTAATTGCCTTTTGTTTAGTGCTGGCTTCTGATTCGACCATGGAGGCCATTATGAGACAGAATCCTACAAACTGTTCTAGTTGACACAGGGACTTGAGGTGACCAGGCCTGTTGGAGCTCTGCTGCAGTGGAAAAGGGGCTGGCTTTGGATTTTCCAAGCAACAAATGTTCCTCCTGAGCAGTTATCTTGCGGGGTCTGCCAAACCTGGGTTTCTAAAAAACATCTCCAGTCTCTTCAAATCTTTTTTTTAATTCTTTGTACTTGACGCTGAGACACAGTGGATCTGGTCTTCAGCCTCTTGATAATCAAGGCTCTGGTCACAGGGTAGATATTTGGCATGTTGTCAGAGGTCAAGTTGCAATTCAAGTGAAGGGCTGGGGTGCTGGGTTTCTTTTTATACACACCCACTAATTAAGCGATCATTTAGTGAGCACAGGTGAGGATGTAAACTAGGATTAGGTGCATTATATGACAAGGTGACAAAACTTTTGACTTGCCAAAATCTGACCTTTCGGTGTTCATTAAATGATCAAAATTTCAGCTTTGCAGCAACTTTATTTTCATAACCTAAACCAAATTCGGGAGGGTTTCAGCTTTCAAAAAGAGTAATTTATAAAACCAATGGATGAATTTAAAGTCAGGTTATAAGCTTTTATTTACATAACATGGATAAGCGACAGAACTTCTGTCAGGGAGTGTATATGTATGTCCAGATTCAGATAACAGAAAGTAGTAGATAGGGCTGTTAAACCGCGCCACTGACTCAGCCGATCCAGGAGATTAATGGATAGGTGTTGCTTTAATTCATTACACAGATCAGGTCAACGCGTTTCGGGAGTCGCAGCTCCCTTCATCAGGACAGTCTGGCAAGCAAAACACATCTGCTGTACAGGGAATACTTCCAGCAATATATACCTTACTAATGACGTCATGGTCCGCCCACTTCTGAAAAAAATCGGCGGGAATCCATGTATAGAAAAAAATGTATATGTGTCATCTCTATAACATTCAGCCTTTCTTATAGTACGTCACTTTGTCCTTGTCATATCTGTCCTGACGACTCAGAAGTTTAAAATAAACTGAATTAAAAAGAAAATAAAAACATATGTTTGTGCCAAATCTATATGCGTCTCTCTCTTATACATATGGTGTCAAAAAAAGTTCATGGGGAACCCATGTAAATGTGCACCTCAAACATCGCAACATTACCTAGAACCTACTTAGGAAAGTATCAATTCAATCAAAGCGGCCGGAATGTGATCGTATAGTCCGCCCGTACCATATGGGAGGTGACCGTCGGGATGTGTTCAAAAAACGGGAATCATTATAAGGAGTACTACAGGGAAAAAAAGTAATAAAATATATATATAATGAAAAAAGGCGTAACTAAGAGGATCAATTATCCCATAAATAAAAAATATATATATATATATATGTATCTACATTATATGATATTCACTGGATAAAAAAATATATTTACATATATAAAATGAAAAGAAGAAGGGGATCACAATAATATATCTTAAGGAACGGTGCCATTGTCTGAGAGCCAAAAATATGATTAAGCCTAGGCTCCATGGCGGGAACATAAAGCAACCCAAGGACGCTATAGTGTCTTGTGTGTAAGTGCAGGTTAAAAACCTTATCCCTATGATTGTTAAATGCCTCGACCAACCACTTAGTGCGGGTCAAGCTGAGGGAAGGACCCCATCAATGTTTTTTAATCGGGAACCAGCGTTATATCATCATGTAATCTAGATTAATTTTATTCCCGAACTATGGAATCGTAGAAAAAAATTTTTATTTATTATTATTTTCTTGACTATACCCGGTTACTAAGTGTGGGAAAAATATAAACAACTATTTGGTGAAGGTATGGAAATAGTATAAAGAGACTGAACTATGCCGTGAGGGTGAATAAGTACAACATGGGAGGAAAAATCAGGTGCACATGTCAAGATAACCTCTTTCGAGGAATGTGCGCAGACCTCTGCTGAGTGAAGGTAAGGAGCTAGTGTGAACTTGAGGTTCAATAAAGTTCAAACCCGTGGGAAAAAATCCAGTGCGCATGTCAAGTCAACCCTCTCTCGAGGAAAATGTCCAGATCTCTGTTCCGTAGAAATATGGAGCTAGTATGAGAGGAGCTTACCGTGCGGGTGAAAAAAAGTTCAAAATCGTGGGAACAATTCCAGTGAGCATGTCAAGGAGATCCCTCTTGAGAAATCCGTTTCTATAGAGCTATGTGTGGTCAGTAGTGTGTCACAAAAACCTTACAACTGTTATATCTCTAGCTATTATTAAGAATACATATATGTACATATGAAAAAAAGTAATTGTATATAAAAAATGTATAAAATTATGTTAAAACCTGAGGCTATGACCTGATCAAATTATTACAATAAATTTAAATAAGGGCTACCTGACAGGATGTAAATCCTCTAAAAATATATTATAACATTAAACATCATAAAATTACATAAAAATACATGAAAAATACATAAAAATTAGATTAGTGAAAAACACATAAGGACTCATAGTCCATGATATTCTCTAATCAGGGAAGATCCATTGCTTGTTAGACGGCGGCCCTGAACTATCCTATCCTTGGGGATATCATTGTCATTTCTCTTACAACACAGGTATATCCATATTAAAGGGACTTTCTTTCGGGAAAAAAATAGTGAACTAATAAAATAGATCCGTTACTTCATTGAGCCCAAATGGTTTTAATGTGTTAAGTTTATAGATCCAATAGGTCTCTTTCCTCTTTAGAGCATCAATACGATTGTGTGAAAGAGGGGTTATCTGTTCGATCGGGGTGATCCTGATCTTTGCTCTCCCATTATGCTCCATAGTGATGTGTCTCGACAGACCATGTAACATGAATCCTATTTTAATGTTGTGTCTGTGCGAGTTTAACCTCTTATGCAGTGCCTGTATTGTTCTCCCAATATATTGTCTATCGCATTCACATTCAATCAAGTATATCACAAAGTCAGACTGACAATTTAAACGTGATTTGATGGAAAACACTTCCCCCCCCGTTTTAGAGCAAAAATTGACTCTTTGGTGTTGAATTGACCTACAGCATAGACAGTTCTTAGAGAAACATTTAAACGATCCCTTGGTATTATCCATGGCTTCCATGGGTTTATTTTCTCTGAGCCGGCTAGGAGCTAACTGGTTTTTTAATGTCGAGGCTCTTCGATAGGTGATCCCAGGCACCTCTGGGATAGCATCCTTCAGAAAGGGGTCATTCCGAAGAATACCCCAGTGTTTACGGATAATACTCTTGATCAAATCCCCATCATTACTGTAAGTCGTCACAAAATTGGACGAAAAATTTACACTCGTGTCCTTCATCCCGTGACTGTTTGAACTTACTAAATCTTTCTGTGTAAGTTTTTTGTTGATCTGATATGCCTTCTTAATTAATGGTATAGGATAGTCTTTCTCCAAAAACCTTTCTCTCAGGATATTGGCTTGTAGTTCAAAATCCCTATCTAAAGAACAATTCTTTCGGATTCTTTGGAACTGATTCTTTGGGATATTTTGTAACCATTTATTGTAATGGCTGCTAGTAAAATGAATATAGCCATTGCTATCAACTTTTTTGAAGAAAGTTTTCGTATGGATAGCTCCTTCATTGTGTGATATAGTCAAGTCTAGGAAATCAATGCTGTCCTTATTTATAATAGGGGAGAAAATGAGACCCCAATTGTTATTGCATATTTGTCCTAGGAATTCATTCACATTATTTTGTGAATTGTCCCAAATCAGGAACAGGTCGTCGATGTATCTTTTATAGACAATCACATGCTTGAATAATACCGACCCAAAAATGTATACTAACTCAAAACTACCCATGAACAGATTTGCGTATGTAGGTGCGACTTTAGACCCCATCGCAGTCCCACAGCATTGGTGGTACAGTGTGTCTCGGAATGTGAAGTAGTTATTACATAGTATAAAACTCATTCCTTCAAGGAGGAAGTTTTTTTGTCCTTCCGGCAGACGTTCATCCACTAATAGAAACTGTCTGAAGCACTCTATTCCCAATCGGTGGGAGATATTAGTATACAGGGCTGAGATATCCAGGGTTACAAAAACAAACGTATCTTTCCACTCAATATTCTTAATTATATTAATAAGCTCTGTGGAGTCACGGAGATAGCTCCTCAAATTGGTGACATGACTTCTCATGATGCGGTCAATATAAGCTGCCAGATTTGCAGTCAACGAATCTATCCCTGAAATGATAGGTCTCCCAGGGGGATTCACCAGATCCTTATGGATCTTCGGTAGGTGATAGTAAAAGGCTAGTTTCGGATCTTTAATGTTGAGAAACTTAGCCTCATCCTTATTTAATATTCCTTCTTTGACCGCTTTATTAATCAAAGTATGGTATTCAATAATAGCTTGATTATAAATGGCCATGTCCACAGTCTCATAATGGAGAGGGTTCGATAGGTTCCTAAGTGCCTCCTGTATATAGGTTACTTTATTTTGTACTACGACCCCACCTCCTTTGTCAGCGCATCTAATCACTAGGTCAGGATTATTTTTTAATGAGAGTAAAGCTCTTCTCTCCTCCATATTTAAATTGGTTCTTATTGAATTCCTATAGCATGAGAGTTTTTTAAATTCTTCCAAAACTAAATCACTGAACGTCTGTAGATGGTGACCCTTGCTGCGTATAGGGTAAAAATTGGATTTTGATTTCAAATCCGTATGATAAAAATTATTATCAGGACTCTCCAGGTCCATATTGGGGCGAGTCTTATGTATCTCAAAATGTCTTGTTAGAGTCAGTTTCCTCACATACTTCTGAAAGTCCAAATACAACTCGAAGTCATTGGCATTAGTGGCAGGACAAAAGGATAAGCCTTTCCTGAGAACTTTAAGCTCCCCTTTGGATAGCGGGTAATCAGATAGATTAAAAATCCCTATATTAGTGTCTCGTGTAGTGGATCTCTTCTCTCTTTTTTGTTTGACCCTAATTCCAGCCCTGGATCCTCTGTAGTGCTTTTTCTCTTTCCTATTCTTGGTGTTAAAAAGTGGGTTATGTGGCTCTGTGACTTTTTGGCCAGGGCTAAAAAAGGAACACAAGTATTACCTTTTTGGGAGTTATCAATGGTGATCGTGTTAATTTTAGGGCTTGTATTCGGGGGGGCCCTAGGAGATAGGATCGTCATCGGTTCATTAACATTGGGTATCTCTGGTAGGGGAATGAACTCCTCATGTGTCGATAGTTCAAGGAGATCTATGAAATCCTTGTCAGGTTCATCTAGGGGGATCAAATTATTGAACTCTTTTTCTAAGGCTATATCTCTTTCCTTGCGGATTCTTTCAATCTGAATCCTTAAAGCTTCGAGTTGTCTTTTAGTACTCTCAAAATCTCTCAATTTGCCATCATTTTTAGGAACGTCTGTCAAGATCTCATTGGACGGTTCACTAGGAACCACTTCCTTAGGTGCCATGTTTAAATTTCCCCCTGGAGGTTCAATGGGGACTATTTTGAATTGTGATCCCCTTGCATCAGAATTTATGGGCGTCTGATGAATAGGGGTCGTCTCAGAGTTCAAGGGAATAGGGCCCACCATCTCATTCCTAGATGAGGGTGAAGATCCTTTTCTGCTCTTATGGAACTTGCTGTTAAAAAAGCTTTTGCTATTGAAGCTATTAATCCTGAGCCTGCGATTAACAGGTTCTCTGGACGAATCACGAGGGATAGGAACCTGGGATTTTGAGGGAATCATGTCCTGCCTATCTCTCTGTAATTTTTTTGACTTCCTGAAAATCGTATCCTGTTCCATTTGTGTGAGTTTAGTGTTAATATCGGAATTGGCTATTTTATATTCAGGGTGCAATTCAAAATGACTGAGTTCTTTATACAGATCCTCAATTTTAGCAGTGGCCTCATTGGCAATCATAGTCCTTTTCTTATATAAACATTGTAGCATATTCCTCATACAATCATTAAGGATCCCCTCCCATTCCAGTGAAAAAACCGGATCAGAGGGGAAAGGAGAGTCATGTTTAATCCTTAAGCCCCTAGGGCACAACTTCTCTTCCATATAGATGGTCAGAAAACGGGCATCCAACCCAAAGCGGAGTTCTTCTTTCAAAAGATCCTCCAGTCGTACAAACAGTCTTTTCATGCTTAAAGTATCCTCCTCTGAATAGACATTGAGTAGATCCAAATCACAGTCAGTATTGATCAATTCACGGGTACCTACTGTTTGTAGGATTAGTTTTTCCCTAGAGGACAACCGGTTGTTGAAATAATCCATTATATAGTCAAACGACCCTCTGCAGCTATATCCACCAAGGGAGCTGGTCACACCAGATCCGAATCAGTCAGAGAAAAACACTGTGGAAAGAAAGCGCAATAGGGTCTTACCCCAGAAAATTGGGGAAAATCAAGGAGGGTGGTCTTACTCACCTATAGGGGTTGTGAAAGTCACAACGCCTATAACAGCATATACAAGTATCCAAGCCACGGCAGCGGACCCAAGAGTAGCAGATAACAGAAAGTAGTAGATAGGGCTGTTAAACCGCGCCACTGACTCAGCCGATCCAGGAGATTAATGGATAGGTGTTGCTTTAATTCATTACACAGATCAGGTCAACGCGTTTCGGGAGTCGCAGCTCCCTTCATCAGGACAGTCTGGCAAGCAAAACACATCTGCTGTACAGGGAATACTTCCAGCAATATATACCTTACTAATGACGTCATGGTCCGCCCACTTCTGAAAAAAATCGGCGGGAATCCATGTATAGAAAAAAATGTATATGTGTCATCTCTATAACATTCAGCCTTTCTTATAGTACGTCACTTTGTCCTTGTCATATCTGTCCTGACGACTCAGAAGTTTAAAATAAACTGAATTAAAAAGAAAATAAAAACATATGTTTGTGCCAAATCTATATGCGTCTCTCTCTTATACATATGGTGTCAAAAAAAGTTCATGGGGAACCCATGTAAATGTGCACCTCAAACATCGCAACATTACCTAGAACCTACTTAGGAAAGTATCAATTCAATCAAAGCGGCCGGAATGTGATCGTATAGTCCGCCCGTACCATATGGGAGGTGACCGTCGGGATGTGTTCAAAAAACGGGAATCATTATAAGGAGTACTACAGGGAAAAAAAGTAATAAAATATATATATAATGAAAAAAGGCGTAACTAAGAGGATCAATTATCCCATAAATAAAAAATATATATATATATATATGTATCTACATTATATGATATTCACTGGATAAAAAAATATATTTACATATATAAAATGAAAAGAAGAAGGGGATCACAATAATATATCTTAAGGAACGGTGCCATTGTCTGAGAGCCAAAAATATGATTAAGCCTAGGCTCCATGGCGGGAACATAAAGCAACCCAAGGACACTATAGTGTCTTGTGTGTAAGTGCAGGTTAAAAACCTTATCCCTATGATTGTTAAATGTCTCGACCAACCACTTAGTGCGGGTCAAGCTGAGGGAAGGACCCCATCAATGTTTTTTAATCGGGAACCAGCGTTATATCATCATGTAATCTAGATTAATTTTATTCCCGAACTATGGAATCGTAGAAAAAATTTTTTATTTATTATTATTTTCTTGACTATACCCGGTTACTAAGTGTGGGAAAAATATAAACAACTATTTGGTGAAGGTATGGAAATAGTATAAAGAGACTGAACTATGCCGTGAGGGTGAATAAGTACAACATGGGAGGAAAAATCAGGTGCACATGTCAAGATAACCTCTTTCGAGGAATGTGCGCAGACCTCTGCTGAGTGAAGGTAAGGAGCTAGTGTGAACTTGAGGTTCAATAAAGTTCAAACCCGTGGGAAAAAATCCAGTGCGCATGTCAAGTCAACCCTCTCTCGAGGAAAATGTCCAGATCTCTGTTCCGTAGAAATATGGAGCTAGTATGAGAGGAGCTTACCGTGCGGGTGAAAAAAAGTTCAAAATCGTGGGAACAATTCCAGTGAGCATGTCAAGGAGATCCCTCTTGAGAAATCCGTTTCTATAGAGCTATGTGTGGTCAGTAGTGTGTCACAAAAACCTTACAACTGTTATATCTCTAGCTATTATTAAGAATACATATATGTACATATGAAAAAAAGTAATTGTATATAAAAAATGTATAAAATTATGTTAAAACCTGAGGCTATGACCTGATCAAATTATTACAATAAATTTAAATAAGGGCTACCTGACAGGATGTAAATCCTCTAAAAATATATTATAACATTAAACATCATAAAATTACATAAAAATACATGAAAATACATAAAAATTAGATTAGTGAAAAACACATAAGGACTCATAGTCCATGATATTCTCTAATCAGGGAAGATCCATTGCTTGTTAGACGGCGGCCCTGAACTATCCTATCCTTGGGGATATCATTGTCATTTCTCTTACAACACAGGTATATCCATATTAAAGGGACTTTCTTTCGGGAAAAAAATAGTGAACTAATAAAATAGATCCGTTACTTCATTGAGCCCAAATGGTTTTAATGTGTTAAGTTTATAGATCCAATAGGTCTCTTTCCTCTTTAGAGCATCAATACGATTGTGTGAAAGAGGGGTTATCTGTTCGATCGGGGTGATCCTGATCTTTGCTCTCCCATTATGCTCCATAGTGATGTGTCTCGACAGACCATGTAACATGAATCCTATTTTAATGTTGTGTCTGTGCGAGTTTAACCTCTTATGCAGTGCCTGTATTGTTCTCCCAATATATTGTCTATCGCATTCACATTCAATCAAGTATATCACAAAGTCAGACTGACAATTTAAACGTGATTTGATGGAAAACACTTCCCCCCCCGTTTTAGAGCAAAAATTGACTCTTTGGTGTTGAATTGACCTACAGCATAGACAGTTCTTAGAGAAACATTTAAACGATCCCTTGGTATTATCCATGGCTTCCATGGGTTTATTTTCTCTGAGCCGGCTAGGAGCTAACTGGTTTTTTAATGTCGAGGCTCTTCGATAGGTGATCCCAGGCACCTCTGGGATAGCATCCTTCAGAAAGGGGTCATTCCGAAGAATACCCCAGTGTTTACGGATAATACTCTTGATCAAATCCCCATCATTACTGTAAGTCGTCACAAAATTGGACGAAAAATTTACACTCGTGTCCTTCATCCCGTGACTGTTTGAACTTACTAAATCTTTCTGTGTAAGTTTTTTGTTGATCTGATATGCCTTCTTAATTAATGGTATAGGATAGTCTTTCTCCAAAAACCTTTCTCTCAGGATATTGGCTTGTAGTTCAAAATCCCTATCTAAAGAACAATTCTTTCGGATTCTTTGGAACTGATTCTTTGGGATATTTTGTAACCATTTATTGTAATGGCTGCTAGTAAAATGAATATAGCCATTGCTATCAACTTTTTTGAAGAAAGTTTTCGTATGGATAGCTCCTTCATTGTGTGATATAGTCAAGTCTAGGAAATCAATGCTGTCCTTATTTATAATAGGGGAGAAAATGAGACCCCAATTGTTATTGCATATTTGTCCTAGGAATTCATTCACATTATTTTGTGAATTGTCCCAAATCAGGAACAGGTCGTCGATGTATCTTTTATAGACAATCACATGCTTGAATAATACCGACCCAAAAATGTATACTAACTCAAACATACCCATGAACAGATTTGCGTATGTAGGTGCGACTTTAGACCCCATCGCAGTCCCACAGCATTGGTGGTACAGTGTGTCTCGGAATGTGAAGTAGTTATTACATAGTATAAAACTCATTCCTTCAAGGAGGAAGTTTTTTTGTCCTTCCGGCAGACGTTCATCCACTAATAGAAACTGTCTGAAGCACTCTATTCCCAATCGGTGGGAGATATTAGTATACAGGGCTGAGATATCCAGGGTTACAAAAACAAACGTATCTTTCCACTCAATATTCTTAATTATATTAATAAGCTCTGTGGAGTCACGGAGATAGCTCCTCAAATTGGTGACATGACTTCTCATGATGCGGTCAATATAAGCTGCCAGATTTGCAGTCAACGAATCTATCCCTGAAATGATAGGTCTCCCAGGGGGATTCACCAGATCCTTATGGATCTTCGGTAGGTGATAGTAAAAGGCTAGTTTCGGATCTTTAATGTTGAGAAACTTAGCCTCATCCTTATTTAATATTCCTTCTTTGACCGCTTTATTAATCAAAGTATGGTATTCAATAATAGCTTGATTATAAATGGCCATGTCCACAGTCTCATAATGGAGAGGGTTCGATAGGTTCCTAAGTGCCTCCTGTATATAGGTTACTTTATTTTGTACTACGACCCCACCTCCTTTGTCAGCGCATCTAATCACTAGGTCAGGATTATTTTTTAATGAGAGTAAAGCTCTTCTCTCCTCCATATTTAAATTGGTTCTTATTGAATTCCTATAGCATGAGAGTTTTTTAAATTCTTCCAAAACTAAATCACTGAACGTCTGTAGATGGTGACCCTTGCTGCGTATAGGGTAAAAATTGGATTTTGATTTCAAATCCGTATGATAAAAATTATTATCAGGACTCTCCAGGTCCATATTGGGGCGAGTCTTATGTATCTCAAAATGTCTTGTTAGAGTCAGTTTCCTCACATACTTCTGAAAGTCCAAATACAACTCGAAGTCATTGGCATTAGTGGCAGGACAAAAGGATAAGCCTTTCCTGAGAACTTTAAGCTCCCCTTTGGATAGCGGGTAATCAGATAGATTAAAAATCCCTATATTAGTGTCTCGTGTAGTGGATCTCTTCTCTCTTTTTTGTTTGACCCTAATTCCAGCCCTGGATCCTCTGTAGTGCTTTTTCTCTTTCCTATTCTTGGTGTTAAAAAGTGGGTTATGTGGCTCTGTGACTTTTTGGCCAGGGCTAAAAAAGGAACACAAGTATTACCTTTTTGGGAGTTATCAATGGTGATCGTGTTAATTTTAGGGCTTGTATTCGGGGGGGCCCTAGGAGATAGGATCGTCATCGGTTCATTAACATTGGGTATCTCTGGTAGGGGAATGAACTCCTCATGTGTCGATAGTTCAAGGAGATCTATGAAATCCTTGTCAGGTTCATCTAGGGGGATCAAATTATTGAACTCTTTTTCTAAGGCTATATCTCTTTCCTTGCGGATTCTTTCAATCTGAATCCTTAAAGCTTCGAGTTGTCTTTTAGTACTCTCAAAATCTCTCAATTTGCCATCATTTTTAGGAACGTCTGTCAAGATCTCATTGGACGGTTCACTAGGAACCACTTCCTTAGGTGCCATGTTTAAATTTCCCCCTGGAGGTTCAATGGGGACTATTTTGAATTGTGATCCCCTTGCATCAGAATTTATGGGCGTCTGATGAATAGGGGTCGTCTCAGAGTTCAAGGGAATAGGGCCCACCATCTCATTCCTAGATGAGGGTGAAGATCCTTTTCTGCTCTTATGGAACTTGCTGTTAAAAAAGCTTTTGCTATTGAAGCTATTAATCCTGAGCCTGCGATTAACAGGTTCTCTGGACGAATCACGAGGGATAGGAACCTGGGATTTTGAGGGAATCATGTCCTGCCTATCTCTCTGTAATTTTTTTGACTTCCTGAAAATCGTATCCTGTTCCATTTGTGTGAGTTTAGTGTTAATATCGGAATTGGCTATTTTATATTCAGGGTGCAATTCAAAATGACTGAGTTCTTTATACAGATCCTCAATTTTAGCAGTGGCCTCATTGGCAATCATAGTCCTTTTCTTATATAAACATTGTAGCATATTCCTCATACAATCATTAAGGATCCCCTCCCATTCCAGTGAAAAAACCGGATCAGAGGGGAAAGGAGAGTAATGTTTAATCCTTAAGCCCCTAGGGCACAACTTCTCTTCCATATAGATGGTCAGAAAACGGGCATCCAACCCAAAGCGGAGTTCTTCTTTCAAAAGATCCTCCAGTCGTACAAACAGTCTTTTCATGCTTAAAGTATCCTCCTCTGAATAGACATTGGGTAGATCCAAATCACAGTCAGTATTGATCAATTCACGGGTACCTACTGTTTTTTGACACCATATGTATAAGAGAGAGACGCATATAGATTTGGCACAAACATATGTTTTTATTTTCTTTTTAATTCAGTTTATTTTAAACTTCTGAGTCGTCAGGACAGATATGACAAGGACAAAGTGACGTACTATAAGAAAGGCTGAATGTTATAGAGATGACACATATACATTTTTTTCTATACATGGATTCCCGCCGATTTTTTTCAGAAGTGGGCGGACCATGACGTCATTAGTAAGGTATATATTGCTGGAAGTATTCCCTGTACAGCAGATGTGTTTTGCTTGCCAGACTGTCCTGATGAAGGGAGCTGCGACTCCCGAAACGCGTTGACCTGATCTGTGTAATGAATTAAAGCAACACCTATCCATTAATCTCCTGGATCGGCTGAGTCAGTGGCGCGGTTTAACAGCCCTATCTACTACTTTCTGTTATCTGCTACTCTTGGGTCCGCTGCCGTGGCTTGGATACTTGTATATGCTGTTATAGGCGTTGTGACTTTCACAACCCCTATAGGTGAGTAAGACCACCCTCCTTGATTTTCCCCAATTTTCTGGGGTAAGACCCTATTGCGCTTTCTTTCCACAGTGTTTTTCTCTGACTGATTCGGATCTGGTGTGACCAGCTCCCTTGGTGGATATAGCTGCAGAGGGTCGTTTGACTATATAATGGATTATTTCAACAACCGGTTGTCCTCTAGGGAAAAACTAATCCTACAAACAGTAGGTACCCGTGAATTGATCAATACTGACTGTGATTTGGATCTACCCAATGTCTATTCAGAGGAGGATACTTTAAGCATGAAAAGACTGTTTGTACGACTGGAGGATCTTTTGAAAGAAGAACTCCGCTTTGGGTTGGATGCCCGTTTTCTGACCATCTATATGGAAGAGAAGTTGTGCCCTAGGGGCTTAAGGATTAAACATGACTCTCCTTTCCCCTCTGATCCGGTTTTTTCACTGGAATGGGAGGGGATCCTTAATGATTGTATGAGGAATATGCTACAATGTTTATATAAGAAAAGGACTATGATTGCCAATGAGGCCACTGCTAAAATTGAGGATCTGTATAAAGAACTCAGTCATTTTGAATTGCACCCTGAATATAAAATAGCCAATTCCGATATTAACACTAAACTCACACAAATGGAACAGGATACGATTTTCAGGAAGTCAAAAAAATTACAGAGAGATAGGCAGGACATGATTCCCTCAAAATCCCAGGTTCCTATCCCTCGTGATTCGTCCAGAGAACCTGTTAATCGCAGGCTCAGGATTAATAGCTTCAATAGCAAAAGCTTTTTTAACAGCAAGTTCCATAAGAGCAGAAAAGGATCTTCACCCTCATCTAGGAATGAGATGGTGGGCCCTATTCCCTTGAACTCTGAGACGACCCCTATTCATCAGACGCCCATAAATTCTGATGCAAGGGGATCACAATTCAAAATAGTCCCCATTGAACCTCCAGGGGGAAATTTAAACATGGCACCTAAGGAAGTGGTTCCTAGTGAACCGTCCAATGAGATCTTGACAGACGTTCCTAAAAATGATGGCAAATTGAGAGATTTTGAGAGTACTAAAAGACAACTCGAAGCTTTAAGGATTCAGATTGAAAGAATCCGCAAGGAAAGAGATATAGCCTTAGAAAAAGAGTTCAATAATTTGATCCCCCTAGATGAACCTGACAAGGATTTCATAGATCTCCTTGAACTATCGACACATGAGGAGTTCATTCCCCTACCAGAGATACCCAATGTTAATGAACCGATGACGATCCTATCTCCTAGGGCCCCCCCGAATACAAGCCCTAAAATTAACACGATCACCATTGATAACTCCCAAAAAGGTAATACTTGTGTTCCTTTTTTAGCCCTGGCCAAAAAGTCACAGAGCCACATAACCCACTTTTTAACACCAAGAATAGGAAAGAGAAAAAGCACTACAGAGGATCCAGGGCTGGAATTAGGGTCAAACAAAAAAGAGAGAAGAGATCCACTACACGAGACACTAATATAGGGATTTTTAATCTATCTGATTACCCGCTATCCAAAGGGGAGCTTAAAGTTCTCAGGAAAGGCTTATCCTTTTGTCCTGCCACTAATGCCAATGACTTCGAGTTGTATTTGGACTTTCAGAAGTATGTGAGGAAACTGACTCTAACAAGACATTTTGAGATACATAAGACTCGCCCCAATATGGACCTGGAGAGTCCTGATAATAATTTTTATCATACGGATTTGAAATCAAAATCCAATTTTTACCCTATACGCAGCAAGGGTCACCATCTACAGACGTTCAGTGATTTAGTTTTGGAAGAATTTAAAAAACTCTCATGCTATAGGAATTCAATAAGAACCAATTTAAATATGGAGGAGAGAAGAGCTTTACTCTCATTAAAAAATAATCCTGACCTAGTGATTAGATGCGCTGACAAAGGAGGTGGGGTCGTAGTACAAAATAAAGTAACCTATATACAGGAGGCACTTAGGAACCTATCGAACCCTCTCCATTATGAGACTGTGGACATGGCCATTTATAATCAAGCTATTATTGAATACCATACTTTGATTAATAAAGCGGTCAAAGAAGGAATATTAAATAAGGATGAGGCTAAGTTTCTCAACATTAAAGATCCGAAACTAGCCTTTTACTATCACCTACCGAAGATCCATAAGGATCTGGTGAATCCCCCTGGGAGACCTATCATTTCAGGGATAGATTCGTTGACTGCAAATCTGGCAGCTTATATTGACCGCATCATGAGAAGTCATGTCACCAATTTGAGGAGCTATCTCCGTGACTCCACAGAGCTTATTAATATAATTAAGAATATTGAGTGGAAAGATACGTTTGTTTTTGTAACCCTGGATATCTCAGCCCTGTATACTAATATCTCCCACCGATTGGGAATAGAGTGCTTCAGACAGTTTCTATTAGTGGATGAACGTCTGCCGGAAGGACAAAAAAACTTCCTCCTTGAAGGAATGAGTTTTATACTATGTAATAACTACTTCACATTCCGAGACACACTGTACCACCAATGCTGTGGGACTGCGATGGGGTCTAAAGTCGCACCTACATACGCAAATCTGTTCATGGGTATGTTTGAGTTAGTATACATTTTTGGGTCGGTATTATTCAAGCATGTGATTGTCTATAAAAGATACATCGACGACCTGTTCCTGATTTGGGACAATTCACAAAATAATGTGAATGAATTCCTAGGACAAATATGCAATAACAATTGGGGTCTCATTTTCTCCCCTATTATAAATAAGGACAGCATTGATTTCCTAGACTTGACTATATCACACAATGAAGGAGCTATCCATACGAAAACTTTCTTCAAAAAAGTTGATAGCAATGGCTATATTCATTTTACTAGCAGCCATTACAATAAATGGTTACAAAATATCCCAAAGAATCAGTTCCAAAGAATCCGAAAGAATTGTTCTTTAGATAGGGATTTTGAACTACAAGCCAATATCCTGAGAGAAAGGTTTTTGGAGAAAGACTATCCTATACCATTAATTAAGAAGGCATATCAGATCAACAAAAAACTTACACAGAAAGATTTAGTAAGTTCAAACAGTCACGGGATGAAGGACACGAGTGTAAATTTTTCGTCCAATTTTGTGACGACTTACAGTAATGATGGGGATTTGATCAAGAGTATTATCCGTAAACACTGGGGTATTCTTCGGAATGACCCCTTTCTGAAGGATGCTATCCCAGAGGTGCCTGGGATCACCTATCGAAGAGCCTCGACATTAAAAAACCAGTTAGCTCCTAGCCGGCTCAGAGAAAATAAACCCATGGAAGCCATGGATAATACCAAGGGATCGTTTAAATGTTTCTCTAAGAACTGTCTATGCTGTAGGTCAATTCAACACCAAAGAGTCAATTTTTGCTCTAAAACGGGGGGGGAAGTGTTTTCCATCAAATCACGTTTAAATTGTCAGTCTGACTTTGTGATATACTTGATTGAATGTGAATGCGATAGACAATATATTGGGAGAACAATACAGGCACTGCATAAGAGGTTAAACTCGCACAGACACAACATTAAAATAGGATTCATGTTACATGGTCTGTCGAGACACATCACTATGGAGCATAATGGGAGAGCAAAGATCAGGATCACCCCGATCGAACAGATAACCCCTCTTTCACACAATCGTATTGATGCTCTAAAGAGGAAAGAGACCTATTGGATCTATAAACTTAACACATTAAAACCATTTGGGCTCAATGAAGTAACGGATCTATTTTATTAGTTCACTATTTTTTTCCCGAAAGAAAGTCCCTTTAATATGGATATACCTGTGTTGTAAGAGAAATGACAATGATATCCCCAAGGATAGGATAGTTCAGGGCCGCCGTCTAACAAGCAATGGATCTTCCCTGATTAGAGAATATCATGGACTATGAGTCCTTATGTGTTTTTCACTAATCTAATTTTTATGTATTTTTCATGTATTTTTATGTAATTTTATGATGTTTAATGTTATAATATATTTTTAGAGGATTTACATCCTGTCAGGTAGCCCTTATTTAAATTTATTGTAATAATTTGATCAGGTCATAGCCTCAGGTTTTAACATAATTTTATACATTTTTTATATACAATTACTTTTTTTCATATGTACATATATGTATTCTTAATAATAGCTAGAGATATAACAGTTGTAAGGTTTTTGTGACACACTACTGACCACACATAGCTCTATAGAAACGGATTTCTCAAGAGGGATCTCCTTGACATGCTCACTGGAATTGTTCCCACGATTTTGAACTTTTTTTCACCCGCACGGTAAGCTCCTCTCATACTAGCTCCATATTTCTACGGAACAGAGATCTGGACATTTTCCTCGAGAGAGGGTTGACTTGACATGCGCACTGGATTTTTTCCCACGGGTTTGAACTTTATTGAACCTCAAGTTCACACTAGCTCCTTACCTTCACTCAGCAGAGGTCTGCGCACATTCCTCGAAAGAGGTTATCTTGACATGTGCACCTGATTTTTCCTCCCATGTTGTACTTATTCACCCTCACGGCATAGTTCAGTCTCTTTATACTATTTCCATACCTTCACCAAATAGTTGTTTATATTTTTCCCACACTTAGTAACCGGGTATAGTCAAGAAAATAATAATAAATAAAAAATTTTTTCTACGATTCCATAGTTCGGGAATAAAATTAATCTAGATTACATGATGATATAACGCTGGTTCCCGATTAAAAAACATTGATGGGGTCCTTCCCTCAGCTTGACCCGCACTAAGTGGTTGGTCGAGGCATTTAACAATCATAGGGATAAGGTTTTTAACCTGCACTTACACACAAGACACTATAGCGTCCTTGGGTTGCTTTATGTTCCCGCCATGGAGCCTAGGCTTAATCATATTTTTGGCTCTCAGACAATGGCACCGTTCCTTAAGATATATTATTGTGATCCCCTTCTTCTTTTCATTTTATATATGTAAATATATATTTTTTTATCCAGTGAATATCATATAATGTAGATACATATATATATATATATATTTTTTATTTATGGGATAATTGATCCTCTTAGTTACGCCTTTTTTCATTATATATATATTTTATTACTTTTTTTCCCTGTAGTACTCCTTATAATGATTCCCGTTTTTTGAACACATCCCGACGGTCACCTCCCATATGGTACGGGCGGACTATACGATCACATTCCGGCCGCTTTGATTGAATTGATACTTTCCTAAGTAGGTTCTAGGTAATGTTGCGATGTTTGAGGTGCACATTTACATGGGTTCCCCATGAACTTTTTTTGACACCATATGTATAAGAGAGAGACGCATATAGATTTGGCACAAACATATGTTTTTATTTTCTTTTTAATTCAGTTTATTTTAAACTTCTGAGTCGTCAGGACAGATATGACAAGGACAAAGTGACGTACTATAAGAAAGGCTGAATGTTATAGAGATGACACATATACATTTTTTTCTATACATGGATTCCCGCCGATTTTTTTCAGAAGTGGGCGGACCATGACGTCATTAGTAAGGTATATATTGCTGGAAGTATTCCCTGTACAGCAGATGTGTTTTGCTTGCCAGACTGTCCTGATGAAGGGAGCTGCGACTCCCGAAACGCGTTGACCTGATCTGTGTAATGAATTAAAGCAACACCTATCCATTAATCTCCTGGATCGGCTGAGTCAGTGGCGCGGTTTAACAGCCCTATCTACTACTTTCTGTTATCTGCTACTCTTGGGTCCGCTGCCGTGGCTTGGATACTTGTATATGCTGTTATAGGCGTTGTGACTTTCACAACCCCTATAGGTGAGTAAGACCACCCTCCTTGATTTTCCCCAATTTTCTGGGGTAAGACCCTATTGCGCTTTCTTTCCACAGTGTTTTTCTATGTCCAGATTCAATAAGATGCATAAAACCACATCATGCTGATGATCAAAGCACAGAGATCATTGTAAAAGTATAAATAATATAACTAGAATCCATAGATCATATTAAAGATAATTACCTGAGGCCATAGTAATGTCAGCTGTGCCGGAACCAACTCAAACCCTACGCGCATTTCAGCTGTACACGTATAGCCTCTCATTCGTGTTTGAGTGCGTGTGTATGAGTTTTGGTTCTTTCTTGTCCTAGTTGTTTTCATGGGTTTGGTTACTGTGTTTTTCAACCCACCCTAAGGGTGAGGGAGAGAAGGAGTAGGATCAGGGCTTGGACAGGAGTCATGGTTACCCTGGGGGCTCAGACCTCGTTACCATCAACCGTACCTCTGAGATAATGGACAGCGCAGGATTTCTAGTCTGAGGGTCAGTCTAGGAGCCCCTGTGCATCATTTCATACCCCGAGATATAATTCTAAATATAATACAAAGGAGCTGTCAACTTTAAAGTTCCTTAGCACTCCTGAATCTGATCACCAACAACTGTGAAATTCAGACCCTGATAAAGACAACACTGACAGTAAAATTGTATGCCATGTAAAACTGCGATATAAAAATAGTGCTGAATTTTTACTGAACAGACTGCTGCATAACAAAAATATTACAGCACGGAATGATAAAAGCAAATTTATTTTTAAAGGACTTTTAAAACAGGGTTCTAACATGATAGATTTGGTACATAATACAGCACAGAGGTCATGGCATAACAGAAATTTACCTTGAGGTTAAACATCTTGTCTACAATTGTGGGTAATCCCACTACTAGAGAGCTTTTAGATGGATTCAAAATGTCAAATCAATGAACCTAGTGGAGTATTTACACCTCAAAGGCTACCTACTGCACGCCAGCGATTGAATATGTACACTCCTCATCACATAAGGAACTTTGCTGCCTAAAAAAAGGACTCTTCCGATACTACAATCCATGTGGCTCACAAAGTAACTTATGTGCTGCCAAGACTACAGTATATACTTAAATTGTATTGCTTTATATTATTCTGTAAGAATTGTAATGATATATTATTAAATACAGCTTGCTGCATATGATTGTAATAGTTTACATTATAATTGAAATCTTCTATGACGTTCTGTAATTCTACTGAAATGTGCTGTGTCTGATACATTCTAAAATGTAATTGTTTTTCAGAAATATAACTTTATACTTGTAAAGTGTCTTTCATTTTTTTAAAATCATATAAAATATATACTTTAAACTTGGTAGTTAGAGGTGGATAATAGCCTTATTGGCCATACACATAACATACCCAATATTGGGAGTTATATGCTATGGATAATAGCGTTATTGGCCATATGCACAATATGTACAATATTGGGAGTTATATGCTATGGACAATAGCATTATTGGCTATATTCATATCATGCCCAATCAAAATCATAAAGAATGACACAATCAAAATAATAATTGCCTACCATTATTGGCCATATGCATAATATGTACAATATTGGGCGTTATATGCTATGGATAATAGCATTATTGGCCATATACATAATATGTAAAATATTGGGAGTTATATGCTATGGATAATAGCGTTATTGGCCATATACATAATATGTACAATATTGGGAGTTATACGCTATGGATAATAGCGATTATTGGCCATACACATAATATATATAATATTGGGAGTTATATGCTATGGACAATAGCATTATTGGCTATATTCATATCATGCCCAATCAAAATCATAAAGAATGACACAATCAAAATAATAATTGCCTACCAATTAATTGAATTGCTAATTAAACTATCAAAATAATTAAGAATTACACTATTAAAATAATAATAGCTGCCAATTAATTGAATTGCTAATTACACTATAAAAATAATTGAGAATTAAACCATAATAATAATATTAATAGGCTGACATTAAGTGAATTTGGAATAACACTATCAAAATAAAGAAAGGAAGGACAAATAAAGGAGGTAGGATATCAAAATAATATAAAATATAAGGTGATGAGAGACACACAGATGCTGCCAAAAGGCCTCATAGGGGAGGGGCGCTGATTGTTTAGGGAGGGGACTAAAGGAGGGAACTCACACACTTTTTGATAAACTTTGGTAAGAGCATGGCATTTGTTAGATTATATTTGATTAGTTATTTGTCGCCATCATTGCTCTCAGCCATGCAGTATTCAGCCAGACAGAGAGATCTTACATGCCCTTCAACCTCCTATGTAGCTGGCTGAATCTGGCATCAATGCTACCACCCTGGCATGCGCACAGCGCTAAAGAATCCAGACAGCTTCTATCCAGCCTCACGCTACATTGCCAAGGAAGCAGAACATCGCACACATGCATGAGGTTTGAAAAGAGCCAATTGTGACATCACTCCTGCAAACCATGTCACTCAGGTCCACTGGCGCATGACAACATGATTAGGGGGCGGATTCGTCCAGGGAAATCAATGCCCCTACGACTCTTCACCCGCTGTTTAGCATATTACAAGAGCAGTTTGAAATTTGATTTCATGCTGATTAAACAATTAGTAAAGCCTCAAAAACAGACTTGTTTGAAAGCAGATATAGGGTTTAAAAAAGAAATGATGGTAGTTTTAGGGGGCTATGGCAGCTGATAGTTACCCTTTAATAGTTTGTCCATTTAATGTTTTCACTGTCCATGATTTTTCTTTTCCACTATAAGTCAATGATTGAACTTCAGTGTCAGATTTTCCGTACAGCTTCAAATCATGCCTCTATAAGAAATGTAAAATGCTCTATGACTTCTTGCTGGTCTGTAATTCAGATTTGTTTTCTTCAGAATTATTGATAGTGGAATCATGGCAAGGAACAGCAGGAGTGACAATGAGTCACCCAGGAAGATACCCCTTCGGATGTTGATCAATCCATAACTTTTACTTGCGATCTCCAGTTCTGTCTTTCAGGGCTCCATTGCCCTTTCTGCAAATGTTTTGATGTTTTTGCTGACACCAGTTGCTTCTAAACATTTGATGATCCAGCTAGGAGGCAATTAATCAAATGCCATTTTGCAGTCAACCCAGACCATGTGCAGATTTGTTTTTATATATTCAGTTATCAAGATGCCTTTATCAATTAGGAGCTGATCTTTTACATATCTGCTCCTCCTTTTGTTTCCCTCTTCCACTAGTAAGATGTTATACACTTTATAGTCATTAGAAATGTTATCAGTCATTACTCTAATTTGCAATTTAAACATTGCTGGCACATACATTATTGGCCTGTATTTTCCAAGTGTCATACTTTTTAACCATCAAATCACATTTTTGGTATAATCTAAATGAACTGTTTGGGCAACGATGGAAGGCTAATCAAGTATTTGGGCCAGCAGCCATGCATTTGATCTTTACTAAGCGATGTCAAGTTTTGGACTACATGGTACTAGATAATTTCAGGTGTCATGACCCGGTATTTAAAGTGATTTTTGCTGAAGCTTATGTCAAATTATTTGATTATTTCAATAATAATAAGCATACTCTTGAATACAGAACAAAATATTGTTCAGTTATTTACACCATAAAAAAACAATGAAATTCCAAAAGGAAAATATAATGTATAGTTCTTCTAACAACAATTTCCAGAATAAATATACTATATGGCGAAAAATATTAGAACTCAACCCATAATCATTTATTTCAGGTTTTTCATTACCAGTACCTCACATTTATGAAGCCCCCAGCCATATAGACTGCCTTTACCAATATTTGTAATTGAATGGGTAATTATAAAGACCTCACTGAATTTGAGCATGACACCCCTCCTCCACTTTACCTACATTTGAGCATGACACTATGAAAATTCTTCCCACAATCACCAAGTACAATGCAAGCATCTGATGCAGTAGTATAAAGCCCTCCGACTCTGAAGTAGTAGAAATGTGTTCTGTGGCATAATGAATCACATTTCTCTGATGGATAAGTCTGGATTTGGTCAATGTCAGGAGAATGTTAGCTGTCAACAGAAAAGTTTGGTGTCTGATGGATAATGCTGTTGGGTTGATTTTGGGGGGTTTCATTGTAAAGTGCTGCAGAATTTTGGAGTTCGGAAGGAGTTTTTCCCCTAATATGGAGATAATAGTTTCTGCCCCATGGGGTTTTTGCCTTCCTCTGGATCCCCATGTGGAGCTATAGGTTGAACTTGAGTATAAAGGTATATGCTGGGGCTATATAAATTAAATTATGAATTGATTAATTCATTAATTAGGGGTTGACCTATGCCCCTTAATTCTTCTGAAGGGAAATCCTGCTTTTTCAGCATACAAAGACATTTACCTTATCAAATATGTTTGGGATGAAGTGAATGGAGAATGTTACACAAATCCTATTGTCTAAAATCTGACCTCACAAAAATCTCCTCAAAAAGGCTTTTTTAGGTGAATGAGCTGGACTTCCCACAGACACATTCCCAAATCTTTTAGAAAAGCTTCCCAGAAGAATTTAAGCTCTTTTAGATGCAAAGGGAGGAAGAAATCCATATTAATGCCTACACATATTATATCGGATGTTATAGAAGCTTCGATAGGTGCAATATTTAGGTGTCCCAATACTTTTATCCATCTAGTCTATCTACTTGTGGTAAAATAACCATGCAGTCCAATTATTAGACTAACCTGATTCTTCATTTCTCAATTTTCTTACATCTGAGTTGCCATTACAAAAGTGACATCAATACATATGTATATGCTGCTGCGCATAATTTCTAACCTTACAATCTTAATGCCACTTGTAAATCAAGGCCAGAATAACAACCTTTAAAATAAATACTGTAAACATGTTTTTATAGCAAATGTACTTGAAGTTCTATTGGGAAAAGTCTCAAGAAATTACAATGTTAGCAATGCATCTTTATATTGAAAAGCAATTCATTCAGTGTAACCTATGTCATGGAGGACAATATGGGCTTCAAGAAGAAAGTTTGTCAATATGAACAACTTCTGCCGCACGGCCCTACAAAAAAGAGTAGGCGGTGTAAGGAAAAGGCATGATAGTTAAGTAGGAGCATAATTAAGAGCATTTACTGAAGTGCCGAGATCATAAATAACATTTCCATTCCTACTAACAACTTCATTAGCTATTGACGGAGTCATGGTATACAATCTTATTCTTGCTCCCAGTACTTCAATGAAAGTTGTTAATTACTTTTTGGCTAATTACATAGGTGTACTCTTTCCACATTATGGATAATTATTTTTCTACTTTAGAGATAAGAGAATGCAATAAAGATTACACACTAATGTCGACAGAGAATAATGCTGCCTATCACTTTGGCCATTTAGAAGGGAGAAATAAATGCAGGAAATTTACAGTTTGAAATCATTTTTTATTCTCATTTTTAGGACTTTGCTGGAAATAATAAGGAAAGTGGGATGTCAGCTCCGTACAGATACACTGTAATTAGCAAGTTACCGTATCTGAAAAAAATCCAAATGAATAAACATTCGATGGCATAGGCTATACTTCATCTGCCTTCATATACTGACATGCCAGGATATAATTGGTCATACATGTTTCTTAAAATAAAGCCTAAGTTTTGAACTATATTAGACTATATTAAAATTCAATCAAAAGATTAAAATTCCGGATTTTTTTTTAATTTTTATTTTTTTTTTTACATTTCAGGATACTTTTCTTTGGTTTGATAAAAAATAAAGGACATGTCATTTTAAATAATTTTCTAAACACCTTTAACTTGCAAAAAAATTAATTTTGTCTAATAATTCCCTGTAGACTGTGAGCCCTCGCGGGCAGGGTCCTCTCTCCTCCTATACCAGTCTGTCTTGTACTGTTAATGATTGTTGTACGTATACCCTCTTTCATTTGTAAAGCGCCATGGAATAAATGGCGCTATAATAATAAATAATAATAATAATAATAATAATAATAATAATAAGATAATCACTACAATGCATTAAGAAGGCTGTCATCTTTCTACACTGATAGACACCAGTCCTACAGTGTTAATAAAACAGGTGCATATGGGCATGTGTAGTATTTAGCAGAGCTGCTGTGACCTGAAGATAACTTATACCTGTCAAATTATCTTGAGGTCATAGCACTCACTCAGCATTCGGAAAGAACCAAGCCTCATCTTCTGTCAGCACCACTGATATCATCATTATTTCATCAGAATTCTCTTGGGAGGACATCAAATTGAGAGAGGGAGGGAGCTGAGCATTTAACTGCACATGCTAACAGGCACCTGTCCTTTTAGCATTCTTTTTTAGATAACGTTTATTGTAAAAAAACAATAACAATTTAAATGGAATCTATCACTAGGTTTAATCTGAAATCAGCATAATGTACTGTAGGTACAGATATCCTGATTGTATGGATGTGCCAGTTATTCAGTATCTTACTGTAGTTTCACTATAGTCAGTGTTTTATCAGCAGAATATTATCAGTGCAAGACTAGTTGTCTCTTGCCAGGTAATCCTTCTGCTTTGAGTAATCTTGCCCCCTTGAATATCCTTCCACAAGCTTCTCTGAATAGTTGGTAGGAATTTGTGCTCATTCCTCCTCACAGAACAGGTGTAACTGAGCCATGTTTGCAGGCTGCCTTGCTCACAGCTGCCTTTTCAGTTTTGCCCATAAATGTTCAATAGGATTGAGATAAGGACTATATGATGAAAACTCCAAAACACTGACTTTGTTATCAATAAGCCACTTTCTAACCAATTTGGCAGTATGCTTTGGGTTATTGTCAATTTGAAAGTCTGATTTCCACCCAAGCCTTAAGTTCCTGGCTGATGTCTTAAGATGTTACTTCAGTATTGCCACATAACCTTCTTAACTCATGATGCCATCTATTTTTTTGAAGTGCAACAGTCCCTACTACAGTAATACAAGCCCACAACATGAAGCTGCAGCCCCTGTGTTTCACAGTTGAGATGGTGTTCTCAGGCTTCAAAGCTTCTTTTTTTTTCCCTCCAAATGTAATGATGGTCATTGTAGCCAAACAGTTTAATCTTAATTTCGTCAGACCATAGGACAGGTGTCCAAAAATTAAGGTCTATGTTCCTGTGTGCATTGGCAAACATTAATTTAGCTTTTATTATGTTTCTTTTGGAGTAATGGGTTCTTCCTGGCAGAGTGGCCTTTCAGCCCATGTTGATACAGTACTCGTTTCACTGTTGATAATGACATAATCTTATCAGCTTCTGCCAGCATCTTCACAAGGTCTTTTGCTTTTGTTGTTGAGTTGATATGCACATGTCTGACTAAAGGCCCAGTCACACTAAGCAACATCGCTAGCAACATCGCTGCTAACGAACAACTTTTGTGACGTTGCTAGCGATGTCGCTGTGTGTGACATCCAGCAACAACCTGGCCCCTGCTGTGAGGTCGTTGGTTGTTGCTGAATGTCCTGGGCCATTTTTTAGTTGTTGCTGTCCCGCTGTGAAGCACAGATCGCTGTGTGTGACAGCGAGACAGCAACAACTAAATGTGCAGGCAGCAGGAGCCGGCTTCTGCGGAGGCTGGTAACCAATGTAAACATCGGGTAACCAAGAAGCCCTGTCCTTGGTTACCCGATATTTACCTTTGTTACCAGCCTCCGCCGCTCTCACTGTCAGTGCCGGCTCCTGCTCTGTGCACATGTAGCTGCAGGACACATCGGGTTAATTAACCCGATGTGTGCTGTAGCTATGAGAGCAAGGAGCCAGCGCTAAGCATTGTGCGCTGCTCCCTGCTCTGTGCACATTTAGCTGCAGCACACATCGGGTAATTAACCCGATGTGTGCTGTAACTAGGAGAGCAAGGAGCCAGCGCTAAGCGATGTGCACTGCTCCCTGCTCTCTGCACGTGTAGCTGCAGCACACATCGGGTAATTAACCCGATGTGTGCTGTAACTAGGAGAGCAAGGAGCCAGCGCTCAGTGTGCGCTGCTCCCTGCTCTCTGCACGTGTAGCTCCGTGCGCTGGTAACCAAGGTAAATATCGGGTTGGTTACCCGATATTTACCTTAGTTACCAAGCGCAGCATCTTCCACGCGGCGCTGGGGGCTGGTCACTGGTTGCTGGTGAGCTCACCAGCAACTCGTGTAGCCACGCTCCAGCGATCCCTGCCAGGTCAGGTTGCTGGTGGGATCGCTGGAGCGTCGCAGTGTGACATCTCACCAGCAACCTCCTAGCAACTTACCAGTGATCCCTATCGTTGTTGGGATCGCTGGTAAGTTGCTTAGTGTGACTGGACCTTAAAGCACATTCCTCTCTGGTACACAGAACCCATCTCTTTCCTGAGCGGTATGGTGGCTGGAAATTCCCATCTTTTTTGTACTTACGTCTAATTGTTTATACATATGAACAAGGCACCTTCAGCTTTCTGGAAATTGAACCCAAAGATGAACCAGACTTGTGTAAGTCCACAATTCTCTTCCAGAGATCTTGGCTGATTTCTTTTGACTTTCCCATGATGCTACACAAAGAAGCAGTGTGTTTCAGGTGTGCATTAAAATACATCCACAGGTGTGTCTCTAATTAACTCAGATGTTTCCAATAAACCTATCAGAAGCTTCCAAAGACATGACATCATCATATGGGTTGTTCCACATTGTTTAAAGGTATAGTACTCTTAAGGTCCCGTCGCACACAGAGATAAATCTTTGGCAGATCTGTGGTTGCAGTGAAATCATAGACATATTGTTCCATTTGTACACAGCCACAAACCAGGCACTGATTGTCCACAATTTCACTGCAACCATATATCTACCGCAGATTTATCTCTGTGTGGGACAGGGCCTTTAGTGTATGTAAACTTTTGATTTTGTAGAAAGTAATAAAAATGCCTTAAAACATTTTTTCTCTCATTATTCTGGCATTTGGCAAATATAAATAATTTTGGAAATCCTAATTGACCTAAAACGGGAAAGGTTTATTCTCATTTCATGTCAGATAGCAAGAAAAACATGCAGATGTGTCCTTATTGATAGTGTATATAAACTTTTGGTTTCAACTGTATCACTAGAATCAGGTTGCATAGCAAAAACCTGCTGTCAGAGTCCCTTTAATACACTATAGTGATTATCTTAAGTATATTTTGCTAATTTATGGTATTCAGGATCTTCTTTTCCATGAGAACCTCTTATACCCCTTTTACACAAACCAGTAAATTTACTCAAATAACAAAATTAAAAAAGCATAAAAGTACTAAGGGATGGAATACAACAGAACACAGTCAATCATTCTTTGATGGAATGCTATCAGACGGCCCATAACTGCCTTTGTGACCACACCTTTTAAGTAGGATCTATTTGATTTTTGCACATACGGGCTGTCAGTCAAAGTATTCCAATAAAAGCGCGAATCATACAGTCCTATGTAGCTCACTTTACTCACTGGTTCTTCTTTGAGTCTGAGTTGTACAATTTTATTGCACAGATAACTTAACTTGAATGTTTAGGAGAGGAATGGAAACAATAAAGTAATCCCAGCATATTGGGCAAAAGAAAATGAAATGATGCCTTTGTTCCACGGGTCAATTATGAAAATACCATGGGAAAATTATTCTTCTGTCATTCTTCTATCAATGGACGTCTTTTTGCATGAGAAGTTATATTAAAAAATTAAGCACTCTAATGTTAAAAAATTGATGAAATTATCTTATTACATTGATTACTTTTTAATTTAAGGATTTAATTAACTTTGTTGTGCAGGCAAATTATTTGCCAGCCTACTAGCTTTGGTAAGGTAGGTCTGAGCGCCTTTGATGTTACCGGCTGCCAAGGCCAGCCACTAGAGCCTAAAAAGCATGTCACAGGGCATCAATGCAGTAACAGTGGGAGCCCTCTCCCTCTGTGCTAATATCTATAGTCTTTGTAATGGGATGTCGGGTTTATACTACAGCCATCGCCTATGGTTGATTGTGGTAGCCACCACCTAGGCCTGTGCCATCCACTTTAGGTAACTATATGCCAATTGTGGGAAAGCATTGTTAAAATACAATAATACAACTTCACTCATATTTTTACAAAGGGTTAATATTGACCCTTCAATTAAAGACAATATCTTCAATATTGTCTAGAATAATGTCTAGAATATTGTCTTAAATTGAAGACAATGTTTAGATTAATAGAGCATAGTTATATGATTCAGTTCATGTTATCTTTTACCTTATTTAACAAAAGACATTGGCTCATAAAAACTTCTTTAGTTCTTTAATAGTCATGACAACCTTAAGAAGGTTTTATACTCTATTAAAGGGGTTTACCATTACAGAATACCCCTCTTCCCAAGGTACAACTTGCTTTAGATATATAAACTGTGTTTTAATCCCAGGCGAGGCCAAGTAAAGCAGCCAAAAAAGCCATAAAGCCTCTTTAATTTACTGTTTGCATATTGATGATATGACATTATAAAGCCACAATGTTGCGTTTGTGATAAAGATCCCATATGATGCCCCAGCACTACTTTTAGTGTGAACTAAACTAAACCATAAGGATCTATGATGAACTTATTTTGGAGGAACAGAGCTGGTGGGGTCTGGGTGTTGCACTCATATTATGGATTGATAGCGATAAATGTGAGGAAGTTTAATTCAGTCATAATGTGTACATTTAGGCCCTGATTTAGCTTTTTGTCCTTTTTATGCCAAATGCAAACAGCGCTGCCAAATGGCCAAAATATTCATTACAATTTACACCACAGAAAATGGTGTAAATTACAACAAGAATGTACTTTAGTATATTTCCTATGCTGTGCACAGCACACAAAAGATATGTCAAATTCATTAAGGGACACATTAACACTTTGACCTATAGAATTTCTATATGGTTGAACTGAACTAAGGTCCCCCCCAGAGTTCTGAGGGTATTTAGTTTGGGCAAGAAGAATTGCAAGTATTGCTGTCTTGTTACCCATCCTTAAACTGTCTTAAGTTATAGATTACTAATGGACACATTAAGTTATAGATTACTTGAGATTAAACTACTACACATTCTGTAGGAAACACAGTCTCTAAAAACTAGTTTCTTTTAGAACTGAGAACTAATCAACAAGTATGTGTATTCAGTGGCGTAACTAGACCTCAATAGGCTCTGATGCAAAATTTGGACATGGGCCCAACCTGTATGTTCATCAGATGTATAGGTCTTTGTAAAGTTTTAGATCCCAAACAGACATAGGTGTTCGCATCATGTAATAATGTTACTGGTCCCTTCATATAATAATGTCCCCAATCTCTAATAATGTTCCTGTCATTGCATTTTCCTGTAATAATGTTCCTCATCTTGAACCCCTTCCTGAAACAATGTCTACCATCCTGGGCCCCTTCCAATAATATTGTCCCACATTCTGGTATAATGCCTTGCATCCTGGACCCCTTCAATAATTTTGTCACCAACATCTGATAATGTTACACATACTGGATCCCTTCCTGGTATAATGTCCCCATCCTGGGCCTATTTTTCATATAATGTCTCCCATCCTAGACCCCTTTCAGTAATAATGTCCTCCATCCTGTTATAATGCTTCCTATCATGGAACCTCCCTGGTATAATTTTCACCATCCTCTCATAATGTCCCTGTCCAGGCTCCTTTCTGTGATAATGTCCACTCTCCTGGGCCCTTTCCAGGTATAATAACTTGTATCCTAGGCTCCTTCCCAACATAATGTCTCCCATCCTGGGCATCATCAAGTAATAATGTTCTTCATCCTGGCCCCCTATTTGATATAATGTCTCCCATCCTAGACCCCTTTCAGTAATAATGGCCTTCATCCTGGGACCCTTACAGTAATAATGTACCCCATCCTGGTATAATGTCCCCTATCATGGAACTTCCCTGGTATAATTTCCACCATCCTCTAATAATGTCTATGTCCTGGCTCTTTCCTGTGATAATGTCCACCCTCCTGGGCCCTTTCCAGGTATAATGTCTTGAATCCTAGACTCCTTGATAACATTATGTCTCCCATCCTGGACCCCATCCAGTAATAATGTCCTTCATCCTGGGCTCATTACTGTAACAATATTCCCCATCTTGGACCCTTCCAGTAATAATGTCCCCCAACCTGGTATAATGATCTCTATCCTGAGCCCATTCTAATAGTAATGTCCTCGATGCTAGGCCCCTTCCAGTGACATCGTCCTTCATCCTGGGCCCTTCCTGTAATAACGTTCCCCATACTGGGTCCTTTTGTATAATAATTTCCCATATCCTGTGCTCTTTCCTATACTAATGTCCTTTTTAAAAAATAAATGATTCTTCTTATCCTCATATGAAAAAAGCAAAAATAAATAATTAGGAATTCACCAATGCCTGTAATAAATGTGTCCAATAAGCTATGTATACTCTGATGGTGCTCACTGCCCCTACTGCAGTCCAGCCACAAGAAGGAAAATGAATTTTTTCATGATGACATTGTCATATTTTTAATTCTGCAACAATAAATCATTGGATTTTAACTCAGTCTACCTTCAAGTGATTGTGCTGCAAAAACTCTACTTTCTTTTTCTTGTTACCTTTCTCTGCTCCCACAATGTGAATCTTCTAAGGCTAGTGCAGAAGCCAGCAGCTGATTTCGGTGTGCCTGTCATGTGCAGTGCATAACTACACTGCCATGCACTGCCTGTGACGAGCACGTCAACATCAGCGGCCAGCAGCCTTTGATTGGACAGCTGAGTGCATTGCCCTGCAGAGAGTCGGGTATATTTCAGGTGAATGTGCATCCTCTGACTCATATCCAGCTGAAATTGGTGCTGACGTCATTGGGCCCCCTCCCACATGGGCCCGGTTGTGGTCGCTCATAGTTACATAGTTACATAGTTACTTAGGTTGAAAAAAGACCTAGGTCCATCTAGTTCAACCTTCCTCCACCAGATCTACATTTAGTCACTAAGTCATTTATAACCAACAATGTTTTGTGTACTGAGGAAATCATCCAGCCCTTGTTTAAAAGCGGTTATAGTATCTGCCATTACTACCTCTTGTGGTAGGGCATTCCACAGTCTGACTGCTCTAACTGTAAAGAACCCTTTCCTATTTAGCTGTTGGAATCACTTTTCTTCCACTCGCAGTGAGTGCCCCCTGGTCCTTATTACTGTCTTTGGAAGAAATAAGTCATGTGCCAGTCCTTTATATTGACCACACATGTATTTATACATATATATGAGATCTCCTCTGAGACGTCTTTTTTCTAAGCTAAACATATCTAACTTTTTCAACCTGTCATCATATGGTTGAAAAAGTTAGATATGTTTAGTGTGTCGCCCTGGGCAAGCCAGGGGACACAGGTCACAACACCACCACACCCCACGCTCCAGGTAGGCACACCTGCTAACCAGAAATCCTTGTTGCCTTCCTCCAGGAGTCTGTGATGCACACCAGGGGGTGGGCCAGGCGGTTGGCTCCGCCCACCGAGGAGCTCACAACTCTGGAGGCAGGAAGTAACCAGGCAGTTAGAGTCGAGTGAGAGTCGAGTCAGGGAGGAGGAAGTGGAAGGAGTGAGGAGTAGCCCAGGCAGGGGCTAGAGTAAACAACCAAGAAGTGAAAGTGGAGGAAAGAAAAGGAGTAAAGGAGGAAAGCAAGAAGTGGTGACAGCGCAGAGAGTGTGCAAAGCCTGAGAGCCCAGCTGTGTGTAGGGCTAGAACAGCAAGGTCAGCGACGGCGGTGACTGTTTGGAGGGGGACCGTTTGGAAGTTCCTGGAAGGACCCCGTTGGCTGTGTGCCCGGTGGTCTGGAGCAGTGTTCCGAAGGACAGTCAGCACTAGGGCAGGGGCCTCTCGGACCCCGGCAAGGCTAGGAGTCGCCAAATTTGCCAAATCCGTCAGTGACGGGGACGCAGATCCCCCAGCAACCAAGGCCCGATTGACGGCAACAGCCCGACCATTACCGGGGAGACACCGCCACCGCCAGGGCACCAGTTTCCCCAGGGCCAGCGCCTGCGGGCAAAGTGTAGAGCTCCTCCGGCCCAGATTGCAGTCGGGGAGCGGGTAACCGGAGGGAATCCACCGCTACCATCAGACAACATAGGTGCAAGGAAGAGAAACGTCACCGTCACCTACCGGGAGTGCAGGTGCAGCCATCTGTGGGACCGTCCTACCAGCCGTTGGTTTACCGTACAAACTGTGTCCGTGTGTCAGGCTGAGTGAGTACCATAGTGCCGCAAGGCACAGCGCTGCCCCCGCGTCCCTGCGCCCTCCAGGCCCTACACTTCACATCTCATCACCGGGCCCCGGGATCACCAACCCCTACCCACGGAGGGGCAACACAACACCTGGCTGCTCCGCATCACCATCCCCGGGATCCCCACACTGAGCAGCGGTGGTGCAATCACCACAACCGTGGGTGGCGTCACGAACTATAACAATCCTCACACCCAACAAACACCCCCTTTCACTCACGGGCGAGGAGTGTCGCTCGAGACACCCCGGGATCCGGCCCACCGCTCGAGCCACCAGGAGCAGCTGCCGGACCCGAGCAGAAGGGGTGAGCGCGGTGTGCTGACACCCTCCTCCCCGCCCGCGACAACTTGGCGTCACGAACAGGATCTTACCGCTCTGCCGTCAGGTAGAGGTGCGCCTTGTTACCGCCGGAGGCATCCGGCAGAAAAATTTCAGAAGCCGCCATCTTTGGCGCGAAAAGTTCCCGCTCGAGCGTCTTCTCGAGCAGTAGAAGCGTGAAGGTCAAAACTCCGCCCCGAGAGAGGAGGGGCCGGAAAGAGCTAAGGGGGACGCGATGGCGGCCGGCCGCATGTAGCCGCGGCTATAAAAGCAAGGACGCCAGGACCTTGCCAGAAAACCGTTCCTGGAAGCAAACAGCAAAGACACCATGTGGATGCCGTCCCGAAACACCGTGGCCCCCGCGCCGGGAACCGCAGCGTGGGTGGAGATCCGGACCGCGCAGCTCCATCTAAGGCTGCAGGTCAAAATGCAGCTCCTCCTGGAGGAGTGGGAGACCGACATGGCGGACGTTTTGGCAGCCGTGCGGAGACGCGAGGAGGAAGCGGAGGAAGGGAGGGTGAGTGACCCACGCCCCTATGTCCCGGAGGGACCGGTCGCTGCGGCTGAGGGACCCGGTCCAAGCCCTCTCCCCCCGTTGCCTCCCTCGCCACCCGTCTCGGAGGCCGTGACCCCGCCACTAGGCCCGCTACCACCGCAACCGGTAGCGATACCCAGCCCGTCCGCCCCAGCAGACCGACCTGTAGCCGGAGCCCGTAGCAAACCGGAGGCATTGCCTTGGAAGGCCCCAAAGATTGTGCCAGAGACAGTCCCCGAGCAGCTTCCTGAGCCGGAGCCGATGACCCGCTCCGAGCCGAGGGCCCAACTGCGGAAAGCCCCTGTGCCCATCCCCCACACCTCGGCTGAGGTGGCGCCGGGTTGTCGCTGCAAGGCAGCGCCCAAGGCCATGACACCGCGGGATACGCTACCCACCTTCCTGACAGTGGGTAACGTGCTGGATGTCCCGCGGGGCTCAACCCGTGCGCCGGAGCCATACTGGGACAGGGAGCCGACCAAGCTGGGCCTGGAGATCGCGGAGAGGGAGCGAAGGAAAGCCGAGCTGGTGGCCCGAGCCATAAGGGAGAAGGAAAACCTGCGGCAAGCGACCTTCCGTGTCCGGGGCCCGTTCTACGAGGGGCAGGTGAGGCGATTCGATATCCGCCGGGGCTACGGGTTCATATACGAACCGGGCCTGGAGGCCGAGGTGTTTGTAGCCCGGCGGGATGTACATGCTCACCTGCCCGAAGAGCATCCTGGCCGCAATTTGATACCGGGAGACATGGTGCGGTATACTCGGCACTGCGGAGAGAGGGGGTGGTTTGCCCTGGATGTGAAGCTGAGGGGCAGCCCGGAGAGCAAGGTGAGCTCTGCACCCCCTCCCTCGGAAGAAGCCGCAGACGGACCGGAGTAGGGCAGCGGATGCCCGTTGCACCGTCCCCGTGGGGACCACCAGAAGTTTGCTGTTTGTTTGTTAAGTTTGAAAGGTTGAAATGATGAAAATGAAAATGACCGAGTACTTCACCTGATTCACCGTGTGATTTGCAACCGGCTGGAGCCGGCACCGTTGTCCCCGTGGGGACCATTTAAAATGCATGGGAACTATCCATGGACAAGCCCGTGAACTCTGCAGGGCAACCACAAACGTTAAGTGGCTTGTAAATATGTTGGGTACCGTTACCGTTTCCGCAATGCCGCCTCCGGAGAGGCAGGTTGGAGGGAGGGCCCTGAGCAGAGCAGGCCAGGGCCCAGCCACCAAAGGAACCGGTGGCCACCCTCTGGAGGGGAAGGACAGATCCCGCTCGGGTAACTTGTGCTGGACTGTGGGTCAAGGGGTGCTGCCTGGGTTTTAGGGGCAGCATCAGGGCCAGGTTGCTTGGGTGGGAGAGAGCGGAAACCGTGACCGTATACCGTTGCAACGTTTAAGTAAATGTGCCTCCCGTTTTGGGAAGAGTTTATGATTAAAAATGTTATTGATGTTTGATTAACCCTTGTTACCCCTTTTACAGAAAAATAAAACCGGTGTAGGACGGCAGCCCGCGGACGGTCTGCATTTTGCTAAGGGGGAATGTGTCGCCCTGGGCAAGCCAGGGGACACAGGTCACAACACCACCACACAACACGCTCCAGGTAGGCACACCTGCTAACCAGAAATCCTTGTTGCCTTCCTCCAGGAGTCTGTGATGCACACCAGGGGGTGGGCCAGGCGGTTGGCTCCGCCCACCGAGGAGCTCACAACTCTGGAGGCAGGAAGTAACCAGGCAGTTAGAGTCGAGTGAGAGTCGAGTCAGGGAGGAGGAAGTGGAAGGAGTGAGGAGTAGCCCAGGCAGGGGCTAGAGTAAACAACCAAGAAGTGAAAGTGGAGGAAAGAAAAGGAGTAAAGGAGGAAAGCAAGAAGTGGTGACAGCGCAGAGAGTGTGCAAAGCCTGAGAGCCCAGCTGTGTGTAGGGCTAGAACAGCAAGGTCAGCGACGGCGGTGACTGTTTGGAGGGGGACCGTTTGGAAGTTCCTGGAAGGACCCCGTTGGCTGTGTGCCCGGTGGTCTGGAGCAGTGTTCCGAAGGACAGTCAGCACTAGGGCAGGGGCCTCTCGGACCCCGGCAAGGCTAGGAGTCGCCAAATTTGCCAAATCCGTCAGTGACGGGGACGCAGATCCCCCAGCAACCAAGGCCCGATTGACGGCAACAGCCCGACCATTACCGGGGAGACACCGCCACCGCCAGGGCACCAGTTTCCCCAGGGCCAGCGCCTGCGGGCAAAGTGTAGAGCTCCTCCGGCCCAGATTGCAGTCGGGGAGCGGGTAACCGGAGGGAATCCACCGCTACCATCAGACAACATAGGTGCAAGGAAGAGAAACGTCACCGTCACCTACCGGGAGTGCAGGTGCAGCCGTCTGTGGGACCGTCCTACCAGCCGTTGGTTTACCGTACAAACTGTGTCCGTGTGTCAGGCTGAGTGAGTACCATAGTGCCGCAAGGCACAGCGCTGCCCCCGCGTCCCTGCGCCCTCCAGGCCCTACACTTCACATCTCATCACCGGGCCCCGGGATCACCAACCCCTACCCACGGAGGGGCAACACAACACCTGGCTGCTCCGCATCACCATCCCCGGGACCCCCACACTGAGCAGCGGTGGTGCAATCACCACAACCGTGGGTGGCGTCACGAACTATAACAATCCCCACACCCAACAAACACCCCCTTTCACTCACGGGCGAGGAGTGTCGCTCGAGACACCCCGGGATCCGGCCCACCGCTCGAGCCACCAGGAGCAGCTGCCGGACCCGAGCAGAAGGGGTGAGCGCGGTGTGCTGACACCCTCCTCCCCGCCCGCTACATTTAGCTTAGAAAAAAGACGTCTCAGAGGAGATCTCATTTATATGTATAAATACATGTGTGGTCAATATAAAGGACTGGCACATGACTTATTTCTTTTGATCCCTCTACAACCGTGATCGATATGCCCCTATGTGTATGATTTAAGAGTTCTGTAAATTTCATTTCTCAGATCCTTTCTTGAGCCAGATGAGCATATATTTTACCTGTGTGCTATCTATAGGTAAAATAGATGGCACACAGCATACGAACCAATACAAGTCAATGGGTAAGTTCACATGAGTATTAAGATGGCAGCATACACTGCTGTAGTTCGGATCAGGCTTGTCCATTAACTTAAGTAGATGCGTTATAATAGGATGCCATTTGGATACTGTCCATATGATATGCCTGTTGTACAGACACAGTGCAATTATTCACATGGGTGGCACGCTGGCTCAGTGGTTAGCACTGCACGCTTGCAGCACTGTGGTCCTGGGTTCAAATCCCACCAAGGACAACATCTGCAAGGAGTTTTTATGTTCTCCTTGTGTTCATGTGGATTTCCTCCGGTTTCTTCCCACACACTAAAGACATATTGATAGGAACTCTATACTGTGAGCCCTAATGGGGACAGTGTTGTCAATGTATGTAAAGCGCTGTGGAATCAATAGTGCTATATAAGTGAGTTAACATTATATAACATATTTTATATGCATTTTTATTATTTTTCAAATTGTATAAATGAAATGACAGAAAGATTGAATACAGATGCAAATATGGATGGAAAATCATCTGTTTTCCCTTAAACTTTGTAGCTGGTACTAGGTATTTGTATCATTATAATAAAATATATAATAACTGGATAATATATAAAAGTGTACAATATTATTTAATATCTTTCTAAAATATTTTCTCTCTTAATCACACATAACATTTTACTGAGAATCAAATATATTTTTCTAAATTACACGGGATGTTTCTGTAAGGCTCGATAACTAGAGATGTCCCTGAAAAGCGTCCGTCTGAATTAAATACAAACAACCTAAGAAAACACATCCACCGTATTAATGAGAGTGGAGCCTGGAGCAAAGTATCATGCTCTACTGCCATCTAGCGGTGAAATGTTCAGGCGAGCGCTGATAAATGGTAAAATATAAAAATACAAATTAATTCTATCCTTACATAACCCATGGTCAAGATCTAAGGATGTAGATTTGAAATGTCAGATTTCTAGAAAAAGCCACATACTGCTTTCTGCATAAAAATGTCAAAAAGACTCTGAATGAAGAAATGTTCGAAAGTTTTAACCAAATATTCAACACCTGAGAAAATCTCTACATTAGCAAGCTACATTATCCATATGCTTTCATATAGTACGATGCAAAAGTATTTTTCACGTAGTAAAAATTGTAACATATTTTATGTCAGGTTAGAAAAATGTTACTGATCACATCCGAGATAAATTAATGATTTCAAATACACATTGTATTGTTTGATTTTATGAAAGAGAAGAATGTAGTTATTCGTTAAACACAGTATAAGTCATTTATTTATATAATTTTACCTATCCATATATTCCATCTTCCAGGGGGGCAACAAATAGGCAAAATGACAAACAATGCAAAACATGGCCGAGCAAGAAGATATAGACAGGAGGTTACACTCTGGAAGATAAGAGGAGAGACATGATGGGTACAAAGGGCGGATTATGTACAACAGAAGAGCAACATGATATAAAAATGGAGAAAATATAAATAATGCTGTATGAGTCAGTCACAGAAACAACATAGGTAGCAGAAGATGTGCAGTGTGACTTATGAGGGCTGAAGTAAAGCCAAGAAGGGGCACCAAGGCTGAGCCAAAATGGAATTGTATGGGTATTTCTGCCGGGAGAATATATTAAGAGCTGATAGCAGAACACTTTCTATTACATAGATCCGTACCAGCACATCACTAAATGGGATTTAACTGCAGGATTTACATGATCATTTACCTAGTGCGGCCAAACTTAGAATACTGTACAAGAATTTGGGCTGCAGTGTATGACAAGAACATAATGAAACGAAAGAGGGTGCAGAGGAAAGTGAACAGGGAACCTGTCATGACCGGAAAATAAGATATTTACCTGCAGATATAGGGCTAATCTGCAGGTAAATACTGTAGCATTTAAATTCTGCCTAGCCAGCGTACGGAAGCAGAGGCTAAAATAAGAAAATAAAATTTGATTCTCCCTGCATCCACTTGTCCACTTGCTTACATTCATAAGGGTGGTGCATGGCGCAGTTATAGTTACTGTACAGTAAGCATGTGTGACGCCCTGGGCAAGCCAGGGGTCACAGGTCATAACACCACCACACCCTACACCCCAGTTAGGAACACCAAAGCTAACCCAAAATCCTTGTTGCCTTCCTCCAGGGACTGGTGTCCACACCAGGGGGTGGGCCAGGCGGTTGGCTCTGCCCACCGAGGAGTACACAGCTCTGGAGGCGGGAAAACCAGGCAGTGAGCTCAGGGAAGAGCTTGAGTGAGGAGTAAAGTTAAGCTAGGGAAGTGGAGGAGTAAACAAGGAGTTCAGTTAAGGAAGTGAAAGTAGAAGGAAGTGAAGTAGTAGTGAAGCTAAGGAGAAAAGCTGAAGTGACAGGAAAGTGGGAGTAGTAAAGCCTGAAGTTGGTCCGGGTGTGTGCCACAGACTGTGACAGCAAGGTCAGCAGACGGCGGTGATAGTCTGCAGGGGGACTGCTCGGAGGTTGCTGGAAGGACCGCGGACGGGTGGTGACCCGGCGGTCTGGAGCAGTATACGAAGAACAGTCGGCACCAGGGCAGGGGCCTTTCGGATCCCGGCAAGGCTAGGAGTCGCCATAATTTGCCAAATCCGTCAGTGAAGGGGATGACTATCTCCCAACAACCAAGTCCCGATTGAAGGCAACAGTCCAACCGTTACAGAGAGACACCGCCACCGCCAGGGCACCAGTTTCTCAGGGACAGCGCCTGCGGGCAAAGTAGGGCTCCTCCGGCCCATATGCAAGCCGGGGAGCGGGTTACCGGTGGGAACCCATCGCAACCATCATCATCTTAGGTGCAGGAAAAAGGGACCGTCACCGTCAACTACTGGGGAAAGCAAGTGCAGCCGTCCGTGGGAACCGTCTTTCCAGCCGTGTGTTTTACCGAGAACTGTGTCATCGTCTCAGGCTGAGTGAGTACCACAGTGCCGCAAGGCACAGAGCTGCCCCCGCGTCCCTGCATCCCACCAAGCCCTGCATCACCCACCTCATCACTGGGCCCCGGGACAACCAACCCCCTACCCACGGAGGGGAGGACTAACATCCAGCTGCCCCATACCATCACGCCCGGGATCCCCATACAGAGCAGCGGTGGTGTCTACAAATCACCACAACCGTGGGTGGCGTCACGGACAATACACAATTCCCACACCCAAAACCCCCCTTTCACTCACGGGCGAGGAGCGCCGCTAGAGTCCCCGGGATCCGGCCCATCGCTCGAGCCACCGAGCATCAGCAGGCTGCAGCAGCCGCGGCAGCCGGACCCGAGCAGTGGGAGAGCGCGGCGTCCCCTCCTCCACCCGCGACACATGCTTTAATCATTCCTCAATACTTTGATTTACAGCCTGCCTTTTACACACATTGCATAAAGGGAACTACTCTGATTGCCACGTGTGGAGCAAATATGGAGAAAATAAGCTACAGTATGTCTCTTGGGGGTTGTCCATTCTGGATCAACATGTTTAAATTTTCTTCTTCCAACCTTCTAAGCACCACGCCAGCATTTTTTTTATTGCATCGCTGGACTGTGCTTTAAATCTAGGTATCCTGTCCCATCTGATACTCACTTTCTATTGGCTACACCTTCAAACGCCACCACTTCGGTCAGTCTCAGCAGTTTGTAACCTGCCAGTGCGCTCCAGTATTCCATGGAGCGCACCACAGATCACTTTTCAATGCATCTCTATGAGTGCATCGTTCTGCTCTCATAATAATGCACTGAGGACTTGTGACGTACTTTCTGACTTCCACCAAGTCTGGTGAAGCCACTGGAAGGTGAGAATTTGACAGTGGGCAATGGGCTTACATTTAAAGTGCCACTCCAGCTCTGACAATAAAGACAGTGGGGTGGTGCTTTAAAACTATGAAAATATGAGTTTGGGTTCCAATTTGGGAGGGGGCAAAAGAGATTATCTGATGATAGGTTGCTTAATTGTAGGTCTGGAACTTTGATATGAGAAAACATGTCACAATGGTTTTTGATTACAGGTACTAAAATAGTTACAGTAAATTCAATGATTTCTTATTGACTAGGACATGAAGTTAAATAACATACCACAATGGGTTCAAAGTAATTTTAAAATAATTATGAGTTCAACAACATTATTAAAAAGTTATTTCCAAAAATCACAAGTTTTCCTCTATCTGTAATGGGAACCTGACAGCTGATAAATACTACCTGACCCATGGGCATTATATGTCAGACACCAGCTGCATGATTTCAGCCTCATATATTTACTTTTGAAATGCTGCAGCATTTCAGAGAAAAGCCTACTGTGATTTAAAAGCTTCTTTGGACCAAGCCACATGGGTGACTAGTTGGCTGCTCCTCATCCGCTCTCCTTGAGGGATAGGTCTATCCCTATACACGCACGTAGGAATAATCCTGTCTTTCGCAGGCCAGGAATGGCTATTGGATTCCCTTCTGTCCCATTAAAATATATAATTAGTTTATTAAGGTATCAAACTATGTTTTTTTCTGAAATGACACAGCATTTTGGAGTCATACACACATGGATGAAATCATATAGCATGTGTCTGATAGATGATGCTTGTGGATCAAGCAGCATGTATCAGCTGTCAGGTTTCCTTTAAGACAGTGGAAAATTTGCTGATCACTGGGGATCATCCTTGGGACCCACAGTTATTCCATGATAAGAGCTATGGAACCCAGAGAATGGAATTAGGCAGTTTAGTCTTCTCAGCCTCAGCTCCATTTATTGTGACTAGTCAAGTACAGCAGTCAGCTTTTTTGGCAGTCCTAAAGACAATGAAAGAAGGAGAGGCCAAGCATGTTCAGCTGTTCTACAATTAGATAGGGCCACATTCTTGGGGTTTCAGATTGGTGGGTAACCCAGAGGTCGAACCTCAGCAAGTAGCAAGTTATCCCATATTTTCTGAATGCTTTGGATAAGGGTTTTATTTATGATTTTGGAAATAATACCATAAATATCACATTCTGGGCAATTTCAATTTCTTTCGGTGGTTTAACCATAGGTTTCAAGCAGCATGCCCACTGTTGTGGGGTTATATTTGATATAGAACTTTCCTTAATTCAATATTTCAAATCACTCACTCAATCATGTCACCTGCATCTTAAAAACATCTCCAGATTTTGATTTTTTTCTTACATTTAAAACTGCAAACTCACTACTTTTTCAACATGTAGACCTCTGCAACTCTACTGATCAGTCCTTACCAAACTTATTCCTCTCCAATCCATTTTGAATGCAGCAGGCAGGATAGTATTTCATTCCAGCCTCTACATCAATGCCCTCACCTTGTACCAGACATTGCACTGGTTGCCCATCAATTACAAAGTATAATATAAACTTACTGCTCTCACCAACAATGCTCTCCATAGTTCTGCACCACCATAGACTTCCTCTCTCATTTCTGTCTACTATCTTACCCATTCTCTCCTTTCTGCAACTTATATAAGACTAACCTCTTGCATAATCCACACCTCATACTTCCATCCCTAAGACTTCTTTTGTGCTGCCCCAGCTTTCTTTAATTCCCCACCCAGGATAATCCAATTAATAACAAGCCGTCATATTTTAAATGTCCTTAAAAAAAACAAACATCTATTTAGACAGGACTATTGTTATGAATATAACTCCCTCACACACATAGATAACGGAAAAGTGGAAGATGCAGCAACACCCAACTGGTCCCCGTACAGACTAAAAGACCCTAGTAGCACAACTACCAGCAGCACCTTTATATGACTCCATAAAAGACCGTCAAAGGATTTTGCGTTTCTCCTGAAGGACCAGAGAGAAGGCAGCCACAGACTGCCTACTAGAGGAGAGGAAGGTGTGTAGAAATAAACAGATACCCAGTTTGAGATAAACTGAAACAAGTTCAAATAAGGTGAAAAAATAAGGGGCTGGGAAGGAGAAAACACCGACTCACAGCAGACACTCAACTGGTGGTTGCTTCACAGATATACCCCTAAGATGAAGGGCTGGAACTCACAGGAACAACTCCACATAGGAATCTAGCCAGCAAGGAAATGTAGTGAGGGGTGAACATTCATAACCCAACCCACAATGTTATAGGATAAATAATAATGAGAAAAATCAGAAACGCCAGGATAAAAGTAAATGAGAAAGAAAAACAAAGACCGTAGGGACCATCAGCATTTGGACAGGGAAGAAAAGACAACAGCAGCGCAAACAAAGAAATCGACCACGAAACCACAGGTCATTGGATCATATCCCCAAACTTAGTGACTACACCTATTGCCTCACTTTACTAATCTAACTCTTCCCTGTTACCACTTCCAATGTTTTATCGTATAGCAGTCAAACAATGTTATTCTATGGGGCAGTGTAGATTTGTGATCCTTTTCTCATGGCAATTGGGCATTAAAAAACAATTGCAGCATGCTATGACTGCCTCTGCAAATCAGGTGATTTGAAACATGTGACTGTACTCGATATACACCAAGGCAAAAAAGGGAGAAGATGCAGAAATTAAGCTTCCATCTTCTCTGCAACTGTGGTCCGATTTTCATATGCAAGAGAATTGGAGCACGGTGAATGATACTCGGCTCATGCTCACAGCAGAGTTTGAGCTGAGTGTCATTAGCATATCGCATTGGATTCTCTCGCATGAAAGAATTATCAGATGCTATACACCAATGTGTCCACAGCCTTAGGGGTACTTTGCACACTACAACATCGCAAGCCGATGGTAGCGATGCCGAACGCAATAGTCCCCGCCCCCGTTGCAGCTGCGATATCTTGTGATAGCTGCCGTAGCAAACATTATCGCTATGGCAGCTTCACATGCACTTACCTGCCCTGCGACGTCGTTCTGGTTTGCGACCCGCCTCCTTCCTAAGGCGTCATAGCGACGTCACACAGCAGGCGGCCAATAGAAGCAGGGGGCGGAGATGAGCGGGACATAAATATCCCGCCCACCTCCTTCCTTCCTCATTGCAGCTGGGACGCAGGTAAGGCGATGTTCCTCGCTCCTGCGGCTTCACAAACAGCGATGTGTGCTGCCACAGGAACGAGGAACAACATCGTAACATCGGTCCTTCCAAAATTATGGAAATGACCGACGCTACACCGATCATACGATTTCGACAGTTTTGCGCTCGTTAATCGTAGTAAAAAGGATTCACATACTCCGATGTCAACAGCAACGCCGGATGTGTGTCACTTTCGATTTGACCCCACCGAAATTGCACCTGCAATGTCGAAATGTGCAAAGTACCCCTTAGACCTCTTTCACAAGTCTGTGAAAACCTAACACGTTTTGCACGGTAAAAGGTGCATATGGCCCTTCGTGTGCCGTAAACTTGGCACATAATTATTCTTTGTGTGCTATCCATGATAATACACAAAGAACAGGAACTTTGTGCTCACCAATCCCTGGTGCTGCTGTCCATGGTGCTGATGTCTTCCGCTCTGTGGTCTCCGGCCTTTCTCACTCCCTGCTGCTGCTACTTCCGGTCCTCGGTGCAATAAATATGTGATGAGCATAATGAGCAAGGGTTGGAAGCAAGTGACAGCGGGGCCGAAGACAGCAGTGCTGGAGAAGGTGAGTGTTGAAATTAATTTTATTTCACAGAAACATGGTTTTCTCTGGTACATGTCACACTGATGTCACACGAATCCATGCGGCCTGTGTGACACCCGTGCTGCCAGAGAAAAATGGACATGTCTACTTGTGGAGCACACAGACACACGTATGCTCCAAACGGACACACAGTGCATGTGAAAACACGCACAAGTGCGCAGACCCACTGATTTTAATGGGTCTATGTGTGTCAGTGTCTCCGGTACATGTGAAAACAGACATCACACGTACTGGAGACACAGATATGTGAAGGGGCCTTAGACAGATATTGGTTGATGACTATCTTTATATAAAAGAAAATCCTATTTATTGTAATAAAGACTGGACCATACATGACAATCACTTTTACTTATGGTATCCCACCTATTTCTTTATAGATTGTAAGCTGGCAAGCAGTTACTCTTCTCAGGTAACTATTGAACTATGTGTTACTTTGTATGTCATTATTCTTTGTACATTCCCTACTTAATTGTAAAGTGCTGCAGAATATGATGGGGCTAAATACATAAATTTAATATTGTTATTATTATTATGAATTTTACTCACAGACTATTTAAAAAGATGACAAGATTAGTAGGTGTTGGCATGGGCCATAAGGAATATAATCCTTACATGATGAGTCTGATTCATCCAGCAGGATTCTTATTTAGACATGGGTCAACCTCATGAGTCAACCTCACACGTTTGTTCATATCTGGAGCTTGTTTTATGGTGGCGATTTTAACCCACATGGGGCTATTGCCATGCAGAATCACAGACTGTGCTTTCACTGTGACAGCCTTATTTTAATACAGTGACAGATATAATAAGCATTGTTCTTACTGGTGAAACAACTAGATTCTTTCTGTCAGTGTAAGCAAGGAAGGCATCAGAACATAATTGGAAAGTCCAGTACTCTCATCATTTGATGAGACACTGACATTATTTGAAATTCCACTGCTGCGGGTGAGCTGTTCTATTTTTTATCTCCAGTTTGTTTTTAGTAGTGAAAGCGACAGATGTAATCAAGAACTAAAACTTTTACATACGGAAATGCAGGAAAGACAAGTTCTTATGGATAGGGGACAGTATCAAAAATCGCTATAAGGATTGAACAAAAAAGTACAATCTTTCAGTAATGTTATTTACAATGTTTTTAAGATAAATAAAACTTAAAACACTACATATTTTATTCAAATATGGTTGCTCCAATGAAGCTGAAGAAAGATTTTTTATTGTTGACAGCATAAGGGAAGGAGTGTGAAGAGACAGTATGGAAAGGGCTAAATGTGTGGTTCAGGCAGTATGGGATAGAGGAAATGTTTGAGAAGACAACATGAGGTGAGGTAGAGTATTTGTGAGGAGACAGTATGAGGAGATGGGGAACTGTGTAAGGGGACAGAATAGCAAGGGGGTGAGGGAAAATATGAAAGGGTACAGTATTGGAAGTGGGAAATGTGTGACAGTAAGGAGAGGGAGACATTTAATGGAGGGGTGAATGTGTGAGGAGACAGTATTGGAGGAGGGAATGTGTGAGAAGACAGCATAGGGAGGGGAGAATGAGTGAGTAAAAAGTATGAGAAGGTAAAATGTGAGAGACAGCATGGGGAGGGGAATAATGTATGAAAAAACAATAAGTAAAAGGGATGGGGAGATGTGTGAAAGGACAATATGGGGAGGGAGTAAATGCATGAGGAGATATGGGGATGGGATGGAAAAATGTGTGAGGAGACAGTAGAGAGTAGAAATGTGTTGGGTCTATAGAGGTGAAGCTTGAGAGGATAGTATGAGGGATAAAAGTATGATGAGGCATAGTATAAAGACTAAGTAATGTGTGGGGGCAGTATAAAGAGGGTTCAGTTTGAACAGTAAGTGTTTTTGAAAAAAGTGTGAGGAGGCGCAAAAAAGACTGACCAGAGGAGGAGCAGTATTGAAAAGGGGGAATCTTAGGAGACAGTGTGATGGCACCGTACAGAGGGAACAGTATGTGTGGGGGATGTAATGAAGGTGCACATTATAGAAACTGAGCTTTGTAGAGGGAACATAGTGTAAAGGGACAATGAGAAGAGAAAGTCCAGTTTGAAAAAAGGAAAGGACAGTGTGGAGGCCATGAGCTATGAGGGACACTGTGGTGATCATATTTTCTGCAAGGATCACAGACCGGGGCAAATATTCAGAAGCACAATATAAAAAAGATGTTTTTATTCAGTGACATTATAATGGGAATCATATTTTAAAGAGTAACTGTCAGGATGTGCTGCAAAAGACCGAAGAAGATGGTATCAGCAGAGACAAGCTGTGAATGTGAAAAATCATCATGAAGTCTGGACAGGATGGAGAAGAAAAGAAAGAGAATGAATCCAACTCCAGACAGAGAAGATGTCACCTGTAAGTTACCTAGATGTAAATGTTTATTTGTTATAATGACTACATCCAATCAGCACAGCAGGTGTTTGCATGGTCTGCAGTCTGGGGATGACCGGTAACAAGTCCTGTGGATAATAGAATGTAGAATAGGTTTTGGAATGACTGTGCTTCTGAAGGGATCCACACTCCAAAGTACTTGAGAAGTAGTTGTATTGCTTGTTTCAGGCTCAGAATGAGCACTTTTTCAGATATAAACTATCAAAGAAAAAACAATTGAAAAATAATTATTTCTGAGCTTTAAACATGCAATAAACCTACTCCTAAACTACCTTGGAGTGTGAATCCCTCCTCTCCTGCGGCAGTGCAGTCATAATAATGCTTATACTCTATTACATTATCCATATTACGCACAACAAGGAGATCTTCTATTTCCTGATGGTGGCAGAGTGCAGTGACTGGTTTACACAAACAGCTTTTAATGTACTTGTGACAATCACAGGTGAGCAACATATTGACCTTCCACACTGTACTACCCTATGGACGCTTGTCTTTTTTTCTGGTAACAAGTCCTAACTTGTCTTAGTAGAGTAAAGGCCCAGTCACACTAAACAACTTACCAGCGATCCCAACAACGATACAACCTGAAATCCATATAATCACTTCAAAAGACCATATTATAAGCACAAATTCAATCTTTATTAACATGATTAAAAAACATATACATATATATATATATATATATATATATATATATATATATCTCTTTACATATAGATCATGAAAAAACCAAATGTTCATGGATTTTTACAGAAGAGATAACCTTCACATGGTAGACAGAAGAAATGCATGTTAAAAGAGATAAATCAATATACTCTAACATATGAAGGACATGTATATATCTCATTACATGTAATTCATGGGAGGACACAATGTTTATAAATTTTACAGAAGAGATAATCATCACATGATAGACAGGAGAGGAGCATATTGAGAGATGTAAAATCTCATGATATGTGAGACAAGGTCGAGAAGACGTTTCTCACAATAAATTGATAAAGTCCATATGGGACATATATACAGGTGGATAGAATTACTTTTTACCTGATGTCGATAGAACCTCCCTCACACCACTCCAAGTTTTTTCATGATCTATATGTAAAGAGATATATATATATCCTTCATATGTTTGAGTAAACCCTTCATCTTACACCTTATTATATTTTTAATCATGTCCTTTTTGTCTATTGTGTATATGTTTTTTAATCATGTTAATAAAGGTTGAATTTGTGCTTATAATATGGTCTTTTGAAGTGATTATATGGATTTCTGTTTAGTAACACTTTGAGACCACCTTAGAAAGTTTTTGAGCAATGATAACTTCCTTGTGAGTAAAAATGATACAACCTGATAGGGATCGCTGGTAAGTTGCTAGGAGGTCACTGGTGAGATGTCACACTAAGCAACGCTCCAGCGATCCCACCAGCAACCTGACCTGGCAGGGATCGCTGGAGCGTCGCTACACGTGGAAGCATGCTGCGCTTGGTAACTAAGGTAAATATCGGGTAACCAACCCGATATTTACCTTGGTTACCAGCGCACACCGCTTAGCGCTGGCTCCCTGCACACCTAGCCACAGTACACATCGGGTTAATTACCCAATGTGCACTCTGCTAAGTGTTCAGGCAGCAGGAGCCGGCTTCTGCGGACGCTGGTAACCACGGTAAACAGCGGGTAACCAAGAATCCCTTACCTTGGTTACCCGATGTTTACTTTCGTTACCAGCATCCGCCGCTCTCAGCTGTCACTGCCGGCTCCTTACACTTAGTAATAAGGAGTTACTGACAATAGTTTTTCTGTATAAATATGTAACATATTTATCTTCTACAGCATCTCCTTCCAGGAAAATGTCCAGTAAAGGAACAGAGGACTCAGGAGAACTGGTCGTAAACCGTAAATTTAAATTATTATTTTTTAGATATGTAAGGAGTAGTGATGAGCGAGCATGCTTGTCACTACTCGGTACTCGCACGAGTATCGCTGTACTCGGGCTGCTCGGCGGGGACCGAGTAATCTCGCGATACTCGTGCTGTACTCGTGGTCTTCATTTCTGCATGTTGGCGCTCTTTTGAGAGCCAGCCCTCATGCAGGGATTGGCTGGCAGACCACTGCAATGCCACAGCCCTGTTAGTTGTGGAATTGCAGTGATTGGCCGGCCTGCACAGCGTGACCGAGCCTTTATATCGGCCGGCGCGCTGTGCTCTGCTCACAACTATCCAGACAGTCAGTGCAGGGAGAGTGTCGCTGATTCAGGGAAAGCTTTGCGGCCCTTTATAGTTAGTTCCGGAGCAGGGCTGCAAACAGTGTGACCAGAAGTCCTTCTCAGGACTATTCTAGTTGTATACAGGCAGGCAGGGTATAGCCAGGTCGGAGTACAGTAGCAGAGTCCTTCTCAGGACTATTGTTGCTATATACAGGCAGGGTATAGCCAGGTCGGAATACAGGCTAGTGACCAGAAGAGTCCTTGTCAGGACTATTGTAGCAGTATACAGGCAGGCAGGCAGGCAGGGTATATAGCCATTCCTAGTGGTGACCGTATACCAGCCTTCATCATATCTGGGGCTGGTGTACACAGTGTAAAACAGTCCAGATAGTGTCAGACTTCTCAGTAATTGTCGCTCCTAAAAACCAGTTAGGTTCTTATTGCGTCCGTGCTTGCATTTAAAAACAGCACGTGTGTGGCAGTCGGTGGCAGGGTACAGGTGCGCGTTTTGCACAAACTATTATATAACGCACAAGTCTAGTGTATAATACACGTCAGTCAGCAGTGTCTGATAGTGTCAGACTTCTCAGTAATTGTCGCTCCTAAAAACCAGTTAGGTTCTTATTGCGTCCGTGCTTGCATTTAAAAACAGCACGTGTGTGGCAGTCGGTGGCAGGGTACAGGTGCGCGTTTTGCACAAACTATTATATAACGCACAAGTCTAGTGTATAATACACGTCAGTCAGCAGTGTCTGATAGTGTCAGACTTCTCAGTAATTGTCGCTCCTAAAAACCAGTTAGGTTCTTATTGCGTCCGTGCTTGCATTTAAAAACAGCACGTGTGTGGCAGTCGGTGGCAGGGTACAGGTGCGCGTTTTGCACAAACTATTATATAACGCACAAGTCTAGTGTATAATACACGTCAGTCAGCAGTGTCTGATAGTGTCAGACTGCTCAGTAATTGTCGCTCCTAAAAACCAGTTAGGTTCTTATTGCGTCCGTGCTTGCATTTAAAAACAGCACGTGTGTGGCAGTCGGTGGCAGGGTACAGGTGCGCGTTTTGCACAAACTATTATATAACGCACAAGTCTAGTGTATAATACACGTCAGTCAGCAGTGTCTGATAGTGTCAGACTTCTCAGTAATTGTCGCTCCTAAAAACCAGTTAGGTTCTTATTGCGTCCGTGCTTGCATTTAAAAACAGCACGTGTGTGGCAGTCGGTGGCAGGGTACAGGTGCGCGTTTTGCACAAACTATTATATAACGCACAAGTCTAGTGTATAATACACGTCAGTCAGCAGTGTCTGATAGTGTCAGACTTCTCAGTAATTGTCGCTCCTAAAAACCAGTTAGGTTCTTATTGCGTCCGTGCTTGCATTTAAAAACAGCACGTGTGTGGCAGTCGGTGGCAGGGTACAGGTGCGCGTTTTGCACAAACGATTATATAACGCACAAGTCTAGTGTATAATACACGTCAGTCAGCAGTGTCTGATAGTGTCAGACTTCTCAGTAATTGTCGCTCCTAAAAACCAGTTAGGTTCTTATTGCGTCCGTGCTTGCATTTAAAAACAGCACGTGTGTGGCAGTCGGTGGCAGGGTACAGGTGCGCGTTTTGCACAAACTATTATATAACGCACAAGTCTAGTGTATAATACACGTCAGTCAGCAGTGTCTGATAGTGTCAGACTTCTCAGTAATTGTCGCTCCTAAAAACCAGTTAGGTTCTTATTGCGTCCGTGCTTGCATTTAAAAACAGCACGTGTGTGGCAGTCGGTGGCAGGGTACAGGTGCGCGTTTTGCACAAACTATTATATAACGCACAAGTCTAGTGTATAATACACGTCAGTCAGCAGTGTCTGATAGTGTTAGACTTCTCAGTAATTGTCGCTCCTAAAAACCAGTTAGGTTCTTATTGCGTCCGTGCTTGCATTTAAAAACAGCACGTGTGTGGCAGTCGGTGGCAGGGTACAGGTGCGCGTTTTGCACAAACTATTATATAACGCACAAGTCTAGTGTATAATACACGTCAGTCAGCAGTATCTGATAGTGTCAGACTTCTCAGTAATTGTCGCTCCTAAAAACCAGTTAGGTTCTTATTGCGTCCGTGCTTGCATTTAAAAACAGCACGTGTGTGGCAGTCGGTGGCAGGGTACAGGTGCGCGTTTTGCACAAACTATTATATAACGCACAAGTCTAGTGTATAATACACGTCAGTCAGCAGTGTCTGATAGTGTCAGACTGCTCAGTAATTGTCGCTCCTAAAAACCAGTTAGGTTCTTATTGCGTCCGTGCTTGCATTTAAAAACAGCACGTGTGTGGCAGTCGGTGGCAGGGTACAGGTGCGCGTTTTGCACAAACTATTATATAACGCACAAGTCTAGTGTATAATACATGTCAGTCAGCAGTGTCTGATAGTGTCAGACTTCTCAGTAATTGTCGCTCCTAAAAACCAGTTAGGTTCTTATTGCGTCCGTGCTTGCATTTAAAAACAGCACGTGTGTGGCAGTCGGTGGCAGGGTACAGGTGCGCGTTTTGCACAAACTATTATATAACGCACAAGTCTAGTGTATAATACACGTCAGTCAGCAGTGTCTGATAGTGTCAGACTTCTCAGTAATTGTCGCTCCTAAAAACCAGTTAGGTTCTTATTGCGTCCGTGCTTGCATTTAAAAACAGCACGTGTGTGGCAGTCGGTGGCAGGGTACAGGTGCGCGTTTTGCACAAACGATTATATAACGCACAAGTCTAGTGTATAATACACGTCAGTCAGCAGTGTCTGATAGTGTCAGACTTCTCAGTAATTGTCGCTCCTAAAAACCAGTTAGGTTCTTATTGCGTCCGTGCTTGCATTTAAAAACAGCACGTGTGTGGCAGTCGGTGGCAGGGTACAGGTGCGCGTTTTGCACAAACTATTATATAACGCACAAGTCTAGTGTATAATACACGTCAGTCAGCAGTGTCTGATAGTGTCAGACTTCTCAGTAATTGTCGCTCCTAAAAACCAGTTAGGTTCTTATTGCGTCCGTGCTTGCATTTAAAAACAGCACGTGTGTGGCAGTCGGTGGCAGGGTACAGGTGCGCGTTTTGCACAAACTATTATATAACGCACAAGTCTAGTGTATAATACACGTCAGTCAGCAGTGTCTGATAGTGTTAGACTTCTCAGTAATTGTCGCTCCTAAAAACCAGTTAGGTTCTTATTGCGTCCGTGCTTGCATTTAAAAACAGCACGTGTGTGGCAGTCGGTGGCAGGGTACAGGTGCGCGTTTTGCACAAACTATTATATAACGCACAAGTCTAGTGTATAATACACGTCAGTCAGCAGTGTCTGATAGTGTCAGACTTCTCAGTAATTGTCGCTCCTAAAAACCAGTTAGGTTCTTATTGCGTCCGTGCTTGCATTTAAAAACAGCACGTGTGTGTCTGTCGGTGGCAGCGTACAGGTGCGCGTTTTGCACAAACTATTATATAACGCACAAGTCTAGTGTATAATACACGTCAGTCAGCAGTGTCTGATAGTGTCAGACTTCTCAGTAATTGTCGCTCCTAAAAACCAGTTAGGTTCTTATTGCGTCCGTGCTTGCATTTAAAAACAGCACGTGTGTGGCAGTCGGTGGCAGGGTACAGGTGCGCGTTTTGCACAAACTATTATATAACGCACAAGTCTAGTGTATAATACACGTCAGTCAGCAGTGTCTGATAGTGTCAGACTTCTCAGTAATTGTCGCTCCTAAAAACCAGTTAGGTTCTTATTGCGTCCGTGCTTGCATTTAAAAACAGCACGTGTGTGGCAGTCGGTGGCAGGGTACAGGTGCGCGTTTTGCACAAACTATTATATAACGCACAAGTCTAGTGTATAATACACGTCAGTCAGCAGTGTCTGATAGTGTCAGACTTCTCAGTAATTGTCGCTCCTAAAAACCAGTTAGGTTCTTATTGCGTCCGTGCTTGCATTTAAAAACAGCACGTGTGTGGCAGTCGGTGGCAGGGTACAGGTGCGCGTTTTGCACAAACTATTATATAACGCACAAGTCTAGTGTATAATACACGTCAGTCAGCAGTGTCTGATAGTGTCAGACTTCTCAGTAATTGTCGCTCCTAAAAACCAGTTAGGTTCTTATTACGTCCGTGCTTGCATTTAAAAACAGCACGTGTGTGGCAGTCGGTGGCAGCGTCAGGCTCCATATTGTCCCTGGATAGAGACGTGCATGATGGCCTGTAAACATGAAGTGCCCATTGTAAGTAAGTGGGTCTATTGTAGTATAGCCCTTAGGCAGGGCAGCCAAAAATTGGGAGGCTCCACGTTGTCCCTGGATAGAGACGTGCATGAGGGCCTGTAAACCTGAAGTGCCCATTGGAAGGAAGTGGGTCTATTGTAGTATAGCCCTTAGGCAGGGCAGCCAAAAATTGGGAGGCTCCACGTTGTCCCTGGGTAGAGACGTGCATGAGGGCCTCAAAACATTGTTCCCATTGCAAAGGAGCGGGTCTCCTGTCGTTGTAATGTCCATTCTGCAAAGAATGGGCGAAAAAATTTACCACTGGGGGTATACCTGAAACAAACGCCTAAGTATTGCAATTTGTAACGGTCATCATCATGGTGGCGCATGAGGAGAAGGAGGAGCAGTCCAGCGATTATCCAAAGTCCAGAAGTGTGTACCCATGGGTGAGTGGAGGTACATGGCAAACTTTAAATTCCGCTCTCATTTGCTGGTGGTGTGGTGAAGTCTGGCCCAATCCAACCCTTGTTCATCTTGATCAGAGTCAGCCTGTCAGCATTTTCAGTTGACAGGCGGGTGCGTTTATCTGTAATGATTCCACCTGCGGCACTAAAAACACGCTCTGACAAAACGCTAGCAGCAGGGCAGGCCAGGCCTTCCAAGGCGTAGAGAGCCAATTCATGCCACGTGTCCAGCTTGGATACCCAATAATTGTAAGGCACAGAGGAATGTCGGAGTACAGTTGTTCGATCTGCAAGGTACTCCTTCAGCATCTGGGCAAACTTAGGATTTCTTGTGGCACTACCCCGCACCTCAGGGGCTGTGGTACGTGAGGGGCTGAGAAAACTGTCCCACATCTTAAAGACTGTTCCCCTACCTCTGGCGGATTGGACTTGTGCCTCTCTCGGCTGTACGCCTCGGTTGTCCACTGATTCATGACCTATGCCGCTAGCGTTTTGTGAGGGGAATGCTTTGCCTACTTCCGTGACTATGGCCTTCTGGAACTGCTGCATTTTGCCTGACCTCTCCGCCTCGGGAATAAGAGACATAAAGTTCTCCTTTTAGCGTGGGTCTAACAGTGTTACCAACCAGTAATGATTGTCGGCCAAGATGTTCTTAACGCGAGGGTCACGAGACAGGCAGCTTACCATAAAGTCAGCCATGTGTGCCAGACTCTTAACAGCCATCACTTCAGTATCCTGACCAACACGATGACTGAACATGCTGTCCTCCTCCTCCTCCTCCTCATCATCTACCCTGTCCTCTGGCCAGCCACGCTGAACCGAGGATATGACTGCATGTCATATCCTCAATTTGGCCAGAGAGTTGCTCCATGTCTTCATCCTTCTCCTCGTCATAGTCCTCCACTGCACGTTGTGATGAGACGAGGCTGGGCTGTGTGTTATCATCACCCACACCCACTACTGTTTCTTGCTCAAACTCATCGCGCTCCGCCTGCAATGCATCATGGTTGTTTTTTGAGCAGAGACCATTTTAGAAGGCAGAGAAGCGGTATGGTGACGCTAATAATGTCGTCATCGCCGCTCACCATCTTGGTGGAGTCCTCAAAGTTTTGGCGGATGGTGCATAGGTCGGACATCCATCTCCACTCCTCAGGTGTTATGTGTGGAGTTTGACCCATTTCCCGACGGCTTAGGTGATGCAGGTACTCAACAACTGCCCTCTTCTGCTCACATATCCTGACCAACTTGTGCAGAGTTGAATTCCAACGCGTGGGGACATCACACACCAGTCTGTGTGCCGGAAGATGCAAACGGCGTCTTAAGCCGGCAAGGCCGGCTGAAGCAGTAGGTGACTTTCGAAAATGTGCAGACAGGCGGCGAACTTTTACCAGCAGATCAGACAGCTCTGAGTATGACTTTAGAAACCGCTGAACCACGAGGTTGAGCACATGGGCCACGCATGGAACATGTGTCAGCTGGCCTCGCCTCAAAGCCGCCACCAGGTTCCGGCCATTGTCACACACGACCTTTCCTGGCTTTAGGTTCAGAGTTGTGAGCCAGTGATCTGCCTGCTGTTTCAGAGCTGTCCACACCTCTTCTGCATTGTGGGGTTTGTCACCTATGCAGATTAGCTTCAGCACTGCCTGTTGCCGCTTCGCCGAGGCAATGCTGCAGTGCTTCTGTGTCGCCCTGGACAAGCCAGGGGCCACAGAGCACAACACTTAAACACCC